>NC_073307.1:119502677-120192677 GCF_027595985.1 Sorex araneus
AACTCTACTACACTAGTCGCTGCATACAGAATGGTCGGGAATGTAATGTAGAAGCCAATTAATTTTTTTAAAAAAATTCAGAATGTTCATTTTATTTTATTATTATCCCCCCACCCCTTTTATTGTTTCACCATGAGAAATAGTTACACAGCTTTCATGTTTGAGTTTCGGTCATACAATCATCAAACACCCATCCCTTCACCAGTACACCTTTTCCACCCCCAAATCCTCAGTATTCCCCCTCCCCTACCCCTGTTCCAACTCTTCCCCTGCCTATGTGGCAGACAATTTCTCCCATACTCTCTCTCTACTTTGGTTACATTCGATATTTCGACACCAGTCTCACCACCACTCAAACCTGCCGAAAAGGCAATGCTAGACAATTTGTTTTGTATAGTTTGTTATGGACAGAATATAATGTCCAGGAAATTATGTGTCTTTCTCTCCCAGGAGCGTTAGTTTATAGTCTCTGGGTCTTGGTTGTTGATGAGGTTACAAGGTGCCGGGTGGTTTGTGGGTGTGACTGCCAAGCTACTGGAAAACTGGGGACCTGGGGGGAAGAGGCCCAGTCCTGATCCGAGCTGAAGCCAATTAATCTCAACTAACAAAAACATTAATACAGAAGGTTTAACTTGCAGCAACAGCTTAGTAAACCCCAGACAAGGACTTCATGTTCACATGGTGAGAAACAATAGTTTCACAAATTTTCTTTTACAGAAATATATTTTTATCATGGTAACAAGCAGTATAAAATAAATTATTAAGTGGGCTTGGGGGCTACAGGTCTGCTATGGTGGGTGATTGAGGGGTGCCTGGGAAAATGGAGACAATGGTGGTGGGAAGGTGGAAGTGGTGATGGGATCGGTGTTGGGATACTGAATGCCCACAACAAATCATCATGAACAACTTTGTAAAGCACGGTGTTTAAAGAAAGTGTGTGGGGGGCAATTAAATGAACCCCTTCAGTTCATTCAGAGCACCTTGGCATCTAATCCAAGAACACACAAAAAATTAATTCACATAGATATGTAAACACCCGTGTTCAGTACAGCACTAATTACTATAGCCCAGCTCTGGAAACCACCTAAGTGGCAACGGATGAACGGATGAAGAAAGTGTGGTATATATGCAATGGGATAGTACTCAGCTACAAGAAAGGGCACAAATTTGCAACTTGCTGCAATCTTTTGGTAGTGGGGAGCACTGTACTAAGAAAAGTGATCCAGAAGGAGAAAGACAAATACTGGATGATCTCATTCATTCATATGTGGAGTATAAAGGAACAAGCCAGGAAACGGACAGTGACCAACGAAAACAAATGCTGAGATCACTGCCGAGAGAGCTACTGAGGCCAGCAGAGGAGGTGGGCGCTGGAAGGGGCTCAGGGGCGGCAGGGAAGGGATACGAACACCGAGGAGAGCTGCAATAGCAATGTAAACCTAACATACTACTGCTAATACTTTTGTAATATGCATAGTAATACCACAGTAGTAGATTATGCTACCATAATTTAAAAGATTAGCTATATAAACAATAAAAGGAAGTTCCATGTGATCTGAGAATATCACCCCAAGCCATTTATATAAATATTATAAAAACAGTATTTTGAAAGGATGTTTGTACCCTCTCTGTTCATAGCCAACCAAAACATGGATTCAGCCTAAATGCCCATCAGCAGTTGATGGGAAAAGAAGTGCTGTAGAGTCAAGGAAATAATCCTCTGCCATTCAAAAAGATGAAACTGCACCTCTAGGAACAAATGGGTGGAATTTGGGTGATTCTGCAAAACGAAGTCAGGAAGTGAAAGACAATTACTCTCACCCTAAGGTGGAGTAAAAGTAATCACAGCAAACAAACGAGCAAACAACAACAGAACTGACTCTGTGTCTCAATAAAAACTAAGGTGGTCGGCAGAGGGTGAGAGGATGGAGTGGGAAGAGGGAAAGGAGGGTCTCTGGGTGATGGCTGGTCCTGGAACTTTGGTTGTGGGAGTGGTGACAATTGTGCACATGAAAACCCACTATACTATAAAACAATTGTAAGTCAATACAAAATAATAAAGATACGGGAGAGATAACACAGTGGGAAAGGCACTTGCCTTGCACACAGCTGACCCAGGTTCAATCCCATATATGGTTCCCTGAGCCTCACCAGGAGTGATCCCTGAGTGCAGAGCCACGAGTAAGCCCTGAGCACTGCGTGGTGTGACCCCCAAACCAAATAATTACTGTATCACTGTCATCTCGTTGCTCATCGATTGCTCGAGCGGGTGCCAGTAACGTCACCATTTGTCCCTGTTGCGTGCTAGTGTAGCCCAATGGCATCTCAAGAGAGAACACTGTCTTCTCCAAAGTGGATTAAAAAGCAGAGGACACGGGGCTGGAGCAATAGCACAGCGGGTAGGGCATTTGTATGCGGCCAACCCAGGTTCGATTCCCAGCATTCCATATGGTCCCCTGAGCACCACTAGGGGTAATTCCTGAGTGCAGAGCCAGGAGTAACCCCTGTGCATCGCTGGGTGTGTCCCAAGAAGCAAAACAACAAAACAAAATAAAACAAAAGCATGGGACACATCCCAAGTATGGGTATATGGACCATTTTCCTAGAATGGGGAAATGGACCCTTACATTTTAATTTTTTAAAACCTTAATGTTATTTATGTTAAAAATCCCTGACCCGAAAAAGAATTTTCAAATCTTAGAAGAAAAAAATAAATACATTATTTTATATTATTTGAAGTTCACGACAGAGCCTGGCAAGCTTCCCGTGACATAGTCGATATGCCAAAAACAGTAATAATAACGTGCTCTTCATGTTCCTGAAGCGAGCAAACCAAATCATCATCATCATCATCATCATCATCATCATCATCATCATCATCCCGTTGATCGTCGATTTTCTCGAGAGGTCTCAGTAACATCTCCATTCGTCCTAGCCCTGAGATTTTAGAAGTCTCTCTCTCTCTCTCTCTCTCTCTCTCTCTCTCTCTCTCTCTCTCTCTCTCTCTCTCTCTCTCTTTTATTGAATCACCATGTGGAAAGTTACAAAGCTTTTAGGATAAGTCTCAGTTACACAATGCTCGAACATCCATCCCTTTACCAGTGCACATATTCCACCACCAAGAACCACAGTAAACCTCCCCCCAACCTCCCATTCCCCCAGCCCCCCCACCCCACCTGTGTAGCTGATAAATTTCACTTTACTTTCTCTTTACTTTGATTACATTCAGTATTTCAACAAAAAAACTCATTATTATTGTTTGGAGTTCCCCCCCCCCAAGTCGGACCTGCTGGAAAGGAAGCATTTGATAATTTGTTTTCCGTTGCTGAGAATGAAGAGATATGAGGTTGTGTGGACACAATGGTGGCCGCGAGGTTTTGGATTTCTGTATTTTAGTATTTTAGTAACTAAGTCCAGAGGAATTTCTGCCAGAAGTTGCATCATTGCTAGCTCGTACCTCTCTGCTACTTTATATTCCACATATGAGTGCAATCTTTCTATTCCTGTCTCTTTCTTTCTGACTCATTTCACTCAACATGATACTCTCCATGTTGATCCACTTATATGCAAATCCTTCCCAACAGTGCCACATTGGAGGCTGTTTCAGGGTCTGGGGAATGAGACCCAGCATTGTTACTGGTTTTGGCATATGAATATGCCACAGGGAGTTTGCCAGGCTCTCCCATGTGGGCAGGAAACTCTCTGTAGCTTGCCAGGTTCTCTGAAAGGGAGACCTAGGCTATAAAATATTGGCACTTCTGGGAGCTTGGTTTTATAGTCTCTGGATGTTGGCCGTTGACGGAATTACATGGCGCTGTGGGCAGTTTCTGGGTGTGACCGCCTAGTTACTGGAAAATGGGGGATCTGGGTGGAAAAGGCCCAGTTCCGATCCGAGCAGGCTTGGAGATCTCAGTCCCAGGTCCCGAACACCTGGGTTCCTCTGCTGGTTCCTTCATGTGTGAGGCTCATCCGAACTTGTGGAGAGGGGCCTTGAGCATGGCTGTGGCTGGGTTCCAGAGGCCTTCAGCTGCGGGGGCTCTGCTGGGGCCTGGAGGGAAACTCAATCCACCCCCTCTGAGGGGCTCGGGTAAAGACAGCCAGGCACGGGGGCAAAAGGGCAAGAGACTGCGTCACTCTCTTCTGGGAGCTGGTTTTATAGTCTTTGGATATTGGCCGTTGATGGGATTACCCGGGTGCCGGGGGCAGTTTCTGGGTGTGACTGCCTAGCTACTGGAAAATGGGGGGGATCTGGGTGGAAGAGGCCCAGTCCCAATCCAAGCAGGCTTGGATATCTCAGTCCCAGGTCCTGAACACCTGGGTTCCTTTGCCGGTTCCTTCATGCATGAGGCTCGTCCAAATGTGTGGAGAGGGCCTTGAGCATTGCTGTGACTGGGTTCTGGAGGTCTTCGGCTGCGGGGGCTCTGCTTGGGGTGGGGAGGGAAACTCAACCCACCCCCTCCAAGGTATTTTTAAATTTTTTTAAATAATAATAATAAATGTTTATTAAACATAAAGGGGACTTTAATTTTTTATTTTGGAAGGGACTGACATAGGATTTGCTTGTTTCAAGATCACCTGGGAAAAAAACAACCCTTTACTAAGATGTACAGAAGTAGGGGTTGAGCACTGAGTGGCTCCTGCCCTCAGTAACTTACACTCTATCGAGAAAACCCAGTAAATGCAGAAAGTGCAATATCAGGGTGCTAAATGAGAAGAGATTGGGGGCATCGGTCCTGGGTGAGTGAGCGGAGGACAGCAGCAGGGACGGGGGCCAGCAGCAGAAGCCAGGGAACACCAAGAGCAATGAAAACTGCACCTGTTTCGGGGCACCCCAGAGGGGGGTGGGTGAGTCCCCCCCACCCACCCCACAGGACCCAGCCCAGGCAGCCGAAACCTGCAGAACTCAATCACTGCCATACTCACAGCCGCACTCCACACGTTCTGGCTGAGCCTCACCCGCAAGTGAACCTGCATTGTCGTGAAAGCAGCCGCAGGACATCTCGTACCTCACACCGCTCATGCTCCAAAAGTAGCGCACCACATGATGGGATTTAAAGTAGGAGGCAACCAATCTTAGAGGACAATGTATTTTTATATGTCTATGGACTGGAGCAATAGCACAGCGGGTAGGGTGCTTGCCTTGCATGTGGCTGACCTGGGTTCGATTCCTCCGTCCCTCTTGGAGAGCCCGGCAAGCTACCGAGAGTATCCCACCTGCAAGAGCAGAGTCTGGCAAGCTACCCGTGGCGTATTGGATATGCCAAAAACAGTAACAACAAGTCTCACAATGGAGACGTTACTGGTGCCTGCTCGAGCAAATCGATGAGCAATGGGATGATGGTGATAGTGACATATATGTATATATATGTATATATGTGTGTATATATGTATATATGTACATATATATATAAGCACACAAGGCTCAACCCTTAACAACATATTAGTGATCTCTTATAGAAGGGTTTAATGGCCCCTGGGTGAAATACAACAATCTTCACACACTCTTCTTTAAAGAAAGTTTTATGGACCATTTTCAGTGGTTTATTCATAACAAACAATATAAAATAAATTATTTCAGTTCTGCCTTGGGGCAGGGGCTGGGGTTCGGGATGAAATATGGTGGTGGGAAGGTGTAATGGTGGTGGGATTAGTGTTCGAATACTACATGTAATCAAATATTGTGAACTACTTAAAATAAAGTAAATTAAATAAAAAACTACTAAAAATATAAGAAAGAAAGAAAGAAAGAAAGAAAGAAAGGAAGAAAGAGAGAGAGAAAGAAAGAAAGAAAGAAAGAAAGAAAGAAAGAAAGAAAGAAAGAAAGAAAGAAAGAAAGAAAGAAAGAAAGAAAAGAAAACTGCACCGCTCATGTGGCTTGGGTCTTACGGCTGGAGAGGGAGCAGGGGCAGACATGAGTCTCTGCCTTTAAGGCCTTTGAGGCTCTCAGTGCCATGACCAGAAAAAAAATGCTGATTTCAGTGATTCACAAATTTTCCTATCAAAATGAAAATGCTGGTCCTGTCCTTAAAACAAACATAAAAAAGGGCTTTTCTCTTTTTATAATGCCAAATTTTCTACCAATAATAAAATAGCAATATTACTAAGTGCCATGTACTAAAGACAGGCTTAGAGTTTTTATTCTTAATACAGTCTTGGTAGAGCATTGCCTGGAATAGAAATTTGAAATTTGACCATTCTTTCTGACAGGAGTCCATCTACTTACAGGAGTTAAAAATTCATCCGAACTTCCTAGTTGTGTGCTAATATCTTCAACTGCATTTATCATTTAACTAAAATCTACCATGTATATAACCTTTTCAACTTCTTGAGTCAATGGCTTGGTGGCCCTGTTGAGGCAGGAGAATTCAATATCCTCTGGGCATCTGAAACGCTTTAAACACTCATGCTCAGGGATGGAGCGATAGCACAGAGGGTAGGGCATTTGCCTTGCACGCGGCCGACCCGGGTTCGATTCCCAGCATCCCATATGGTCCCCCGAGCACTGCCAGGAGTAATTCCTGAGTGCAGAGCCAGGAGGAACCCCTGTGCATCGCCAGGTATGACCCCAAAAGCAAAAACAAACAAATAAATAAATAAATTTATTTAAAAAATAAAAAACATTCATGCTCAAAAGAAATTCTATGAACATACCCCACTGCTGCTGTTAGAGCAAACATTAAGCATCAAGGATGAACTCAGGCACGAGACCAGGTGGACTTGGGGGAGACTGGACTCAGGGAATACTGAGGGGTCTGAGCAGGACATCAGAAACTCAAAGAAAAGCAAGGGCCACTGAGTCCCTTTCCCATGAGGCAGCCCAAACCTGCCTTCTAGGAGGGTGTGGGGAAGAGCACAGAGGTGAGATGGACTGTCCACCTACACGGAAGAGAATGATCCAGAAACCAGGACCTGCCCCTTCCCACTCCCAGTTCGTTTTCCCTTCTGGCCCTCCTCTTTCTTTATCACTGGGCTCTCCCTCTCAGTCCTTAAGTCCAGCCAATCACGAAGTTCTCCCTGGTTCTCTCGTGTTCCCCTTCTCCATCTCCTGTCACTGAGTCATGGCCCCTCAACATCCGGACTGGACGATGGCAATCACTTTTAATTATCTCCCCCTCTGCCACTTCCCCTTCTGTAGCTCTGAGTGCCCAAGTGAACTTTGCTGAATTTCAGATCCAAGCAGTAAGTCCCCGGCTCAAAGCCTGCGAATGGCTCCCCTGTGCCTTTAGCACAAACCGTGAATCTTTCATTCGGACACTGAAGCCCAACAATAAGCAGACTACAACTCGCCTTTGCGACCTGCCATCTGTCTGCATCTTCCCCTCCCAAAACCCTGCACTTCAGCCAGAGAGGGCTGTGGACACTGGCGATCCTGGTGACACTAAGGGCATTTCCCTCCCTGCCACTAGTTACGCTGGTCCCTCTTCCCTAGCCCCCAAATCTCTCAGGTCCTCCTGCTATCAAAATACTCCCTAACATGAGTGTGTTTGGTTGGGGGTGTTGGTGTTAAAAAGATAGTGCAACAGGAAGGGCACTTTTCTTGGAAGTGCAGAACCAGACCCAGGTTTGATCCCTGCCACCACATACGGTCCCCCACGCATGAGACCAGTGGATTTGGGGGAGGAGAGACTGCCAGGAGAGATACCTGAGGAAAAGCCATGTGTGCTCCAAAAAACAAAATAAAATAAAATACCACCTTTCAAGAGTGGAGAGACAGTACAGAGGTTAAGGCACCTGCCTTGCATGTAGCTGACCCCCAATATTTGCATGTTCCTCCAAGCACTGTTAGGGGGAGCACAGAGTTAGGGGTAGCCCCCAAGCACTACCAGATGTGAGCCATCCCACGCCCTACCCCATATCCTAACTACCCTTCAGTGGAAACATCTTTCTGCTCTCCCAGCCAGTACAGCCTCACCATCCTTGGGGTCACTCAAGTGCCACCCTGACAGTTCTTGGGTTGTGGGCAGGATAAAGGACCAGGAGCCCTTGGGGAGGCTTCAACAGTCTGGGACCAGCTTCTTAAATGGCAGCTGAACATGAGAGCCACCAAAAACTTAGCAACAGCAGAAGGTTTCTGAGTGTTCAACGCCCGAAAACTAATTCTAAATCAACCACATAAGGATTATGAGGTGTTTGAGGCAATGTTCACCTGTGTTGCATCTCTCAGACAAAAAGGGGTCACGAGTGGGGGGTGGAGCAATAGTGCAGCGGATACAGTGCTTGCTCGCATCGAGGCAATCCAAGTTCCATCCCTGGCACCCCATAGGGTCCCCTGAGTCCTCTAAAAACCATCCCTGAGTGTAGAGCCAGGAGCACTGCTGGGAATAATCCTTGAGCACAGAACCAGAAGTCCTGAGCATTACCAGGTATGGACCAAAGTTGTTTTAAAATAGGGGTTACAACATAATGCCTAAAATTAGAGAGAGCCTATGGGGGGAAATTGTCTGCCATTGAGGCAGGGGGAGGATTGGGATGGTGGGTGGGACACTGGGGTCATTGGTGGTGGAGAATGTGCACTGGTGGAGGGATGGGTGTTAGATCTTTATATGACTGAAACTCAAACATGAAAGTTTTGTAACTGTATCTCACAGGGATTCAATAAAAAAAAATTAGCACAGTGATAGGGTGTTTGCCTTGCACGCAGCCGACCAGGATTCGATTCCTCCATCCCTCTTGGAGAGCCCGGCAAGTTACTGAAAGTATCTTGCCTGCACGGCAGAGCCTGGCAAGCTCCCCGTGGCGTATTCGATATTCCAAAAACAGCAATACCTCTCACAATGGAGACGTTACTGGTGCCCGCTCAAGCAAATCGATGAGCAATGGGATGACAGTGATACAGTGAATTTTAAATGGGGGTTACAAGTGGAACAAGTGTCAGATGCTCAGTTCTTACAGGAAGGAGGGTGGCAAAACCCAGCCATGGCCAGGGCAGTCTCAGGGGAGCAGAAGAACAGATGAGTTTGCAAGGCATACCCAAGGGTGGTTCGGGGGCAGGGCTGGCGGGCACCCACAGACCTCCTGATGAGAGAAGTCGTAGTGAGCTGAGCCGCAGAGGACCCTTTGCTCGGAGAACACTCCGGAGAAGAGAGGGAGAGCTGGGGGCGGGGGACACAGCGTGAACGACACCTGTAGGAAGAGACCAAGTTGGCTTCATGCAGGCGGGGGCGGAGCAAGGGTAGAAATGAGGAAGATAAGTGAGCGCGCCACAGAAACCGATAAAACACTTGAGAAATCAACAAAATGCTCCTTTCCCACAGGAACCTCTACGCCATCACCGCAATAGAGGGGTGTTGGGGGAAGCGTCCACCACTTGACCCAGAAAACTCTCTGAGGGACAGTGGAAGGCTGCCCACCCAGCAGCGACCACTGGCCTGTGGCGAGGTCACTTCTCCCAGGCTGCCTTCCCTGCCTTATGAGGAAGACAGACTGCAAAGACCCAGACCCACACGATCCTGTTTACAGAGAGACCGTCAGAGTGCACTGTCTCCTCCAAACAGAGTTGGCTTATGCAGAAGATGAAGGACCTTCTCTGCCTAAGACAGAGGCAGCGTGAGGGGCCCCAGGTACATGAGCTGGGAGACCCTGGGTTAGTCACTCAAACACTTGGGGTCTCGGGTATGATCTATGTTAGGTGCAGTGGCAGAAGTTTGTGTGCAGGAGAGGACCAGATGTGATTCTTAGATCTAGGGCCTGGACTTAAGTCTAAGCCCGACAGACCAGACACAAATCTCTGTAGACCATGCAATGACGCACTGAAGCGGCCCAAGAGGCAAGGAGACACTGAGAAATGGACAGGAGCAGGGCCAGAAGTTTTTTTTTTTTTTTTTTTTTTTTTAAAAAAAAACATACCCAGTTATCAGAAGAGAGAGATAAAATTGAGGTAAAATGTTAAAGCTGATCTAGAGACTGAAAAATAAGTAAAAGAAAAAAGTCATCCATTCACTTGAGAGAAAGGAGAGAAGCTAGATTTTTTTATCTCTTCCTTTCCTCCTTTCCTTTCCTGTCTTAGATGGGTCATAAAACATCTCCTGAACATCTCACCTGAGGAGGCCAAGTGCTGGTGACCTGGCCTGTTGGTCATCATTCAGGTGACAACAGAAGGGAAAGGATGAGGAAGAGATAATGATGATTTGGCGGTGGGCTGAAGTGACAGCATGTGATACTTAAATGGATGTCTAGGGAAGAAGGGCCATAATGAAGTTCCCTGAGCCCCAGATAGGTAAGAGGACAGCTGCAGAGTGAGAAGAAAAGGAGACTGTCCATGTCCTGTAGATGGTCACATGGGACAAGCAGCCACCAGAGCAGGGATCAAGATCACAATACCCCAGAGCACCCAGAATAGAGGGTGGGGGGCTAGGAGAGGCCAGAGATGTGTGCAGGGATCCGCAGAAGCAGAAAGGAGGGAGGATATGCAAGATGCCCAACACTCCAGCCCTACCATGGACTGGTTTTATGTCTCCTGCATGTTCTTCCCTGTGAGAAGGTTAATGAGGGCGCAAAACCCAGAAAGGAATTTCCAAGAGGCATGGGCACGGCCTGAGCCAGCAGAGCAGAGAGGAAGCCATCTTTCAAAAGAACCTGGGTTCTCCGTGTGGCCGTCAGCGGCACCCGGCATGTTCAGCCTACTGGGATCACTGGTTGTTTTTTGTTTTTAATTGGTTTCATGGTCGATGTTGGTTTTTTAAATATTGATTGCAATCCTGTGATTTAACATACTGTTACTACTGGTTTCATGCACACATCCTTGTAACCACATCCGCCATCTGAGCACTCCCTGCCCTCCACCAAGGTCCCAAAGACCCCTCACCCTCACCCCTACCCCCTTGCACTCTGTAAACTCAGTTCTGTGGAGAAATTTTCCAGTTCTGTTGCCTTTGGCCATTAAATTCCACATATGAGAGAGATCATTCTGGATCTTTATCCCGTTTGCACACTGCCCATTTTTCTCTGGGGGGCGGGGGTGGGGGAGCAGGTTGGCAGGGAGCATGGCTGGCAGTGCCCGATGAAACCTAGGGTTCCTGCATGGAAAGCATGTGCTCTAGTCCTCTGAGCCATTTCCCTGACCCTAGTGATGACCACGCCTACTTGCCCAAGATAAAGAGGCTGTGATCAAAGTGGAAAGTTGGGAAACACTACCCAGAGGGTGCCGGAGTGATAGTACAGCAGGGGAGGCACTTTCCTTGCATACAGTCAACCTGGGTTCTATCCCCGGCACCACATATCGTCCCCCAAGCCCTGGCAGGAGTAAACAAGCCACTGAGCACCTCTAGGTGTAGCCCACAAACAAACAAACAAATCAATGGATGAATAAACAGCAGTACTCCTACATTATATAAAAAAATAAAATAAAAGCTATCCAGAGGGTCCCATCACTGACCCTCATGTAACTTCATAAGGAAAATAGGTGACTTGATAGATTTCATGTAACCTCATAAGGAAAACAGATGGCTTGATAGATTTCTCAAATTTCACCGGCTTTTTTTCATTTCAACCATTTTCAGGAACTGTTCAAATGATGTTGATTATAGTGACAAGTTCCAGTATGACTCCAAAATAAGAACAGACTAAAATTTCAAGGAACATGCATACCTCTGGGTGGAAATCTACTTAAGTAGCAAGAGGTCTTTTGTTTTTCCCTTCTTCCCTTTCAGAAAGCAAAGCACAATAAGGTCTACTAACTTGCAAATAAATACAAACTTCCAAGACCAAGGAAGTAATTTAGAGGCATTTATCATCACCTGCTCCAACACAACATGACATGACATAAACAAAAAATAAAATAAGAGACTTCTGCTCTTAGGAGGACTTGCTCTGTGCTGGTCCCCTAACTAGGGGGGTCATCAAATCCCTATTTTCACAGTTGGAAGATCTGACAACTCTCCTAATGGGCTTGTTTTTCTGCTCACTCTACTTAGCTCAAGCCAGAGATACTTGACATTTGAATTATCAACCATCTTACAAAACATGTTGGCCTTGAAGTTGACTTTGAAAGATCCTGTGCAAATGGTTCTCTGGATGCGCAAACTTTGGCACATAGATTAGAACAAAGGTAAGCGTATCTGAATTTCAGTTGTAACACTAGTACCTGCCCCGGCAACAGAATTCCTCATATTGAATTGAGACCATATAAAAGATTAGGAAGGAAGGATTACAAGGAAGTTATTTTGGGGGTTGTTGTTTGGTTTAGTTTCAGACCACACCCAGCAGTGCTCAGGGGCTATTCCTGGCTCTTCGTTTGGGGGGTCACTCCCGGTGGTCCCTAGGGCACTGTGCAGTAGCAGGGATCCAAGCTGTGCCTCTCACATGCAAAGCCTGTGCTCAGCTCGTGAAGCTGTCTCCCCAGTCAAGAAAACTGTTTCCTTAGAAGAGATAAGGGCCAAGAGGATCACTTCACGGCTTGGAAGTCCATCTCACATGCTGAGGGAAAAGTCAGCTAGGATAGAGAAGGGACTACTAAGAAAATAATGCTTGGAGGGCTCGCTCGGGATGGGAGATACATGCTGAAAGTAGACTATGGAACAAACATGATGGCCACTTAGTATCTGTATTGAAAACTATAACACCCAAAAGGAGAGAGAGAGTAGAGGGAATGTGCCTGCCACAGAGGCAGTAGGGGAATGGGGTGGGGGTAGTGGGAGGGATACTGGGAACATTGGTGGTGTAGAATGGGCACTGGTGGAAGGATGGGTACTCGATCATTGTATGACTGAAACATAATCATGAAAGTGTGTAAGTATGTAACTGTACCTCACATTCATTTAAAAAAAAACAGAAGAAAGAAAGAAAGAAAGAAAGAAAGAAAGAAAGAAAGAAAGAAAGAAAGAAAGAAAGAAAGAAAGAAAGAAAGAAAGAAAGAGAGAAAGAAAGGAAGGAAAGAAAACTGTTTATTCCACCCTCTGGGACAGGAGCAGTAGCACAGCGGGTAGGGCGTTTGCCTTACACGCAGCCGACCCAGGTTCGATTCCTCTGTCCCTCTCGGAGAGCCCGGCAAGGTACTGAGGATATCCTGTCCACACAGCAGAGCCTGGAAAGCTACCCGTGGCATATTTGATATACCAAAAACAGTAACAAGAAGTCTCACAATGGAGACATTACCGGTGCCCACTCAAGCAGATCGATGAACAACAGGACAACAGTGCTACTGGCTTCTCAAAAGGAAATGAGAAGCTGGACAGAATCTAAATGATCTACTGAATATCTTTAGAGACTCTTAAAGTACCTTTAAAGTTCAATCAATTTAGGTATAATTTTTGCAACAATTTTTTTCCAAAATTGAGAAAATTCCTTGAATTTTCCCAAAGAATAATATAAATACACAATGGCTGGGCTGGAAAGACAGCTCCAAGGGCGAGCACTTGTAGGGGATCAGGGTTCTATTCTCTGTACCGCAGGGTCCCCGGAGCACTGCTGTGAGTGAACCCCCAGCCCCCACCACACACAGGCAAATGAGTTGGAGTCCCCCAGGAACCCTAGGGATCCCCTTCCTCCCGCTAAAAAACACACAGGGCTGGGACCTTGGCACACTCAGCTTTTATGACTGTGAGAATCACTCTGAGGCAAGACTTGTTCCTAAGGGTCGATGGGGGATAACATCAGCCTGTTAAAATACCAGGCCTGGGCCAGAGCAATGGGTAGGGCGTAGCCTTGCACGTAGCCAACCCAGGTTTGATCCTCGGCATCCCATATGGTCCCCTAAGCACTGCCAGGAATAATTCCTGAGTTCAGAGTCAGGAGCAACCCCTGAGCACCTTCAGGTATGACCCCTTCCCCCCTCCTCTCACCCCCCTCATATATATATATATATATTTTTTTTTTTTTGAGAAATTCAGTAACCTTTCCAGTAATCGGTAGAGACCGCTGGAGAAATTCAACGATCAACGGGATGATGATGATGATGATGATATATATATATGTATATGTATACATATGTATATGTATACATATGTATACGTATGTATACATATACATATATATGTATATATATACTTATCAGGCCTAGCTGATAAGTATATATATATATACTTATCAGGCCTAGCTGATCTAGCTAGGCCTGAGAAGGACGGGGATGGGATTCTCCTCAATGTCAGCAGAGCTCAGGGCTCCTTCCCTAATTGGCTAATCATTGAGCATCTCTGAGTTCACGGAGCAGGAGTTTTTTTTTAAAGAGAGAGAGAGAGAGAGAGAGAGTCAGGGCAGGGGTGGGGGTGCTAGAGAAATAGTACAGAGGATAAGGTGCCTTGACTACGGCCGACCAGGGTTCTATACCCAGCATCCCCAGGAGTCATCTCTGAGTGCAGGGCCAGGAGTAATCCCGGAGCATCGCCAGGTGTGGTCCAAACCCCCACTCCCCAAAAGGAGAGAGAGGAGTTGAGCAGGAGGAAGTAGAAGTTCTCAAAACCCCATCAGAAATGAGAACTGATGCCCGCCTGGGCTCAGGGTGGCTGTGACAGCACTGGGCTGCTCTAGGTCTTTCCACTTGGTGCTCTTCGTCTTTATCCATCAATGAAAGAAAAAACTTGGATGAGAAACTCCTTGGGGTCCCAGACAGCCCCGATATGCTGAGACGGAATCTGGCCCTAGATAAGGACTCCAGCGTCCACAGGCAGACTCCAGACCAGCGTGGCAGGCCACCAGCGTGTACCTCTTATTTTCTCCTCTCTTGAACGATGATTCATCACTAGACAAGCTTAGCTTGAGGCCGCTGCCTCCCAGAGGTCCCCCCACCAGCCCTTCTGGCATAATCACGCCCTCCTGCCAACGAGCCTGGGGCTTGTATGAGGCTCGGCCCAGGACTGTCCGAGAAGGGAGGAGACAGGATGGAGAGGACCAGAGGGAGAGGAGGGGAACCAGGGCACAAACAAGAACCCTGACCTGCCCTTTCCTCCCTGCTGTTTCAAGTTCAAACCCAGTTCCCCAGCCCTGGCACATGAGGCTCTGGAGAACCCCAAGACCTGCTCCATGGGTTGGAATAATCCAGTTGGAATAACCCAAGGAGGAGTCTGTCAAGTCCTATATCTTTGGCTTTTTAAAAATTACTATTATGAAAAAGCCCATTCGTGGACTGCCGGGTATTAAAGCTTTGCAATCAGTAGAGGGACTAAAGGCAAGATGGCCACAGGCTGATGATAACCTGCAAAGGGAAGGGGTGGGGTGGGGAGGGGGAGCCCAGCTCAGGCCCTGGGACACAGTGCCATGCTGTGGCCACCTGCCGCCTCTGCGCCGCCTCCAGCAGCTGCTGCAGGTACAGGAGACCCGTTTCCTGACCCACTTTCCTCCCCAATCTCTATTTAGCTGTTCGTGAGTGATGCTCCTGGCATGCCAATCAGATACTGCAGCCTGCAGTGCAGTTTGCTACAACACATTCACAGTTCCTAGTAAACTCAGTGGAAAAGTACTGTGTCAAGCAGCCTCGTAACACTGACGCCATTGCCACCGCCATATACTTTTACTGAATAACAACAACAACAACAACAACAACAACAACAGCACAACCAAACAAACGGAAGACAGCAGAAAAAGAGAAGAGGGTCCTGTTTTTCAGATCTCAGGAGCTCAACTGTGGATTGCAAAGGCATTTGAAGGTTCCAGTCCAGTGTCTGTGGAGCCTTGCTCGATTCCGGGGTGCTGGGTGAAGCCCTCAGGGTGTGCTGTGCTGCGGGGAAGTGTGTATGTGTGGGAGGGATCGCCTGGGAACCCCTCCATCTCTTTCTGACCTTGGACAACCTCTTTCCAGTCTCTTCAGGAAAGATGAGCTATCAAACAAGGCTCTCTAAAACAGCGTGGAGTGGTAGTGCCTCGGGTAAGGCCCTTGCCTTGCATGCAGCCAACCCAGGTTCTATCCCTAGCACCTGATAGAGTCCCCTAAACACCAGCAGGAGTGACCTCTGAGCTCAGAGTCAGGAAGGAAGCCCTGAGCACTGCCCAGTGTGGTCCCAAAAGAAAAAAAGCATGGACTTCTAAATCCTCCAAACTGCCAAGCTGACGAACTTACAAGTGTACTTTCTTGGGGCCGATACAATCACTGAACAGAAGATTACTTCATTCTTGTTCAGCTGCTGTGACCTTGAGCCAACTACATCAGCCCAGCAGCCTTCGGAATCTTCATCAGCGAGATGAGATGGGGAACTGGTCCCCTCTGATGCTAACGCTCTCGTCCACCCCACAAGTGGTCAGCACTGCCGTGAATGAAGAGGACGGCTCTGAAAGTCTCCATGTGGCGCATTTCCAGCTGCCCACGCCATCTCCTCCCCTCTCGCTGGGAATTAGTCACATGCCCCTTCCCACTGTGTTTAAAGATCTATTCTAAAAACACAGGCGGATGCTCACCTCTTCCTCCCGGTCAGGTAACTCAGCAAACAAGGGCACCTTTTACCACACTCTGCCCCCAGGGACCACTTTGAGAAGAGGGTGTCACCCTACAGGCAGAGGGGCCAGGAGTGTCGTGCCAGATGACACCCCGAGTGGCACCTTTCAGTGGACCTGATGTGTCATTCAGGTTTTCACACGCAAACTGGACACTGAGGAGAAAGGAAGGGACATGGCATGACATGGGAGGAATAGAGTGGCTGGGGCAGGGGGCATGGGTAAGAAGAACCAGTTGGGAGACAGACACCGGGGGCTTCTCTTGTGATGGCAAAAAGAGACTGCAAGCAGAAAACAAGGCAGAATGAAACAGCACGTGCCCTTGTAACCGCGGCCAGCGCATCAGCCTCTACCCCAAGCAAGTCCACCTCCCTCAGTGCCTGAATCCATTTACGTCTCTCCATGATTGCGGCCACGACCTTAGTTCACGTTCCCATCGTCTTAGGCCTCCATCACTGCCCATCTTCCGACTCCCAACTGTCTCTCTCTCCCCAATCCACCCTTCACCCAGCCACCAGAGTGATCTTCCTAAAACACTGTTCTACACAAGTCAGCCCTCTATTTAAGATCTTTCTGTGACCTCTCATTACCGTCAGAATAAAGCAGCAGCCCTGCACAGTCTGGTTCCCGAATAGCGTGCCAGCGTCAAGCCTCACTATTCACACAACCCAGTCAAGACAAAGGACTTGTAGCACCCTAAATCTGCAGCTCCTTCTCCCTGGCATTCTGTCCTCCTCACAACTCCCCTCATCCATTACTCCCAGGAAGATTTTACTGACCTCCAAATCTAGTTTTTTGTTTATTTGTGGGTCACAACCAGCATCACTGGGGGCTTACTCCTGGCAGACTTGGGGGACCATATAGGGTGCCAGGAATTGAACCAAGGTCAGCCACATGCAAGGCAAGCACCTTACCCACTGTACTATTTCTCCAGCCCCCGACCTCCAAATTTGGACCTCCCTCTTATCCTGCTTCCACAATTACCATGTCGAACTGTTAAAAACCCCTAAGACTTAAAAATTTTTTTTTTAATTAATCACCTTGAGATACAGTTACAAAGCTTTTGTGATCAGGTTTCAGTCATACAATGTTCCAACACCCATCTCTCCACCAGTGTACATTTCCCATCACCAATATCCCAAATATCCCTCCTGCCACATCCTCCCTCTTCCCTCCATGACAGGCATTTTTTTCTTCTTTGCCTCTCTCTCTCTCTCTCTCTCTCTCTCTCTCTCTCTCTCTCTTTCTCTATCTCTCTCTCTCCCTCTCTCCTTCCTTACTTTAGGGAATGATGGTTGGCAATACAGATACTGAGAGGCCATCATGTTTGGTCCTTTATCCACTTTCAGCACACATCTCCCAACCAGAGTGATGCTTCCAACCATCATGGTCCCTACTTTATTCCTACTGCCCTCTCCCGCAGTATTTAGTCTTCTCAGCCTTGTTTTAATATCCTGGGACCCCCAAGTACTCAAACAGACTGCTTGGAATTATGCATTCAAAAATTAGATAGGGACCTGGAGGCAGTATGGAGGTTAGGGTGCATGCCTAGCACAGGCCCAACCTGGTTCTATCCCGGGCACACCCGACTCCCAGGCATCACTGGATATAGCCTTGGAGGTACCCATGCATCCCCAGATATAGTTCTGGAGGTCCCTGGAGCACCATTTGGGTGGACCTGGTGGTCCCTTGCGACCGCAGAGCCTTCGAAACACTATACTTTGGGGCCCTAGTATTGAATCACCTGCCTAGATGAACTAGTCCAGCTGGGAGTATACCCCGGAGCACCTCTTGGGAGCCTCCCCCAAAAGAAACTGAATGTCAGAAATGAGGCATATTAAGAGAGGATGGAGTCTTACTCTACTAAACAAGCAAGACTGAGAGCAGGAACCATGAGAAATGCAGGGAAGATTAGGAGAAGAAAAGATAAGAAAGAAAAAAGGGTATGAGAGAGAGAGAGAGAGAGAGAGAGAATCCAATGGGTTGAGTGCATGCAAAGGGCCCTGGTTCCATCTCTGGTACTGCATGGTCCCCAAGCACAGAGAGGGAAAGACTGATGAGAACAGACCTGGAGTGCTGCTTGGTATGCCTGTTCCTCCCAGGCCCCCAAAAAGAAAGAACAAAAACGTGGTTAAAGGTCAGACTAAGGATATACATTACAGTAGGAAAAATGAAAATTAATGGGGCAGAGCGACACTACACTGGGTACGGTGCTTGCCTTGCATGTGGCTGACCCAGGTTCCATCCCCAGCATTCCATATGGTCCCCCAAGCCCCACCAGGAGTCATCCCTGAGCACAGAGCCAGGATTAAGCCCTGAGAAATGCTGGGTATGGCTCCCCCCAAAAGATAAAAATGATGGGAAGGATGGTGGTACAGAGAGACCGTATCGGGGTGTTGCCTTGCACACAGCTGACCCTGGTTCTATCCCTGCTACCCTATATGGTTTCCTGAAGACCACCCAGAGTGATCAGAACACAGAGTTGGGGGTAATCTCTGAGCACTACCCAGTGTGGTCCAAAAAATAACAAAAGAAAAATGAGGATAGATAACAGGGAATGATCTGTGAATAGGGAAAATGGATGAAGTTCCATGATCTACACAGGAAGTCACAAAAAACCCTCCAGTTCTGAGAGGAAGGAACCTCTAGTTGCTGGAATTTTGGGAACCTTTCCAAGACCAAAAAGATATTGAAGCAGCAGAGAAAGTAATGAATAGTGTAGCTTGGAATCACAGGACAAAAACTGGGGAATCTGCCAGAATAAGCCTCAGAAGATCAAAGAGAAAATAAAAAAAAACCACTGGTAGGAGGAGCTGGAAGGTACAATGGAATGAGAACAGGGTTTAGACTTAGATGACTCGACCAGCTACCAGCTCTGTAACCTTGGGAAAGCCAAGCCTTTTTAAATCTAGGGATCTTCTATTCTCCATGGGTGAAATGGAAATGTAATACCCCCTTCATAAAACTGCTTAGAGGAACGGATGAGATATACTATTCCTTGCAAATGAAAGGAACCATGGAACGGATATTATAAACGGTGACCTGAAACTGCATCTCTTTTCCCTTAAGGATCTAACGCTTCTATATTCTGATTCTGTGTGAAGGAGAGGAACGCATGTTGATAAAGGGAAAATATTCTGTGATATCAGGGACCTGATATGCTACCGTTCCCAGCAGGAGATGTTGCTGTAAAGGGCAATGCTTAATACAAAGGATGAACTTGTAAGCATCGGGACAGCACAGAATAATATGCTGTTTGTGAGAGTGACTATCACGCCTGGCTGTTCTACTGATGATGCAGCTAATGAATGGGTATACCAGTGCACTCACAGATTTGGAGAGCGGACAAACAGGAATCCCGTCTGAGAGCAGTGGAATGTCAGGACGGCCAGGTTGGTGATCATCCTGGATGTGGCTCTTAAGGAAGGTAAATAAGCATCCAGGAATAGAGGCTGGGTTCTCTAGGCTTGGGTGTAAAAAAGTGCCAGAATGTGGGGCTGGAGCAATAGCACAAAATAGGGCGCTTGCCTTACATGCAGCTGGCCTGGGCTTGATTCCCAGCATCCCATATGGTCCGCTGAGCACCACTAGGGGTAATTCCTGAGTGCAAAACCAGAACCTGAGTGGAGTAACCCCTGTGCATTGTCAGGTGTGACCCAAAAAAGCAAAAAAAAAAAAAGTCTCAATAAGGGACTCTTAGAAAATAATTAGATTGGTCTCTCCATACGACAAGAAGCTTTGGTTAGCGGGGGCGGGGTGGGGGGGCGCAGAGAATAGAACACCAGGTAAGGCACTTGCTTTGTATGGGGCCAACTGGGTTCAATCTCCAGCATCCCATATGGTCCTCCAAGAACTACCAGGAGTCCTGAGTGCAGAGACAGAAGAACCCCTGAGCATCACCCGATGTGGCCCCTCAAAAAAATGTTTTTAAAGAGGCCATGGCTAGAAAACTAAACAGCAGAGTGTGAGACCAGAGTCAGGAAAGCTGTGGGCCCAAGAGCCTTAGCCCAGGGAAGCTAGTCTACTTCGGCTTCCTCATATGCTTTGCTTCCTAGGGTTCCTCACTGGCTCACGGACGTATCTTCAGAACAGTGCCAGCCTGCCTCAGTTGCTCAGCAGACTCGGAGAAAGGTCTGTGTTCGAACACGGGCCAATGTGTTACAGAAGGCGCACCTGCTCACTCAGGATATCAAAGGGAAGTGTGATTAGAGGGAAAGAATTGAGAACACTGTCAACTACATAGGACTCCAAAATTTCCCTTTAGACGGAGAGGAAAAGGCACGTACACAGAAAACCACTTTAAGAGGTGCGGGAGGAAAGCAAAACAAAACATCGAGTGGTGAGTGGGTCTTAATGCAATTGCAAATGTCAGCATGGGGGAGAGAGGAAGAAAGCAAAGAAGGTCCTCCGGGCTGGGTGGGTAGAGAAGGCCTGACCTCAATGTGGCAGCAACAACTAAGCAAAACTTGTGGATAGGAAATAGAACTTCGGGCTGATTATGGCAACACTCGCTCATTTATTTATCCAATAAACATTTAGCAAACACCTATGTCGTGCCAGACACTGTGAACCTGAGATGAATAAGACAAGAACAACATAACACTTGGAGAATGTGTCACGTGGTAGGTGTCATCTTAATGACTTCACCTGAAGGAACTCACGGAAGCTGTCCCCCAAATCCTAATGTAAGGTTGATGACAAGGTTATTTTCGTCCTCGTTTTGCAGGTGAGGTCAATGAGACACCGTGAATGCAGCTCAAGTTGACTCAACTGAGTGGATGAGGCAGGACTCACACCTAGACTGTCTGGCTCTGAAATGTTTTATTTCCTTTGTTTTACAATTAACAGTCTTATTATAGTATGATTTGATAGGTTTTGACATATATAACTCAGCAAAACAGCCCGCACTATATTCAAACTAGCGAGCATATCTAGCTTGAAATCTCAAAAAATGTCTCCATACAGCTCTGGACAGTTCTAACAATGACTCATCAACGGAAACAAGTAAGTCAGGTGGGGAGCTGATGGCACCCTGGTTTGGGGTTTAAGATATTTTATACCAGGGGAATAAATGTGTCCAGTGAAAACAAACCCTTGGACTCTGATGACAGGAAGATCATATGAACAGTGGTGGAGGGATATTGACAAAGATTGGCATTTTGATGGTGTGGTGAGTGTGGAGTGGTTACACTGTACTTCCTAAAATATAAACATTTACACTTTTTTGCAAATCAAAGTCACCTTAATTGAAAACAAATAAAAAAACTAGAGTGAAATAAGATGATGCTTACCAAGAGAACTGTGAATTGAAGATGCCAAAGAGAGCTAGTAGGAGGGACCTTGGGATAACAGTAAGAGAACTTGTCACCCTGGTGGTGGGTGTGTACTGGGACCGTAGCAATAGTACAGTGGGGAGGGCACTTGCCTTGCAAGTGGTCGACCAGGGTTTAATCCCTGGTGTCCCATACTGTACCTTGAGCAGGAATGATTCCTGAGTGCAGGGCCAGGAATAAGCCCTGTGTACCATTGGATGTGTCCACACAACCCCACCCCCCCAAAAAAAAAAATTCAATAATTCTGTAAACCATGAGGTTCCAATTAAAATCTGTAGTACTGTAGTAATCTTTAAAAATATGTGTTGGCATGCGATGAGTTAGAATGACTATATCCAGCAAATAGAGGAAAACAGGAGACTGGAGACAGACTTAGCAATAGAGGTTGGAATAATGATTTCATAATCCTCAAATAAAGATGAAAGTAGAACCCAATGAGGTAAGCACCTTGGAGAAAGAGACATGGGCAAAGAATTGAATGTGGGATGCACATAGAGAGAGGACAGGGACACAGAGGAGAAGACAGGGAAGTGAGAGAATATCAAGAAATGCAAAGGAACTAGAAAATCAAGAGGGAAGTATAGCCAGAAAGTTAGATGTGACAAAAAACAAATCCAGAACAATGAAAACGGTTTATAGCATTTCAGGATGGAAAGAAAGAAAGAAAGAAAGAAAGAAAGAAAGAAAGAAAGAAAGAAAGAAAGAAAGAAAGAAAGAAAGAAAGGAAGGAAGGAAGGAAGGAAGGAAGGAAGGAAGGAAGGAAGGAAGGAAGGAAGGAAGGAAGGAAGGATAATAAGGAAGAAAGGAAGGAAGGAAGGATAAAAAGGAAGAAAGGAAGGAAGGAAGGATAAAAAGGAAGGAAGGAAGGAAGGAAGGAAGGAAGGAAGGAAGGAAGGAAGGAAGGAAGGAAGGAAGGAAGGAAGGAGGGAGGGAAGGAGGGAGGGAAGGAAGGAAGGAATTTATGGTCTTATTTTTATCTGAAAAGAGAAAGGGACTCTGGATAAGATTTGCAGTTCTACTAAGTTATTGTACCAAAGTCAGTTTCCTGGTTTTGACATTTAACCCGAGCTATGTACGATTCTGCTATTGAGGAGCTGAACAAAGAGCACATACAGAATTCTCTGTACTGTTTCTGTAACTTCTTGCGAGCCTATAACTGATTCAACATTAAAAGGTTTATATTTCTAGTATGCATAGTACTGATGAATCTTTTCGTTTGATTTTGGGGTGGGGACTGGGTAATGTCTGGTTGTGCTCAGGGATTAATCCTGGCTTTGTGCTCAGGGATCACTCCTGGAGGGTCTGGGGACTATAGGGGTGCTGAGGATCAAACCCAGGTCAGTAGTATACGAGGCATGCACCTTACTCACCATACTATTTCTCTGGCCTGATCCTGCATGCTCTTTTCTGGTCATACTTGGCTGTTCCCAGGGTTTACTTCTGGCTCTGAACTCAAGGATCACTTCTGATAGAGCTCAGGGAACCGTATGCAGTATCTGAGACTGAACTCATGTCAGCCACGTGCAAGGCAAGTATACCTTACCCTCTGTACTATCACTCTGGTCCCAGGATCCTAAGTTTTGTTTTTGTTTTTGTTTTTTTGTCACACCCAGCAATGCACAGAGGTTACTCCTGACTCTGCACTCAGGAATTACTCTTGGCTGTGCTCAGGGGACCATATGGGATGCTGGGCATTGAACCTGGGTTGGCCGCATGCAAGGCAAACACCCTACCTGCTGTGCTATCACTCCAGCTCCCAGGAACCCAAATTTTTTTCCATCAAGTCACTCTGTCTTTTGGTTGGTGAATTCAGACCATTTACATTTAGGGTGATTTACAAGACCTATTGCCCTTCTATCTTCTGTTTTCTTGTTGTTTCAATTAATGGTTTTCCTTTTCCTGCCATTTATATCTGTTATTTCATGTGACTTGGTGAATTTTTACATTTCACCTTTCCCCCCTCCCCCTTGGGAACATATCTGCTCCAGATTTTTGTTTTGCTCATACCATAAGATGTCTATCAATCTCTGTCTTTTTGTTGGTGGGATCAATTGGTCATTTTTAAACTAAACATATGATGCTTAATCTAAAATGTTGATATTTTAAAATATGAATTTATTATTTTTTCAAAAATTGAACTACTGTGAGATACCAGTTACAAAGTTGTTCATGATTGGGTTTTAGTCAGACAATGTTCCAACTTGTCCCTCTACCAGTGTACATTTCCACCACCAATGTATATTGTAGTTTTGTCCCTCCTTTGACGTTTTTTGTGAATATGTATTAGTACTATGCAATGTTTAATGCTCTTTTGCTTTTGTCATCTACAAGAACTCGTCACCCACTTTTTTTGTTTTATTAAATCACTTTATTAAATCATTTTCTTAAATATTTTTATGAAACATTACATTCTAACATTACATAGTTTTATATGTACATGGTAAGTCAACAGCTGAATCTATATTATATTATTTACCACTAAGGGTCTAATTCTGTCCAATAACACTGACCCCATTTTGTCCATATCCCTTCCCCTGTAAATATTAATTTGCATTTTAATGAAAATATTTCCAATATATGCTCTGTTAAATATGTTTTAAAATGTATAATTAAAATTATTTACTTATTAATATGGACAAAAGCACAATTGTTGATACAATTCTAGAGTTGAAGTTGATTAGATAAGAAAGCTCCAACAGTATAATTGATAAGTTTAAAAAAATCAATTTGGTGGAGTGGAGGTGTTGGGATGAGGAGGGAATCTGGGAGCACTGGTGGAGGGAAGTTGACACTGGTGGAGTGATTGGAATTGAATTATTGTATGCCTAAAATGTAACTATTAATAACTTTGTAAATCATGGCTCTTTAATAAAAATTTTTTTTTAATTTAAAAAGAAAGGGTTTGTACCTTTCCTTTAAAAATCTAATATATGTGAAGTCTGGTACTAGATCATTCTAGCCCCTGATAATCCTAGTAAGTGCAATATCCATTTTAGGGCAGACAAAAGTGAGACACACAACAAAGGACTTGCCAAAGCCCCCCCCCCCCTGCTGAAAAGGCCACTGTGGGAGTCCAGCGAGATAAAGGGTGTGAAAGCTCCAGGCACAGCATCTGAGGGGCTGACAGGCTGAAACCACTGGCTGTGAATAAGGTCAGCCGCGGCAAAACAGACCTGAGGAGAAGGGGAGCAAAGAATCTGTATGAACAGCTCCTGCCTGCTCCTCTGTTGGGCAGAACAGGACTCTGGGAGGCCCCAGTGCTGGCAGCAGCCCTCTAAGAACAAGCCTGTGCCAGCCACACTAGGACCCCCCCCCCCGGCCCTGCAATCATACATATGTGGTGCCCTTGTCTGTGTCGATGTCCTTCACCCCACCCCAGATATTTCAGCTTTTTGTACATGATCATTCTGCTATAAGACTACTGGAAATACAACCCCCCCCACCCTGGCATCCCCACACACACACACCCCGACTAGCTGGGAGCTATTTTATTGGAGGCAGGCTGGCTCAGTACAACCTGAGCTCCAAGAAACGATGCCCTCCAGGTACCGGAACAGCTTGACATCAGCCAGTCACACTGCACAGGATCCCGATGCGGGAATCAGCAAGAAATGACACAGAGACACTCTGCTGCTTAAGGGCAAAACAAAAGAAACTTAAAAACGAACTCTCAAAGGTAGCCTGGCCTGGGAGTGGCTTCTGCTGTGTGTGTGGCCGACGGGGGTCCTAGCCCTAGCACTCTACATGGTCCCCCACGCGCGGTCAGGAGTGATCCCCGAGCAAGCCCAGAGCACTGCTAGGGGTGACCTAAGAGGAAGTGGGCTAGGATCTGGGGGCAGCCTGACTCCCTGGCTTGACTGGCAGGCCCTGCTTCCACCCAGAGCCTTCCAAAGACACTCGTGGTCTGTGTAACCTGGGTCTATCTCGGTCCTTCCTCCAAAGCCAGCGATGCAGTCCAAAGCCGGGTTCCCCCTCTAAGTGGTCTCCAGTCTGTTTCTCAGCTATCCTCACAGGCAGCCAAGGACAGATCTGACTGCAACATTTATAGCTAAAAAAACAAACAAACAAACAAACACACACACACACACACACACAAAATTGATGCCAGCAGGGTCCCTGGGTGACTTATGTGAACTGGGGAGGAGAGAGGTGGCAGCCTCGAGAAAGGAATTTGCCATTTTCTGTCTATCCACCTCTGCCACCTGGGTAGGGCTGGGGAAATCTAGGACTGCTGAGAGTCTGTGGGCCTTGCCCCTTGGAGGAAAGGAAAGTCAGTCCTAGACTCACCCAGGACTTTCGGGTTCTTACCTTTCTCTCTGAAAAGAATTTCAGAAGAAGACGAGAAGCGAAATAAAAAAAAAAAAATAAAAAACACAGGTTTTATTTGGAAGAGGAAGGGGAAGGAGGGAAGGAAGGAAGGAGGGAAGGAGGGAAGGAGGGAAGAGGGAAGGAGAGAGAAGGAGGAGGAGGAAGAGGAGAGAGAGAGAGAGAGAGAGAGAGAGAGAGAGAGAGAGAGAGAGAGAGAGAGAGAGAGAGAGAGAGAATGAATAACACACTCAGGAGAGAACAAGGGCGTCTCCAGTAGGGAGGGGAGCCCCAGTGCATATCCCAGCATTAGCTATGAAAGCATGAAAGTGCACTTCTAAAGAGGGGAGATGCGGGCGACACGTGTGCTCGGGCACCACATGCACTCAGCAGCAACACATAGGCATAGGCAGTACACGGGCTCGGGCAGCATTTGCACATGCTTCCTTTGTTCAAGTTGGCCTTTATAGGGTTTCTCCCAAGCTGCCCCACGTGGCTTTTCTACCTAGATAAGAGTCTGTTGCTAGGGCGGTTGCCAAGGGAGAAGAGTTGGAGGCAGTTAACGGTCTTTGAAATTCCTTTCCTGGCCTTTGTTCCTGACGGGGCTTCTCTCTGATGGGGGCCCAGCCTTCTCTGGGGCTGTGCTGGCGCTGCCATATAAAGGTCCTATCAGGCCTTAGTTCCTGTGCTCACAAGGTGGGCTTTTGCAGGCGTAGTTATTGGTTTTATTACTTCCCAAGAACTCATTGCCCTGGGGGGCCCTTCCCAATCTACCATCCTGCCTCAGAATCACTCAGGGCTGGTGAGTGTGGGTGTGGCACTGGAACTGTGTGCATGTGACAACATTACTGATAGCACTGTAAACTACGGAATTTTAATAAAAATTTCAAAATTAATCATTCATCATTCTCACTGATCACAAACCCAAATGAAGTCCAAATCTTGGCCTGGCATTCCTAGACTGTCACAAATTGGTCCCACTGAACCTTTACAACATTACTCCAGGTTCTTTAGGTACCTGCCAAAATGAATCGCTTCTGAGTCCTAAATTCACCTGTCTCTGTCTCTGAATTTTATTTATGTTGGAACTTTATCTCATGCTCCAATTGTAATGCTTCCTTTTTATTCAACTCAAACAAGAATTTCAAGTTTGATTTGATACTCGAACTCCACCCCCTCCATGAAATTTCCCCAGAGTCTTCTAATTCACATCATGCTACCTACAATTATTATTACCTGAGGAGGTAGGTTTCATAAGGTACTAATGTCCAAGAATTACCCAGAGTTTCTAACTTAAACAGTTTTGGGGAACAAGTAAGCCACTGGTTTTTTTTAAGTTCACAAGGTGTTTCTAAGGGCCAACCAAGTTAGAGGTTTTCTCTCTCCCCACTGAGCTATAGTTGCACTTTATCCAAACAATATATATATATACATATATATATATATATATATGTTTGTGTGTGTGTGTGTGTTTGCTTTTTGGGTCACACCTGGCGATGCTCAGGGTTACTCCTGGCTCTGCACTCAGGAATTACTCCTGGCAGTGCTCGGGGGACCATATGGGATGCTGGGAACCGAACCCGGTTGGCCGCATGCAAGGCAAATGCCCTACACGCTGTGCTATTACTCCAGCCCTCAATCTATATTTTTAAATACAGAATTTCTTTTCTTGGATTTAGTAGAACTTACTAGTCCTATGCCAGGATGGTTGGTGGTGGTGGTGGTGGTGGTGGTGGTGAAATTGTGGGAAAATTATTTTACTTCAGATAAATTTCTTTGGTGGTATTGCAACTATTTTGATTTTTTTTTTAATTCAGAGCTGTGTCTTAAAGCCAGGGACTCTTACCTATTGGGTAAGAGGATGGAAATGAAGCAGGGAAAAAGAGAGGGTCTCTTTAGAGAAAGTGGATAGAAGTTTTATTTACATAGACATCTTATCTCCCTACAAGATAGCATATTGCCTGAAAGCAAAACCTGTGGCAAATTCATCTTTGTGTTTTCACATATTTTTGCATAGTGCTTCGTACATGATAGGTGCTCAATGAATAAAAGCTTGTTGTATGAATGAACGAAAAGTGAGTGGGTGAGTGTGCCTTATCCACAGCTGCTTCCCTATAATATCCAGGGAAGTACAAGAGATAAACTAGGTGTCTCCTAAAAAATTTGGTAAATTGTGTATATATATGACAGCACTTTGGGACAAGATGCCTGCTTCTGAGAATGAATAATCAAAAGATCCACAGAACTGCACATTAATCCTGAAATCACCAAGTCAGCCTTCTCCTCCTTGTGAAGATAAATCTGACACCCAGAGAGGTAACTGCTTAACTGGCTCACAATCATGGAGAAGTCCATGAGTCCATGAATCCTGCACTCATCCCACCAAACAGAAATAATTCCCATTAGCACTGGGAATTTTTCCTGAGGGTCGATAACTCAACAGGCCAAGAAGTAACTCAGATTAGAATCAGTAGAACTAAAGAAATCTCAACCGTCTTTGGTTCCAGAATTGAACTTGCTGATGTCTGCATGGAACAGTCTCTACTACACCTTACCACAGGACTCCATAATTCCCAACTGGGTAGGCATGATTTCCGTAGGAATCTCCCAGAGAGGGCACGGGTTGGTGAATTTCCAACTATACATGCACCGCTGAGCATCTCCCTTTCCTTAACCTTGGCTATCATTCCAGTGAAATATAAAACAGAGCCTCAAGATACATGGGGAAAACTCTGCAAAGAAACTCAATAGCTAGAAAACCTAAGAGCAGGTGCTCAATGTCCTGTTGAAGAGCTGACGTGAGTCAGAACAAAAAGCCGTGACAGGCTGCACTTCAGCAAAGTAACAGTGGGCCTAAGTTTCTGTTTCCCGAAGACCAGTGCTCCTGTTTCCCCAAGTTTGTGGTTAGAGTTACTGGAAAGACCCCTCACCACCGTCCCTACCTGCTTACATTAATCAGTAAGCGACATGTCCTGTTGTCATGTCCTGTAGCCTGTTACTGGAAAAACCCACAAAGTGTAACCGTTGGCACCTACTAACTATGCTTATGTGATTAAGGATATAAAAACCTGCTGTAGGGGGCTGGAGTGATAGCACAGCGGGTAGGGTGTTTGCATTGTTTGTGGCCAACCCGGGTTCAATTCCCAGCATCGCATATGGTCCCCTGAGCACCACCAGGGGTAATTCCTGAGTGCAGAGCCAGGAGTGACCCCTGTGCATGGCCGGGTGTGACCCAAAAAGCCAACAACAACAACAACAACAACCTGCTGTAATAAGGGCTTTGGGTCAAGCCCTTATGTCAAGACTCCACAACGTTGGATGAAACTTGGACCCAAGCTCGAGCTAGCAATAAAGGTCCTTTGCTTTTGCATCCTCACATGTGGAACTGGTCCCTCCAGGAATGGGAAGCCCCAAACCTGGGTATAACACTGTCTAGAGGAGAAAGACCAGCAGTAGTTGGGATTGTCTGTGGAGCAATGGAACATGCAAGTGGTTGACCAGATAGTCTTGGTCCAGGAAAACAATTTCTAGCCCATAAAACAGAAAATATCTTTTTCTTTTCATTTTTCTTAAAAGCCTGTGAAAAAACATCCATTTGACTGCAATTAAGACCAACTTTGGGCTGGAGTGATAGCACAGCGGGTAGGGCATTTGCCTTGCACGTGGCCGACCTGGGTTCGATTCCCAGCATCCCATATAGTCCCTTGAGCACCACCAGGGGTAATTCCTGAGTGCAGAGCCAGGAGTGACCCCTGTGCATCGCTGGGGTCATTTGCCCAAAAAGCAAAAAAAAAAAAAAAAAAAAAGACCAACTTTCTATAACATTGGTCCGAGCAAAATGCTCTTCACAAGTGTCAAGTAGAATACAGTCAGCATGCCTGAAGGGACAGAACATTCTATCCCCTGACCTTGCTGAAACTACGGCCCAGGGAGGGTCAAAATGAGAATCCCAACTCATTTGGAGATCCCAGCAGGGTTAGAATTACAAAAGAAAAATCCATCCCATGTAATTTTCATTGTCAAGTAAATGGCGCTACAATCCTATGAAACTGGCAAATTTGAACTGGGCATAGATTAAAAAAAAAAAGGCTGAGAGTTGTTTAACTAGAGCAAAGATTTTCTGTTTAACCTGATTATAAGAATCATCTGGGGGCACTGAGCCCTACCAAATTAAAATCACCATGGGTAGACACCTAGAAATCTAGCGTTTCTGTAAGCATACTAGGTGATTCTTACGAACTGGCTCGCCTGGGAAACACCAACCTAGAAAATCATAGTATCCCCTTAATAGGATTATTCTTAAAATAAAAGGGAACTATATCAAGCTCTTGGCACAGAGCCTGGCATATAATAAGTGCTCCATACATGTTTATTACTTTGCTATTTAATTATTAATAATGCATTTCAGATCCTGGTTAGATAATAGTTACATATTGGGCATCTACAATTGAAAGACCAAAGAGTATAACTATACTGAAGTGAAAGAATTTCCATTATTTACCTCTTATTTCTTATCAGCTGTATCCCTAACACAATAGTTCTCAAAGCAGAGTCCCTTGACCACCAGCAGCAGCAGCACCAAAGAAATCATTGTAGCACTGTAGCACTATCCGTCCCATTGTTCATCGATTTGCTTGAGACCAGTAACATCTCCATTGTGAGACTTGTTGCTACTGTTTTTGGCATATCAAATATGCCACGGGTGGCTTGCCAGGCTCTTCCATGTGGGAAGGATATTCTCAGTAGCTTGCCAGGCTCTCCAAAGAGGGATGGAGGAATCGAACCCGGGTCGGCCTCGTGCAAGGCAAATGCCCTACCCGCTATGCTATCGCTCTAATCACTAATAAAGAAATCATTAATAATGAAAATTCTCCAGCCTCACCCAGGTGAGTACACGTCTGGAGGTAGTGCGGGAAATCTGTCATACAAATCTTTCCAGATGATTCAGGCTACAATTTGAGAACCACTGCTCTAACATCATACCCCAAGAACAAGCCCTGAGTCAGTCCCCCGGCATAGTAGAAATGCAGACTCTTAATCTCTATCCCAGAACAACTCTGCATTTGAGAGAAAACATTTTTTAATTGAATTATAGTGAAAAACCCAGTTATAAAGTTGCTCATGATTGGGTTTCAGTGATCAGTGTTCCAATACCCGTCTCTCTACCAGTGTACATTTCCCACCATCACTGTCCGAGTTTTCATCCCCCTCTCTCTCCCCACTGCCTACCTCTAGTGCAGGCACTTTTATTGTCTCTCTGTCTCTGTCTCCCTGCCTCTCTCTCTCTCCAACTGTGCATTTTAACGTAGCCCCTAGATAACTCACAGGCACAACACAATTTGCGCAGCACTGCCTGAGCTCATAGAAACATAAAGATTTCAATTTACACAAGATTATATGGAACCAAGCGTGTTACTGTTTATGGGTTCTGGCAAGTGCATATTTAATATTTTAATTAAATTTTTATTGATTTACCATTGGTTTGAAAACCCTATAAATTTCTGGAAATATCTGCACACCTCTATACAAGTCTCGCCTCAACTATTATCAAAGTTCTAGTGCCATTTCCATTACCGGAATGATTCCTTCCCCCTGTTCCTTCTCTGTCCCTTCCTCCTTGCTCTGATAATCATCATATTTTTCACAGGGCTTCAGAGTTATTGATTGCTGTGGTTTGTTGGTTATTCATAGTCCATCTGAGAAAAACCATCCATTAACTATCTTTCTATTTCACCGAGCATAATTAGCTCAAGTTCAGTTTATGTTATCTCAGAACTAAGATTCCACCCTTTTTTGTTTTCTCTTTAAAAAAAAATGGGGGCCACACCCAGCAGTGCTCAGGCATCACTCTGGCAGGCTTGGGGGACCATAGATGGCGCCAAGGATCAAATCTGGATCGGCTGCATGCAAGACAAGCACCCTTCCCCCTGGACTGTGTCTCTGTCTAAGATTTCATCTTTTTGTTTGTTTTTTGGGTCACCCCTAGCAATGCTTAGGGCTAACTCCTGGCTCTGTGCTCAGGGATCACCCTTGGTGGTCCTCAGGGATCACATGTGGAATACCAGGGCACAAATCCAGGTCGCCACATGCAAAGGCCCTGAGCCCTACTTCATGACTTCTTTTTCTCCTCTTCGGATCAGGACCAAGGAGTGCTAGTCCTGGGTAATTCAGTCTTTCTAGTTTTGTTCTGTTTTGAAGGAAATCTCCACACTGTTTTTTCAGAGGCTGCAGCAATTTACAACCCTGCCAACAGTGGGCAGAGTTCCTTTCTCCTCCATTTCTGACATCTATTGCATTCAGCTTTCTTGGCGCACCCCAATCTCACCATGTCACGCAGTACCTCTCTGAGGTTCTGATTTGCATGTGTCTAATAATAAGTAAAGTTGAGCATTTTTTTAAAAAATGTTCCACTTTTACAAAGGCCATCTGTATATCTTCTCTGGGAGAAGTATCTATTCAAACCTATTTTTGCTGTTGTGTTTTTGTTGTTGTTGTTGAGCTGTCTGAGTTTTGTTTTATCTTTAATACATTTTGGATATGCCCAAAACAGTAACAACAAGTCTCACAATGGAGATGTTACTGGTGCCTGCTTGAGCAAATTGACGAACAATGGGACAACAGTGCTACCACTTTCAGACATAAACTCCTTGCTTGATGTATTGGACATGAATACCTCTTCCCAATCTAAAGCATGCCTCTTCATTTTTTGTGATTAGTTTTGATTTTGCTGTGACAAATATTTTTTTTAATTAATCAATTTTTAATTAGTGAGTCACTGTGAAGGTACAGTTACAGATTTACACATTTTCATTGCTTGTGTTTCCCTCATACAATGTTCGAGAGCCCATCCCTCCACCAGTGACAAATATTTTTGTAGAAAGATTTTTTTTTACAAAAATCTTTTGTAAAAATAAATTCTACAAAATCCCTTTAGTTTCATGTAGTCCCACTGATTTGTAATAAAGACACTACTTCTCTGCAATCAATACCCATGAGAGTTTTGCCTCTGTTTTAGTCTGTGTATTTCATAGCCAAGTCTTTAATCCACCATTTTGAATCAATTGTTATGTATAGAACACTATATTACCTAGTTTCCTTTCTTCTCCTTTATTTGCATCTGTCTGTTCAGATTCGCCATGGATCTGTACGTTTGTTGAAGAGGCTTTCCTTTCTGTTACATGGTCTTGGTTCTTTGGTCAAAACACTCATTGTACATAAAGGCATAGGCTTAAATATGGGATCTCAATTTGACTCCATTGGTCTATGTGTCTGGTTTTGTTTCACTACCTTACTGTTTTTTATTACTGCTCTACAGTATAATTTAAAGTCAGGGAATAAGACTATTCATGTCTTATGATACCGGGCAAATTTTACAACTGTTTGTTCTAGTTCCTTAAAAAATGCCATTGCTGGGAGGGATACTGGGAACATTGGGGGTGGAGAATGGGCACTGGTGGAGGAATGAGTATTTGAACATTGTTTGACTGAAATGCAATCATGAAAGTCTGTAAATCTGTAACTGTATCTTAAAAAGAATCATTAAAATAAAAATAAATAATGCCATTGGAACTGTGATAGCAACTGAACTGAATCTGCAAGTTGCTGTACATAACATGGTCACTTTAATGAAGTTTATTCTATAACAAAGTTATACATGAACACTGAACATCGTTCTATCTTTCTAACTTCTATTCCTTTTAACAGTGTCTTATAGTTTTCAGTGCACAGGTTTTTCACCTTCTTTGTTTATTCACAGGTATTTTATCCTATGTGATGAGATTATAAATACAACTGTTTTCTTTATTTCACTTTCCTCTAATTCATTGTCTGTAGAAATGCAACTGATTTTTAATTTTGTATCCTGCCACTTTATGGTATTCCTTTATTATTTCTAATCATTTATTGGTAGAAACTTTAGAATTTTCTATAATTTATAATCATTTATGTGAAAACTATAGTAGTTCTACTTTTTTTCTATTTTTTATCATTTTATTAACTAACTGATCTGATTTAATTGTTGACAGATGATTTATTTTGTTTTGGTTTTGAAACACAGCAGTATTGTTCTAGGCTGAATCACATGTTCAGGTACTTACTAGCCACTGTCCTTTATACAGGTTACCTGTTTATCCTCATCAAGTCTAGAAGGACTTTTATTCCTGATCAGAAAAACCAAAGACCAAATCAGCCAAGTGCCTTGCTGAAAGTGATAGCGCAGGATGATAGATCTGGTCACCTGGGTGTGAAAGTCTGTGTTCCTGTCTCCACCCCACGGCGCCAGTAGATAGTGGCTGACACTCTGGCTAAGCAGACACCACCTGCCTGCTAGCACACATGGAATATGTCAGAAAAGAGGCAATTTCATCTTAGGAAAGAGCAAGCCTGTAAGAGTGTATGTTTCTGAGACCGTAGAAAGACACACAGCAGGTGAGGCTTGCAAGTAGGCCTGCCAGGTGGCTGATGGCACCCAATTATAGTCTTCCAGCCCTGCCAGGAGTGAGCCCTGAGCGAGAAGCCAGGAGTAAACTCTGCCATGGCCGGGCATGGCCCCCAAGCCAAATCAAAAAAGAGTACATGTTTCTAAGTCAGATGTTTGCAACTAATGATAGAACTGCACGTACATCAAACTCTTTACATCATGACTTCTTACAAGAAAAGGCATTCCAAGTCACAGCACCAGAAGGTAGTAGATCCCTGCAGGGTCAATCCATCTGTGCTCCGGAAACTTGTTAGTATGTTCTTCAAATCAGCATAAGCAAAAGTGCCTCCGGGGAAAATCCCTCCCCAGATGTTAAGGCTTGGGAAACATCCATTCACTCCCTCACTCGGAGATTTACTGACTTTGCCATGGAAGGTGGTGTGCTAGGTGCTATGGTTGATCAAAGACGGAAATGATCCCTGCCTCTAGAAAGTCCATTAAGGAAAATTAAGTAAGTACACACAGAGACACATGCACGCGTGCGTACATGCACACACACACACACACACACACACACACACACACACACATCCTAACATCTAAGGTAGGTAGAAAGTGTTGAGTGACAACAGAGAATTGCTAATGGGAGTCCTGAGAAGGGAGAGATCACTTGGATCTAAGAGACCACTTCAGAAAGATGAAAGATCACTTCAGGAAAGGCTTCCCAAGGAGGTGCCATCAAGAGCTAAGTCTGGAAAGATAGGCAGAACACAGTGCCCGGATAGGCAGTACCGGCACTCTGGCTAAGAGAGGAGTGTGAGAAAAGTCATGGAGGAGTGAAAGAGAAGGTCGTGCCGTGGAAGTGCAAGCTATCGCCTCACTTAAAGCAAAAGGTTCACCAGGCTTGGATGTGGGAGATGAAACTGGAAAGAAAGGCATTTAGAGGGGAGATTCTAAATGCCAGGCTGGGAGACGGGAACTTTACTCTGCACATCCAGAGAGAGCGGCTTCACATTACTCATCACATTACATAATAAGCCACGAAACTCCAAATCCTTTTTCGAAACACACAAGGGTGAAAACAAACATTTCTGAATTGGCACTATCATTGTTTTCAAGTTTGCTTCTTCCATTAGACTCGATTCAAATGACTTTGAACGTTAGTGGATGCTCGGGAGATGCTGCATGTATGAACAAAGGAATGAATAAAGTGAGCACGCTAATGAGTAGCTGAGGGGTTTTGAGCAGATGAGAGGTGGCTCAAAATTGCTTTGTAGTATGAAAAGAAAAGGACCGAGGGGAGGGCCAGTGCTGGAGGGATTGGAGGCAGCAGATCTGATGAGTAGGAGGCGGCTGTGACTGTGATTGGAGGGATGAGAGGTCACCACTCCATTAAGAACAATGGGCACAAGGAGAAAGGGACAACCCAGCCATCGGGGCCCCATCAGCATGCTAATCAGACATCAAAACCTACCTGAAATTCAGAGCTTGGGAAACAGGGGTGTGACGATACACTGGAAAAGCAGGCTATTGGAAAAACAAGTTCCTGATAGCTCTGACTTCCCTTCATCCTGCACTGGGGATATTAATCCCTCTCTGACCTCACTGCTCTGTCTCTCCTCGCCCATGCGCGTTCGGCTCGAGCTACACGGGCTTCCTTGCTGCTTCTCGAATGTGCCAGGCTGCTTCCACTTGAAAGGCCCTCGCATTGGGAGACTTTTCACCGTGGATCTGTACGAGCAAGTCCCTCACTAGCTGGGCCTCTTTCCATAAGCATCCCCTCCCTCTTTAAGTGAGGCCTACTGAAACCTCGTTTATTTTGAGCAGCTCCAGCAAGCCACCCACACGTATCCTATCTCCCTCCAGAATCCCCAAAGTCCCCCCCCACCCTGCCTCTTTTCCCTTTTGGATTGTAATTATTTTCCTGATTAGATTTACAGATTTGTGTCGCTCTCTCCTCACTAATCTATCAATTTCACAAGGACAAGGATTTCTATTTCCTTATTTCCCGGGAGGTCGTGGCTGGCATACAGCAGGTAGGCAACACCTGTTTGATGGACCATCTCCATTTTATGGGTGAGGAAACTGAGGCTCAGAGAAGTAACGTAACTTTCATTTAAAAAACTGTCCGTCTGTGGTGAGAGTCCAAATTCAAACACAAATCCGTCCGGCCTAACGTCCACTCAGTCTTGTTGGAGAGAAATTAAGTTTAAAAGGAACAGTGGCTGATGAGAGCGGGCCACTCAATGTCTCAATGAGACATGTGAGATTAAAGTAAGCCCTAACCACACCCATAACACTGTGGACTTGGCCAGGTTGGGGACACGTCCATGTGTGCGGCTTCTAAAGTGCCTCAGCCTAAGGGGGGGAAAAAAGTACTTTGACCACAGAATCGCCAAGAGAAACCAAGGGTTTCATCTTCCAAGTCTGAAGCATCAAACCAGCTTCTCCAGCAAAGGAATTCCTGATGTCTATGGCCATTAAAATGGTCAAATTATAATCTTCAAGGGGCTGGAGTGACAGTACAGCAGGTAGGGCATTTGCCTTGCACGTGGGTACCCGGGTTCGAGTCCCAGCATCCCACTGGTCCCCCAAGCAATACCAAGAGTAATTCCCTGAGTGCAGAGCCAGGACTAACCCCTGTGCATCGCCAGGTGTGACCCAAAAAGAAAAAAAAATTATAATCTATTATAATTTTTTATATTTATACGGGGGACTGTATTTAACAAAGAGAGGTCATCTGTTTCCCCTCCTGCTTCCTGTCCGGTAGACCTGAAACTTGGTGGCATGCCGCTCCGGTCCCCCTGCCTAATCCTTCCACCACAGGCTCGATTCACAGCACAGCACATTAGCACCCCGGAGCTGCTCAAAATAAACGGGGTTGGCAAAGTGTAATTATTTCCAGCAAAAGAGTTGGTTCTGCATTTTGACAGTCATCTGATACATTATTGTACTCAAAGCTAAACTGTGAAACTGCAAAATTAAAAGAAAGCATTTTTTTTTAAGTTTCAAAAGTACTCATTATTAAATTATAAAGCAGGCCATTTATGATGAGTCAGTCCGAAATCAGGAAGATAACAATGAAAAACTGTAGGAAGCTTGACTTCTTCGTCTAACTGCTCCACCACCCATGATCCAAGTCCATTGTGAGTGTTAAATAACACACCGCATCCGGCACCTGGGTCGAACAAGACCCTCAAGGAGGTCCAGCTTCTTCCTTAATGATCATTGTTACTTTCCCAAGAGTAGAATGTAACAAGTTGTCAGTTGGTTTAAGATCCCATTATCCCCCAAAGAACTCTCAGGCCAGTGGGGAGAGACAGGTTAGCCAGTAACGCTTACACAGGAGGGATGAGTGCCAAGAAGGAGGGGCAGACACAGGAAAGGGGAGGGAGGACCCCCTGATCCAGTGTTCCTGGGTGAGAAATCCTGGAGTCAGTTTAGTAAGAGAAAACTCTTTTTGAGGGGGTGAGGGAGAGGAGGAAGGGGAGGTCTGGAATCCCAAAGAACACGGCACCAGGGGGAAGGGCAATTAGAACCAGCCTCGAGGGGACTGCCGCCGGGAAAGCAGATGGCGTGTAGGCTGCAACAGCCCCCGCACTGCGTGTAAAGGTTACAAGATGCCCGGGCTGCTCCACACCATGAGAAGCGGCTGGGCACGAGACCTGCCGTCCACTCTGCTGTGCCCCTACCCCTGGTATGGTGCCCCGTGTCCCCACATGGCCTCCTGCGCTCACAGAGATGAGACGGGAGATCTTTCTCCAGAGAAGAGGCCTGCAAGCAATCTAAGCAACCTGGGTGTGTGTGGGTGTGTGTGTGTGTGGGGGGGGGGAAGTCAGTGTCCAAATGTGCTGAATCAGCTGCATTTCAGGAAACAGAGCGTCCCTGGGTGACGGGGCGGATCACTTACAGGGAACACCGTGCCTGTCCGAGAAGGACGAACCGCGAAGCGTTTAACATTGGCCTTCAATTATTAAACGAGCTTGAACGAGCTCTGGCAGTAAGACGGATCACCCACATGGAGAGGGCTCGAGTGGGGCCAGCCTCGGCTGTGAGGGGGGTGGTCATTCATCAAGGTGCCAGCAGTCAGGGTGAGGTTCAGCGCTGGACAGCGACCGGGAGCTCTGAGGGAATCCTGAGATGGTCAGGCCCAGTGCAGGGAAGAGAAAGTCAAAAGAACCCCTCACTCTTCCGGGGAGCACGCCTTTCCCCTCAGTCTAACTCAGGCACCCGGCACCTTGAAGGCCATCTCAGAGGGCCAGGGGCAGCCTCAGAAGTTTCCCTCAGCTGCCTCCCCAGGGGTTACTTTCCAGGCTTCCCCTCCTGCCCCCCACAATGAACACCACCTTGAGGAATCACACCCGCCGTCCACACCTGCCCTTCTTTTATTAATTTATTTTTTCCACATTTAAAAGATGAATGTAATTCTATTTTCTTGATGGGAGACACACTTTCTATCCCTGTGTAAATATATATACATACATAGATAGGGTCAAAGGATAACAAAATTTCAAATGTTAACAAGATAGCTGGAGTGGCCATGTTAACATGAGCAGAATCACTCTGAAGAGAGGAAATCTTTTGTAGGATAAAACGTCATCATGATAAAAGGCAGGAAGGTACAAAATTATATGTGCATGTAAGCCCAACAACAAGGAACAAGAAAAAAAAAAAACCTGATATCATTGAAAGGCCTGCCCTTCTTTTAATAGCTGCCCGCCTCTAGTCTCCAGGAAGACTTGGGGGGAAATGAAAGTCAAGTAAGTCGTATTATTGATAACAACCAGATACATTTCACACCAGTGGGTGTATTCTTTTTCACTCTATGTCTCTGAAAATAAAAAAATTTCCCTTTCTCCTCCTCCCCTCCCTTCCCCTCTCCCTTCCCTTTTCCCTTCTTGAGCACTTTGTTCACCTCTTCTGATTTCAGATGAAAATAACTATGCTTTGGAGCCCGGACCTGGTGAGTCACCACCTCGCACCCGGGGATTACCCTACCAAGCAGAGCTCTGGGGCCGGAGGCCACGGTCAGCCCTTTACAAAGCCCTTCACTCTGACGGCCCACCCACCTGTTTCTGCTCAGCATGCGAGTGTCCCCCGTTGACTCGGGTGTGAGGTGTTCATTTCCCTTCCCAGGCCACCTTCCTCCCCCGAGTCTCAGCCACTTCCCGTCTTATCCGGTCAGGCCCTGGCCCAGGCCCAAGCAGGTCTCTGCCCTCACCTGGATTGTGCCAGGGCCCCGGAGCCCTCGGGGAGCGGAGATGCTGCTACAGCTCGCTCTGCTGGAGCCGCAGTGCAGCTGGCCAGAGCCCGTGGGGTGAGAGGACACGGTGCCAGAGGGCCCGAACCTGGGACGTGTTCTTAGAAGTTCTGTCTCGAGGCCAAGAGAACATTTTCCTAGGATGGAAACGCTCCAGGAAGCCTAGGCAATGACAAATGAGCTGAGCGCAGGCTTTCTCCAGAGACTGTCGGCGCGCCAGAAACCTTCGCGGGCCCATAGACCTCCTCCACATGCGACGCAGCTGGTACGAACAGGGCCTGGACCCGGGTCTGGGCGGTAGAGAGTCCAGCTTTGGGGGACTGGAGTGGGGGCGGCTGAAGGGAGGAGAGAGCGGTGAACAATGCAGGACTGAGAGGCGGAATCCCAAGAGCAAACCTTGTGAGCACAGGGATGGGTGTTAGGGATACAGAAGAGGGTCTCCACTGAGCACCGCCTGTCCCCAGAACACCTGGAACTCCCCATCACTGGTTTGACACCCCCAACTGAAACATTGACCTGTGTGTCTCACCCACTAGACTACAAACTTCTCGAGGGAACAGGCCATGTCACAGGCGGAGGGTCTATCAATGGCATCCAGTACCGCGCCTGGTACAAACCCCCAAGCTTCAGCACTGATCTTAAGCTCTGTGACTTTACTGAGTCTGGTTCCCTAGTTCATGGAGGGGAGGTAACGACGAGGAGGAAGTAACTGCATGTATGTCAAGCCCTCACCTGGTCCAATGCCTGATTCTGGGTTAGAACTTAATACTGGGATGGGGGATGTGTGCTGAAAGTAGATAAAGGACCAAATGTGATAGCCTCTCAGTATCTATATTGCAAACCATAATGGCCGAAAGTAGAGAGAGAGTATAGGGGAAATTGTCTGCCATAGAGGCAGGGGGAGAGTTGGGATTGGGGGGGAGGGAATACTGAGGACATTGGTGATAGAGAATTTGCACTGGTGGATGGATGGGTGTTCGATAATTGTATGACTGAAAGTCAAACATGAAAGCTTTGTAACTGTATCTCACGGTGATTCGGTAAGAAAGAAAGAAAGAAAGAAAGAAAGAAAGAAAGAAAGAAAGAAAGAAAGAAAGAAAGGAAGGAAGGAAGGAAGGAAGGAAGGAAGGAAGGAAGGAAGGAAGGAAGGAAGAAAAGGAGAGAGAGAAAGAAAGGGAGAGAGGGAAAGGAAGAAAGGAAGGAAGGAAGAAAGAAAGAAAGAAAGAAAGAAAGAAAGAAAGAAAGAAAGAAAGAAAGAAAGAAAGAAAGAAAGAAAAGGAAGAAAGAAAGAAAGAAAGGGAGAGAGAGAGAAGGGACGTAAGAAAGAAAGAAAGAAAGAACTCAACACTGGTTAGGCAGGATGGGCATTAGAAAACAGTCACCAAGGAAAAACCCAATCAACGTGGGATAAATTAGAGGGAAAAACATGCAAAGGATCATTGAAATGAGACAATAAAAATATAATGGGGGGAGGTTGGAGCAATAGCACAGCGGGTAGGGTGTTTGCCTTGAATGTGGCTGACCCGGGTTCGATTCCCAGCATCCCATATGGTCCCCTGAGCACTGCCAGGAGTAATTCCTGAGTGCAAAGCCAGGAGTAACCCCTGTGCATCGCCAAGTGTGACCCCCCCAAAAAAAATAATAATAATGGGAATATATCTGAATTTCTCTAAGAGCAGAAAGGAGACTCGAGCACCTAATTTTGCCAGAGATAGGTAGAAAATGGCACGCAATAGGTAGGGAACACTTGGATCAAACACCGAGACGCTGACACTTATCATGCCCATGTGACCTGATAGGAGCTGGTAAGCTCGGGAACTGCAGGGACAGGACACGCAGCGCCTGCACTGAAGCTGCCGAGCCGGGAAGCCTGAGCAGAAGAGTTGGCATCCTGAGAGGCAGTGCCTAGACCCCCCCAGGGTGCGCCCGCAACAGGGCAACACTGAGGACAGACACAGTGGCAGAGGGTGGAGGTGACAGGAATGCAGACGGGCACAGAGAGAGAGGAAACGAAGCAAGTCAGGGACAAGGAGCCCAGTAGAGATCAAGCATTGGAAAAAAACACTGCTGGCCTCTAGTACTCCCTGAGGCACCGTCATCTTTGGTACATGTTAGATCAGTATTTCTCCCAAGGGGGGGGATACTGCTCCCCAGGAGGCAATGGGGTGAAGGGAGGCGCAGGTGAAGGGCGGGGGGGGGGGGGTCTTCCCTGTTCATTCACGGAGAGAAGGCAGACTTCCAAAGGGCACGGTGACTTATTTTTCTGAAAACGGGGCGGTAGGCCAAATAAGTCTGCGAACCTCTGAGCTAGATAAATCACCTTCTCTCCACACGGCTTCCTGACTTCGGCAATGGTAACAGAGGAGCATGAAACCTGGAAAATTCCAGCTCAAAGTTCTGACCGTTGTGAGCGGGCCCAGAGGTCAGAGTCCCCACGGCAGAGACAATTCCACTGACAACAGGCCTAGGGTCGGGCCAAGCCTTGCCCATCCACTTGAAAAGTTGGGGCCCAAGTTTCAGCAACAGCATCTCTCGGGTGTCTCTTTTTAAAAAGCCATTTGTAGGAACCCAGAGGTTCTCTGAGCCCTTCAGAGGAAAGGTTTCTGTTTCTATTTGTTCCTGAAGAAGGATGTGATAGCTTCATGGCAGGGGTGGTGGTGGTGGTGGTGGTCAGGGAGGGGGGTGGGGGTGTTCGGGGGTTCAACCATACCAGGGGATGCTCAGGGCATTACTCCTGGTTCTGCGGCTCAGGGATCACTCCTGGGGGGCTCGGGGCACCATATGGGGTTCTGGAAATCAAACCTGCTTGGCCACATGCAAGGCAAATGCCCTACCCACTCCGGCCCCAGTCATGGTAGCTTTTTTGCCTTCTGTGTCCTTTTGCCATCAAAAAGAGGCAGCAAATGATCAAATCTCTCGGGTCCCAAAGCACGTCTGTCCTGTATCTGTGTCCCCCCTCCCTCCTGCGCTCCCCCTCTACCCTGACCATAAATATACTCGTGTCAGCATTCTAGCCGCCTTCTGGAGGGGGCTCCGGGAGGACGGAGGTTGAAGGACACATATGACCGTTCCCGCAAAACACAAAATGGTTGCCTCTGCTTCCGTCCCTGCTTTCAATCTAATTAGACAGAGCTAATGAGTAGGCAGCAATGGTGCTTGGTTCAGCTGTTCCAGACCCAAGCGCTTCTTCCTTATTAAAAATAAAGACACCCCAGGGCTCAATTTGGTAAAAAAAAAAAAAATGCACAGAGAGAGGGGGCACACTTCCTTTTTAAGACAAAAGTTTTTTGCATTAAAAAAAAATCTGTTTCATCATCAGTGCCAAAAATCAAACACACAAAGCAATGTGCAGCACCTGTGTGCATTTTCAGACACGCCTTCAAAGAGGAAAAATCTGGGAGCCCCTCCAAAGAGCTGAGCTCCAGGGTCAGCGAGCGCTGCCATTTGCCAGCTGGGAGATCTCGGGAGAAAACATGGCACCGAGTCTGGGCTTTCTCCACACCCGGTGGGCATGATGAAAACGATTAAGGACTCTGTCTGCATCAACGCAGTCAACACGTTTCCTGAGGCGCTCCCAGGCGCCTCGCCAGTTCCCCTCTGATGGAGAACGTCCACATCTCTGCCCCCAGCTCAGTCACCCAGTGCAGCCCGCTGAGGCCTCGCACCCCAGCACCAGGCTTTACTCCCGCTGAAACGTGAGATACTTGCCCACACCAGGATAACTAAGATACTCTAGGAGGCTGAGGAACATAGAAGCACAAATGATGATGGACTGGGGGCTGGGTGGCCTCTTGTCAATCTCTGCTGTCCCAAGGGGGGGGCCTGAGTCTGAGAAGCTTCTAGAACCTCACTTTCTATGACCATAAAATGATCCCTACAACCAGAGTCAAGGGTGGGGGCGATAAGCAAATAATCATGGAAATCCTGCCTGATTCTGTGGCTGGCTCCGTAGTTTAGGGGGTCTTTGGGGTTTGTTTTTTGTTTGTTTTGTTTTCTGGGGGGAGGAGCCACACCTGGCTGTTCTCAGGGCTTACTCCTGGCTATGTACTTCGGGGTCACTCTTGGCAGACCCGGGGAACCACATGTAAGGCAAGTGTCCTCCCCACGGTCCTATTGCTCTGGCCCTGACCCCGTGTCTTTACCAGGCACCCCAGGCTGCCTCTGTCCTCAGTCAGAAAACACTTCAGTACCTACGGTACTGAACTCGGGACCAAGCTCTGTGTACTGTTCTTTGTCCCCTGGCTTTGTCCCCTGGTTTTCATCTCTGGCCATTGGCCTTGCTCCAGAAACCACGCTGTGCTTTGTGTCCAAGGTCCAGCAAACATGACCCTGAATTGTTTCCTCCAGCTGATGTTCCACCAAAAAAAAAAAAGATGATTCCTCCTAGACCAATAGTCCTGCCTTTGGACCAGAAACTGTCATGAGGGAGAATCCGCCTGGAAGGCTCCTGGGACCCACATTCCTCCCCGACTGTGCGGCTCGATATCCAGCATACTGGCAGCACGTCACACAGAGAGAGAAAGAGAGACAGCCAGGCAGACAGACAGACAGACAGCCTAAAATCCCAAAAAGAAGGGTTCTAATGGGTCCAATTATAAATTTGGTTTGAGCTAAGTGAGGTTGCTCTAAATCTGGGAGGAAACTCTTTCTAATTCTTTCCTGCTCAGCAGAGGAAACATGTCTACAACATAAAGGGGAAAGTGATAGCCTAGACAGGTTCCCAGAGGTATCTGGCTCACTATCCCCTGACAGGAAAAAAAAAATAAATCCCTCAGCACTCCCGGAAATCTACCTTTACGTGAGCAAATAGAGATAGCCCCCTTCACAGCACCTACAGACACTCTGAATTGTTCAAGCACCCCTCGGGGGTCAGTCCTGCCAATTTTAGTACACGATAAGATTTAATCCTTGTTCCTTCCACGAATCTGCTCTATGACCTCAGGCAAGTCATTCTCCCTGGCTGGGTCTCTGGCCCTTCTGACACGGTGTCTCCCGACCCCTGTAAAAGGATTCACCTTGGCCTGCACACCCAAAGCCCCCGTTCTCCTTTGTAGAGTCACACCATGAGACGTGGTGATCTGTTCCTGGGCCCCTTCTATGCCCGACTGAGTAGCAATTTCCTTGCTACTGCAATGGGAGTTTCGGCCCAGAGCACTGGCCATCACCTGGGAGCTTGTTAGAATTGCAGAGCAGACCGACTGCCAGACCTACAGAGACAGAATCCGCATTTTAACAAGATTCCGAAGTGATTTGCATGCACGCTGAAGTTTGAGAGACGCTGTTCTACAGCTCCTCGGAAAGAGCCAGGACAACCTGGAGCATGACATCTTCTGCAGGAAGCTGGAGGAAGAACGCGGCTGTCACGGGACTTGACCGAGCGGGGTGAGCAGCAGCTGGCCAACGGCGCGGGCATGGGGAGAAATGCTACAAGAGCCTTTTCAACTCAGCTGTGATCCACAAAATATCGCTCAAGTACTCAGAGTCCCTCAATTTGAAGGCTTCAGATCAAATGACTTAAAAATGATAATTATGCAGAGAAGTCAAACCACACATGGAGCATTAGCAAACCCCGAGCGCTGCCAGCAGTGCTCCCACCCCAATGGAGAGGTCACCTCTGACACGGCAGCGCTCCCCCTAGCCACACCTGTCTCTGGACTGCATCGCTCGGGTGCAATTACAGGCAAGACCGCACACAGAGGAACAATGCCTGGGCCAATGGCAAGGCAGAGGTGGAGATGGGTCTGACATCTGGGGACACAGAAGCACCTGGACACAGTGCCATGCGGGAGCAGGGAAAGGAGGGGAGAAGCAGAAACTGGGAGCAGAGCAAATCCGACATCAAAGCCCAAGAGAAGAGCAGCTTCTGCTTGGTGACCAATGTGCCAGCCGTGACCGTCTCATCCAGCCCTTGGGGCTCTGAGCAGCAGTGAGCAGGACCAGGGAGTCACCAGGTGCACCTCTGGAAGGACACTCCAGCACACTGAACAACGATCTACCTCTGCTTGTGTGACCACATTATGTTACACGCTGAGTAAGAGTTCCTGCTCGACCGCCTGTATCCCTGGCATGGGAGGGGATGGAGAGGGGGAGGGGTTGGAAAGGGTGGAGGGGAGACTTAATGACTTAATGACTGTGCAGGTCATCAGTGAGTTGGAAAGAGAGCCCTCTTCGGAGCCACGGTGTGCCCGTTGTGTATCCTCAGCCTACTGTGAAGAGACAACTCAAAGCCCTCGGAACCCAGCTCGGAAACTCCTCCTGGCACTGGAAGGCTCCGTCTCACCTTACGCCTTCAGATCATGCAATAATGATATACATCGTCGGCAAGGATTTCTGACTGTCCAACTTCCTAGAGCAACTCTGACCGAAATCTCAAGTGGAGATCTGACTCTAAAAAAGAACCTCTGTAAGGGCAGAGCGATAGTACAGCAGGTAGGGCATTTGCCTTCCATGCGGCCGACCCCAGTTTGATCCCCAGCATTCCATATGGTTCCCTGAGCACCACCAGGAGTAATTCCTGAGTGCAGAGCCAAGAGTGACTCCTAAGCATCGTCAGGGGTGACACAAAAGACCAAAAATAAATAAATAAATAAATAAAGAACCTCTGTAAGCTGTTAGCTGTGGATAGAAGTACCTTCCAAAGAAAACCAAACTGCAACACCTCCAGACTTACACAGAATACAAGGAGGCAATGCAATGCCCCCCTTCCCCGATGACTTCTGCTATACCTGAGTAAGCCCAAAGGGGCACACACAAGATGAATCTGAGAACAGGGTGAATGCTGGCAGCCCTGCTCCCCATTCATGAAGAGGGCTTACTCTGTCTCACTGAGAGCGGACCCCTTCGTGTAACCTTCACAGCTAAGCTTCCCCTTCTCTGGGATGGCTTCTCTGCACATAACTGGTTGCATTAAGCACTCCCCTCCAAAATTCCCCCCCACATCAACTCTCCTATAAGGCAGAGTGCTCCCAGTCACTGTATGCTTTCGGAGGGACCAATGACAAGGCAGAGGTGGGAGAAGGGTTCAACATCTGTATCCTTGTCTCTGTATCCATGGTGGCCTACACAAAAAAAGTTGTTCAGCTGGGGCCCTTGAAATTGCACAAGGAATAGGGTGCTTGTCTTGCACATGGCTTATCCAGGTTTGGCTACCCAGCATCCCATATGCTTCCCTAAGCGCTTCCAGCAGTAACTGCTGAGTGCAGAGCCAGGTGTAACTCCGCAGCATCGTCAAGTGTGGCCCCCCCAAACAATGGAAGTCAGTCAACCAATGGAGTGAAGTGAAGGAAGGAAGGCATGAATAAATGGATCAACCAATGAAAACCAATCAGGACCAAAAATCATTTGCTTTTAAACCAAGACAGCCATCAAGCTAATTGTAAGCTTGACCTAGTCCTCAATTTGGAAGGTAGAACAGAAAGAGAAGATCCAGGAGGTCTGGGAGTATTAAATCTGGGAGGAGAAAACACATAGCATTCAGATTGGAGATTGGGTAGAAGCTTTTTCACCCAAAAATCATTCCCAGGTCAGCGAGTCTCACCTACTCCTGGTTCTGTAACGGTCTAGGCTACCCTTGCTAGGAGTGTTAGATTGGAGATTTATTCCTTAGAAACTGGATGCTGTGTATAGTTGAGCTATTAAATGCAAAGTGAAAGCACCCAGCACATAACCCATTGTTTAAATTAACATCTGCTTAACCTCACTCTATAGAATTCTATTTCTCCATGTCATGAATGAGGAATTTGCAAATTGTGGCGTTACAGAATCACTCTGCACCACCCACTTTTGTGAATATAAAAGCACTTAAGTCAGGCAAGCAGATTGTGGTGGAATAGCCTCTATTTTTCATCCACTTATATAACTTTGCATTGTCAAAGTGCACGGATAACTTGTGCTGTCATCTCTCATGCCCCCAAGAAAAACCTCCTTTGGGGCTCTTTCTACATTTATTTTCAATTGCCAGATCCCAAGAGGGGAAAAAAAAAAATCAAATCACTGACGCTATTTCCAACTTCATGCTCAAGGCAGCGACTAAGAGGATAATAGGGCAGCTCAGCTCTTGCTCTCTTTGAGGCAGGAAGGCGTCCCGCGGCTGTGATGGAGAGGCAGGACCCATGCGAGGACATTCAGAACGGAGCAAGGAAACCAAAACAACAGAAAGAGGAGCTGGGAGAAATGATTGCACTGTTACATAAGGAACAAGACAGGCTTCCGGCAACGCCATTCAGGCGCTGTTCCATCCATTCACAGGCTCATTCAGCAAACGCTCACAGGATATCCACTACACGCCAGGCGCTGCGCGAGGCAGGAAGGCCGGCGCGGAAGGATTTCGAGTAAGTAGCACAACATCACAGCCCACAACTGCCCCACCCCGTCCTCTCGGAATAAGCCGCCTTTCAAGGTGTTGGTGCAAGGTCCCAGCACAGGCCTCAGCGGAGCTGTTTCTCTCCCTCCCCGCCCCCCCTCCCCTCAAGACCCTGCCTGATGTCTTCCCGCACAGGTCCTAGGTTAGACTGGTTATGCCTGATGGACACTCCACCAATATCATCTCCTTCCAGCACCCTAGACTTATCCATTGAGGTGTGCCTCTCAGGTGACTTAGCAGGTAGCAGAATTCAATGAACATTCATGGAACAAATGAATGAGCAGGGGGTTATGAGCAAATGACGGGCCTAGAGACCAGGTGCGGGGAAAGTATGGGATGTGGAGCTCCATGGACCCCCGTGTGAGCTGCAGCCCACCGCTGCCAAGCTGGGCCTCCTCGAACAACTCCAATATCTCTTAGGAGCCTCAATTTCCTCAAGCGTAAAAGAGAGATGATACGTCAGGGATGGGATAAGGAATCAGTATTGTGATGTGGGTCAAGCAACCGGCACGAAATAATTTAGCTCAGCAAATATTACTGCTTATGCCTCCCCCAACTTTTCAGGAGTGAGAGAAACTAGAAGGACAAGGCCGAGCTCCAACCCTGTAGGAACTATCAACATATCAAGACAGAAGTCGGGTACGGGGTAAAGGAATGGAGCTGAGGCTGGTCAGGGCATGGAGACCAGCCCAGAGATTTTACTAACTCGTGGAGTGGGGAGGGGGCAGCTAAGTCTAATTGCCCCTGAGTAGGGTGAGTGAGGCGAGAGGCTAGTGTAGTTTAACTGGGCAAGGGCCAGGTCTATATCCTGGCAGGGCTCGGGTCCAAATTGCCACCTAGTTAGTATACCTGCCTGGGGGGGATGCAGGGGTGGACTTTTGCCCTTCTCTAGGTCCTTTTCGGCATCTGTACACGAAGGGTTGGATTTGGAGGGTGTCTCGAGGCCCTTAGAGCATTACCCATTAGAGATTCTTGATGCATGTCAATGAGCTGTAATCAGTGGGCAAACGGAGAAACCTTCAATCACACATACCACTAGCTGGCGGGCCGAGTCACTCTCAATTACAGAGCGGATGGAACGGTCAGCGGGAAGAACTAATACGTTATTTCCTGAGCCATTTGGTCTCCCGATTCAGCACTGCACCTGTTTTCTTCTGCATGTGCAATTTACTCGATAATATCATCGCGGGCACTCCCTGAAGCCGCTACCATTTGTCACTTGCTTTGGAATTAAAAAAAAAAAAAAGACTTAACGAGAGTATTATAAAGACCAATCAATAGGACTGCAAATAAAGCTTACCCAGAACACAATTTTCTCCTTTGTTTCCAATAATAATAATAGCAATATCTTTGATGAAGCTGCTGATCTGCTGATCTACACCAAAAAAAAAAATCAGACAGCAGCAGAAGGCAGGCACATGGAGGCAAATAATATAATGCCGACTTCACCAACAAGGAATGACACATCGAGAAATGTAGCTCATCCACAACCCACATCCTTTTTTTCCCCCATTTTTAAAAATTTTATTGCATTTTCTGTTCATTGTCATTTTTACTCCAATACAGATTTTTTTTTATACATTTGTTTATTGAATCACCATGAGAAAAGTTACAAAGATTTCAGGTTTAAGACTCTGTCATACAATGATGAAACACCCATCCTTTCACCAGTGCACATTTTCCACCACCAAAAACCTCAGTATCCCCCCATCTCACACCGTCCTGCTACCTGTGTGGCAGATGATTTCCACATTACTCTCTCTCTACTTTGAATAGATTCAATATTTTGACACCAGACCCACCATCATTATTTGGGATTTTCCCCCTACACTCCAACCTGCCGAAAAGGCAACATTAAACAATTTGTTTTCTGTTGCTGATTGTGAATAGCATATGATGTCACGATAGAGATAGCGGCCACGCGGTTTTGGAATTCTAAAATTTTAATAATTAAATCTGGAGGGATTTCTGCCAAAAGCCTCTGGGTTCCGAGATTCCAAGACTCAGGGTCTTGCTGGGCGGGGGAGGACAAGGGCCGGCTCCACCCCCATCCCGTGAGGCCCTGAGTGTCTCATCACTGTGGGCCCATACTTGACTGTCCAATGGCTTCTGGAAGATGGCGGCCACCGAGCCGCCAGGGGGAATAGGCAGAGGGACGACACCTTTTCCCACTGGGGGTGGCCGGGAGTCAGTGACCTAAGGCAAAGTCCAGACGCATTTCTGCCAAAAGTCGCTGAGTTCCGAGATTTGTTCGTGTGTCCCTGATCGTGGCCATTAAGCAGCTTAATCAGTAGCCAGAGGAGCCGTTCATGGACAGAGACTTAGGGTCTCACTATGGCAGGGGAGGACAAGGGCTGGTGGAGCCTTTTTCTTTTCTGTTCTTTTTTAATTTTATTGAACCACCGTGAGATAGTTACAAGCTTTCATGTTCGGGTTACAATCTCACAATGATCAAACACCCATCCCTCCACCAGTGCACATTCCCCACCAATATCCCTGATATACCCCTCCTTTCCCACCCTCCCCCTGCCTCCATGGCAGACAATATTCCCCATACTCTCTCTCTACTTTTGGGCATTATGACTTGCAACACAGACACTGAGAGGTCATCATGTTTGGTCCATTATCTACTTTTGGCATGCATCTCCCATCCCCACTGATTCCCCCAGCCATCATTTTCTTAGTGATCCCTTCTCTTCTCCATCTGCCTTCTCCCCTCCGCTCATAAAGGCTTCCAGATATGGGGCAATCCTCCTGGCCCTTGTATCCACTGTCCTTGGGTGTCAGCCTCATGTGATGTTATTCTCTTATAGGAAAATATAACAAGCCCTGTGACATAGCCACCCTCACTCCCAAACACATACCCAAGAGTCACCAAGCGCCTATTAATATATCCTAGTTATTTTGGTGTCTGGAAAAGGCAGGTGACAAAACACAATTTCTGTCCCTGAAATCTGAGGCTACAGGTCATAGTCCCCCACCGGGGAAGGGAAAGTGGCAGCCTGGAAACCAGTTCATATACCAGAAAGAGGCCTTGTTAAGTATCAGACCAAACAACAAACAACAAAATATTGCCTCCAAGCACAACTTAGAGGTCACATAATGCCCAGGACACTAGCACTAGCTGTTAAGAAATCAAGTTGTATAGAGAATGGACCAAACATAATGACTTCTCAGTGTCTGTGTTGCAAGCCATAATGCCCAAAAGTAGAGAGGGAGTATGGGGAATATTGTCTGCCATGGAGGCAGGGGGAGGGTGGGAAAGGGGGAGGGGTATGCCAGGGAAATTGGTGGTAGGGAATGTGCACTGGTGGAAGGATGGGTGTTTGATCATTGTGAGACTGTAACCCAAACATGAAAGTCTGTAACAATCTCAGTGATACAATAAAATAATAATAAAAAAAAGAAATCAAGTTGTTTTGCGTTGTTTGTTTTAGAGCTATACCCGGTGGTGCTCAGGGCTTATTCTTGGCTCTGGGCTCTGGGCTTGAAGAGATATTGAGGATCAAATCCGGGTGGGCCACGTGCAAGGCAAGCACCCTCCCAGCTGTACTATCAGCTCCAACCCCAAGAAATCACATGTTCCGACACTACTCCAGACCCAGTGAGTCAAAAATCCCTGAAAGGGAGCCCTGAATCTTGAAACACCCAGCAATTGGTGTTTTAGAATTCGGGATGACTGTGCTGTGTGCTTAAGTTTGGGAACCACTATCTGAGCATCTCCCAACAGCTGCACATCGGCCATCGAAAAGGTAGAAAACGAACTTCTCCATTAAACCTAAGGAGGGAGTGGGAGGAACCAAGGGAACTGGGTACAAAACAGTGTTTGGTTTCTGCTTTTATCTATTGAAACAATATTTTGGAGAGCGCTGGCTTCCTAGAGCTGGGAGGCAGGGACAGGGAGGCTGGGTCTGAGGAGAAGGAAATGTGCGTGAGCACTTCGGCAGATTCACACTCAGGAGCTGCAAGGGCTCAGGACCCCAGGCCTTTCCTGCGCGGCACTTCATTCCCAAATGTGGGTCATTTCTGACCCCTTCGCAGAGAGCTTGTCACTTCAGAGAGTGTTCCCACACATTCACTTGCAGAGCTCTCAGGCTAAGCAACCAAACTAAGGCCACTTTTTCAATTTTTTTCTCCCCTTTAGACTCATAAATAAAGAGAAATTTTTTTTAAAAAAAAGGGGGAGGGGAAGCAATAAGTATAGAGAAAATGATTGTTAAAGTAGGATTTGCCTTGCTCCAAATAACCCAGAGAAGGGGAGGGCAGGAAGGAGCCCAGGGAGGAAGGGAAGAAATCTGAGAGACATTCCCTGCCTCTATGACCAGGTTGTGAAATCAACCCTGTTGTCTGAGGGTCTTTTCTTGTTTTGTTACTGTTTGGGGGTAGCAGTGAAGATTCACAGCAACTTCAAGTTGCGTGGCTGGGCTTAGGGAGAACATAATAAGCAAAAGAAATGGCTTCAAGTATGTCAATTCAGTCAGTGGTCTTAGTAAAGGAATAATGTTATATCTTAAAATATGAAAATAATAATCTAATAAAAAAGGGGCCTAATCTAATGATGGGGGTGGGCCAGGTTCCACCCGACCAAATCCCCAGCAGCCGCATCCAGTCCTCAAGACCACCGCTATGCCTCTGCCAGGCCCCACCGGCCCAGAACTGAGCTCCACAGAGAACTGAGTCTGTAGCAATTTTCAGGTACACCGGTTTATTTAGCTGAAAACTCCAGGCTTCTCGGAGTCAAGATGGGTGACCTCCCCATACTTTTGGAAGCACCAGAAGTCACACCCAGTTAAATTCTGCCAAGTTAAATATTCTGGATTTTCTGAAATAACATCTCCAAACTCTACAACACTGAATCCCAGTAGGGGCACACCAGAAAGGATAGGAATGTAATGTAGAAGCCAACCAACCTCAGCTAACAAACACATTAACACAGAAGGCTTAACTTGCAACAACGTAGTAAACCCTCAGACAAGGACTAAATGTCCCCATGGTGAGATACAACAACTTTCACAAACTTTCTTCTACAGAATATTTTTTTTTTAAATAAGTGAGTCACCGTAAGGGTACAGTTACAAATTTACCTATCTTTGAGCTTGTGTCTACAGAATATTTTTGATCATTCTGTTAGCCATTTAGGGGTAACAGGCAATATAAAATAAATTATTTGGGGCCTGATATGGGGGGCAGGTTTGAGGGGTAGTCGGAAAATGGAGACAAAGTGGAGGGAAGATGACAGTGGTGGTGGGACCGGTGTTAGAATATTGAATGCCCGTAACAAACCATGATGAACAAAGCTGTAGACCACAGGGTTTAAACAAAGTGGGGGAAAATAAAGAAAAAACAAAAGCAGACGGGGGAAAGTGCCCACGATGATAAAAAGCTATATGTGAATTATTACAGCAACATTTTAGTGTAATGAAAATATTTTTTGTTGTTGTTGGATTTTGTTTGGGTTTTTGGAGTTGCTTGGGGGGCTGTATTTTGTTTTGCTTTGATTTTATTTATTTATTTTTTTATAATTTATTTATTTTTAATTAGAGAATCACCGTGAGGGTACAGTTACAGATTTATACACTTTTGTGCTTATACTTCCCTCATACAAAGTTCGGGAACCCATCCCTTCACCAGTGCCCATTCTCCACCACCCGTAAACCCGGCGTCCCTCCCACCCTCCCCACTCCCATCTCCCCCCCACCCCACCCTGTCACTGTGGCAGGGCATTCCCTTCTGTTCTCTCTCTCTAATTAGCTGTTGTGGTTTGCAATAAAGGTGTTGAGTGGCCGCTGTGCTCAGTCTCTAGCCCTCATTCAGCCCGCAACTCCCTTCCCCCACATGGCCTTCAACTACAATGTAGTTGGTGATCGCTTCTCTGAGTTGCCCTTTCCCCGGAACGTGAGGCCAGCCGCGAAGCCATGGGGTCAACCTCCTGGTACTTATTTCTACGGTTCTTGGGTATTAGTCTCCCACTCTGATATTCTATATACCATAGATGAGTGCAGTCTTTCTATGTCTGTCTCTCTCTTTCTGACTCATTTCACTCAGCATGAAACTTTTCATGCCCATCCACTTAACTACAAAATTCTTGACTTCCTTTTTTCTAACAGCTGCATAGTATTCCATTGTATAGATGTACCAAAGTTTCCTCAACCAGTCATCCGTTTTGGGGCATTCGGGTTTTTTCCAGATTCTGGCTATTGTAAACAGTGCTGCGATGAACATACATGTGCAGATGTTGTTTCGATTGTACTTTTTTGCCTCTCTGGGATATATTCCCAGCAGTGGTATTGCTGGGTCAAATGGGAGCTCAACCTCTAGTTTTCTGAGAGTCGTCCATACTGTTTTCCAAAAGGGCTGAACTAGCCGGCATTCCCACCAGCAGTGTAGAAGGGTCCCTTTCTCCCCACATCCTCTCCAACAGCGGTTGCTTTTGTTCTTTTGGATGTGTGCCAGTCTCTGTGGTGTGAGGTGGTATCTCATGGTTGTTTTGATCTGCATCTCTCTGATGATTAGTGATGTAGAGCACTTTTTCATGTGCCTTTTGGCCATTCGTATTTCTTCCTTGGTAAAGTTTCTGTTCATTTCTTCGCCCCATTTTTTGATGGGGTTGGATGTTTTCTTCTTGTAGAGTTCAACCAGTGCTTTATATACCATTGATATCAACCCCTTATCTGATGGGTATTGTGTAAATATCCTTTCCCATTCTGTGGATAGTCTTTGGATTCTGGTCACTGTATCTCTTGCGGTGCAGAAGCTTTTTAGTTTAATGTAGTCCCATTTGTTTATCTCTGTTTTTACTAGATTGCTTAGTTCCGTGTCACCTTTGAAGATACCTTTATCTTCAATATCGTGGAGGGTTTCGCCGACCTTGTCTTCAATGTACCTTATGGTTTGTGGTCTAATGTTGAGGTCTTTAATCCATTTTGATCTGACTTTTGTGCATGGTGTCAGGTCAAGGTCTAAACCCATTTTTTTGCATGTGGTTGTCCAGTTGTGCCAGCACCATTTGTTAAAGAGGCTTTCCTTGCTCCACTTCACATCTCTTGCTCCCTTATCAAAGATTAGATGATCATACATTTGGGGTTGTGTGTAGGGATATTCCACCCTGTTCCATTGGTCTACGGCTCTGCCTTTGTTCCAGTACCATGCTGTTTTAATTGTTACTGCTTTGTAGTAAAGATTGAGGTTGGGGAGGGTGATGCCTCGCATCATCTTTTTCCCAAGAATTGTTTTAGCTATCCTTGGACGTTTGTTATTCCATATGAATTTTAGGATTGCTTGATCCGTTTCTTTGAAGAATGTCATGGGTATACTTATAGGGACCGCATTGAATCTGTATAATGCTTTAGGGAGTATTGCCATTTTGACAACATTGATTCTCCCTATCCACGAGCAGGGTATATGTTTCCATTTCCTCATGTCCTCTTTGATTTCATGGAGTAGCGTTTTGTAGTTTTCTTTGTAAAGGTCTTTTACTTCCTTGGTTAAGCTGATTCCAAGGTACTTGATTTTCTGGGGCACGATTGTGAATGGGATTGCTTTTTTCATGTCCCTTTCCTCTGCCTCATGTTTTGCTTTGATTTTAAACCATACCCAGCAATGTTCAGGGATTAAATGTCTGGCTCTGCGTCCAAGAACTACTCCTGGTTATGGTCAGGGCCAGACTCCACAGGCTTCAGATAAGCCTCATCCAGGAATGAATTTGTTGAAAAATTCAGATATGTGGTTCTGTGATCAAAATCTCCAGGCTCTCCCGGAGTCAGGGTCAGCAGCCTCCCCCCAACCCCTTGTTCTTCTGGGAGCGTGGCAGTCATGCCCATAAACTGCCTCAGGCTCCATGTAAGCTCATTAACCGGCCATGATCCAGAGACTCATTAACAAATCTCGAAAGAGATCAACAAGCTGCAGAGATATTTCAGGATTCCAAAGTCGCCATCCAGGGTGGGACCATTGGTGGTGGGACCATTGGTGGTGGAAAATGGGCACTGGTGCAGGGATGGGTACTCGATCATTTGTATGACTGAACTGCAAACACGAAAGTTTGTAAGCCTGTAACTGTACCTCATGGTGATTCACTAATAAAATTTTTTTTTAAAAAAATTAACTCCAAGTGTATCACTCCACTTAAAATTTTAGAACTCCTGGAGCAACATCTCACACAATACACTATTGATCTACCAGGAGTAGCACACCTCACTGGGCAGGATGTAAAGTAGAAGACAACCAATCTCAATTAAGAAAATATTAACAGACAAGATTTACCCTGTAAGATGCTAGCAATCTCTTATACAAGGGCTTAATGGCTCCAGGGTGAGACAAATCAATCTTCACACACTTTCTTCTTAAGGAAATCTTTTTTGATTCATAACAAGCAATACGAAATAAATTATTTAGGGTCTGTGTTTGGGGCAGGCTTGGGTGGTGGTTGGAAAAATTGGAAATAATAGTGGTGGGAAGGAGTAATGGTAGTGGGACTGGTGTTGGAACATTGAATGTAATAAATCATTATGAGCAACTTTATAAAAATGAAATTAATTTTTTTAAAAAGGGGGGAAAGAATTACTCCTGGCAGTACTTGGGGGGACAATAGAGGATGTCAAGAATCATACGTGAGTTAGCTGTGTGCAAGGCAAGTGGCCTACCCACTGGGCTGTCTCTATAGCCCCAGTATCACTAAGTTTTAAGAAAATACATTGCATTTCAAAATATGTATTTTCCTAGAATAAAACTCAAAACTTCAAGTTAGGTCTGATCTTAGAGCCTGAGTATAATTCTCTTCCAGCACAGTGCAAAATGTTAAATGCTAAGGGAGAAAGTAATAACAAAAAAGTCAGCGGGACTGCAAGAGCAAATTTCCTTTAGAGACAATCTGGGGTTCGACAGGTCACAAAGGAAAAGATACATACGGTTAATCATAAATACATCTAAAGATAGTTCATTTCTATCATCTTTCATTTAAAATGAAAGCTTATGCAACTCTTTGTGTTTGGGAGATTGTGAATTTAATAATGTTGTTCCAATTCACTACTAGTTCCCATTGATTTTCTCTCATTTTAATCTGTATTGATTGACTGTCATCTTGTGACATCCAAATGGCAAATTGAGGAAGAAAAATGATATGCCCTGAATTGGAGCTCCATTGAAAAGAGCACCCGGCTGGTACCCAGGAGCCACAGTCGTTGATAGTATTTGCTCAGCTACTACTAGCAACCATCCAGGGAGCTGCTTCAGGTTTCAGGTTTCTTGTAGTGAAAAAAAAAAAAAAAGGACACAATGATGTTTGCCATAATCCACCAAATTATTGTGATGAGTAGAGGGGTGATCATTTTGAGATGGTACGTAAATTCAAAGCAAACAAGCAAACAAACCCTCTCCTGAAAAAGCCACTTTAAAAAAAAATTATATCACCATGAGATACACAGTTACAAAGTTGTATGTGATTAGGATTCAGTTCCTTTCACCAGTGCACATTTCCTACCACTGCCAGTGTCCCATTAACCACTCACCACCCTCCTTGTTTGCCTCCTCTCTCTCTTCTCTCTCTCTCTCCCCTTCTCTCTCTCTCTCCCCTCCGCTCTGCTCCTCTTCTCTCCTCTCCTCTCTCTTCACTCTCTCCTTTCTGGTGTTACAGTTTGCAGTACTGGTACTGAACTGAAAAGTTATCATGTATATCCCTTTACTCCCTTTTAGCACTAAGTTCTTGTCCAGAGTGATGTTTTTTCCAACTATCATTGTCATAATGGTCCTTTCTCTGTCCTAATTGCCCTCTCCCCACACCCCAGCCTCCACCACTGTGGCAAGCTTGCAACCCTGGACCAGTTCACCTGGCCCTTATTTCTACTGCCCTTGGGTATTAGTCTAATACTATGTTGTTGTTTTTTAATATCCCATAAAAGAGTACAATCATTCTATGTCTCTTTCCCTCTGACTCATTTCACTCAGTATGATATCCTCCATGTCCATCCATTTATAAGCAAATATCATGACTTAATTTTTCCTAGCAGCTGTGTATTATTCCATTGTGTAAATGTACCATAAATTCTTTATCCAGTCATCTGTTCTTGGGCATTCGGATTGCTTCCAGATCCTAGCAATTGTGAATAGTGCTGCAATGAACGCAGAAGTGCAGATGGCTTTTCTGCATTGTGTTTTTTTGGACCTTAGCATATATTTTCAGGAATGGTATTGCTGCATTATATGGAAGCTCAATCTCTAGCTTTTTGAGGAATTCCCGTATTGTTTTCCAAAAAGGCTGGACCAGTCAGCATTCCCACCAACAATGAATGAGAGTCCCTTTCTCCCTTCCTCCGTGACAGCACTGGTTGTTCTTATTCTTTTTGATGTGTGGCAGTCTCTGGTGTTAAATGATATCTTATTGTTGTTTTGATTTGCATCTTCCTGATTATTAGTTGTGTAAAAGCATTTTTCATGTGCCTTTTGGCCATTTGTATTTCTTTTTCAAGGAAGTTTCTGTTCATTTCTTCTTCCCATTTTATTATGGGGTTGGATGGTTTTTCTTGTGAACTTCTACCAATGCATGTCTTTGGTATTAACCCCTTATCAGATCGGTGTTGGATAAATAATTTTTCCCGTTTTGTGGCTGTCTTTGTGTTTTGGTCACCATTTCCTTTGAGGTGCAGAAGCTTCTTAGTTTCATGTAGTCCCATTTGTTTATTTCTGCTTCTACTTGCTTGGTCACATGTATTTCATCTTTAAGGATGTCTTTTGCTTCAATGTCAGGAAGGACTATGTCTATATTTTACTCTGTGTATCTTATGGATTCAGGTCTGATATTGAGGTCTTTAATCCATTGTCATCTGACTTTCATGCATGGTGTTAGATAGAGGTCTAAGTTCATTTTTTTGCATGTAGCTGCCCAGTTTTCTAGGTACCACTTGTTGAAGAGGCTTTTCTTTCTCCATTTTATTATTAAAGATTAAGTGATCATATATTTGAGGGCCTATGTCAGGACATTCTACTCTATTCCATTGGTCTGCAGTCTGTCTTAATTATATAATTATAATTCAAATTATAAATAGGAATTTATAATTCCAATACCATACTGTTTTAATTACTACCACTTACCACTTTGTAGTACAGTCTGAAGTTGGGGAAGGTGATGTCTCCCATCGTCTTTTGCCCCAAGGATTTCTTTGCTATTTGTGAGGGTTTGTTGTTAAATATGAATTTCAGGAGTGTTTGATCTGTTTCTCTGAAAAATGTCACGTGAATCCTCATAGGTGCTGCACTGAATCTATAAAGTACTTGGGAGAGTATTGCCATTTTGACCATGTTAATCCTCTCAATCCATGAGCAAGGGATGTGTCTCCATTTCCTTGTGTCCTATTTTCTTTTATTTCTTGAAGTAGTGTTTTGTAGTTTTCTTTGTGTAGGTCTTTCACCTCTTTAGTTAAGCTAATTCCACGGTATTTGATTTTCTAAGGCACAAATGTGAATGAGATTTTGTTTTTAAGTATGAAGTCTTTTTAAAAGAATTTTATTGAATCACAGTGAGATAGTTACAAGCTTTCATGTTTGGGTTACAATCACACAGTGATCAAACACCCATCCTTCCACCAGTGCACATTCCTCACCACCAATATCCCCAGTATACCCCCACTTTCCCACCCTCCCCCTGCCTCCATGGCAGACAACATTCCCCATACTCTCTCTACTTTTGGGCACTATGGTTTGCAATGCAACTACATAGAGGTCATCATGCTTGCTCCTTTATCTACTTTCAGTAAACATCTTCCATCCCGACCGATTCCTCCAACCATCATTTTCTTAGTGACCCCTTCTCTATTCTAGCTGCCTTCTCCCCCACCCCCGCCCCACAGCCCCCTGCTCATGAGGCAGGCTTCCAGCTATGGAGCAATCTTCCTGGACCTTGTAATGAGATTGTTTTTAATATATTTCTTCTTTTTAATTATTTGTATATAGGAAAGCCATGGATTTTTGCATATTGATTTTGTAACCTGGCAATTTACTATACAAATGTACTGTTCCTAGGAGGAAAAGGCACTTTTAAAAGCTCTTGAATGTAGGCAAAGAAAACTGTACTACTTTAGGATTAAAGACCTCATTATCGGACATGAATCCATAAGATACATAGAGGAAAATGTAGGCAGAACTGTCCATGACATTGAATCTAAAAGCATCTTTAAGGATGAAACACCACTGACCAAGCAAATTGAAACAAACATAAACAAATGGGACTACATCAAACTAAGAAGCTTCTGCATCTCAAAAGAAACAGTGACCAAAATACAGAGAGAGCCCACAAAATAGGAAAGAATTTTTACCCAACACCCATCTGATAAGGATTAATATCCAGGATATACAAGACACTAGCAGAATGATGCAAGAAAAAAACCTCCAACCCCATAGAATATGGGGAGAAGAAATGAACAGAAGCTTCCTCAAAAAAGAAATACAAATGTCCAAATGGCACATGAAAAAATGTTCCACATTGCTAGTCATCAGAGAGATGCAAATCAAAACAACAATGAGATATCATTTCACACCACAGAGACTGGTACACATTCAAAAGAACAAAAGCAACCAGTGCTGGCGTGGATGTGGGGGAAAAGGGATGCTCTTTCACTGTTGGTGAGAAATCCGACTGGTCCAGCCTTTTTGGAAAACAATATGGACTGTCTTCCAAAAACTAGAAATTAAGCTTCCATATGACCCTGCAATACTGTTTCTGGGAAAATATCCCAAGGGTGCAAAAAAGCACAGTAGAAATGACATCTGCACATATATGTTCATTGCAGCACTATTCACAATAGCCAAGACCTGGAAACAAGCCAAGTGCCCTAGAACAGATGACTGCTTAAAGAAACTTTGGTACATCTACACAATGGAATGCTATGCAAATGTTAGGAGAGATGAAGTCATGAAATTTGCTTATAAGTGGATAGACATGGAGAGTATCATGCTAAGTGAAATAAGTCAGAAGATGTGGGACAGATATAGAAGGACTGCACTCATTTGTGAAGTACAAAATAACATAACACAAGACTGACACACAAGGGCAGTAGATACAAGGGACAGAAAGATTGTTCCATAGCTGAAAGCCTGCCTCATGAGCGGGAAGGGGGAGGGAGAAGGCAGTTGGAATAGAGAAGGGATCACTAAGAAAATGATGGTTGGAGGAATTGATTGGAATGGAAGATATGTGCTGAAAGTAGATAAAGGAGCAAGCATAATAACCTCTCAGTATCTGCATTGAAAACCACAATGCCCAAAAGTAGAGAGAGAGCATGGGGAATAGTGTCTGTCATGCAGGCAGCCGGGGGTGGGTTGGGAAAAGTAGGGGTATACTGGGGATATTGGTGGTGGGGAATGTGCACTGGTGGAGGGACGGGTGTTTGATCATTGTGTGATTGTAACTCAAACATGAAAGCTTGTAACTGTATCTCACAGTGATTCAATAAAATAAAATAATAATATTAAAAAAAAAAGAAAAAAAAAGAAAACTGTACTACTTTAAGGATCACAAATATCAATATGGGTCAGTTCTCAGTTTTTAAATCATCAAAGCAAGTGTCTTTGGGGAAACTGAGTTTAAAAAATCCCCACAGCTGCCAGACTTACAATAGGAAAAGAAGGGATCCTGTAGCTGGGACAGTCAGTAACAGTTAATCAACATACCGGCTTTTCCTATGATTAGAGCCACAAATAACACTTTCTAGTCTAGAAGGAATTTTAATGGAGGTCAATATGTGGTGCTGGGAATTGAACCCGGGTAGGCTACATATAAGGCAAGAACCTATCCTCTGTACTACCTCTCCAGCCCCTGACTCATACATTTTTGAAATGCTCATGGAATTGAACAACATTTGAGTTTTCAGAATTGAATAATACAAAAATCACAAGAAAATTTTTTGAAAGGTTGATATCCTTAGAATGAAAGCTATTGTCCAGGTACATATATATAGGGCTGCCATAATCCAGGAAGGAATACCAATCAAATAAGTGTATGGATAATTTGCTCTAAATGTTTTTTTTAACTGCTATATTAATAAAAGGTAATATAATACATGGTAAATATGTACTCAACAAAACAAGAGCTTTCAATCTCTCTTGATCATTAGTGGATACTCAAATTCAAACAAACCAAACCATCTCTCAAACAATTCAGATCACAAAGCTAGACAAATATTAGCTTAGCTTGCTTCCCAGCTGCTAGCCCAGATAGAATTCAACCCAGTCACAAATTCAGAAGGAAAGAAATGGTCTGTGTCATTTGCCTTTAACTCACTGTCCTGTTGAACCCACATATCTGACAGCACACCTCCAGGTAAGACCCACTGATGTGACATTAGTTCCACTCTTCATTACCTAACAGTCCACTTCAATTTGATGAGACTAGTGAGGGGTCATGTCAAGGGTTTGGTAGGATCTTGATATAAGATCCCCATGAAGACCCTTAATCCTTCGGCAGTTCCAAAGCAAACAAATCTCTATGTCTCATGCTCTATGGCACTTTTAGCTGTAAAATAAAAATGAATCGGAAACCAACATGTATTGAATAACCTCGACAACTGAGTTTCTAATAAAATAAAAAATTGCATTAGGCCCCCAAGTTTTATATCCCCCTTTAACAAAGGAAATTACTTGTAAGAGAAAACTTCATATACAATTCTAACATATCTGTTTGATTACTCAAAATTCACTTCAAATCTCTAACTGAACACTCAGAGACATGTGCCGGCTCCTCACTTATCAAGGGAAAGGGTTTTCAAACCAGACCCAGGGGGTCCCTACAGCTTGCTGGATGTACCTTGACTACCCCAAACACAGTCACATTGTATATCTCCCCTGGCTCTCCCAACCCTACCAGAATAGCTCCATTTTGAGCTAAGATTTTAAGCTTCTGCATAAAATTTTATGGGAAAATAAAATGTTAAAGTGGTCTCTGAATATTTTAAAACTAAGCCTTGGCTGAATCCTAGGATTTAAGACCTAGAATGAAGCTAAGAGAGTCAATTTTTTTTGGGGGGGGGGTTAGGAGGGATGGGGCTGGGGGTTAGTCAGCTCACCAGGGATCAAGCTTCATACATGTAAGGCAAGCATGCTACCAGTGAGCTATCCCGCCATACTGGGCCAGAGAGATCATAGAATTGAAATTAAGACACACATGCAGCTGTCCTGGTTCAACCCACTGCACCATAGGGGCCCTCAAGCATTGCTGATACAATCTGGGAGAGCCCCATGCACCACCATGGTGGGCCAGGTAATTCCCGGCACAGTAGGGAATTACACAGTTAGGGCCTGTAGTACCACATCCCTGAGCCCTAACATTAAACCACTCAGTTCAACTGATGAAAATTCCTGGGTCCTAGACTTCCTGAACACCTTTTGGGAGATCAAAACCAACAACAACAACAAAATAGCAAATGAAAGTAAAGAATGTGTGAGTGTAGGAAAAATCCCACTAATCCAGGTTCACTAAGCAAGAGGAGGCATATCTGCCTGAAATGCCTTAGAATTCCACCTAGTCCTTCTTTCAACAGCATACAAAATAAAATAAGTATAATACAATATGCAGGTGGAGACAGTCTTTGGAAAAGAATTTAGAGAGGAGAAGCGGAGCACATGCCTAGCTTGTGTAAGGCCCTGGGTTCAATCCCTAATATTTCATGCCCCGTCCCTAAGCTCTGCTGGACCCAAGTACTGAGATATCATGATCACACCACCAGGCTGAGAATCATAAGGAACAACCCCACACTTCCTACCCAACAGCACGGCTAGAGATGATTCCTATTTAAAAAAAACCAAAAAGTTTACAGGGTTGGAGAAATAGTATAGCGGGTAGGCAATTTGCTTTGCATGCAGCCAACTCAGATCTAACACCTGGCACCCATATGGCCCCCAGAGCCCTCCAGGAGTGACCTCTAAGCAAAAAGCCAGGACTAAGCCCAGAGCATCATGTATGGCCCCAACCCCTGCCCCTCTCCAAAAAAAAAATAATAATAATACGCCAGGAGCTAGAGAGAGTACAGGAATATAGTGTTTATATTGCATGCAGTGGATCTCAGTTCAATACCCAGTACACATGGTCCTACAACAAACCACCAGGAGTGACCCCTTGAGCACTAGGGGTGTGGCCCAAAAACAAAAAAGTGAAAACATACCCTGTTAACACTCACACACAAGATGTTAAGTGTAAACAATTTTAGAAGAGGGCAAGAACATGAGGGAGAAAAAAAGAGAGAAGTGAGGACACCTGGCTGCTGGCAGACTTACTCTGCTGTGAGACACTAGATAACATAATCACAGTGTCTGAGCCTCCGCTTCCCATCTTTAAAATGGGTGTGTGCTAGTCTCTGTGGTGTGAGGTGATATCTCATGGTTGTTTTGATTTGCATCTCTCTGACGATTAGTGATGTGCCTTTTGGCCATTTGTATCTCTTCCTTGGTAAAGTTTCTGTTCATTTCTTCGCCCCATTTTTTGATGGGGTTGGATGTTTTCTTCTTGTAGAGTTCAACCAGTGCTTTATATACCATTGATATTAACCCCTTATCTGATGGGTATTGTGTAAATATCCTTTCCCATTCTGTAGATAGTCTTTGTATTCTGATCACTGTATCTTTTGCGGTGCAGAAGCTTTTTAGTTTAATGTAGTCCCATTTGTTGATTTCTGTTTTTACTAGATTGTTTAGTTCCGTGTCATCTTTGAAGATACCTTTATCTTCAATATTGTAGAGGGTTTTGCCGACCTTGTCTTCAATGTACCTTATGGTTTGTGGTCTGATGTTGAGGTCTTTAATCCATTTTGATCTGACTTTTGTGCATGGTGTCAGGTCGAGTTCTAAGCCCAACCGCTGTTGGAGAGGATGTGGGGAGAAAGGGACCCTTCTACACTGTTGGTGGGAATGCCGGCTAGTTCAGCCCTTTTGGAAAACAGTATGGACGATTCTCAAAAAACTAGAGGTTGAGCTCCCATTTGACCCAGCAATACCACTGCTGGGAATATATCCCAGAAAAGCCAAAAAGTATAGTCGAAGTGACATATGCACTTATATGTTCACCGCAGCACTGTTTACAATAGCCAGAATCTGGAAAAAACCTGAGTGCCTTAGAACAGATGACTGGTTGAAGAAACTCTGGTACATCTATACAATGGAATACTATGCAGCTGTTAGAAAAAATGAGGTCATGACGTTTGCATATAAGTGGATCAACATGGAAAGTATCATGCTAAGTGAAATGAGTCAGAAAGAGAGAGACAGACATAGAAAGATTGCACTCATCTGTGGAATATAGAATAATAGACTATAAGACTAACGCCTAAGAATAGTAGAAATAAGTACCAGGAGATTGTCTCCATGGCTTGGAGGCTGGTCTCTCATTCTGGGTAACTCAGGGAAGGGACCACCAAGTAAAATGTGGTTGGAGGTCATGTGGGGTGATACGGGCCGAATACAGACTAGAGACTGAACACAATGGCCACTCAACACCTTTATTGCAAACCACAACACCTAATCAGAGAGAGAGAACAAAAGGGAATTCCCTGCCATAGTGGCAGGGTGGGGTGGGGGGAGATGGGACTGGGGAGGGGGGGAGGGATGTTGGGTTTACTGGTGGTGGAGAATGGGCACTGGTGAAGGGATGGGTTATCGAACTTTGTATGGGGGAAACATGAGCACAAAGATGTATGGATCTGTAACTGTACCCTCACGATGACTCTCTAATTAAAAATAAACTAATAAAAAAAAAAAGAAAAAAATGGGTGTGTGTCCTGAGCACCGCCAGGAGTGGTTCCTGAGTGCATGAGCCTGGAGTAACCCCTGTGTGTGACCCAAAATGCAAAAATAAAATAAAATAGGTGTTTGGGGGTGTAGGGTGGATGGTGCATAGGCAGAGGCATATTTATTCTTTAAAGTTTCTTGCTCTGGGATTGGAGTGATAGCACAGTGGGTAGGACATTTGCCTTGTACACAACTGACACAGGTTTGATCCCTGGCATCCCATACGTCCACCTGTGCACTGCCAGGAGGAATTCCTTTGTGCAGAGCCAGGAGTAACCCCTGAGCATTGCTGGGTGTGACCCTCACCCCCCCAAAAAAAAAAGTAAAAATAATAATAATAATAAATAAGTAAAGTTTATTGCTATCATTCTAATATCAACATCTTCGAATGTGCCAAAGTATTACATAAGATCTTGGTAGCCCTATCAGTATTATTGTTTGAATCCAAAGTAACCCTAATAATAACACATTACATTTATAGAGCTGTTCACAGTTCTCAATGTGTTTTCAGATGCATTATTCTCATCTGACAAGTTATAGAACAGCATTTTTACCATGTTCTTATTCGGAAGGCTGCCCCCTCAAGTCAATCCAAGGTAATCTAATGCGTCCTGCTTTCTAGACCTCTTAGGAGAGAGAGATGTGCAGTCCGGAGTGCTATTCAATAGGCACATGGGTCCTGTTGATATCTCTTCCCCGTTTAAGGAGTATAAGTTATGGCCAAATGACATATTCAGACACTCAGGCATCAGCTGCCATGCAGATGATGAGCAAAGGAATCAAGGGTGGAAAGGATGGAAATGCAAACCCGAATAATTCTCATATTAAATATCAAGAGCCGTTACAATAGTCTAAATCCTTTGGTCAGAAACTCAGTTTCTAGAAACAATTTCTGAGAAAATAATCAGTTTGGAAAAAAAATAGACATGAAGACACTAATGACCACATAGTTTCTAATGGCAAAACTAGCAAACAATCTAAATTTCTATAGAAAATCATATAGTTATGGCATAATCAACTATTGCCTGTTAGTTTTATTAAAGAATTTTTCAAATAGCTAAAAACATAGGGAGGATGGTGCCAATGTAATAATAGGTGGAAAATCTGAATATAGACCAAATATGTGATATACACATATTGGTTTTATTTTTATTTTTTGGAAAAAGGCAATTATTAGAATGTCTAAATATAAAAAAGCATTAGAATGTTTAAGTGATTTTCTCTGTTCCTGAAATTGTGATTTTGATGTTCCTTAATTCTACAATGAGCAAGTACTATTTTTATAATCAGTTTTTAAAAAAGATTTTTTTTTAATCCTTGCTCTACCTACTTCCCAGAATAGTAATAAAAATGAGTACAAAGGAGTCTGAGACATCTTTCAATTGCCTGGAGCACATGTTTTGCATGCAGGAGACCTGGGTTCAGATCCCAGCACCGTACATGGGCTCTTGAGCACTGTAGGAATTGATCTCCGAGCACAGAGCCAGGAGTAGGGTATGCCCCCCCCCAAAAAAAAACATGAAGGATAAGCTTAGGAATGATCCTAATATGGAATCCCCAGAGAAAGGGGGTCCTGAGTAGAACTATGTGCCCAAGGGCGCCTAAGGAGGTCATACTTTAGAAACCCACATTTCTGTGATGGGGATGTCTCCACCCACAAGATGTGTCCTGCATTGTTGGCGGAGCAGGGCCAGACGGAGCTGGTCCCAGCCTTCCTGTCTACTGTCCTGATGTTCCGTGGGAGATGCTATGAGGGGAAAAGGTAGAAGTCAGCAGTCAGAGAGCACTGCTAGGGGAACAACCTTCACCAGCTAAGCCAACTGACCAAATTCTGAAACTTCAAGTGACAAAGCCCCTTCTGCTTTGCTAACATGTTGCTGGAACCTCAGCTACTGGCTCTAGGATATGCAGTCAGTGTTCACGGTAAGTGCTCTGAGGACTCATCCTGTACATCAGCGGCTATAGTTCCAGGTGTGCTTTGGGAGAGGCAGGAAGGAGTAAGCATGTCAAACATAATCCTCCGAAGTTTTCTGTTTGCACCACCACTGGTCTGGCCGGGTATTTTCCAAAAGACAACATACCAGAATTAGGGTTGGGCTTGGTCACAATACAGTTCCAGAAACAGCTAAATCTAACTCTACTCCATGCAAGCACCAACACTTGCAACAAACTGGAAAAGTGAAACTCTAAGGAGAGTGATTCGTGGAGCAAGTTATTCGCAAACCGGGGCTGGTCATCCTTACTTCCACAAGCAATATGGACTGTCTGGCCCTCCCTCCAGGGATCCTGGATTCTTATACCTCCTGGAGTTTCTTTGCTCAGGATGAAACACTGATGACCTTAAGTTGTCAGATCCAAAAACATGAAGAAATAAGATGTTCATACATCTTATTTGTAAAGTGAGCAAGCAGGAAAAAAAATGTCAGAAATGGTGGAGGTGGGTAGGGGGCAGGGAGGAGAGAGAAGAGCCTGTTTCTTCAGGATGGGTGATTCAAACTAAGTTTAAGAAAGTGAATAGAGGGGCTGGAGCAATAGCACAGCAAGTAGAGCATCTGCCTTGCATACAGCTGACCCGGGTTTGATTCCCAGCATCCCATATGGTCCCCCGAGTACCCTCAGGAGTGATTTGAGTGCAGAGCCAGGAGTAATCCCTGCCATGTGTGACCCAAAGAGCAAAAAAAAAAAAAAAAAAAAAAAAAGTGAATAGCATCCATCTTAATGCTTAATAGTGTCATGAACGAGGTCACAATTTTGTCCACACTGTTCACAAAAGGAGAAAGGCAGATACACTGGTGGGTATCAGAAGAGGCTGGATTGATGGAATAAGAAAATTGATGGAATGCTTGGGAAAAGTAAACCACCCTGGGTTTCTTGGTCCTCCTCTGTTTGGCCATGGCCCACTCTCAGAAAGGTAGCTGTGGGACAAAGAGCCCGTCCACTAATGGGACCTATCCTGAAGGAACAAAAGCCCCATCCTGTACCTGATTAATAAGGTGACCATCACCTGGGGAGGAGGCAAGCATCTGGTGTCCAAGATGTCCCCTCCAACTCCAAACTTTTAAATTCTCAGAGAGAAGATGGTGAAAGGGTAGAAGGCAGGAGCAGAGACGGAAGGAAGAGAATGGCAGGATAAGGAGAAAAGGAAAAAGAAATATTAGGAAGTGGGAGTAGAAGAGCAAATTTTTCACAACCAGCAATTATATGCCGAGGTGGGAAGCAAGAGTTTTTCTCCCATCGTCCATCCCTGGTCCCTCCAGGAGAACGAAGAGTCAGGCAAATCAGGCCAGGGCATTTGAGTGTGGCCAGAAGAACCCACCTCTCCTCAGCGCCCCCCCTCAGAACACTCCACATGGCCCAGAGTCTTCTCAGTTGGAGGAGCTGTGAATGACAGTGAATTAATTTGGGTATTTCACTGCAGAGAAACTGAGGTGGCACCTCGCTGCATGAATGCAGTGTGCTGCTGGCTTCCTTTGGCTCATAGGGTGTGCCCAGGCATTTCAGGGAAGAGTAGCCTGCGGTGGGGCTGGGGCACGGGGCAGTTAATGAACCAGCAGGGAGCAACAACATTGGGGGTATCCCAAAGTGCAAACCCACAGAAAAGGCCAGCCTCTGTCCCAGAGTCATTGTTCCGTGGGGCATGTCCATCGAGCAGCAGATGGCTGTTCTATTCTAGACTTGTCCTTCCCCTGGAGAAATCCTCTCTGGAAATCAGTCCCTTTGTCAATTTGCACTTTCTGCTCAAGCCTCACCAGGCCATGCAACCAAGAACAATGACACAGTGATTCTTGGTGATAGCTGGAAAAGCGAAGGAACGGCTCTGCACTTGTTTTATTTTTAATTAAAGGTGTTAATTGCGGAGGAAAGAGCCCCCCAAAAACCTATCTGATAAAACTGTCAGTATACTCTCAGGCCTGGCTGCTCTCTTCCTCTACCAGTCTAGCACAGGAAAGTTAGAGGGAGCCCACAAATTAACCAAGTATACTGTGGTAGGCCCGGCCTACTTTTCAGAGCTAAGAGAGGAGTCAGGGGAACCCCGTGGCACACTGTACCCTCAGTTTTCCTCTCAATGTACAGATGCACAGGAATGCTCATAAGATTGCCTGCAACCATGGAGAAGACCTTGGACCGCAGGTTCATCTCTGCCACTGACCTGCCACTGATCTGGAGCCACCAATAAGGTGCTTAACTTTTCTGAATTTCAGTGTCCTCATCTGTAAAAGAGATGATGACATGTAGCTAATTTAATGTAGCTAATTTAATAGTACTGGCTTCAGTTTTTCCTGCTAGAATTTCCTATTTATAAGATCCTGTAAATGGGAAGGAATGGGAGTGAAGATAGATGGTCGACAATTACACCACCTCCACTGCGCTGATGACATCGTTCTAATCACAGCAAACATTAGCCAAGTGGCACAAATGCTGGCCGACTCTGACCGAGAGTGTGGATAGGCTGGACTGCAGCTGAATCTCACCAAAACAATGTTCATGAAAAACGAACTAGTCCCTGATGTTCCATTTGCTCTCAATAGAACGAACATCTCCAAATGCAGCAGCTATGTGTACCTGGTCAAGAACTCAACGTGAGGAATGACTTGGCACCAGAATTGCTCAGGAGGAAGAGAGCAGCGTGGAACGCCTTCAAGAGCATCAAAGAAGTGGTTAAGAGGACGAAGAACCTCCGGCTCTGGTCACATCTTTTTGACTCCACCGTTCTTCCTGCACTAACATATGCCTCAGAGACCTGGGCCTACGAAAACAGGATGAGGACGCTATTTGGGTATCCCAAAGAGGAATTGAAAAAGCTATGCTTGGAGTATCACATTTCACTCAAGTGAGAGAAGGAATCTGGAGTTCCAACTTCCGTCAATGATCAAGAATCAGGGACGCTGTCTTGTTTGCCAAGGCATCAAAAATCAGATGGGCTAGACACATAATGCAATTTAGAGATGACTGCTGGACTAGAGCTGTTACCAACTGGATTCCACAGGATGTCAAAAGACCGCATGGCCGCCCCCCTACGAGATGGTCAGACTTCTTCCTCAAAACCCTGAATGAACAGTTGAGGCTCTTCGTGTTCCTGGAGCGAGCAGATACCATTGGGCTACACTAGCACAAGACAGGGACGAATGGAGACATTACTGGTGCCCACTTGAGCAAATCAAAGATCAATGGATAACAAGTGACAAGTGATACAAGATCCTGCAATGTACACTCTTTTGTGAAGGGTTACTTCATTCAGAGTAATGATTCTGAGATGTCAACTTTGGGGTTGGATATATCACTTTCCCTTCTTCTGAAATGCATGAAGATGCTATGGTTCTTAATCCATCTTCCTACTGATGGATACTTGGACTCTTCCCAGTTTGGAACCATTATGAATAAAGATTTTATCTGTCTTTATGAATTTGGCTACTCTAGAAACCTCATAAAAGTGGAGTCACACAATGCTAGCCTTTAACAAGTGGTATACAGCACTTAACCTATCTACAAGGTCCATCCATGTCATAATGTTGGCCAGAATTTCCTTCTTACCAAGGCTCAGTAAACATTCCTTTGTATGCCTTTACCACTGCTTATCCATTCATTTGCTGACGAATATTTGGGTTGCTTCCACCTTTTGGCTATTGTGAAAACTAATGCTATAAATATTCTTCAAGATCCTGCTTTCGATTGTCATGAGTACATACTCACAAGTAGCGCTGCTGAATTAGATGGCAGTTCTAGATTTTATGTTTTGAAGAACCACCAAATCACTCACAGCTACAATCACTCACAGCTAAAATCACTATTTTACATTCCCATAATAGGACATGAGGGTTTCAATTTTTCAATATCCTGGTCAACTCTTGTATTTTGCAACTTTGGGTTGTGTGCATTGTTATTTTTCTTTGGTTTGGTTTTTGGTTTTGGGGGCGACACCTAGCTGTGCTCGGGGGCTCCTCCTGGTGAGTGCCCTCAGGAATCACTCCTGGCCAGGCTCAGGGGACTATATGGGGTGGCAGGGATCACACCCGGGGTGGCCACATGCAAGGCAAGTTCTCTACCCACTGTATTGTTGCTCGGGTCCCTCATTGTTAGTTTTTTTGGGGGGAGTTGGGGGGGTCACACCCAACAATGCTCAGGGTTACTCCTGGCTCTGCACTCAGGAATTACTCTGGCAGTGCTCAGGGGACTATATGGGGTGTCGGGGATTGAACCTGGGCCAGCTGCCTGCAAGGCAAATAACTCTACCCACTGTACTATCATTGCATTGTTGTCTTTACAGCAGACATCCTAGAGAGTTTGAGGTGGTACCTTGGGGTAGTATCAATTTATATTTACCTAATGGTTACAGATGTTGAACATATCATATCCTTTGACCATTTGTATATCACTGCTAGGGAAATGTCTATTCAAGTCCTTTGCCCATTTTTAAATCGTGTTTTCTACATTTTGTGGCTGACATTCAGTAGTTGCATACCAAATCCTCCAATCACGGATTATGAATCTTATTATTTTTCCGTATTACTTTGGGATATTTGAAGTCCTTTATTTCTCCGTGAAAATGTTAGAATCAGAGTATCAATTTATAACCCCTAAACAGTCTCTTGGTATTCTGACTGAGACTGCTTTAAATCAACATATCAATGTGGGGAGACCAACAGAAATGTTGAGTTTTCCCATCTATAAATGTACTACTTCTCTCCATTTATTTCAGTCTGCTCTGACTTCTCACAACATTGTGTTGTTGATTTTATGTGTACGTCTTTTTGCAATTCTTTAAGCTTATAGCTAAATATTTCGAACTTGTAAGTAAAAGAAGTTGCTTTTTTAAGATCTTCCAATTCTTTGCATTGTTGCTATGTAAAGAAGCTACATAATCAGCTTCTGAACGCTGATTTTTGTATTCAGCTATATTCCTTTCTTGGTTCTAATAGCTGACTTTGTAAACTCTTCAAGATCTTTCTATGTTAACAATCATGTCATCTGTGAATAAAAATAGATTTACTTATTGCTGTTTTTTTAATGATGATGATGATCTCAAGGATTAAACCCAGGTCCTCACACGTACCAGGCTTGAGCTCTGTCTCTAGGCTGAGCTAAGCTGTTCCCCAGAAATAATTTATTTATTTCTGATTTTGTTTCTCTTTCCTTCTTCATGGCATTTGTTAGAATTTCAATCCAGAATAAAACTGGATAAAAATGATAGTAAGAGCACATTTGCCTTACTCTGATCTTAAGTGAAACAGTTTCCATTTCCTACCATTTACATTAGCGTTTTATAAATGCTCTTTATTAAGACTGCAAAGGCTCCTTTTTATTTCTATTTGCCAAAAGCTTTTCATCACAGATGATGTTAATTTTTTTTCAAGTTTTACTGAGGCCAGATTTACAACAATTAAAACTGTATTGCTCGGGAGGCTGGAGGGTTAGTACAGCAGGTAGCGTGCTTTCCTTGTATGCTGCTGACCCAGGATCTATTCATAGAACCTCCATCGGGACAACCGAGTCTTGCCAGGAGCGGTTCCTAAGTGCAGAGCTGGGGTAAACCCTAAGCACCATCAAGTGTGGCACCCAAACAAACAAAAAATGCTGCCTCTTTGGGAGCAGGACAATAGCTCAAAGAGCTGGAACATGAGGGAGGTCTGGGTTCCCTGACAGTGTGTGCCTTCCCGAGTATGGCCAGGCGTGACCCCGAAGATAGTGCTAAAAGCAAATTCTAAAAGCAAATAATAATGAAAGTAAGACACTATGCACAATGGTATACTAGTTGGCTATGAGAAAAGAGGAAATCATGCCATTTGGAACTTTGAAAAAAGGATCTAGAGGGGGCTGGAGTGATAGTACAGTGGGTAGGGCACTCGCTTTGCACGTGGCTGACACAGGTTCGAGTCCCAGCATCCCATATGGTCCCCCGATCACCACCAGGAGTAATTCCTGAGTGCATGAGCCAGGAGTAACCCCTGTACATCGCTGGGTGTGACCCAAAAAGGAAAAAAAAAGAAAAGAAAAGAAAAGAAAAGAAAAGAAAAGAAAAGAAAAGAAAAGAAAAGAAAGGAAAAGAAAAGAAAAGAAAGGAAAGGAAAGGAAAAGAAAAGAAGAGGAAAGGAAAGGAAAGGAAAGGAAAGGAAAGGAAAGGAAAGGAAAGGAAAGGAAAGGAAAGGAAAGGAAAGGAAAGGAAAGGAAAGGAAAGGAAAGGAAAGGAAAGGAAAGGAAAGGAAAAAGAAAAGAAAAAAAGAAAAAAGGATCTAGAGAATATCATCCTGCATGAAATCAACCAGAAGGAGGAGGACAGATGCAGAATGCTCCCTCTCATATGTGGGATATAAAGAAGTATAGTAAGGGAGTAACAGATGGCCCAAAGCAACAGAATCTGTGAACTGGTCCACAGAACGGAACTTCTTATAAACCGGAGATGACGAGGGTGGAGTTTTGCAGGGGGACCCTGACACAGTGGTACAGAGAAGCCGATGCTCTGGTAGAGGATGTGGGGGTGAAATGCTGTATGCATGAAACCATATCATTAGCAGTATTGTAAATCACAGTGACTGAAATAAAATTTTAAAAGACAACTGTATATACTTAAAATTTTATATATAGCAAAATGAGCTGGAGCAATAGCACCGCGGGTAGGGCATTTGCATTGCATGCGGCCGACCAGGATTCGATTCCTCTGTCCCTCTAGGAGAGCCCAGCAAGCTACCGAGAGTATCCTGCCCACACAGCAGAGCCTGGCAAGCTACCTGTAGCGTGTTCGATATGCCAAAAACAGTAACAACAAGTCTCACAATAGAGACCGGTACTGGTGCCTGCTCGAGCAAATCAATAAGCAACGGGATGACAGCAATATAATGACAATGATATAGCAAAATAAATACAATCACAATCAAGCTATGTAGCACATCTATCATTTCACTTAGTTACTATTTGCATATATAAAATCTATTAGCAAATTTCAGTTATACAAAACAGTATTAACTGTTGTCACCACAATGTACATTAATCCCCAGGACTTATTCAGTCCACAGAATTATCCTTTGTTCAGTTTGACTAACATCTTCCTAATACTTCATTCTCTTACTTTCACCATTTTTAGGTTCCACACGTAAGTGAGGTTATGGAGTATGTGTCTTATCTTTGTCTTTTTGTTGGCTTGTTTTATGGTTTTTGATTTCTGTGTTTTGCTTTGTTGTCTTTTGGGCCACTCCTCATGGTGCTCAGGGTTTACTCCCAGCTCTGCACTGAGGAATCACTCCGGCTAGCTCAGGGGACCACATGTAGTACTGGAGATCAAACCCAGGTCAGGTCCTCTAAAGTCTACCCATGCCCTAACTGCTGTCCTATCTCTCCAGCCTGCATTTATCTTTTTGTATCTGGCTTATTTCATTTAATGAGATGTCCTCCAGATTTGTCTATGTTATCACAGCCACAAATTGCAGAATGTCATTTTATTTAAGGATGAATAATATTCCATGAGTGGGAAAAGTGTTCATTTATCCACTGACACCATTTATGTTATTCCCACATTTTAGCATTTGTGAATAATGCTGTGGGCTGGAGCGATAGCGCAGCGGGTAGGACGTTTGCCTTGCACGTGGCCGACCTGGGTTCGATTCCTCCACCCCTCTTGGAGAGCCCGGCAAGCAGAGCCTGGCAAGCTATCCATGGCATATTTGATATGCCAAAAACAGTAACAACAAGTCTCACAATGGAGACGTTACTGGTGTCCCCGCTCGAGCAAACTGATGAGCAACGGGATGATAGTGACAGTGACAGTGAATAATGCTGCAATAGATATGGAGGAGCTGATATCTCTTCAAGATGTTGATTCCATATACAGCATTTTTATATTTTATATATATCCCTTTGGACATCCACTCAGAAACATATATTCAGAGATAAAATTGCTAGATCACATGATAGTTCTATTTTTTATTTCAATTTTTTAATGTGTAGAGAAACCTTCCTAACATTTTCCATAATGTTTGTAGTAATTTACATTCCCACCAACAATGTACAAGTTTTTCCTTTTATCCACACCCTTGTCAACACTTGTTATTTCTTGCCTTATTGATAACAGCCTTCCTAACAGGTGTGAGATTATATGTCATCATGATTTTGTAAATGCTTTTGCTTCATCTGTTGAGATGATTATATGGTTCTGCTCCTTTATTTTGTTACTATGGAGAATTATATTCACTACTCTAAAAATGTTAAAATAAATTTTCATTCCTGCAATAATGTAGCTTAGTCATGATAAACTACCCCTTTAATATATATCGCCATATTTGACTTGCTAATGTTTTGTTAAAAGTTTGAGGAGACACACATGCATATATATGTGTGTTTATGAGGGATAGAGTGTACAATTTTCTTTTTTGTAATGCCATTATTGGGTTTTGGTAGCAAGACTATGCTGACTTCATAAAATGAATTGGGAACTGTCCCCTTCCTCTCCTCTATTATCTGAAAGTTTTTGTGTAAAAATTATGCTGCCCTTATTCTTTAACATTTGATAAAATTTGCCCACATATATTCTATGCCTAGGCAGTTTTCTAGGGGAAAGTTTTGGAAAGTGAATTTCCTTAATAGATACAAAGAGACTCAGAGTTTCTATTTCATCTTGTGTCAGTTTTGAGAAGCTGTATTTTGTAAAAAAAAAAAATCCATTTATCTAAGTTGCTGAATTTACTGGCACATGCTGTTTAAATAATACTATTTTAAATGATTTTTAATAACCACTTGGTATTTTATTTTTCTGCTTTGCCTGTTTTCTATTTCATTAATTTCTATTCTTTATAGTTTCCTTCTGTCTAGGTAAAATCTTAGTCATTGAATCTGGTCCTTTCTTTTTTTCCTATGCATTTAAAGACAGAAATTTCCCACAAAGACAACTTTAGCTACAATTCACAAATGTCCATGTATTCTGTTTTCATTATCGTTCAGTACACAGTTGTTTCTATTTTCTGTTTCTTTTTCTTCCTTAAAGAATTACAAAGCATGAGTTCTACCATTTCTATGTCAGATCCTAAGACACTTCAGCACTATGGTTTAGAAAAAAAATATTATTTTCAAAGAAATTCAAACAGAGAACAAGAATCTCTACAGACAACCTGTTTACCTTTCACTCATATTCCCCAAATACAACCTCTTAGCATTGTTGCTCTATGTTCCCTTTCCTCTTTTGCCATTTTTCTTCTGAACTATCTCAGGTTGCCAAGTTGCCAAATTGGTGCACTACCATCCACATACCAAATAGGTCAGTGACTCTGCCACCAAAACTTGTCAACACTCTCTACATAACATTTTAATTATGAAAGAAAGAAAGAAAGAAAGAAAGAAAGAAAGAAAGAAAGAAAGAAAGAAAGAAAGAAAGAAAGAAAGAAAGAAAGAAAGAAAGAGAGGAAGAAAGGGAGGGAGGAAGGGAGAGAAAGAAAGAAAGTAAGAAAGAAAGAAAGAAAGAAAGAAAGAAAGAAAGAAAGAAAGAAAGAAAGAAAGAAAGAAAGAAAGAAAGAAAGAAAGAAAGAAAGAGAAAGAAAGAAAGGAAGGAAGGAAGGAAGGAAGGAAGGAAGGAAGGAAGGAAGGAAGGAAGGAAGGAAGGAAGGAAGGAAGGAAGAAAGGAAGGAAGGAAGAAAGAAAAAGAAAGAAGGAAAAGAAAGAAAGTGGTCTGTAACTACCAATAAAAATTCAGACTGCATCTAGATTTCATCAATTGTGTCCAATGGTATTATTCATTAGTCACCAAATCTCTTTAAAATCTTTCAGGGGGCTGGAGTGATAGCACAGCGGGTAGGGCATTTGCCTTGCATGCAGCCGACCAGGGTTCGATTCCCAGCACCCCATATGGTCCCCTGAGCACTGCCAGGAGTAATTCCTGAGTGCAGAGCCAGGAGTAACCCCTGTGCATTGCTGAGTGTGACCCAAAAAGCAAAATAAATAAATACATAAATAAATAAATAAAATCAGTATGGAACCAGGTCCTCGGTCTTTTCTTCACTTGTGAAGAATGGGTCTGCTTTGGACTACTCCAGTTCCTTCCATGAAGTTCTTTTTCACTTTTTGTTGGGCTCTAGAGTTATTTTCTATGGGAGCGCTGTTGTGAAAGAACTATTCCATTATCAACAGAAATGGTATCAAGATGGGATCTAGTCTTCTGACCACAGAGCCTACAAGAAAAGTTTGCCTCTCTCTGGGGCTAGAGCAATAGTAGGTATGGCATTTGCCTGGCATGTGGCCAACCCGGGATCCATCCCCAGCATCCCATATTGTCCCCTGAGTACTATGAGGAGTAATTCCTAAGTAAAATATTAGTAGTAATCCCTGAGCATTGTCAGGTGTGAACCATAAAGAAAAAAAAAATGTTTGCCTTTCTCTGTTTGACTAGCTTACCATTACTCACACCTACAAAACAGGAATGGCTTCATTATGAAGCCTTATAAGTATTTCACATAATTTTTCCAAACATCTATTTTAATAGTTCGATTGTGATGCCAATAAAAGAGAATTAAAAAATTAAAACAGAAGGGGGATCAAAGCAAGAAAAGGATGCCCAACCAATCACAAGGTTAAGAGTTGCTAGTCTCTGGTTCTACTGCTACAGAATGGATTTAGGTGGTTCACTGATTCATGCAATTAATTCATCATGAACTGATTCACTTATTCATGCATTCATTCAGCTCTTAGTAGAATATTTAAACCCTCTGTGTCTTGCTATCTGATAAAAACACAAAGCATTATCTTTCTATAAGGTGTCATATACGGAAAGGGGTGGGGTGTGGAATGATGTGACAATGTACATTTAACTATCCTGAAAGACGGGGGTATGGTGCCACCAGCAGGTCAACCTATACCTGTGGGGCAAGTGCATCAGCAGCCTGATGATGCCTTCAGGCTTCCTGATACCCCAAAATTGTCGCTGTGCCTTTCGCTGGACCCTAACAACTTGGGACCAAGTTTACCAAAAAATTAAACAGCCAAGAGTTAGGTATGTGGGAGCCATGCCCACAAACCACTTCCAGCTCAGCTATACAAGCTCATTTATTGGTCTTATTTCAAAGACCCTTAAATTAATCTTGAAAGAGATCAAAAGCCACAATTAATCTCGGACCTGTGCATGGCTGAACAGACTGGGGTAAATCGGGGGGCGTGGGGAGGGGGCGGTTGCCTGTGCCCACCCAAGCAGAGTCCCCAGGTGCTGATTGCTTCCACAATCCAAAATCTCCACCATACCCCCAGCCTGACTCCACCCTCTCAGGACGGACCTCACCAAGATATAATCTGCTGAAAGTTTGGGTATGCGGGTTTGGTGACTGATATCTCCAAGCATTCTTGAAGTTTGGATGGGCTACCTCCCCACACCTCCCAATACTCATGGAAGCACTGGCAGTCACCCCCACAAACCAACTCCAGTACCACCCTGTAAGTTCTCCTACTGGCCTTGCTTCAGAGAGCCATAAATAAATCTCAAAAGAGATCAAAAGCCACAGTTAATCTCAGACCCACACAAAGCTGAACAGACTAGGGTAAATCAGAGGGGAGGGTGTTGGCCTGGGGCCCGCCCAAGCAGAGTCTCTGGCAGCCACTTACTTCCACAGTCCAAAATCACTGCCATATGCCATACCCCAGCCTGACTCCACCCTCTCAGGACAGGACCTCACCAAGAGATAATCTGTTGAAAATTCTTGTAATGTGGGTTTTGTGACTGAAATCTCCAGGCTTTCTTGGGGTTGGGAAAGCCAGAAGTTTTCATTAGAATATGGGCAACAACTTAAATCTGAGTTAAGAATAAAATATTTATACTCTATTTGACTTTAAGTCATTATACTATATACCTCTATTGCCAAATATGGTAGCTTTGGGCCACATATGGCTATTTAAATTTCAACCGATGAAAACAAAATAAAAGCTAAAATTCCATTCCTCTGCCACATTAGTCACATTTCAAGAACTCAGTAAACAGTCAGTGGTTATCATATCTAGACTGACAACAGACCATTTACATCATTAGAGAAAGTTCTATGGGACAGTACTGGCCCACGTTATTTTATATGTATTCTCTTAATTTCATAGTATTAATATTGTTTTCATGGGAACTAATAACTAATGCTCAGCAGACAGCCCAACACTATCAAATGAACAAAACCTGAAAACTGAAAAAAATAATTGTCATAAAACAAGTAAGAATTTTAATGAAAACAATCTTAGAGGTTTTTTTTTTTTTTTTTTTTTTTTTTTTGCTTTTTGGGTCACACCCAGCGATGCTCAGGGGTTACTCCTGGTTTTGCACTCAGGAATTACTCCTGGCAGTGCTTGGGGGACCATATGGGATGCCGGGGATCGAACCCGGGTCGGCCGCGTGCAAGGGAAATGCCCTACCCGCTGTGCTATCGCTCCGGCCCCTAGAGTTTTTTTTTTTTTAAGCCCTTAGAACTGCAGGACAAATTCCAGATGAACTCACCTATCTGTGGAATACAGAGAGACAAAATAAAGGAACAAACAGGATCAAACAATGAGAAACTCTTGACCTTGAATTATAAACCTGATTACCAAGTTGGGGGCTGAAGGAGGGCAAGGGGATGACAAGCAGATGGCAGGAAGAAAGAACTGCTCCCCCACTACATAGACTATGATGTGAGTCACGGGAAGCAGAGACTCTGACTCCAGGTCCCACAGAGAAGTAACTCTAGAATTCAAACTAGTACCCCAGTCTCTCAGAGCAAAGGCTTTGCCATAGATGTGACACGGGCTTTAAGCATAGCTCTGTCACTTATGAGCCACGTGATCTTAGGCAAGTGACCAGCCCTGCATCTCTCTCTCCTCATGTGCAAGGGGAGGAATAACAATCCCACCTCTGCCAGGCTGTCGTGAGGATTTAAGAGATGAGTCTAGGAAGAGCTCAGCAGGGACCCAGGCCGCACACGGGGACACGGCGACTGCTACATGCTGTCCTTATTAGTGACTACGTTGCACCTTCCACAACACCACAGATTCTGCTCAGGGATGCAGTGGCCACCAGATGCATTATCATCAGGGGCTGGTGAGTGCAGGAAGCGACTGCACAGAGGCACACTTCTGTGTCACAGCTTTAAAGGGGAGAGAGCCACGGGTGTCTGTGCTCACTTCCCCAGGTCTTGGCCCAGGCACCAAGGAAGCACGAGGGAATGGCCACAGGTTCCGCCTCTCCGGGCACCACCTGAATTTCTACATACGGGGATGGGGGTGAATGAACAGCAGTCACCATGGTATCTTTGGTCTCAAACCTGGAAAAAAAAATCACAATCCAATCATCTGTATGTCTCTCAAGTCAGCACACTGCTACCATGTTAGTCTTTGTTTCCTGTGTCCTTAGAAACTACCTCTGCAAGGTTAAGGTCCTGGACCATCAAAAGGGGGATAAAACAGTATACCACTTCATAGGAAGGGTCAGAACTAACTACGGGTTGAGTTCACTCCGTTGCGTAGTTGGTGTTCAGGGACTGGAGACAGGTAGAGCCCAACAGGCTAAGCACATGTTTTACTTGCTGGAGGCCCAGATTCAATCCCAGGTACATGATGGTTCCCCTGAGCACTGTTAGAAATGACCCTAGAGCACAGAATTAACCCCTGAGCAGTGTGACCCCAAACAAAACAAGAATAGAACCAACAGGGGCTGGAGTGATAGCACAGCGGGTAGGGCGCTTGCCTTGCATGCGGCCGACCCGGGTTCGATTCCCAGCATCCCATATGGTTCCCTAAGCAGTGCCAGGGGTAATTCCTGAGTGTAGAGCCAGGAGTAACCCCTGTGCATCGCCAGGTGTGACCCAAAAAGAAAAAAAAAAAAAGAATAGAACCAACAATTGACATTACATTGACATTACAAGCTATCATTATTATTATTGTTATACTATTATTATTATTTTTTTTTCTATTTCTATTTCTCGCTCTCTTTTTTTTCAAAAATAAGTTCAACCAGTCTTTTATTCGTGTCCGAGTTTGTAACTCATGCACTGGTTATCTGGAAAATGTTGCTCCACTGAGTTGGACAGATTTTCTAAATGTTGACACATTTCATAATATAGTGTCAACAAATCACATTCATTATTATCATGCCACTCTTATCAGAAAAGCCTGAGAGTATGGGGAAACGGGCCAATCAAATCTGAACTGCCAACCTCGGTGTTCTGACCCAAGCCTGCCAACACTACCCCAGGTTTCTCATCTCAGAAGAGACCAGCCTCTCCCATTGCAGCCTGCGGGAGTCAAAAGAGGCTTGGTCTTCTCGTCCACGGGTCTCAAGCCTTCCCCAGCCTTCGCGTTTCATCTGCTCTAAGCAGCTCTCCCTAAGACTCCCGCGAGCCAGCCAGCAACTCTTCTCCTGGACCCTGTCTCCAGAGCTCTCTGCTCACAAGTCCTGAACGCTTCTCTTATCTGTGGGAGATTTATACTATCAATCACATCCCATTTAGAAAGCTTCAGGACTCTGTGTCCTCCCTGCTAAGGCCAAGGCCACGAATTCTTATGTAACAAACACATCCTGGGCACCCGACGAGTAATAATGGATAAAGAGGAAGACAAGACACATGACAATGGTTCCCATCGATCCCCAGCTCTCCGATAGCCGATAATGATTTCCAAAGAGCTGCAAGAATTCAAGTTTCCTGGAAGCCCACAGAAAACTGGGCATGGCATACGAATCGACTAACACGACTTACATTTCTTAATTGCCCCAGAGTTTAAAAAATGCTTTTACAAAGACCTTTACAAAGAAAACTACATAACGCTACTCCATGAAATCAAAGAGGACATGAGGAAATGGAAACATATACCCTGCTCGTGGATAGGGAGAATCAATGTTGTCAAAATGGCAATACTCCCTAAAGCATTATACAGATTCAATGCGATCCCTTTAAGTATACCCATGACATTCTTCAAAGAAATGGATCAAGCAATCCTAAAATTCATATGGAATAACAAACGTCCAAGGATAGCTAAAACAATTCTTGGGAAAAAGATGATGGGAGGCATCACCATCCCCAACCTCAAACTTTACTACAAAGCAGTAACAATTAAAACAGCATGGTACTGGAACAAAGGCAGAGCCGTAGACCAATGGAACAGGGTGGAATATCCCTACACACAACCCCAAATGTATGACCATCTAATCTTTGATAAGGGAGCAAGAGATGTGAAGTGGAGCAAGGAAAGCCTCTTTAACAAATGGTGCTGGCACAACTGGACAACCACATGCAAAAAAATGGGTTTAGACCTTGACCTGACACCATGCACAAAAGTCAGATCAAAATGGATTAAAGACCTCAACATTAGACCACAAACCATAAGGTACATTGAAGACAAGGTCGGCGAAACCCTCCACGATATTGAAGATAAAGGTATCTTCAAAGGTGACACGGAACTAAGCAATCTAGTAAAAACAGAGATCAACAAATGGGACTACATTAAACTAAAAAGCTTCTGCACCGCAAGAGATACAGTGACCAGAATACAAAGACTATCCACAGAATGGGAAAGGATATTTACACAATACCCATCAGATAAGGGGTTGATATCAATGGTATATAAAGCACTGGTTGAACTCTACAAGAAGAAAACATCCAACCCCATCAAAAAATGGGGCGAAGAAATGAACAGAAACTTTACCAAGGAAGAAATACGAATGGCCAAAAGGCACATGAAAAAGTGCTCTGCATCACTAATCATCAGAGAGATGCAGATCAAAACAACTTTGAGATACCACCTCACACCACAGAGACTAGCACACATCCAAAAGAACAAAAGCAACCGCTGTTGGAGAGGATGTGGGGAGAAAGGGACCCTTCTTCACTGCTGGTGGGAATGCCGACTGGTTCAGCCCTTCTGGAAAACAATTTGGACGACTCTCAAAAAATTAGATATTGAATTCCCATTTGACCCAGCAATACCACTGCTGGGAATATATCCCAGAGAGGCAAAAAAGTACAATCGAAACAACATCTGCACATGTATGTTCATCGCAGCACTGTTTACAATAGCCAGAATCTGGAAAAAACCCGAATGCCCCCGAACGGATGACTGGTTGAGGAAACTTTGGTACATCTATACAATGGAATACTATGCAGCTGTTAGAAAAAAGGAGGTCAAGAATTTTGTAGTCAAGTGGATGGGCATGAAAAGTTTCATGCTGAGTGAAATGAGTCAGAAAGAGAGAGACAGACATAGAAAGATTTCACTCATCTATGGTATATAGAATAACAGAGTGGGAGACTAACACTCAAGAACTGTAGAAATAAGTACTAGGAGGTTGACTCCATGGCTTGGAGGCTGGCCTCACGTTCCGGGGAAAGGTCAACTCAGAGAAGCGATCACCAACTACATTGTAGTCGAAGGCCATGTGGGGGAAGGGAGTTGCGGGCTGAATGAGGGCTAGAGACTGAGCACAGCGGCCACTCAACACCTTTATTGCAAACCACAACAGCTAATTAGAGAGAGAAAACCGAAGGGAATGCCTTGCCACAGTGGCAGGGTGGGGTGGGGGGGAGATGGGATTGGGGAGGGTGGGAGGGACACTGGGTTTACGGGTGGTGGAGAATGGGCACTGGTGAAGGGATGGGTTCCAAACTTTGTATGAGGGAAGTATAAGCACAAAAGTGTATAAATCTGTAACTGTACCCTCACGGTGATTCTCTAATTAAAAATAAATAAATTTTAAAAAAAAATGCTTTTACATCCATAATATCACTTTGACAAGAACTTGGAGGGATCAGCCTAATAAGAATTATTATATCTGACAGAGGCAAACTGTGAGGCTCAGAGAAGCAGTCCGTCCAAGAATCAAGCCACAACGTACTAGATTCTTCCAAGTTCTCCTATTTGTCGCTCCCTCATGCCAACTCTATCCTTTTCAAATGATGTCAAGCTCTGGGCTATTAATAAAAAATTTAAAAAATAAAAATAAAAACTTTTTTACGTCTGACCCAAAAGGGACCACAAGGAAATAAAACCACAGAGAAGCTACTCAAGAGTCACTGAATACTCTTCTGGGATGAGTGCCTTTCCCCATCGAAACCTGGGCCGTGGCTACAACACACATACATTCAGTTCAGTCGTGGCGAGCAACCCTCCCAGCCAGCTCAGTCTCCTGAAATAACACATGGGAAGGCCCCCACGGGAGCCACGAGCTGCCCCCCAGCACTAGTGAGTGGGCTTCCTCTGCCTCCTGTTTTCCTTCTCTTTATACTTCTGGGCCCACTGGAAAGCCAGAAGCTTCACATCTGACGGTTCCAGCAGCTGCTCTTTTTGCAAAGACACCTCTAAGTCTCTGCATTTCCACTAGTCACAGCCAGTCTCCCCGGATCTTGGATGATAGCAGGCATCTAGTTACAGGAATGCCCCGCCAGGCAGCAACGTGCAGACGCAGGAAAGAAGCTGAGCCTCGCACAACGGTAGGGGCCACACGGAGACTCACTTCCTCTGAGCTCACAATTCCTCCGAGCTCACAATTCCGTGGCCCCTCTACCGGCTGCCCTGGGGCCTGGGGGACTCTGCAGGTCACCTCCCAGTGGGGTGTCCTGGTTTTCTCTTCCTTTTGCAGTGACAAGGGATGCTTTTCACTCTAAGTCATGGGGCACCTGCAAGGCAAGGCCTCGGGAGCTTTAGAACTGATATCTTCATCCACCAGCCCATGGGCTGGTGTGGGACCACAGGCGTAGAAAGGTTGAAAACCACTCGTCTGCTGCCTGGGTTCCAACTGTGGGTCTGTGGACTGGCCTGCGGGACCGTACTGGCCCACAGGGGATGACAGCTGAAGACACTGGCTTGGCTCACCAGTGGCCATGGAAGAGACTAGACTAGGTAGACAGTCTTAGGGGAAGATAGTGACTAAAGAGCTGGCCTCTGAGGCAGCCAGGGCAGATAAAGGACCCAAAGGGGGGCCTTGCAGAGAGAGAATTAATCCAGGACACTGCCCACATCAAAGAGGGCCTCCCACCAAGCAGGAAGTCCCAAACAGCAGCAACATTCCACGGGGAAAGTAGTCACTCTGAACAAGATCAGTGACCAGAGATCTGGGACACAGAGTCCAGTGCCCGGGCAGTGGGGTTGGCAGAAACCATGAGCTCCTCTGAGGAGTCATTCTCGTGTGAGTGAAACGGTCAAAGGAGTCCATCTGTCTTGATGGAACTAATGCAGGAGGGTGAAGAAATTTTAAAAAGGCAAAAGAAAGGCCAGGGTTCACCACAGCCTAAGAGCCAGGCCCCCTGCAGCCCAACCAATTTCAGATCGGAAATAACCAGGAAGGTAATGAAAAGTAGAAAGGGGGCTTCAGGGGAAGCAATCAGCAGAGCCAAGGAGGGCAGGAAGGACCACCAGACAGAGGGAAAACCCAAACAGCAAAATAAGAGGCAGATTTTCAGACTGGATGGCTGAATACTTAAATATCAGACATCACCCTTGATAGCTGTCGAGGGACAGGGCAAACAGGAGCAGAAGAGGCAGCATGTGCAAAGGCAAAGGCCCAGAAGACTCCAAGAGCATAATGAACTCCTTGGCTGGATACAGAGGAAACGCAGAATGGCTGGCAGCAGCTGGTGGAAGTCTTAGGACAAGCCGGAGACTCTGAACTTCACCTCAGACAGGAGGCCCTGAAGCAGCAAAGGCACATGTTCCTTTCTCAACAATCAGTTGTTGAGTATTCGCTGTGTGCTTGGCACTGCACAAGGTGGTGGGGACAAGGGGAACGAGGCAGATCCCGGTCATGGAGCTTGTGCTCGAAAGGCTTCCGTCTCTGTGTGTTGGCTGGAGCAACCAGTGCTTGTGCGTGTTACTTACTACTCCAAATCTTGGAGGCAAGAGTCTGGGTCCCCCAGACACACACACACACACACACACACACACACACACACACACACACACACACCCCTAAAGACTCAACAAGCTTTTCCCGTAGAGGAGGTTTCCAATGAGTGTGCTCTGTGGGAAGAAATGCTTTCAGTACTCCCCACAAATCTTTGAAAGCAGGTAAGGGCGTAGCACAGAGCAGGTTTACAGCTCAGCATCACTCTGGCGGCTGGGGGGGAGGGGTGGGATGAGGCCAAACTAGAGACAAGAGGTTCTCTAAGGGGCTATCATCATAATGAAGCTAGAAGAAGCACAGCAGAGATGAAGCCAGTTGCAGTGCCCTGGCCGGCCAATCCCCGCAAGCATTACCCGGCCTTCAGAGCCCTCAAGTCGCTTGCATCGGCCCGCCACAGACTCCCTTAAATGCTCATTGACTTCTGTTCCTGCCCAAACCCTCTGCATGATTTACTTTCACCCTGGGACAGCCCAGATTTCAAGGTCAAATGCAACAAAAGACAGCTGGTGAGTTCCAGGGTCACCCGGGCGCGGCCCGGGGCAGTAGTCATGCCGCAGAGCACAGTGGTGACACATGAGGTCACTGGGGCTTTAAATCAGAGCTGATGAATTTCCTCTGCCACGGAGGGTGAGCCAGCCAGAAGCATCCTTGCTGCCAATGCCGAGAGCGACCCTGACGGGAATTCACGCTCCCTGGCAGAGCGTGTGGGCTGGCTACGGATTACCGAGCATCTGGTATTTTTCACTGGTTCCGATTGTAAAAAGTGTTTGCCCCATGATTCTACATAGCTAGGTCTCTGGGCTGCGATGCCGCCTCTCAGATCTCAAGCAATTCAGGCCGAAGAGTGGCTCAGACTGACCCTTGTGTAAAACCTGTATCTGAGACCTAATGCGTGTTACTCACGACTGCTAACCCTGAAGGCTCAGAGACTAGAATCCTAATATTAACCCTTTCCTAAAAAAACGTTTTGGGGCTGCCCCTGGCTGTATTCAGCGTTTACTCCTAGCTGTGTTCAGAGATCGCTCCTGGCAGGCTCAGGGGACCATATGGGATGCTGGGGAACCCAGGTCGACTATGTGCAAGGCAAGAACCAAACCTGCTGTACTACCTCTCTGGCCCCAAATAATATTAACACTTTTCGGTTTGGTTTGGTTTGGGGGCCACACTCAGAGGTGCTCGGGGCTTGTTCCTGGCTCTGTGCTCAAGGATGACTCCTGACAGTTCTCAGGGGACCGTATGGGGTACCGGGGACCAAACCCAGGTCAGACACATGTAAAGCAAACTCCCTTCCCAACTGTACTATTACTCTGGCCCCTAATATTAACACTTTTTTACAGCACTATAGGGCTTATAAAAGCTGCTCTATATCTAATTTGCACCTTTCAGTAATCCCTTGAGCAAATTAAAACAAGTATTATCATTCCCACTCTGTAGATGACCAAACCAAAGCGCAGACAGGTTTAGATAGACCCCAATTCATGAACACTGTGGATAACAACAGAAATTCCAATCCAGGTCTCGCTCCATAGTTGAGATTCTATCCATAATCCCTCCAGCCCTGGCAGGCGCTATAGTTTATCACAATCACAAGCTGAGTTCTCACGAAGGCCACTAGGTTCCTCCTCCTGTTTTTCTTCGTGAGATACTCACCAGATGGACTGTAGTCTGGAGAAGGCTTCCAAGTGCCCACAAGACCCCACAACCCCGAACCACAGGTCAGTGACAGAGCCAAGGCCACGTTCTCTGGTATAACTGACTGGAGGAGCTCCTGTTCTCACGAGAAGAATGAGGATTCTGCAAGCCAGGTGCAAGTCCCTGTTCAAATCTCTGCCCTGTGCAATCTCGAGCTTTGAGCACCATTCACAAAGGCAGCAGCATCTGCTGTGCCCGAGACATCTGCCCAGCCCATGATACAGAGGTAAGGATGGTGTCCTGCTGTACTCAGGCAGTTTCCAGACTCGGCTGAATGGGCCCACTGGAGAATAAAGCAGTTCCTTCTGGCACACGCCCTCCGGGGACTCAGCTCACCAGCACACCAGGCTTCTAGTCTAGCCGGGAAAGGGGAAGCCAAACAATCCAATGCTCATCCTTCCTCCAACACCCTTCTATTACTGACTGTTCCTTTGTACAAAGCCCAGCCCTACTCATATAAAGCTAAATAGGCCAGGCCTGCTCTCAGAAACTCCCACGTCTGATGGCTGGACTTGTTGATCACAGCTGTGTTACCGATACTATATGACAGGACTGATCATGGCTGTATTACCAATACTGTAGGACAGGATTGGGCAGCTTGTTCTCTGTTTTTGAGAATTCCCAGGCAGCTTGTCCTGGGCACGGCACCCAACGGGATGCAGCAAACATTTGTGAATAAACAAAACCAAGACAGATCATGGCGATGAACGGCACAGCCCACATCTGTCTACCTCCAACTTCGGACATCACCTGTCCCCTGTCCTTTCTCCTCAGCAGGCCCGGCCCCTTCAGCCCCAGCTCTCACCCACTCGGGGGCCTTGCTCCGGCTCTCTCCACTCCAGCCCCAAGCATCCCTCTGCAACCTACCCTTAGGCTTGGTCTGTTTCCTTCCTGCTTCTGGCACACTCCTGCTTCCTCAAGGTTATAAAACTACCTCTAGTCAACCTCTCTCTGTTCAGGGTTCGTATCTCCCTCTGTCAAACATTCCCCCCCTCAGCCCCCGCCAATGTCCTGAAAGGGCCGGTCACACCTCAGTCTGAATTTCTCCTGGCCCTTTCGACCCTGCCTTAGTGGCAACCATCCCACCAAAGCTTCCACCAGAAGCGGCACCACACTGCCCCACCACCAGCGCCAGCTGCCAGCTCCCCCGACCTCCCTGCCGGAACGCTGCGATGCCGGCCAGCGTCCCCTCGGCTTGTCGATACTCAGTCTCCATCCGGCTGCTCTTCCTCTGCTTCCCTCTGAAAGCAGCTTCTCGCCAAGATTCTCTCCTGTTACTCTACATTAGCGGAGAAGCAACGGAATGTCAAGGCTTCCCGTTCAGGACCGCCTTAGGGCCCCCACCTCCCCATCCCCACCCTGAAGAATCCAACAGGACCAGAGGGGCTGGAAACGCAAGTAAGCAAAGGACTCCAAGGACACGACAGATTTGCAGTCAGGCTCTCTCGCAGCCACTGTCACATTCTGTGTGTCCTGCGATGAACTTATCCTAGTCCTGCCACATGCTCATAAGCCCTTAAGGCATGGATCGCTCTGCTCCTCTCTGCCTCCCCTATCTGGCGAGCTGCCGTACACAGGATCTGGTGAATGAAAAAAGAAAAACTAAAGTGGAAGATGGATGAAAGCACCTAGTCAACGGTGAAGCTCTAAGGGACTAGGAGACCCCACCTTCTCCTCGCCTTTTCTTGTTTCCTTCTCTCTCTCTTTCTCTCCCTCTCACACTCTCTCCTCTCTCTCTTCTCTCTCTCCCTCAATCTCTCTCTCCCTTTCTCTCTCTCTTCCTGTCTCTCTCTCTCTCTCTCTCTCTCTCTCTCTCTCTCTCTCTCTCTCTCTCTCTCTCCCTCCCTCCCTCCCTCCCTCCATCATCCCCATCTAATTTTTTTTTTCCAATTTTGGGTCACATCAACCGATGCTCAGGGGTTACTCCTGGAGGTGCTCAGGGGACCATATGGGATGCCAGGGATCGAACCTGGGTTGCCCAAGTGTAAGGCAAATGCCCTACCCGCTGTGCTATCGCTCCAGTCCCCCATCTCATTTTTAAGCCACAACAAGTGGTATTCACGGGCTATTCCTCACGCACTGCTTGGGAGTCCCTTCAGGTGGTACGTGGGGGGACCCCGCAGAGCGGATGACGGCGCCCAGGCTCCCTCGCACACCAAGAGCTCTCAGCCCATCAACAGCCTCTGTAAGACACTTCTAGGTTGTTCAAGCATATAACAGGGTGAGAACAGCCTATCTGTTCTCTGGCTCTGCAAGGCACTGGACAGTCCAACAACTGAGAACACAGGCCTGCCAGTTCTCCAACAAGCCCGGGAATAAGAAGAAGAGAGGAGAGAAAGCCGAGAAGGGCAAACATCGCCAAGCCCATTTCTCTCATCCGCTTCCCACTCACAAGGTCACTCAATATCCAGGAACCTGAGACAAGACAGACGAGGCTCTCACCTCTGGAGCTCTGTATTTCAGCGAGCAGGAAGAGGCGATATATATATATATATATATATATATATATATAGATAGATATAGATATATAGATATATATATAAAGCTAAAACAGGGGCTGGAGCGATAGCACAGTGGGTAGGGCGTTTGCCTTGCATGCGGCCAACCCAGGTTCGAATCCCAGCATCCCCTATGGTCCCCCGAGCACCTTCAGGAGTAATTCCTGAGTGAAGAGCCAGGAGTAACCCCTGTGCATCGCCGGGTGTGACCCAAAAACCAAAATAATAATAATAATAAAGCTAAAACAAATCAGGTAGCAAACATGAGCCTATAGGGTCCTGTTCTTCACCCATCTCCTTCCGACAAAAGCCCTGTCTGGGGGGCTCTCTTCCTGCCTCTTCTACGTGTCCCCAAGACCAACCCGCGCCACTCCTGGAGGTTCTGTGTTACTTCTCCTCTGGAGCCATCAACCCCAGCAAGGATGGGCTGGCGTTTCTGCTCTCCCGGGGAACAGTGGCCGGGTGAACACCACAGCCCTGTGTGGGAGGAGGCCTCTACAGCCTGCTGTCCCGGGACCAGGCGCCCATGGCCTCACGCTCCCCGGAGAACATCAGGCATGCAACAGGGGTTAGCTCCCAGAGGGCTACTTGGAAACGGCTTTTTCCCAGCTGTGTTCAGTTCCGTCAGAGCCCTCCCGTCTCAGCTGATTGCTGGTGGTAGATTTCTGTGTTATTTAGGGCACCACAGTCCCACGGTCTTGACACAAACTTAAAATTAGAAATGCATTAAATATAGGAAAGGAGGAAGGTCATTCAGGAAAGGCAGCCTTTTGAGGGAGCTGCAGGACAAAGGCGCCCTGGAAACTTCCAGGTTCATTAATGGGTTTTACACAGCATTCAAGTGTGTTTCTCCTTCAGAAATAACACCGTGGAAAGCGTAGGGGACTGGCTGAAACCTCAGCTCACAGCCGAGTGAGTGACTCTGCAAACTAAAAATAGCTTCTTTCCCACTCATTCTGACAGATTCCACTTAGACCCTGTGCACCGGTTGATCCCCTAACAAACAGTTTTAGTCCTGCAGCAAGAGAAGGGCTGAGGACATTTGGGCTCCACAGTGACCCGATCCCCAGCTGAACTCCGGCTTATTTCCCTGTTTCCTGTTCCTGCTGCAACGGCTGAGTGTGCCTGCACGTGGACCCCGAGCTCCCCGGCTGGGATTCGGTGCTCCTCAACCAAACGTGGGCAGAATTTAAACCAGGAACATGACTCAGGCCCACGGCTGCAGACTGAGCCCCGAGCAAGGCCTCGGAAACACCGGCCGTGGGTCGGCTCCGGATTCCAAGCAAGCCTCTCCGGGTCCCCGGCGCCACAACGGTGAGAGAGGGAGAGTCACTCCTTTCTCTGGCCTATGGCACAGCCTTTCGCTGAGAACAAGTGAGAAAATGTGCGTGAAGGTTATTTTCTGCCAGGCGGCACTGGTCTCGGAGGAAGAGCCAGCAATGACAGGGCAGGCTACACAGACAGCTGGGGCAGAACCAGGCTGGCCCGCTGGAATGGGCGGCCATCTGCTTGGACCAGGAGTGAGGAGCAGAAGCAGAGCTGGAGTCAGGAAATTAGTCCCCTCTGCCTGCCATGCCCTGCCCTCTTCGCTAACCTCTTACTGGTTTTTTGGTTTTGTTTTGTTTTTTAAATCTTACTGGTTTTTTGGTTTTTGTTTTTTTAAAAAAAGATAAAATAAAAACACTGATTCAAAGGCCAGAGGTGAGGCACAGGAGGTGAGGTGCTTACCATGCTCCACGCCTGCAGTTGACCCGGGTTCGATCCCTGGCTCTGCATCTGGTCTCCAGAGCCCCACCATGAGTGATTCCAGAATGCAGAGCCAGGAAGTAAGCCCTGAGCCACTGCCAGGTACGGCCCCAAGACAAACCAACAGAATTAAAATAAATAAAAACATCTTGTTTCTTAAAAACCTATTCAGGAGCCAGAGTGATAGTACAATGGGTAGGGTACTAGCACACGGCCGACATGGGTGGAGTCCCAGCATCCCATATATTCCCCCGTGTACCGCCAGGAGTAATTCCTGAGTGCAGAGTACAGAAGTAACCCGAGCATCATCAGGTGTGAACCAACCACGTTCCACCCCCCCTCCCCAGAACAAACAAATAAGAAAATATCTATTCGGGGGCCAGAGCAATAGTATAGTCGGTAGAATGCTTGCTTTGCACACAGCCAACCTGATTTTGATCCCCATCGTCACCCAAGCCACACCAGGAGTGACCCCTGAGTGCAGAGCTAGGAGTAAGCTCTGAGCACTGCCAAGTATGACTCCCACCAGAAAAAAAAAAAATCCCTTGTCAAATCACACTTTTCTTTTATTGTTGTCTTCAGATTAGGTCATTTCATCACTCACCACTCCCCAGCCTCACAGACACATACGAACAGCACTTTTCACACAGCACAGTAAGGATCTATTGACACACTTACAAGTCTTTTGGGGCAAAGACGCTACACTCTTCATATTTATCTGTCTCTCCACCCAACATAACCGGGCAGTCTCTGTGGGCACAAGGCAGGTGTCCACTGGGCTGGTAAGAGAATGCTCGAGAGCCCCACACCAAGGAGGAGGCAACCCCAGGAGAGGCTGAGATAGTAGGGCAGCAGGCACAGAGCTGGGGGAGCAAGAGGCAGGCGGGGAGTCGGGAAGGTGATGTCCCACTATCTGCCTGCTCAGAACAGGAAGGGCACAGCCACGGGGATGTGTCTGAGCTGCGCTGCGGGCTCCGGGAGGTCTCGGGAGGGTCAGGGCCAGGAAAATGCAGAACAGAACAGGAAGGCCGGGGACTTGGGAGCAGGAGCTCCTACTAAGTGCCAGAGCTTGAAACGGAAACAGAAGGGCTGGGGACAAGCACTGAGTGCTGAAAGTGGGTAAAGGGAGAAACAGGGTAGCATTTCCGTACCTGTACTGCAAACTGTAATGCCCAAAAGGAGAGGGATGGGAGGGGGAGAGACAGAGAGACAGAGAGAGAGAGACAGAGACAGATACAGAGAGAGAAGAAAAGTGCCTGCCATAGAGCCAGGCTGGGAGGAAGGGGTGGGAGGAAACTGGAGACACTGGTGGTGGGAAATGTGTACCGGTGAAGGGACAGGTGACGGAACACTGAATGACTGAATCCCAATCATGAACAACTTTCTGTGAATCTCATGGTGGCTCAATAAATTTTGTTTGTTTGTTTTTGCTTTTTGGGTCACACCTGGCAATGCACAGGGGTTACTCCTGATTCATGCACTCAGGAATTACTCCTGGCGGTGCTTGGGGAACCATATGGGATGCTGGGAATCGAATCTGGGTCAGCTGCATGCAAGGCAAACGCCCTACCCGATGTACTATCACTCCAGCCCCCCAATTTTTTTTTTTAAAGAAAGAAATAGAAGGGCTCAGAGACAAGGATCATGGGCAGAGAACAGAGCCAAAACAAAGAAGCAGAACCAAGCTAAAATGGAACGAGAGCCTGGAACTTCCACATCGGTTAATCTGCCCAGAGAGGCCCACATGTATGTTGCCGGCAGGTAGGCGGAGGGGATCTTGGAGATGACACTGAAGACCCGCTAGAGCTCCAAATCATGATTCAGTAAGGAATCAGCAACAGGGAGCTAGAGATAGTACTGTAGATAAGGCCTTGCATGTGTCTCACTCTGGTTCTGTCCCCGGCACCCCATATGGTCCCTCGAGAGCTGCCAAGAGAGATCCCTGAATGCACAGCCAGGAATCAGCCCTGAGCACCGCCAGCCACAAAACAAAATAATTGGAGAAGGAAGGGACTCTAAATCTACAGGAAATAATAGGGACCATCTGCTCTCACAAAGAAGGGTCCAGGAGGAAATGCAGCTCACCCCAGATTTCTCGGTCAGAGGAGAACCAAAGTGTGTACCCAGGCCACCTGCCTCCCAGTCTAGTTAGCATCCTCTCCGAGGCTGTTCACCTTAGGTCAAGGATGTCTTCTGAGAGTCCCACTGACAGACCAGGAGCCCAGCTCCGGATGCCTCAGAATTTGGGGGCAGCCCAGCGTACCCATCTGGTAAACAGAGGCACTTGTGCCCAACAGTGAAGTGCAAACTTCTGCCTTCAGGTAGGGTTTAAACCCAGATTTCCTCAGGAATCGTGCAGCTAGCAGCCCCGACTCGGCACAGCAAAGCAAAATGCCACTGTGGTTTATGTCTGTTACAGCAAACAAACCAAACTGTTCCCACACACCCTGGCCTCGTGTGGGCATGGGGCTTCATCCCCATTACCGGGCTACCCTGGGAATTTTCCAGCCCTGGCTCTCGAGCTACAGTACCATTTTAGAGACAGATATTTCACCCACCTGGTGCATAAAGCACATAGTTTTCAGCACTGTGGAAATATTTATAAGGGCCCTGTAGGTCTAAAATCCCAAAGTCATTCCCAGGCCAATGATGAAATATAGCTCAGGAAACACACACACACACACACACACACACACACACACACACACACACACACACACACACACACACACACACACTTGAGACTCTCAGGAAAGCAGAGACCCTGATTCCCAGGCTGCTAGAGGGGTCATTCAGTTGCCTCTGCCTGTGCAAAGGGATAGAGCCAAGAACATTGCAGTTACACAGAAGGCAGAAGGACCTGGATGTCCAGTCCCAGCCTGCTGTTTACCTCCTATGTGATCCAGGCACCATGACCTAAGTCCTGGGTCGCCTCGATCCCTGATGATTATGACCTCTGTATCCAGATAATCGGGAGGATGAGATAATATGTCAAATACACTAGTTCACTGCCTGGTCCAGCATAACTATGAAGCACCAATGTGCTTAGTTGTTTTCTCTTATTCGCGAACAGCGCAGGATGGCTCGATCACAGTTCACTCCTGTCTTCCGGTGCTTTCCCCTCCACTTGGCTGTCCCTGCGGACCTTCCTGGGCCGATGTCCTACCTGAGGTCCCTGACCAGACAGCTCTGCTTATGCCCTGGACACAGAAGGCAGCGGTCAGCTCCATACCACACTCAGGGCCTTGAAGGCCGGAGTCATCAGCTTAGTTGCAGACTGCTCCTTTCTCCCCAGGTGTCCCTGAACCTCCCTGATCACATCCCCGACCAGGGAAGCATCTAGATTAGATGGCTCTCATCTTTCTCCAAGGTAAACGCACTCCTAGAGGCTTAGAGCTGCCCTCCAGCCTGTCTCTTGACCTCGGGCACCGAAACATCCCACAGGTAAGAGCTGAACATCAGAGAGCCAGAGATAATGCCCAGACCCAATTTACCAGCAGAAAATAGTCCGGACTCTGGGCTCTGCAGAGAGACGGGCCAATTTACACAGTGGCCCCCAGGCACTGGAGCAGAAAGGGCAAGGAGGCCTAGGAGAAAGCTGCCAGGGGCCTCAAGTCTACTCCTCAGACTGCCCTGATGAGAAGCTACGTGAAAGTCACCTCAGTGCCATGCTGTATGTCATTGCGCCTGTCATATTTCTGCATATCAATAGTCATCACAGGTTAAAAGGCTTTCCTGGGGCAAAGAGAAAAGAACCAACAACTTCCAGCGTCTGCTGCATGCCAAGAACTATGCTGTAATCTTCATCAATGACCTTCTGCAGTAGGTATTATTACCCTCAGCTTGCCGATAAAACCAGAAACTTGGAAAACTCCCAGAAGCCTCTGTACCTTTGCTATGTTATTAGACCTCAAAGCCTTAAATGTTCTGGGTAAGACCGGGGAGGGGGGGAGGATGATAAAACACTATGTACCGAGCGCTCAGCACCTCAACTCACGAAGCAGACAACAGCAGCATAAACGCTGCATTCCCCACTCACGGATGATACAGTCTACCCCCCCTCGCCCCCCCCAGGCAGAAACTGGAGACATTCGGCAAACCCATCAAGAGACTCATGGCATTACCCCCTGTAACATCATCTCCGAGATTCTGACTTTGGAAACTGTTTGGTTATTCACTGCAGAGTCTACCACAGTGACAAAAAATAAGGGAAGGTGGAAAGATAACCTAACCACCCAACAGTCAAAGAATGATCTGGAAAATTCCAGAACTTTAAAGTCACATGCCATTGCCCAGCCATTCCCAATCAACTTCAGGGTCAAGAGGAAACAAAGCAAAACATCTGTGATTAAAATGAATGGCTGAAAACCAGGCATCATAAACTCGATCACCGTAAGTCTGCAAAGCACACACACACATGTTCCCCGCGCAAAATGGAATCCAGCTGGACGGGATGGCAAAATGATGGTTGATCTTATTACTACTGAGCCTAAATTGTCCTGGCGCGATTGTTGAAGATGTTTTCAACTCAAGAAAAACAGAGACAGATCCGCCCCAGCACTGAGGCAAGGCCCAGGAGAAATAGGACTGGGGTAGGAAGCAGAAATTGGGAGCCGTCCTACATACCCGGAAGGAGGAGGCCAGCCGGGCTCCAGGGGGACGGAAGTCCTCTAGGTACAGAGAGGGTTGTAATTAGTCTGAGGCTAATTACAGAACGTCTCAACTGCTTATTAATTTTTTGACAGACTCTGAATGAAGACTGACTCCCTTCATTAAGCCAACTTGGTTCAGAGGCTCAACTCCTAGGTGGGCATATTCATTCTTCTTAAAAACTTCCTGTGGCTGGGCTGGAGTGATAGTACAGAAGCTAAGGCAGGTAAGCCTTGCACCTGGGTTCCATCCCTGGCATCCCATGGGGTCCCCTGAGCACAGCCAGGAGTGAGTGCAGAGTCAGGAGTAACCCCTGAGCATAGCCCGGTTGTGGCACAAAAACAAAAACTTAATCTGGGGTCAGAGAGCTATTACAGTGGGTGAAGTGCTTGTCTGGTATATGATGGACCTGGGTTTGATCCCTGAAACGCCATACGGTCCCCTGAGCCTCACCAGGAGTAAATCCTAAGCATTGCTTAGTGTAGTCCAAAAGCAAAACAAAACAAAAAATGCAAACAAAAAACTTTAAGCCTTTTTTTTTTTTAACTAAAGAAGAAGGGCCAGAGCAATAATAGTACAGCAGGCTGAGACTTAGACTTACACATGAGCAACCTGGGTTTGATCCCCTGCATCCTTATGATCCCCCGTGTACCACCAGGAGTGATTCCTGAGTGCAGAGCCAGGAGTAATCTCTGAGCACCACCAGTGTGGCCCAAAACACCAAAAACATAAAGATAGAAAGAAACTTAAATTCAGCAACAGAAACACACCCCCCTGGAGAAATTAAGACTCCTGCCTTGGATGTAGAAATTCAAGACATTTCAGGGAACTAAAGGGGCTGGAGTGAGCAACTGAACTATAGCGTTCTCCACACTGGGAAATATAAACAGAAGTGCAAAAATACTTAGCTCTGTATTAAAGGGCCCCCTGGATCAGCTTCCGACCCATCTCTCTGATATTACTTCACATTCACTCCCACAGATACACCATACACCAGTGGTCCCCCAAACATTTTCTTCTCTTCCTTATCCCTGGGACTCTGTTCAAACTGAAACGCCTCTTCTCTCTTAATGCCACTTGCTCAAATCTGAATGCCACCCAAGGCACGGCTCAGAGCCTAACCCAAGCCCTGGGCCCTGCGCCTCACTAAACCGAGTTCACACACGATATGCCATGCAGTTCAGTGGCCTGGCCAGCTGCCTTTTTCTACCACATGGAGTCACGAGAACCTCGAGGGCAAGGGATGATCCCTTCGGATTTCAGCCTGGGATGTACAGCCATGCTTATAGACTCAAGTACAGGGAAGGGCCTCCCCTGAAAGACCAGGAGAAGAGACGCCTCTGCAAAGCGACCTCCTACCTCCGTTGTTCCAGCTAAGCAACGAAGAGGGCAAGGTGAGCTCTTCTGAGGCGGTGAGGAGGAGAGGGACGAATCCTGCTTCTGTAGTTTCCGGCCTTCCTGGGACTCCAGCTTCCTCCCCAGTTGGCCATAGTCAGCCCGGCCCCAGGTAAACACCTTGCCAGTTTCTAAAAACAAACAGTGTTTGAATTAAGGCTCTGTTCCACAGCTGTGATCTCATGGGCAGGCAAGGAATGACAAGACAAAGTGCGAACATTTATTTTAATACAAACGCTGTGCGCCAGGAGCCTGCCGATGATCCTCTGAAGGAAGCGTGACTATTCACATCTTTACAGGTAAGGGAACTGGGGCTCAGAGAGGGGAATCAAGACCAAACAGGTGATGAGCATCAGAGGCTTATCCTAAAGCCAGGACTGCAGCACGGGCGAGACTGCCTGCAACACAGCAGCCATGTACAGCCGCGCCCAGCCCCGCCACACACACCCTCCCTCTAGGCTCTGCCCAGATGTCTGTTCCCCGGCTCCCCCCTCTCATCTAGCCAGCCACTTGGAAGTTCCCCAGGATCCCGACTTACTCCACTCAGTCCCTTAGGGCCTAACTCTAAGCTCAACAGTAGGGTCTGTGCATTTTCCCCTCCGTGTCACATAGAGTTCCTATGTTATATAACATATAAAAGCCTCCCTGAGTCTATGGCCTTACCCAAAGGAGCAATTCTAACAGTCCCCATGCAAGTGCTAAAGGAAAGAGAAGGAAGGAAAGGAGAGGAAAAAAGACAGGCTCATCGGGAGCCAGGAAAGCGTTCGGCCCTCCAGATGCAATACCACCTGGGCTGCTGGCCAGTGCGAAAGATGAGAGAGGAAAATGAAGTTTGGGAAAAGATAAATGGACATTCTTCTCCTTGATAAAAGAGAATTCGCCAAGCTCATTCAGTTGTTCCAAGTACGACATTTGTTATTTCAACAGAAATGCAAAATCCGATGAGGCATAGATTATTAACAGATTCTCTGCAATAAATATGCATAACCATGTGCGCCGTATAAATTCTTTATACATGTTTATTTTAACAAAGAAAAACTTTGCTTAAGAGACAAAACACCAAGTAATGCATATTAAATTTCTAGACAAATCTACTACATACTCTGTGTTTGGTATCAAAGCTTCATCTGGCCCCACATTCAACATATGGTTTCTGGTGTCAGCTTAAAAAACAACCACAGACTCACGGGGGAAATGTCAGAGTACTGTAGGAAGACAGGGCTCTGACGGGAGATAGTTCCCAGGATCAATCTGTTTGGGACCCCAGTGGAGACACCAATATGTCCCTGGGAATCTCTCACGCGTCTGAGTTTCTTCCACAAGGGAGCGAAGCCTGGTGGGGCGCCGGGATACACAAGCACTGGGAGTGGGTCCATTCAGATGTGCCATTTCATGGCTTCACATGCGTCGCTCCTTTTAGCAGAGATGCCCTTTCCATAAAACATCCATCTGGACTCAGCCTTTAGAGTTCAGCTCGTGTGCCACCTGTTCTGTGAAGCCTTTCTAGACTCCCCAACTGTCCACGGAAAGGATGAGAGTCACGTGCCCATGAGTCACTGGATTATTACCCTCATTAAGTGCCATGTTCCCATTTAACAGCCGGAAAGTTCAGACGTGTCTTCCTTGCATCAGCCCCTGGCTTGCACAGCTAAGCCACACACAGCTCCTCCTACGAGTCTCTAGGACCACGTGACACTGATAATTTACAATGGCCCCAAACCCACTCCACCCTCTTCCTAGACTTCGGCAGGGTTAGACCACAAAGCACCCACAGGCAAGGGATCCCACACTGGCAACGGTGCCTCTCCCCGAGCCGGCTGGCTGGGAGTCCCCAAGGAGAACGCCAAGAAGCTGCTCTCTTCATATGAAGCAGGGACTCCCAAGCAGTGCTCAGAAACCCTAAGGGCTACCCCCAGCAGTACTTAGTGGTTTGGGTGGCTCCTGCTAGGGCCCGAGGAAAGAGTGCTGCGCAGGCCGTGCGGTGTTGGGGACCACCAGGGCCACCCCAGTGGTACTTCAGGGCCACACCCAGCAGTGCTGGGGTGACCATGTGCCTTCAGGGTTCAAAGCTGGCTTCTGAACACTGCGCTATCTTCCCGGCCCAGGACCGTTAGCCTTAACTGACTCGGGCACCCCTCTGCTGGCAAGTCCGCTACCTGTAAGGTTACAGAGAGTCATGTCACGAATCCCACAGGGAATCCTTCCTTATCAAGAAAAACATCTTAGAACTTTCCCTCCTATTGATTCTGGATGTCCAAGAGAGGCCAGACAGCCAGAATAGGGTGCTACCATTATTTCATCTCCAATAGCAATCCAACCATTTCACTTACATAGCACTTTTCACCTTCGAAGCACTTTACAAAGATTAACTAATTAATCTGCGTGCTCTCGAGGGAGGCCATCAACATTCTATATTAGAGACGAGCCAGAAACCAGGCCGACGGCATGTCCAGCCGGCGTCTCCAGCCCCGGGGCTGCTCAGTCAGGTTTGGTTGTGCATGCTCTACCTGTGCCTCCTCAGGACAGACCCGCCAACACAAGGCTCACCCCAAACAGAGGAGCACCTTTCGTTTTGTCTTTTCAATGGGCAGCTATTTACAGGCTGTCTCCCAGGTGAGTTGTCTAGTGCCTTCATAGATACTATCTTTATTCATTCTCATGCTAAATCTGTGAAGTACAGATTACTAAAACTTTTACAGATGAAGTTAAATGGAGCTGGGCATGCAGCTCAGTGATGGGGGCGGGGGGCAGGGAAGGGTGAGAAGAGGGGAGGAGAGGAGAAAGGAGAAGGGAGAGGAGAGGAGAGGAGAGGAGAGGAGAGGAGAGGAGAGGAGAGGAGAGGAGAGGAGAGGAGAGGAGAGGAGAGGAGAGGAGAGGAGAGGAGAGGAGAGGAGAGGAGAGGAGAGGAGAGGAGAGGAGAGGAGAGGAGAGGAGAGGAGAGGAGAGGAGAGGAGAGGAGAGGAGAGGGGAGGGGAGGGGGGATGAGAGATAAGTCAGGAGAAGAGGGAAGGGCAGGAGAAGGGAGAAGAGGAGAGAGGAGGGGAGGGAGGAGGGGAGGTAAGTTGAGGGTAAGGGAGAGGAAATGAGAGAAGAGATGGGGAGAAGGGAGGAGGGGAGGGAAGAGAAGAGAGGAGGGCAGAGGAGGGGAGGGGAGGGAGAAGAGAGGGAGATGAGAAGGGAGGTGTGGGGGAGGAGGGAGGAAGGGAGAAGAGAGGAAAGAAGAGGGAAAGGGGGGAGAAGAGGGGTAGGCAGGAAAAGGAAGGAGAGGAGAGGAGAGGAGAGGTGAGGAGAGGCAAGGAGAGGAGAAGAGAGGCAAGGAGAGGAGAAGCAAGGAGAGGAGAGGCGAGGAAAGGAGAAGAGAAGAGAGGGGATGGGAGGGAGGGGAGGGAGGGGAGGAGATTAGAGAAGAGAGAAGAAGGAAGGGCAGAAGAGGGGAGTGGAGGGGAGGGGAGAGGAGGGAAGGGGAGAAGAGAAGAGAGGAGAGGATGGGTGGGGAGGAGAGGAGAGGGGAGTGGAGGGGAGGAGAGGGGAAAGGAGGGGAGGGGAGAGGAGAGGAGAAAAACATGACGTTAAATGACTTGGTCAAGTCCAGACAACCAGCAATAAGTATACTCCGCCTCTAAACCTGCATTTTCTGACTCCAGAACCAAAGGAAGCACCAATAATTGCACAGCTGCTGTCAAAAACAGATGAGACTGACTGATGCAAGAGCCATTCCTTCAGTGTTTGAGGAGGGGAGAAGCCCAGATTAGGTGGATATGTTCTGTGTACCATCCAGCTTTCCACACTGGAGTGGGCTCCTGGGAAGGACGCCGTGCAGAACTGAAGACTATAAGCACCGGAATAAGGCTTTAAACACAGCGTTAGGATTTTAGGTCACCTGGAATCAGTGAGGAAAAAAATATATATACATATACATACATATGTATATATATATACATATATATATATATATTCTTTGAGGTACCGTAGACAAATGTTTGCCTCAAGTTGAAACGTGCTGTCAAATCCAAGGAGATTCTGATCACAAACGCAACTGATGAATCTTCTCTTCAAAGTATGTATGATTGCAATACAAATATATAGACATTAATGTCATCTGAAAAGTAACAGGTATGTGTCTCCAGATAAATGAAGAAAATGACAAACAGCTAAAAATAAAGTCGGTGAGTGAAATACCATCTTAAGGCACATGCCTCAGAGGATCACCAATCGTAGAGGCAGGAAACAGACATGGCAAAAGGTCTCAATGCAAAGTGGGAAACAACAGGGGCCAAGTGAGCACCGACAGATCACATCGAGAGAGTGAGGGGGAAGCATTTCAAGCTCAGATGGCCCCAGCAAGCTTGATGGAGCAAGAGGCCCTGAAGATGAGCTCTTGGGTGGGAAAAAGAAATGGGAGAGCAAGAGAGGATTCTAGGAGTGGAAAGAAGGATGAGACATTGGCATCAGTCCACCAGGGCGGGTGGGCAAGTCGGAGCGACAGTGATGGGCAGCGAGGAAAAAAGGTAGGGAGAACCAGGCTAGGGGGCTGGCTCCCAACTTCCAGACCTGGGGTCCCCAAACTCGATTATTTGCATTTTCCTACCCTATCACCAAAATCTGTATGTTGGTTCAATTCTTAAAGCATGTGCCAGTGTGGTACACAAGAGAAGTTGGAATATGTATCATTCCTCAAGGATGGCCACACCTGGGGAAAAGACAGTTCAGATAGAGATGGGAACACCAAGTAAAATGTGGTTGGATGTCCCACTCGGGAAGGGAGATGCGTGCTGAAAGTAGACTAGAGACTAAACATGATGGCCACTCAATACCCCTATTGCAAACCACAACACCCAAAAGGAGAGAGAGAACAAAAGGGAATGCCCTGCCACAGAGGCAGGGTGGGGTGGTGTGGGATGGGATTGGGGGGTGGGAGGGATACTGGGTTCATTGGTAGTGGAGAATGGGCACTGGTGTAGGGATGGGTTCTCGAACATTGTATGAGGGAAACACAAGCATGAGAATGTGTAAATCTGTAGTTGTACCCTCATGGTGATTCACTAATTAAAAAATAAAAATAAATTAATTAATTAAAAAAAAAGGATGGCCATGCCCAACCCTAATCTAATCCCTAACACCATATGGCCCCCAAAGCATTGCTAAGGATAGCCGGGAGGCTCCCAAGCATTGCTGAGGTTGCCCTGGGGGTCCCCAGTACTGCAGGACCCCAAAAGCATGACATCTTCAGGCCCTAGCACTGAACCTCCTTCCGAGCTGGCTGAGAACTGCTAGGAGTAGCCCCCAGGCTTCCTGAGAAGCTCCCACCTTCTCAAGAAAGAATTTGATACACACACACACACACACACACACACACGAGATACAAACAAAAGAAGTTGTCATTTTCTGTTTCTGCATCTTGGCATACCACACTCATTTTTTGAGGCACTGCTCAACAGACCATGGGGGAAGACTACAGACTCTTAAGCAGAGGTGAGATCTGACCAAAGAGATGTTTGGGGCTGGTACATTGAGCAAAGGATCTGCAGGAACCTGCAATAATAATGTTCCTCACTAACACTTTGTTCTAGGTGCCCAAGCATTCTGTTCTGAGCATTCTCTATAAAGACTCCAACTTCCCCTCCCAATAACCCCATGAGATCAGTACTTCCATCAGCCCCATTTTACTGTCAGGGAACAAGGCACTTAGCCAAAGTTACAGAGCTAGGAAGTAAAAAAAAAAAAAATAAGGAAGGAAGGAAACACTACCTTTTTTTACAATTCACACAAAGCCTAAGATGAATCAGGGCTAAAACTAGGGTTGAAGTTGGGCAGGGGGTTGGCGGGGGTGGGGGCGGTTAGGAGGGTGGTTTACAAATCCGCAAGGCTTAGCACCCCATCAGACCTAAGAGAAAGGGGAGGAAATAAGCAACATGCTGAGATTTCAGGATTCCGGGTCTAGTGCTCAGATGGTGATGTCGGTCAATGAAACAGACGAAGGTGCAGACATGCCAGCTCAGCCAACCTCTCAATGGGAGGCTCGAAATGCTACTTCCTTGCCAAACGATTTTACTTTTCTCGGGCTTTTCGCAAACATCTTGTCAAACAGTCAGACCCAAATAAAGAGGAAGTAAATAGGGCGAAAGACTATTAGGTACCAAGACTAGAATGGAGAGAAAAGGGTGCTCGGAGGTCAAAAGAGAAATAGGAGTGCTGGGGAGGGGGAAAGCAGCTCAGATAGAGAAGGGACCACCAAGTAAAGGGTGCTAGGAGGGCCCCCTTGGGATGGGAGATGCTGGAAATAGACTATAGACCGAACATGATGGCCACTTAATACCTCTACTGCAAACCACAACACCCAAAAGGAGAAAGAGAGCAAAGGGGAATGCCCTGCCACAGAGGCGGGGGGTGGGTAGGGGGGATGGGATGGGGGTGGTGGGAGGGATGCAGGACCATTGATGGTGGAGAATGGGCACTGGTGGAGGGATGGGAACTCGACCATTGTATGACTGAAATGCAAGCACGAAAGTTTGTAAGTCCGTAACTGTACCTCACGGTGACTCACTAATAATTTTTTTTTTTTAAAAAGGGAGCTGTAGGAGGAGGGATGGATAAGAACTAGTCAAGGAACCAGCATTCTTTGCTGTTCATCAAAGACTGCCTGAAGTTGTGAAAAAGGCAGGAGCTCCACACAGATTCAGTGAGAAGCCACTGCAACATTCTCAGAGCTTCTTGCCCAAGAGGACTGTCTACCTTGTTCTCGGGAAAGGGTCCTAAAGGTGACAAGAAAACAGGTTGATAGATTGCCGTCTGAGGAACATCCATCTTTTCTTAACAAATCCTGTCCCCCAAGGGTCCAGAATGTCACTGAAGATGAAAATTATAGCAATAGAGGTGGATGTGCTGAAAACATCACGCATGGCTCCGGCAGAGAAATAGACCATACAACCCTTTCTTCCCATCTCTAATGCCTGAAAATGTCACATGGAACACCGTGCCCATGGGTCACCCAGCTGAGGGGGAGCGCGCAGAGCACGGGTGCTGGGAGCAGCCAGGCGGTTTCACGCTGTTCTTCCAGAGGCCTCTGTTTGGCTTCCCTCTGTCTCCATGGCACGCAATCTGGTTCATCTCATCTACCCACTCTTCAGTTCTGCTGAGCATGCAACCCAGATCAGATTCGCGTGAGCAGTAACCCCAGAAATCATGCTCCTCGGCTTGGGGGCTACCCTTCAGCGCTTACCAACAATACTTCCAGGTGTGATGGGGGGGTGGAGTCAGGAGAGACTACCAAGTATCTGGGGGCCTGTGGCCCACTAAAGGTGACAGATCAAAGCAACCATTACATCCACTCCAGTGGAAAGCACAGAACTTGCTCTCCTCCTCCTTGTTCTCCCCCCTGCATGGGGCCAGGCCCAGAGGGGTGCTGAATGTTTGCAGGCAAAAAGAGAGTTGAGCACTGAAACCATCGCCTCCCATCCCTCAGAGAGAAATGACAGAGAGGAACAACTTTTCCCGACTCACGCAAACAACTCAGAATCAGGGCGCGGCGGTTGGCGGTTATCAGATTCAGCCAATGATGAAGCGAGCATGATGCCACTCCCCAGCCCCGCCTGACCAGGTACTGTCCAGGGGCCACAACCCAGATCAGCCCCCTGACCTGTGAAGCACACGGTCCGGGGCAGGGGAAGATGGACAGGGAGCAAATCCACTCACAAATCCACTCACAGAAGGGTTTGCAGAGTGTCTGTCTGCCCATTGGAGTTGGCGCTATGGGGTGGAAACAGTTTGCTTTCACTCATCCTTACAGGCTGGTACACAGTCTAGCTCAAAGCAGGGGCTCAGGACCAGGGACAGGAACCAGCAACCAATGTTTGGAAGCCTGCCTCAAGTGGCAGGCAGGGGGGGCGGGGGTGGGGTGGGAGGGAAGTTAGGAAAGAGAAGGGGCCACCATGACAATGAGATTTGGAAATCATCACTCTGGACAAGAAGTGAGTGCTGAAAGCAGGTAAAGGAACAAGCATGATAATCTCTCAGTACCTGCATTGCAACCCATAATGCCGAAAAGGAAAGAGAGAGAGAATGAGAGGAGGGGAGAACAAGAGAGAGAAAGAGAAAGACAGAGAGAGACAAACAGAGAGAGAGACTGAGACAGAGACAAAGACAGAGAGAGAGAGAGAGAGAGAGAGAGACAGAGACAAAGACAGACAGAGAGAGAGAGACAGAGACAGAGACAAAGACAGACAGACAGACAGACAGAGACTGAGACAGAGACAAAGACAGACAGAGAGATAGAGAGAAGTGCCTGCCGTGGAGGCAGGTTGTGGGGGGAGGGGGATGGCAGGAGGGAGATTGTGGACATTGATGGTGGAAAACGTAAAACTAGGAGGGGGTGGATATTGAAACATTGAGAAACCAAATCATGAACAACTTCGTAACTCTGTATTTCATGGTGATTTAATGAAAGTAAAAAAAATTAATTTTTTAATTAAAAATAGTGCTCAAATTAAAAAAAAAAAGGAATCAGTAGTTGCCTTGCATGTGTGAGGCCCTTAGCTAACTAAATTCCCAGCACCATTACTTCCCCAAACACCATCAGGAACGACTCCTGAGCTAGGAGTATCCCTGAGTATTGCCAGGCACGGCTCTGAAGCAAAAACAAAACCAAACCAAAAAAAGCAGGTTTTTGATCAATCTGCTGCCTGACTGAACAAATAATCGAGTCGTCTCCACCTGCCTACTTCTTGTTCTCTACTTACTGAACTTCATCCTTGACCGGCTGAGCTCGTGGTCTTGAGAAATCACTCAACATTTGCCAAATGGGAAGAACATCTACCTTGTCACGTTGTTGCAAGGACACTTTATGTGGCAACTATCACAATGGCAACAAATACAGAGAAACAGCAAATGCTAGCCCCAGTTACTAACATTTTCCCAAACTGAACATCACAGCTTGTCAAAGATTTCCAGAGTTCCACCCCCAGCTTCTACCAATTTGTCAAATCTTCTCCGCTGACTCTCTTCTACCGAAGTCTCAGGGTCATCTGAGATGATTTCTTTATCTACTGATAAAGAAATAGGCTCTATCGCAGAATTTTTGGATAGTTTCAGGATTCAAGCTACGCCCCCGCCCCCTATCCCGGGGCCCAGCAGAAGCACGGGAAGGACCGACCACATGCACAAATTAAGACCAGGAGACAAGACAAGAACCAGAGAGAGCAATGGATAAGAGCGATGAATTGAGCAGAGGTGGAGAAGGAAGGGGACACAGCCTGGGACACGGGGAACCTGGACTCAGACCCAGCATCCACTCCAGGCCACACAGCCTGCAAGGGGTCCCTTCTCTGCTAGGGGCCTCATCCTCCCATCCCCACAGGAAGAGATGACTCCAGGGTAGCCGTCTAACCTAAACTTTGACAACGATCTCTAAAACCGCTCCAGAGTTAAAGTGGTATCTAACTTAATTTCACAGGCAGCCTTAGAAGAGGTTGGCCAGTGTCCCAAAATATGACATTCACCCTAATAACAACACAGAAATCAACTACTACAGTTCACAATTTTAAGAAAAAAGCAGGACTTGACTCTACATCCTGTCAGGATATTTCTTAATTTTTTTTTAATAAAACAGTTCAATTTAGGAAGTCTGAGAGGGAGAAGGGAACTCTATAAAAGTAAAAATAAGAGGTTACAGGGACTGGAGCAATAGCACAGTGGGTAGGGCGTTTGCCTTGCACGCGGCCGACCTAGGTTCGATTCCCAGCAGAGCACCGCCAGGAGTAATTCCTGAGTGCATGAGCCAGGAGTAACCCCATGTGCAGTGCCGGGTATGACCCAAAAAGAAAAAAAATAAGAGATTATACACCCCAAATTGGGATATGGGCGATTCCAATATGGATGGAATGCTTGGTGACCTTCTTTTGCAAAATTTCTCAGGTCTCCAAATCTGAAAAATGTCTGTCGCCAAGCAAAAGGCTTAAGAGTCTTTTTTAAAGTTAACATGGGAACAAAATTCCCAAACATTAGCTACCCAACTAAGAAGGGAAGCAGTCTGCAAGGAGAGTAAACAGAAATATGAGAGGTTGGGGGAAATTTCTTTTTGGAGAGCGACTGTGTGGAACTATTTTAGGCACTGCCTTAAATTATACAATTTAATCAACCCTAAGTGCCAGGTGAGAGCCCATTTTACAGAAAAAGAAGCACATCACAAAGATCAAATAACTTGTTCGAGATCACACGACCAGTATGAAGCAACACTGAATGATAATGACAACAGCAGTAATAACTAGTATCTTATGTTTAAACTTTTATTTCATGTTAAATTCCTTATGTGGGTTGTCCCGATTGCTCTACAAAACTACCCCATGGGCAGGCATGTATTCAGTTCCTCAAGCTGTGGTTGAGAAAACTAAAGCAGAGAGAGGTTACATCTCAGGCCCAGAGTTCCATGGCTGGTACCTCAGCCACTGCCCCGCCCTCGAGGTCATGCCAGCCCCCTCCCACTAGGCCACACTGCCCCTTCAAAAGCGAACTTTCCATGACTGGAGCAATAGTATAGTGGGGAGGATATTTGCCTTGCATGCAACTGACCCGGGTTTGAATCCCCGCATCCCATGTGGTCCCCCCAAGCACCGCCAGGAGTAACTCCTGAGTGCAGAGCCAGGAGTTACTCCTGGCGGTGCCCCCTGAGCATCGCTGGGTGTGACCCAAAAAGCAAAACAAACTTAAAAACAAAACAAACAAACAAACAAACAAAAAGTGAACTTCCTGGGCTGGAGAGATAGCACAGGGGTTAAGACCACGCATGCAGTCAACCCCGGCTCAATCCCCAGCCTGCACTCTGCCAGGGATGCAGTGCTGGGCACAGAGGCAGGAGTAGCCCCTGAATACCGCATGGAACCTAAAACAAAGTGGGCATTCCCCAGGTCTTCTGGAGCTGATGAGAGTCAGGAGAAGCCGGGCATGGGCCTGGGGCATGAGGACCGCCTGGTCAGGGGGCGACTTCAGCTTCAGCCTTGGCCCGTGTGGCAACGGTCAGAGTCCCCAAACATGTCATCATTCCGCGCAGCTGCTTCATTTCCCCCGCTGGCTTTTGCAGCTGCCAAGTCGGGGGAGCCAGTGATACCAGCCAGGGCAGACGACATCTGGAGGAGCCCCCGGCCTGACTGCGGGCCCATCCATACCCCGCAGGGATGCCCAGGCCAAACGCAGAGGCACGGAGAGATGATGTCTTCTCCCTGATGTGGCAAAAGCATCTCGGGAAGCCCCCTCCTGCTTGGCTCACTCCTGGTCTCTTGCACAGCGCGTCCTCGGGGTCAGGCAGGCCCCAGTCCACAGTGCTGGTCCAGCCGGCTAGTAGGGCTCCTCATTTGGGCTCCTCTCATTCTTAAGGCTCGAAGGCCAGGACTTCCCTAGAGCACCCCGTGGCCCCTCACCGTTCCCCTCAGAATCTGCCATCCCTTCCTTACGAGTCCCTAGCACGGTGCTCGGCCCTCTGCTCCGACGCCTCCTCTGCCATTAACCCGTGGAAGGCTGCGTGGTGGCGTGTCTTATGTTGCCCGCCCTTTGGCCGCTGCTGAGGGATTATGAGAAGGAGCTGGCTCCCCCTGAGGAAGGCTGGCAAATCTGAACTCGGCAGCCACTGGCTCAAAGGCTGGTGGGCAGGAACACTGTCTCTCAGCTGGGGGAGAGCAGCCTTTTCTTCTACTCAGGCCCTCAGCTGCCTGGATGAGGCCCGCCCAGATGAGGGAAGGCAACCTGCTTGACACAGTCAACTATTCATTCATCTCCTCCAAAGACACTCTCCCAGAATGGCCGAGGTGATTCCAAAGTGCAGAGCCAGGAGTAATCCCTGAGCATCAGCACGTGTGACCACAAAACCAAAAAAAAAAAAAAAAATGAGGTGGAAGTGAACCTTCACCACTGTAGGGGCAGAGGTGAAGAGTAACTTTGTAAACCAAGACATAAATGGTCACATTGTGATAACTACATTGCCTCAACTATAGTGAAATTTGCACTGTAGCACTGTCATCCAGTTGTTCGATTTGCTTGAGTGGGCACCAGTAAGGTCTCCATTGTGAGACTTGTTACTGTTTTTGGCATATCAAATATGCCGCGGGGAGCTTTCCAGGCTCTGCCGAGCAGACAGGATACTCTTGGTAGCTTGCCGGGCTCTCCAAGAGGGACGGAGAAATTGAACCCGGGTTGGCCGCGTGCAAGGCAAACGCCCTACCCACTGTGCTACCGCTACAGTCCATAGTGAAATTTAAGGAATTTAAATCCAAAAAACACTGAATGGGGCAGAGTGATAATATAGCAGGTAGGACACTTGCTTTGCAAACAGCCAACCCAGGTTCAGTCCCTGGCACCCATATATGGTCCTCAAGCAATACAAGGAGTGATCCCTGAGCACAGAGCCAGGAGTAAGCCCTGAATACTTCCAGGTGTGATGGGGGGGGGGTGGAGTGAGGAGAGACTACCAAGTATCTGGGGGCCTGTGGCCCACTAAAGGTGACAGATCAAAGCAACCATTACATCAACTCCAGTGGAAAGCAGGACACTTGCTCTCCTCCTCCTTGTTCTCCCCCCTGCATGGGGCCAGGCCCAGAGGGGTGCTGAGTGTTTGCAGACAAAAGTGAGTCAAGCACTGAGACCATCCCCCCCCCCATTCCTCAGAGAGAAATGACAGAGAGGAACAACTTTTCCCGACTCACGCAAACAACTCAGAATCAGGGCGTGGCGGTTGGCGGTTATCAGATTCAGCCAATGACAAAGCGAGCATGATGCCACGCCCCTGCCCCGCCGCCTGACCAGGTGCTGTCCAGGGGCCACAATGCAGATCAGCCCCCTAACCTGTGAAGCACACGGTCCAGGGCAGGGGAAGATGGACAGGGAGCAAATCCACATGGAACAGAGCCTGGGTGCCGCCAAGAAATGATGGGAAAGGGGGACAGGAGGGGCCCAGGACCAGGGTGCTGCTCCTGACTTCCTGCCTGGGGCTTTTTCTCCAGAGCACCAAGACTTTCTTTTAAAGGAGGGTCGTCGGAGAATGCTCCGGATCCCAAACTGAGCCGATAACACCGGGGTGCCCCAGACGGAGGAGGTGCAGTCTCCCCGCCTTCTCCAAATGGAATCCCGGCGACACTGAGCTTCTACTAACATGGCTCTGGTATGTGGGGACCGGGACTATCTCTCCAAACCTAATATACAAAAAAACCACTCAGGAATGGCTCCTCCTCCCCCGAGTGGCCACAATCCCAGAGGCACACAAACCAATCTCGGCACACAGCAGCTGCTGGCAGATATACTCTTGGACTGTGAACTAAGCTACGGCCCCGTGCAGCCCTGGGAGGGGAAGGGTTTTTGTCCCTTGGCCTTTTCCCATTGTGGCAGCATGGTGACCGCCACCTTTCAGAGCCAATTGGACAGAGAGGTAGGAGCTTTCAGTGATGGGGCACATGGGAAATCTCGCAATGAGGGGTGGGGAACAGAACCGGTCCTGCTCACCGCCCAAATGAGACCCCGAGTGTCCAGACACGAACAGCTCCTCCGCTCCTAACTGCCATGATCCCAGAGGCACACATACCAATCTCAGAATGCAGTGGCTGCTGGCAGAAATACCTCTGGACTTAATTACTAAAATACCAAAATTCCAAAACTGCTCGGCCGCTTTTGCAGCCGTGCAACATCATATGCTCTTCATTATCAGCAATAGAAAACAAATGATCTAATGATGCCTTTTCGACAGGTCTGATTGTTGGGGGGGTGGGGAAATTCCAAATAATAATAGTGGCTTCTCTGTCAAAAATTGAATGTAATCAAAGTAAAGAGAGAGTAAAGTGAAAATCATCTGCCACACAGACAGGGTGGGGAGTGGGAGGGGGGTATACTGGTGTTCTTGGTGGTGGAACATGTGCACTGGTGAAGAGATGGGTGTTTGATCATTGTATGACTGAGACTTCGTAACTGTTCTCATGGTGATTCAATTAAAAATAAATTAATTAATAATAAAAAAATAAAAATAAAGAAGGGTTCGTGCATCAAAGGGACCTCAGTCAACTCACAAGGGGCCACAAAACTGTTCTGACTTCCTCAGGACAACGATGGAAAGGAAGACGACCAGCGTGGAAGGGCTTGGGCAACTCTAAGGAGAGGAAGCCGTGCTGGGATGAACATTACACCGTCTCTAAGGCCAGTTGGCAAAGAATAGTCATGGGACAGCGGCAGGGGGCTTGCCTTACATGCCGACCCTGGGTCCATCCCCTGGTGCTCTCTAGGGTCTCCCGAGCCTTCCAGGAGTGACCCCCGAGCACCACTGGGCACGGCCCCCAAACAAATACCTCCCCCTTCCCAAATAAAAGCAGGGTCTTAAGAAGCGAGAGCATGAGCCCCACTCTGGGGGTGCTGCTAAACCTGAATGTCTGGGCTCTGGCTCCTCCCGGGGCGGGAAGGGTGGAGGGGGGGTGGTCAGCAGGCTGCCAGCCGCACCTAGCAGGCCCCTGGAACCCGGGGGGTGGGGGAATCTGATTGAGGCCAGTGCCTCTGCAGATGTTTCCCGACTCATTTCACATTCAAACTCCAAAGCATCCTCGCACACTTTTAGAGTCTTATTAATAACATTTTAAAATGTAGATTGCTGCCTAATCTTAGCTGCGTAATTAAAAAAATAATCTTGCTTCTCTCCCTCCCAGTAAGAAAGGAAACTATACCCCAGGGCTTCTGCAGCTAAGAAACATGCCCTGCAGAAAGCTAGCAGGAGGCTTGGCTTGGGGGGGAGGTGCAGATAAAGTCAAGAGAGAAATCTAATCTCTTGATTTTGTTTTGGGTCTTGTTTTTGTTTGGTTTTGGTTTCTGGCTTATAACCAGTGGTGCTCAGACTTACTCCTGATTCTGTGCTCCTGGTAGGGCTCAGAGTACCGTATACGGTGCCGGGGATCGAACGGGGGCCCACCAAGTGCAAGGCAAGTGCCCTACCTGCTGTACTACTGCTCTGGCCTTTCATCCACTGATTTCAGGAAATCAAAAATGAGGCGGACGGAGGAAAATGACCCACCCGCAGGCGCAAAATGCTGCCCTCTGGCAGACCCTATGACAGGACAGGCCCTGCGCCCCTCGCCGACTCGACCATCTCCCTGGGAAGAAGGAAGGAGGGAGGAGAGCAGGTTCTCAGAGGGAAGTGATCATGCTGTGTGATTCTTCTCAGCCAGTGAGCACCGGCCACCTGGACAAATGGCCACGGGTTTCGGCTGTCCCAGGGGAGGAGGGCCACAAGGCTCAAGCTCTCCACCTTCCTCACAGACCCAGTCAGAGCCAAACACAAGCCTCGGGGCAACCCAAGGGTGAGGCCCAGTGAGGAAAGCAGCCCCAGCTCCGGGGACCAGACAGAGAGTGGCACGGAGAGGCCAGACCCCAGGTCATGCTCACTTCCTGTCCTGCAGGCCAAGTGTGATTTGCACCACCCCCACCTCAGGGGTCGGACAGCTGAGGCTTCCTGGGCTCCGTGGCAGGAAGAAGAAAGATGGGGAAGGGGAAGGGGCCCCTGGCCCTTCTCCTACCTGGGGTGGCTTTATCAAAAGGCCCAAGGGCTGTGCGTTAGAAAGCCACACACCCCTACACCCCAGGGGCTCCTCAGGGGCCTCCCCCCACACTCCCCTCCCTAGCACCGCTGCCCTTGGCCCAGGATGTCACCTTTCGCTACAGCTCACTGCAAAAGATCCTCAGCAGTTTCCATCTTGGTAAGGGATACAAAAAAAAAAAAAAAGCAGGGGGGGAGGGGAGGATGGAGGCCAAGCACTGCACCCAGCTGTTTGGTGAGGCCGTGTTTTCCGCTGATGATGACTCACGGTGCCCGAGCAAGCAGGAGGCTGGAGCTGGGAATGAGACTTGGGAGACTGGGCAGAGCCCAGTGAAAGCCACAGCTCCACAGCATGCCAGGGCCCGAGAGGAGAGCTGGCAAGCCTTGGGTCAAACCCCACCTGCCCTGGGTCACATAGGAACACAGCGCCCCCTGCAGGCTGCCCTGGGACCCTGCAGGGGCAGGAGCAGGGGCAAACCCCGAGGGAACCCCGGACCTCAGAATCCAGCAAAGCCAACTGTGTTATCAAAACTGTTAAGAGGGGATTCTCCCCCCCATCACCCGGGGGGAATCCTTGGCTGTCAAAGAGAAACAGGTTCTTTTCAAGCAGGGAACACACAGGTTGTCCCCAACTTCTGGGAGGGCAAACCATTCACCCGGGCGGGGGCAGGGGGCAGGAGCAAGGAGGGGAGTCTGTCCTGGCGGGCCGGCCTGGGCCAGCCTGTGCAGATGTCCTGGGACAGATGTCGTGGCTTTCGATGGTACCATGCACATTTCCCCTCACCCCCGGCCCCTGGGGAATCTGCCTGGGCTTCTTCATGAGAGGTGGGTGACAGGAGAGCCCTCTCCCTGTCCCATGTGTGAGGTCACGGCACAGCAGCTCGACAGCTCCGGAAGTGGGACTGGAGCAATAGCACAGCGGGTAGGGCATTTGCCTTGCACACGGCCGACCCCGATTCAATTCTCAGCATCCCATATGGTCCCTTGAGTACCACAGGAGTAATTCCTGAGTGCAGAGCCAGGAGTAACCCCTGTGCATCACCGGGTGTGACCCAAAAAAAGAAAAAATAAAAGAGGCCGGGAAGTGCTAACCCACACCAGATTAACCCACACCCGTGGCTGGGGAAGGCCTGGGACCAAGGCAGCACTGCAGTGAGGTTCCAAGGGCGCATGTCGGGCCTGGGGAGCTCGTGCTCGGGAGGGCCCCGCGGCCGGCTCCCTGGAGGGGACAGCCTGTCTCTGCCGACACATCTGCTCCTCGCCCTCCCACGCCGCTCCCACGCCGCTCCCAACTCCCATCTGTCCCTCAAGCCCCGGCAGAAAGCCCCCTCATCGAGGACCCCACCTGCCACGGGGCTCCCAAGGCAACGACGTGAATGCGTGACCGTTTGCGCGCGGCGGATCCCGCGCGCGCCTCCCACCGGCGCATCCGTGCCCCGAGCCACGGATGAGAGGGAAGTGGCCAGTGTGCCCGTCTGTCCTCCGAGACTCTGGCTGCTCGGTGGCCAGGGACTGCGAGCGGCGTCTGCCACGCAGGATTTCTCGTTGCACAGGATCAGCTCCAACCGCATCAGCGAGGCACTGTTACTATGGACCATCTGCCAGGACCCGGAAACAGCCCTGTTACATAAAGGGGCTGGTGGAATTAAATCTATTAGGCTGCATTCTTCCTCCGCAGCGGAGATGAGGCCCGCGAGGTGTCTCTTGAAGAGGGGTAATGTGGGGGCAGTGGAAGGGCTCTGGGCAAGGGATCCGCACCCCCAAGGAGTCTAACCCTGGCTCTGCTCATCTGGGTGCTCTGACCCCACCTCCCTGGGCTTCTGTTGTTTCCAGAGTCGAATAAGGATGAGGTATTAATTCCTTCCAGTAACATGATTCCATGACCTCCTGTTTCCACCAAAATTAAAAAAAAAAAAAAGCCTGGAAAGTAAGCATGTTTTTGTATTTATTTTGTAGTGTAGGGTTAAGAACAGCAGTTCCTTTGGGATTGATCGGGATGGAAGATGGGTGCTGAACATAGATAAAGGACCAAACAGGATGGCCTCTCAGTATCTGCACTGAAAACCATAATGCCCCAAAGTAGAGAGAAAGAGGGAAATTGTCTGCCATAGAGGAGGGATGGGATGGGGGGGATACTGGGGACACTGGTGGTGGAAACAGTGCACTGGTGGAGGGATGGGTGTTCGATCACTGTATGACTGAAACTCAAACATGAAAGCTAAACCTTTGTAAGTGTTGCTCATGGTGATTCAATTAAAAAATTAGAATAAAAATAATAATAAAAAAGAACAGCAGCTCCTTGATGTCAGTGGTTTAGAGAGTGGTGAATGAAGCCCCAGACTCAGGGTTTGGCCAGGGAAGGGACACAAAGGACAACCCAAAGGTCAGACCTTCCCATCACCCTACAAGGCAAAGGCCCCAGCAAAACCGGGAACAGGAGCTGTACGGGCTGGGGGCTACGGGCTGGGGGCTGGGGAGAGAGTCCAACGGGCAGGGCACTTGCTTTGCACATGGTTGCAAAGCATATGCCATATGCAAAGGATATGCCGGGCATATCCCCAGCATCCGATGACCCCCTAAGCACCTCCAAGAGTGATCCCTGAGCACAGAGCACCACCAGGTGTGGCCCAAACACAAAAATAAATAGGTTTTTTTTTATTATTACTATTTTTTCAGGGCTAGATCAATAGCTCAGCAGGTAGGGCGTTTGCCTTGCATGCAACCGACCTGGGTTCGATTTCTCTGTCCCTCTTGGAGAGCCCGGCAAGCTACCAAGAGTACCTGGCTGCACGGCAGAGCCTGGCAAGCTACCCGTGACGTATTGGATATGCCAAAAACAGTAACAACAAGTCTCACAATGGAGACGTTACTGGTGCCTGCTTGAGCAAATCGATGAGCAATGGATGACGGTGATACAGTAAATGCTGACAGTGATTACTTTTTAATTATTTATTTATTTTGCTTTTTTGGGTCACACCCAGTGATGCACAGGGGTTACTCCTGGCTCATGAGCTCAGGAATTATTTCCTGGCGGTGCTCCGGGGACCATATGGGATGCTGGGAGTCGAACCTGGGTCGACCATGTGCAAGGCAAACGCCCTACTTGCTGTGCTATCACTCAAGCCCCTATTATTATTATTTCTTTAAGAGCTTGGCTGGGAAGGTGCCCTCTCAGTGCCCTGCGTGTGTGGCCATTTCCAGTGTGCCACGCTGCTCCCGTCCAGTCTCCCCGGTCCTCGCAGGGCGGCACCCCTCATTCCCAGTCACTCTGCGCAGTGACAGAGCCGCCCCCATGGAGTCTCTCCGGTTCTCTGAGGTGTACAATGGGGGTGAGCCTCCCTGCGTGGCCAAAGGTGTGTGTGGATTTCACAGATGAGCTTGCCAAGCCCCGGCAAAATGCTTGTGCTCGGGTGTCCCCCACATAAAGGTGAGCGACCTTCCCTCACGGGCCAGTGCCTCCTCAGGAGAGTGCGAGGGTACGGGGGTCACTCAAGGCTGCTCCTCTTTAGTCTCCTGAGAAACGCCTCAAGACCAACCGCAACTGACAGGTCCTCAGTGGGCCTCCGAGGAGGCCAACACAGCTTCCCACGCGGCTGCCCAGTGAGCCGGGCCACAGTCGGGCCCTGCCAAGCCATGCTCTCCCCCTCACACGTGGGGGATGGCTCCTCAGAGAATGCAGGACTCCTCAAACACAGCCACAGGGATGAGACTGGGGAAGGGGGGGGGGGACAAAGAGGCAGGAAGAAGCAGGCCCGAGCCCCCTCCCAATCCCGCCCCTGCTGTGGAGCCTGGAGAACCTCGCCATTGAGCCACTGAGGCAGAGACTTCCTGTCCATGTTCCTGGTTGTCCTCCCACCGTGCCGCCTCTCTGTGACCATGGAAACCTTCAGCTGATCCCTCCCTCCCTTGCACACAGAAGCTGGGGTGGGGACCCAGGCCTGTTCGAAAAGGCCTTTCTACTTCCTTCTCACTCTCCCTTGGCCTCCTGTCAGGTCAAGTACAGCGGGGCGCGTTCCCCACCCAACACCCGAGTCTACCCATGTTCCTCCCACGAAAACAAGAGACAGAGAGGCAGAGAGGAGAGAGGGAGAGAGAGAGAGAGACAGAGAGAGAGATAGGGAGAGAGAGAGACAGGAGAGGGAGAGAGAGGAGAGGAGAGAGGCAAACAGGGAGAGAGGGAGAGAGAGAGGAGAGAGGAAGAGAGAGAGAAGAGAAGAGAGAGAGAAACAGGGAGAGAGGGAGAGAGGCAGAGAGAAGAGAGGGAGAGGGAGAGAGAGAGAAAGAGATAGAGAGACATACAGACAGAGGAAAACAGAGAAACAAAGAGACAGAGAGGAGAGGGGAGAAGGAAAGAGGGAGAGAGTAAGAAACAGAGACAGAGAGAAGAGAGAGGAGAGGGAGAGAGAAACACAGAGACAGAGGCAACCTCCCCTCACCTGTGCCTCACCTCCCCTCACCGCATCTTGTCAGTTTGCTGCGCAGACTGGACAAGAGGAACACGGGAACGTCTTTGTGAGTTCCCTGAGTCCACGAGGAGTCATCCCTGAGCGCAGAGCCAAGAGTGCACCCTGAGCACTCGAAAACACGCAAACAGACAAACAAAGGAATCTAAAATGATGGCAAATGACAGGCCCATCACTGAACTTGCAGACACGTACAGGAGGAGGGGGCGAGCCCGCGCCCCGGGGAGACAGGCACCCAAGGGAGCAGGGCATGCCTCATGAGATGAAGCCAGCCAAGCCCTGTGAGCTCAGGTGCTGTGGACAAGATTGCATGGCCCACACAGCTAGAACAGGACTCTAGGGACGAAGCTGGGCCCCCAGCGCGGGGCGGGGGGCCCTGGGAAGGCACAGGCTCTGCAGCCCCGGCCGGCTCCCGGGCGATGAAGGCAGAGCAGGGAGCCGGGCGCGCCTCTGCACGGGGTGGACCGCGGGCAGCAAGTCCAGCCAGAGCACTGCAGGGCCGGAGACCAGCGTCCCTGGCAGAGGGAACCCCAGCACCAGGCACAGGCACCAAGGGGAAAGGTGCTCGCCTAGTCTCTCCTCTCCCCTCTCCCCTCTCTCCTCCCTCTCCTCTGTCTCTGTGCCTCCCTCTCCTCCTTGTCTCTCTGTCCCTCTGTCTCTCTTCTCTGTCTGTTTCTTGCTTTCTCCCTCTTTCCTTCTCCCCTCTCTCCACTCTGTTTCTGTTTTTCTCTGTCTCTGTCTTTCTGTCTCTGTCTCTTTCTCTCCCTCTTTCCTTTCTCTCTCTCCCTCTCCCTGTTTCCCTCTCTTTTCTCTCCTCTCTCGCCCTCTCTCTCTCCTGTCTCTTTCTCTCTTCTCTGTCTCTCTGTTTCTGTCTCTCTCTCTCCCTCCTCTCTGTCTCTCTGTCTCTGTCTCTCTCTGTCTCTCTCTCCTCTCTGTCTCTCTATCTCTGTCTCTCTGTTTCTGTCTCTCTCTCTCCCTCCTCTCTGTCTCTCTGTCTCTGTCTCTCTCTGTCTCTCTCTCTCCTCTCTGTCTCTCTATCTCTGTCTCTCTGTCTCTGTCTCTGTCTCTGTCTCTCTCTCTCTCCCCAGCCATGGCTCCTGACCAGCTCCATAACACCCGCCCTCACCGCCTCAAAGTCGCCACAGTCCAAGGCTGCAGGGCCACAGAAGCGCATCCCTCGGCTTTCTCCAGGGAAGAGTAACACCCCCTTCCGCGCCTGCGCGCCCGGGGTCCTGCTCCATCTGCGGCGCGGTCGCCCTGGGGAGGCCGCTCCTCAGGCACAGTTCCCCCGCGCGCCCGGGCCTCGCTTGCTCGGCTCTCTGTCGCTTTGCTCTCTCCGTGCTGCAGAAGCCCATGTTCTCTCTTGAACACGCACATACACGCTCTCTTCCTCTCCCCTCACATCTTTCCAAGCAAATGTCAACAAAGACTTTCTTGCTTCACAAGAAAACAAACAAACAAACAAAAAACCACCTCGAGGAAGAGTCTTGGACATCAAACAGCAGGATCCGAGAGTTTGGTTCACCCTCGTAACTAGCTCTGGGCCTCGGTTTCTTCACTGGTGATTAAGGAAAACAAGCCCCTTGCTGGGAGGGGGTGGGGACAGGGGGTGACGTCCACGGCAGCACCTGGGCCAGGATGCGGCGTGATTGACAAGCCTGCATTTCCTGCCCTACCCTCACCCCCCCCCCCCAGGAAACTCAAACTATTTTCGTGTGCTGAGCCACGGGAGTCAGCTCGTGACTTAGGCGGCAGCTCCTGCGAGCCCCGGGCCTGCCCACCTGCCAGGGGGGCCGGGTGCTGGCCGACGACCTCCCAGGAAGACTCCGCCAGGGCACGGCCTGCACGGGGGGGGGGGGGGCGAGAGAAGAGCGGACACCAGGCTCTGTCCTTGCTGCAGAGGACGGACCCGGTGCTCCCACAGCAGCCCGGCAGCTGGGCTCTCCGGCCCAGGGTCAGGCCTGTCACGGGTGCGGGGCTGGACGCAGCTCAATTCTCCTCCCAGGGGAGGAGACTGGTCCACAGTGACAGTGGGGCAGCCCCTTCCCTCTCTGGCCTGAGTTCTCTTGCCTAGAAGAAGAAGGGGAGGGCCTGGGGGACTGAGGGGGGGGCGGAGGGGGTCCTTCCGGCTCTGACCTTGCTATTTCTGACTCTGGGGCTGGCACTGCAGGCCTCACCCCAAGACTGTCTCGCTGCCCACTGCTGCCATCTGCTGGCCCTCCAGACCCAGCGACACTTGACACTGGCCAGCCACCAACCACCCACTGCCCCCTACACACACACACACACACACACACACACACACACACACACACACACACACACACACACACACATATCTTATTCAAAAGCACCTGCTTCCAAGAGCAAAGCTTGCTTCTGCTTCAGCGGGACCCAAACTGCAGTTCTCTGAACCACAGATCAATGGGCACTCGCTGCCAGATACAAAACCAAAACCAATGGCAGGACTTCGTCCCTCTAGCAGCCATGACCGCTCGCCAGGCTGACCTTCCCGTCCAAGGTCACACCGCCACTGGGCTCCGGCACCAGCAGGCCAGCCTCGGGCACCTCAGGAACCCATGGGGCACTCGGGGAAACCGAGCCCAAGTCAGCCCTAGGAAGAGTAAGCCCTTGCAAGGCGGGAAAGCAACGCCCCCGCAAATGCCCACAAAAACCTCAGCCAAGGGTCACTGGGGGCATATCAACCAGCTGAGCGACGCTGGCCACAAACTCCCAGGAGGTCACAAACCGGAGGTGCCTAGGGTGCTTCCTGGCCATGAGGGGCGTCCATCGCTTGTGAGGACACTGTGGGCCTCCCTGACGTGACCTCCGTGATCGGGCGGGAGGCGAGGCGGCCCCCAGAGCTGAGGCTGCCAGGCACAGCTGCCTTCGCTGCAGCCCCCCACACCGGGCACAAACGCCCCCCCCCCCCCAGTCCAGCTTCTCTTTCTCTTTTTTTTTTTTTTTTTTTTTGCGTTTTGGGTCACACCTGGCGATGCACAGGGGTCACTTCTGGCTTACTCCTGGCAGTGCTCAGGGGACCCTATGGGATGCTGGGAATCAAACCCAGGTCAGCCACGTGCAAGGCAAACGCCCTACCCACTGTGCTACCACTCCAGCCCGGAGTCCGCTCTCTAAACCGCTCAGCACCAGCTGACGGCGGGTCCCGGACACTGGCGGGTCCCCGGGTCTCCCGCACACTCTTGGGGACTGCCCCCCTCTCTGCAGACCCGCCTGCGCACCCCTGCGCCCTGTCCCCCCAGGTGCGGGCCCTCCTGGAAATACACTGTGCGCCTTCAAGTAGGTCACTTGCCTCTTCCGGCCCCCGTGTGTTCACATCTGCGGCATCACGGGGCTCTACTGAATGATATTTAAAGTCCTTTTCATTACCACATCCTAGAATTTGAGACCAAATCAAGGCAAATCAGAGCTACTCTTCATCAGCCGGAGCCGCGCTGGCAGGGCGGTGGGGAAAGGAAAACGTCTTCGAGCAATGCTGCCCTCTCCCGGCTCGCGCCTGTCACTGCACCCGCTCGGTCCCCACCGGGTCTCGGCTCCGCGCAATCCCACCCGGCACGCGCCACCCGCCCCCCCCCCCCGCCCAACACACCCCCTCCCGGGAGAGACTGGCTGGCGGCCAGCCCGCACAGCCCAGGTGCAGAGGATACGAGGGGAAGCAAGGACACCCGCGCCAGGTACCGCCCGGCTACCGAGGCAGAGCCGGCACGGTGGAGGGAGGCCCCAGCCTCGGGAGCAAGGATGCTCTGGAGCTCCAAGGGCCTTTTGTGACCTCCAAGTCCCTCCTCAGATGAGGAAACCAAGGCTCAGGGAGGTGCGGAATGGACTTGCCTGAGGTCACAAAGCTGACTCATGACTGAAGCAAAAATAGATCCCCGCCTTCCTGCCTCCTCCTCCTCCAGACTCTTGCCTCTTTCCCCGCGACCTCCCAACCACGGCCCCCGGAAGGGACACGTCAAGGACAGCGCGATCCAGGGCCGGGCGGCAGAGGGGCCATTCCTTGCGTGGAAGGCTAAGAATCTCAAATATGCCTGAGAATGACAACCAGATCACCAATGACATAGTCAACAGCGGCGACAAGAGAAAACAAAAATTCAGGCATAATCCCCATCAATCAGAGAGCAGACTCCGGCACTTGACTTCCAGTCTTTTACACGGAAACATCCTTTTTTTGTACAAAACAAATTAAGAGTGATTGCGTGCAACTTACTGTAATCTTCTCTTTACACGTCCTACATTATGGGCACTGTCCTCAATCATGAAATATCCTTCTAAGAAACTCAATTTACGGGACTCGAGATAAAGGGCAATGGGTAGGGCCTTTGCCTTGCACACAACTGGTCCAGATTGGATCCCCAGCATCCCATAGGGTCCCCTGCGCACCGTCAGGAGTGATTCCTGAGTGCAGAGCCAGAAGTAAACCTTGGGCATCACCGGGTATAGACCGAAAAAAAGAAAAAGAAACTCAATTTATGATTATATACTATTCCAACATATGGTAATACCATAATTCATGTCATCAATCACCTGCAATTTTTGCTTCATGCATTTATATGTAAAACGAATGGCATTGTACTTAATCTTTGAGCACATCTATAATTAGTTCCTTAGGCCAGTTTTTTTTTTCTAAGACAGAATTCAGAACACTTAGTCCACACTTGCTGTTGTCCAGATGGGAAGAAAGGGACCAAGAGTCTAGTGCCTTGCCAGAGGACAAGGAGAAAGCAACACCACCAAATTCAAAACTCTCCCCTTAGTCGAATATGACCTTCCAGCAGCTGGAGAGATAACTAGATAACTTCAAGGGCAGGAGTGCATGCTATGTATGCAGGGGGCCTGGGTTTGATCACCCGTGCTGCATATTCCTAAGGACCACAGGGGTTGGAGGGGGAGAGGGAGAGAGACAGAAGGGGGGGGGGGGAGAGAGAGAGAGAGAGAGAGAGAGAGAGAGAGAGAGAGAGGACCTTCTCAAATGATTCCACACCCTTCCCTGAACACCTTCACCGATACTGAACTCTCCCCTTCTCCTGAAATCCTGGAGTCTCACTGTCTGGGCTATTTGCCACATTCCCTTTCATTCTTCCACTGTCTCATTTGTTTATCCAACTGTAAGCTTCCTGGAGGTAGCTGTAGATTTTGCATTCCCAGGTACTGTTACACAGTGCATCCCATAAATGCACGAAGGATGGGGAACATTCAACCTGCAGGTTGTAGGAGGCCTGGAACAGAACAGACACAGGTGCTCCTCATTGTCTGCCTGCAACCTGAATGCGAGTGCTGTGCGGCCCATGAATGAAACTATAAACAGCCAAATGACCCCTTGGTAGAAAAAGGTTCCCTACTCCTGTTCAAATGTAACTAAAAATTTCCGTCTTCACTACTTAGGAGAAATATTGGCTAATAAAAAGCTGAACAAAGATGCTTCTTTTAAGATTGAAAGATCAATTGGTGACTTAGAGTATTCTGAGGTGCCAGAGAGATAGTGCAGGGGGCAAGGTGCTTGCTTTGTACTCAGACAAAATTCAACCACTGGTACCCTAATGGTATCCTGAGCCCACCAGGAGTGATCCCTGAGCACAGAGGCAGAAGTCCTGAGCAATGCTGGGTATCTCTCTCTCTCTCTCTCTCTCTCTCTCTCTCTCTCTCTCTCTCTCTCTCTCTCTCTCTCTCTCTCTCCCTCTCCCTCTCTCTCTCTCTCTCTCACACACACACACACAGAGAGAGAGAGAGAGAGAGAGAGAGAGAGAGAGAGAGAGAGAGAACATTCTGAGATATATCCAGTCTAGAATCAGAGACACACCATTGGGTACAAAAGCCCAGGTTCAAGTTTCAACCAAGGCAATGCAGTTAACTAGTTGATACAGTTACCCTTATCTGAGAAACCAAAATGACAACATAATCTTGCCAGTTTCCTATGAGGAAATGGATGTAAAAGTACTTTATGGTGATCAAAGTGGTCTGTGAGTGCTATGACTGCCATTTAATTATCCTAAGTGGCAACGCAGAGACTTCCATGGGTCCTGCAGAGGCGCCCGACCCTCATCCTAGAGTACCACTGCCCAGTTTCTCTGGCCACTAAGAGCTACACCATTCACACCTGGCGATGCACAGGGGTTTCTCCTGGCTCTTCACTCAGGAATTACCCCTGGCGGTGCTCAGGGGACCATATGGGACGCTGGGATTAGAACCCGGGTCGGCCGCGTGCAAGGCAAACACATTTTTCTTGTTTTGTTTTGTTTTGACTTTCTTACTATTATAATTTAGGCAACCTGGTTTTTACACTAGTGCTGAAAATCTATGGTACTGATGTGTCGAGTTATGACATCTACCACTGCAACATGCCAACATGCCCCACCACGACCCCTCTGTCCCCTCTAATGTGACTCTTCATTCCTTACCCATCCCCCCAGTGCTTGGTAATCTGAATTTGTGATACAAGGCCAAGGGCGTATTATTGTTTGACCGTATCTATTTCTTGGTTTCATCTCTCTATATGCCATAGAGGAGTGAGATCAATCGGCATTTGTCCAAATGTGTCCTCCTGAGGCAAACGTGCAAAGGAGCTATTGTGCTTGGGTCAGGTCCCTGGGTGTAACAGCTACAGGGCGGCATTCACCCTTCCTCATCCTCACTCAGGAGAAGGTAAACAGATGGAAAGAGCATTGATCCACACAGCGTGGGATCCGAGTTCTGTCCCGGCTCCTTCCTGCTGCCGTGCTTTGCCTCTTCAGGCCTCAGTTTCCCCAAATCCAAACCTAGGAAGTCAGGGCAGTTAAGCTCTAAGTTCTCACCTCTTTCTGACACTCTAGGGGATTCTGGAATTAAATACTAATGATTTCAGATAACATGCAAAAAACTATCCATATCAAAGTGGTCCTTGAGGCTGTTTGACTTTCACCCAGTGGGTTTTCAAAGTTCTAAAGCACAAACACCAAGAATTTCAAAACACCTGCTTTAAATAGAGCCCGTGAGGTCAGTAGCTCCCTGAGCTCGGTTGAGGTTTCATAATATATGGTCCCAGTGAAGATGGAGTAATATACACTGTCACCCTATTCTGGAAAGGATCTTGGCCCCAGAACAGAAAAATCAGCATTAAGTATATTTATAAACTCAGCTTAGTGTGAATCAATGGCTGGGCTTAGATTTCACTAATGCTTAGACATCAGATGCAATAAAATATTTCTTGGACTGTGACACTTGAAGAAAGGAGAGTGGCTCGAGCCAGTTCCTTCCAAATGTGCCATGTAATTCTCTACTTTAAAGAATCAAAATAATTTAAAAACAAAAACTCAATTAAAAGGATATAACTAAGAGCCAGGAGAACAGTAGAGAGGAAGAAGTTTACTGTAAATTAGAATCAAAGCAGCTTAATGGCTGCCATGAAGTTACTTCTCCTTCTTTTTGCTCGGTCTTCTCATTGAAGGGTAAAAGGGTTGCTCTGGACTCTCCAAAAACATCTACAGGTCAACTTTCCTAGGTGACGCAAAAGAAAGTGACAAATGTCAAGAAGGCCGTACTTGGTGGGTCCACTTTCACAACCCACGATCCTTTGTGAGACCACACGACCACACAAGAAAAGCTTCTATCATATCCCCAGGATCCAAATTCCAGACATTCTGACCTACCCCACATTAAAGTTTAGATTAAGTGTAAATTATTCCCCTTGAAATTCTAACAAAGCACCAACCACCAAACCAATACTTGACATTTGGAAGCATTGATCTTTCTGTACCCTCGCAAAGAGAGAATCCTGATCAACTTGTTAACCATTAGAGACATTCCTATCCAGTCCTGCAGAGAACTCTGACCAAAAAAAAAAAAAATAAAAAAGATATGAGGAATCAAAATTCACAAAGCTCAAAGGGCACAGGAAGTGAATGCTCTTTTTTATTGTTACTGTTGTTTTTGGTTTTTTGGGTCACACCCAGCTGTGCTCAGGGGTTAGTCCTGGCTCTGTGCTCAGACATCTCTCCTGGTGGTATTCAGGGGAACACATGGGTACTAGGATTGAACCCAGATTTGCTGTGTGCAAGGGAAACACCTTACCTGCTTGTATTATTGCCCTGGCCCCAGGAAGTGACTGTTCTGACCCAACACATAAACCCAGACCTGTGCTCTATGCTAGAAGTTTTAATAAATCACCCCTTTTAATCTTCATAGCAGGTAAGTAGTTTGTCCTTCGATGAGGAAATAAGTTCAGAGACATCAGATTCATAAGGCTCATTCATTTGTCCAACATATATTGAGTACCCACCTCCTATGTGTCACATACTATTCTAAGTCCTTAGTATGCTTTGCTGAGAAAAAACAAACATGGATCCTGTCCTCATAGGATTTGCAAGGGGGACTAACTGAAAAGCTCTATTAAAAAATTAAAACAAAGTACCTCAAAGGAGAGACTGCAGTGTGATGAGAGCAGACGAAAATTAAAAGGACAAAGTTAATCAGGATAGTCAAGGAAAACCTCGCAGAAGATGTGACAACTAAGCTGAAGTTCAGAGAAAAAAAAAGTCTTTTAAAGGAAGTAACTATAGGACTAAGAAGATGGTTCAATGAGTTGGAGCGTGTGCTTTGTATGTAGGAAGCCTGTGTTCAATTCCTGGTACCACACAATCCCCTAAAAACTTGGGGAATTTAACTTCCAAAATAAAGGAGGGATACAGGAATAAATGTACAAACAGAGGGAACACATGTGCAAAGGCACTCTTGCAGCAAATATCTGATACACTGAAGGGAGTGAGAGAAAGCTAGAGTGAAAATCAGTTCACAATCAAGAGCTCAGTCACACCAAGATCCTGACCTTAGAGTAATCTTCTATGATACAACCCTAATGGCAAAGAAAACAAAAACAGAACTGAAGAATTGGTATAACGTCAAACTAAAGGTCTTGTGCACTGAGAAATGAGGCATAAAAAGAAAAGATACCCCACTGACTGGGAGACAGTCACACCCCACATTAGACAAAGGGGTCTATAATGATATACCAAGATACATAAAGATACGTAAAGTTCAACAAGAAAAACAATATGATGAACAATGACTGTTCATCTCCTCCAATCAAAGAATAGCGGGAGGAGATGAACAGATACTTCCTCAACAAGACATAAGGTGGCCAACGGGCATAAGAAAACAATGCTCATCGTGACTATCGGGGAGTGCAAACCAGAACAATGAAACAGTACCGTGCACCACTGAGATGGGCTCAACGACAGAGTAGAAACAGGACATGCAGGTGGGAAAGTGGTGAAAAGGGAAGCCTCATCCACTGCTTACAGGACTGCTGCTGGTTCAGCTGCTTTAAAATCAAGCTTGGAGACTTCTCAAAAACTACAAACGAAACTCCCATAGAACCCAGTGATTCCACTCCTTACGGAATCATACCTCAAGGACACAAAAACATTCAAAGGACACGTGCATACATCACAGCATTATTTACCATACCCAGGATCTGGAGACAACTCGAGTGCTTAACAACAGATAAGTGGTTAAAGAAGTCATGAAATTAGACTGGAGAAAGGGTACAGCAGGTAAGGCAGCCGCCCTGATGTAGCCAATCCAGGTTTGATGCCCGGCACACCATATGGTCCCACTGCCAGGAGTCTCAACTGAGCACAGAGTGAAGGAATCACCCTGAGAGCAGCAGAGTGGGGAAGATGGGAAGGGGGGGAAGGGGAGGAAAAAAGAGGAAGAAATAAAGAAAGAGGAAGAAATAGAAAGAAAGAGGAGAGAAAGAAAGAAAGAAAGAAAGAAAGAAAGAAAGAAAGAAAGAAAGAAAGAAAGAAAGAAAGAAAGAAAGAAAGAAAGGGAATAAAGAAAGAAAGAAAATGATAGGAAGAAAGAAAGGAAATAAAGAAAGAAAATGAAAGGAAAAAAGAAAGAGAGAAAGAAAGAGAAGAAAGAAAGAAAGAAAGAAAGAAAGAAAGAAAGAAAGAAAGAAAGAAAGAAAGAAAGAAAGAAAGAAAGAAAGAAAGAAAGAAAGAAAGAAAGAAAGAAAGAAAGAAAGAAGAAGGAAGAAGGAAGGAAGGAAGGAAGGAAGGAAGGAAGGAAGGAAGGAAGGAAGGAAGGAAGGAAGGAAGGAAGGAAGGAAGGAAGGAAGGAAGGAGGGAAGAAAATTGTGGTATATACACACGACAGAATACTACTCAGCTATGTGGAAAGAAGAAATTCTGCTGTTCTCTACACCTTAGATAGAATCAGATTAAGTCATGCTAAGTGATATGAGTCAGAGAGGGAAAAAATGGATGATCTTGCTCATGTGAAGAGTATAAAGAAACAAAGCATGAAATTAGACAATCCCGCATGGAAACAAATCGGGGACACGACCAACAGAGCCGTGAACGGAGCTGCGGCGGGAGAGAGGAGCGGGGCCAGGAGACGGTGGAAGGATCCAGATGCACGGAGAAAGGGAGTGGTAGGGGAGCCCGGCAGGGACAAAACAGTGACTTCAACCCTACCGCAAACTACAAAACTGCAATTTAAAGAAAGAAAAAGAAGGGTCTGTGGGCAGAGGCGGGGCTGGAGAGGTGAGTTGGGGACGGCCGGGGTGTCGCAGGGCCACCGAGGATTGTGTTTGTGTCTTTGCAGCCATGGGAGGCCAGAGGGCACCCCGGGCTTGATGCGATGGCCTGACAGAAACCAGGGGTGCAGAGGGAGACGGAGAGGGAGTGACTGTGTGCAGACAGGGCATCGGCTGGCGCAGTGCGGCGGGACCGGAGACGGCAGGGGCCGAAACCCTGACAGAGAGCGGCGGAGCGGCCTGGGGCGGCCGCTAGTCGCACAGTCGGATGCCGCCAGCCCAGCCGCCACCTGGGCCGCCTGGCTGACCGCAAAGAGCGCCCTTCACTCCACCAGGCTTCATGCCCTCCTTCTTTCCTCCAGAGATCTCCTTACTCACCACCCCCCAGGTGCCCGGCGCGCACCAGGTACAAGGGGTAAAGCCAGGAGCACGACAGGACCAGCGTGCCTGGAAATGACAGTCCAGACGCGCCTTTCTTACAGAGGGTGATGGCCACCCCATTCAGGGAGGGATGGAAGATCCAGGAGAGCCCACAGCAGCCTCAGGCACGGCTGGGCAGCACCTTCTGCTTGCCAAAAGGTCAACTTCAAGGGTGAGGGACATCAGTTGGGGCGGGGGTGCCAAATGATTCCTCGCCCCCACCCCAGAGAGGGAGCAGTAAGTCGATTAAGTCTGGGAACCTCTAGGCTTGAGAGTGAGCAAACAAGAATGCAAAAAGACGTCGCCAAATACAACTTGGCATGAGTACCATGAAGAGGCCAGTGCGGTCGGGACTCAAAGGGGGGAAATTACCTACAAGGCAATGAAGACCAACTTCTCCACTGTGGAAAAGATGGGAGAGGGGCTGGAGCGATAGCACAGTGGGTAGGGCGTTTGCCTTGCACACAACCGACCCAGGTTCGATTCCCAGCATCCCATATGGGTCCCCCGAGCACCGCCAGGAGTAATTCCTGAGTGCATGAGCCAGGAGTAACCCCTGTGCATTGCCGGGTTTGACCCAAAAAGCAAAAAAAGAAAAAAGAGAAGATGGAAGAGTCACCTGGGAGCTGCTGGTGAAAGACCTTAGGGACCTTTCCTGCCGAGGCTGGCCAGTGGGGACAGCACCCCCAGCAGGCTTGTGAACTCGCAGAGGAGAAGATGGTACGTCTCAAGCCCTGCACGGACCCGGCTGAAATAGAAAATCTTGCTCAAAGCAATCACTAATGCCTTAATTTCCTCACACAGCCCCACCTGGGGCACCTCTCACTGACGTGGGCAGGGCGTTTTACAACTAGCCGGGCTCTTGCCTACAGAGCCACCCCTTGACCTCAGGGCACCCAGATGGGAGAATGAAGGCAGATGGGAATGTCCTAGTGGAGGAACGAGGAGGTGGAGGCCTCGTGGGGGAAGCGACTGAAACGAGGCCACCAAATGTGGTCGGCTCCCTGACTGGCCAGCCAGCTCTCCCCAGAGGGCAGGAAATCGTGAATGCCAGGTGGGACAGCAGCAGGTCACAACGCACCCTGGGTGGGGGGTAAAAAAAAAAAATCACCCCGGAGTCCTCTGAAATTCCTCAGAACAATGAGCAGGAACATGAAGCGGCCAGTGAGGTTTCTAGAATGCAGCGCCACCAGCCTGCGATGCAGGTACCCTTGCCAACTCTCCCAGATTAGAACAGGTTCTCTTGGACTTCTTCCAAGTGCCTCTGACTAACAGAGAAAAAGTATTTTTCCATGGCAGACACTGCAGGCAGGCGGCACACTGCTGCCAGGGGAGGGCAGAGGCAGGCAGACAAACCAGAGAGTTCTTTTAGGGGCGGGGGGGGGGGGGCGGGGAGCCTGTGAACGGCCCTGGCCGGACACCCACTGCCCGGGCTGTCGGTCTCGGGGTGCGTTTCTCCATGTTGCCATAACGAATACTTGAAGCCAGGCAAAAATTTCCTGGGGAACAGGAGCTGCTGCTGCTCTGCAGGAAGGAAACAGCACCCCTGTGCATCTGCCCACCGGGTGCCAGCAGCAGCCACCAGCTGGGAGAGCTGCATTGTCACTGCAATGGAGCACTGACGTTGAGGCTTTGCAAATGTTGTCTGGGGGACAAAAAAAATAAATCACCTGTTGTTGAGACCCACTGATGCAGGGACTACATCAGACAAGGGGAAAGTTTAAGTCCCTGCCCCTTTCTCCCCTCAAATCCCATCCATCCCGCCCACCTCGCCAGAGAGGTGGTCACAGGTCACTGAGTCGACGGCGCACAGCTCCCAGGAGCAGAGTGGGCAGCCCTGTGAGAAGGGGCCTGCAGGCGGGGCCCCGCAGTAACCGCCCCCCCTCGACTGGAGTCGGCACCGGCAAGGAGAGCCCATTAATTCCTTGTTCCACTAATGAGCGGCTTCCGACCCTGTGAGCAAAGCGTGTATCCGTTAATAGGAGCAGCTAACGCCAATGGAATGGGAAGTCCCGGGTATTTCTTCTCAATGACAGGGGGCCAGGGCACAGACGCCCGCCGCGTGCGAGGAGAGCAAACTCCGTGAATCACACGGCGGAAGGCTTCCCATTTATCCAAAACACAGTACGACGACGACGACGACGACAATGCCAGGGACACTCAGACATCCCGGCTTCTAACCATCCTGGACCTCCGCGGAAGGGGAAAGTGACAAAATACATAAACAAGAGATCCGAATTAACAAGCTAATTAAACAGCTGAAGCGGTACCCAAAAATCACGCTCTCAAGTGGAGGTGGAGACCTGAAGCTCAGCTCCCGAACAGCTGGGGGTGACTCAGACAGAGCCAGGGATGTGGGTTCCAACCTCCCACCAAGGGCTGGGCTGCTGGCCCAGACGTGGAAACCAGCGCCAGTGGCAACGCTACGGAGCTCGACTGAGAGCAGCAGCATCGTCACGTCGCGTGTTAGGTCCTGGCCTGACGAGTCCAAGGGAATTACAGACAGGCTCCACCAAACTCATGCCTACTTGGTAGTGAAGCGTCTCTCGCACCGCACCACAATTCTCTGCAGACTGACTGAACCGCGGCCCGCCTACCTACCAGCACCCTACCCTCATGCTCCTGCTACTTTCTAGGCCACCTCACGCCCCTGCTTAGTTCTCGTGTCTCACGCCTCCTACTGGTGGAGACTGAAATTTGGTAATGGGTCCCTGTCTTTCCTCCCAGGACTGACAGAATTGCCAGTGGGATTCACTGCCTAGTCCGAGGCATGGCACACATACAGACTCTCGCCACGTGTAACATGGCAGAGAGATGCAATGGATCAGTGGATGGCAGGTGGGCCGATGGTCAAGCCTTCCAGAGCTATCATCTCCAAGTGGGGTCTGGCTAGCTACTAGAGCGGGCAGGGTCACGGAGCAGGGACCATGTTCTCTCTCCTCTGTTGCTCCAAGTCTTCTTTCTCCAAGGAAGGAAGGAAGGAAGGGTGGACTGATTCATAGGTGCTCCCATCTTCAAGCCATCTGAACCTCTTTGAGAAAAACTATGATTTTCCTCCAAATGAGTCACACATTTTTCTACCATATCCTCCAAAATGGTAAAATCAGAACATTTATGAAGTACCTTGTTACAGACCTCCGTTGCAAAAAACAAAACAAACAAACAAACAAAAAAACACACCTCTTTTGAAAAAGACCAACTGAAAGTCTCAAGAAAATAAATATTCCTAGATAAGATCCGGAGCTGCCGTGCACGAAACGGACCCTCTGCTCCTAAAGACTATGATCCAAGAGGTCTTCTAACCCATTTTGGCACCCAGATCGGCTTCTTACAGAAATGCATCTAGACAGTGAACTGAGCTAAAATATCAGAAATCCTAAACCAAGAGCTCATACAGTCTTCATTCTCAGCAATGAAAAGAAATTATTAAATGATGCCTTTTCAGCAGGCCTGATTGTTGGGGGGGGGGGGAATTCCAAACAATAATAGTGAGTTCTCTACTGAAATATTGAATGTATTCAAAGTATAGAGAGAATAAAGTGAAGATCATTAGCTACTTAGGTGGAGGGTGGGTGGGAGGGGGGTATATTGGGGTTCTTGGTGGTGGAACATGTGCACCGGTGAAAGGATGGGGGTTTAATCATTGTATGACTGAGACTTAAACCTGAAAGCTTTGTATTTTTTCACGGTGATTCAATAAAATAAAAATTTTTAAATAAATAAATATTCCTAAACCTATGTTTGTGTGCTCAAAGGTGCATTATGTGCAAATTGCCTGGGAAACAAAAGTTGGCCAGAAAAATATACCAGTTATTTGGATGTCCAGGATATGCATGTAGTTAACAAGCAAATTAAAAGCAAGGAAGGGGGACAGGGTAAAACACTTGCCATGCATGTGCAAGGTCCTGAGTTCAATTCCCAGCACCTTAGGGTGCCCTAATGCACCATGCAGGGAATAGCTTCTGAGCCCTGCCAAGTGGACCCCAAAAACAACAATAAAGAAGCAGGTAAGGGGACTCCTCAGAACCCCTGAGGTTCAGAAGACCCTGTCGTGAGAACAGATCTGAGGAATTACAAATCTCCTGTCCAGGGAAATTTCCAAAGTCAGAAGGAACTCTAGGAAAGCAGAGACAAAAAGAGGTTATGAAAAAAATGAGCCCCTGGAACAAAAAGAACATGAAGACCAGGAGAAGAGATCATTACGGGAAAGATGAGAAATAAAACTCAAGAAAAGAAAAAAGATGCCCCAAACTAGGTGGCCTGGCATTACATGGTGATATTTCAGCAGCTAACATGAGATATCTGAATTCGTCTTTTGGGGTGAAGAAAAAAATGAAAACAGTGTGAAATCTCCAGGCTTGTGGAGTCAGGAATGGATCCCTCCACCCATCTCCCTGCACTTGCACTTTCCCTGCAGTCACACCCACGAACTGCCTCTGGGTGCCATTTAATCACATAAATGACCGTGATCCAGATGCACAAGTGAATCTCGGGAGAGAGCAGCATGCTACAGAGATGCCTCTGGACCCCCAAATCACCACCCAGTTACAAAAAAGAATTAACTCCAAGTCTAGCACCCCGTGAAAAAAGTTTAGTATTACAGGAGCGTGCAGCCACTTTTGTGGCCATGTGACATCTCATACAATTATGCCACTGATATACCAAGAGTAGCATACCTCATTTGATGGGATGTGAGGTTGAAGACAATTAATCTTGATAAAAAGTTATAGCAAATATATATATACATACATATGTATATATATATGTATATATACATATATTAGCACACAAGACTCAAACTCTAACAACATGTTAATGACCTCTAATTCAGGGGCTTAATGGCTTTAAGATGGGACACAACAATTTTCATATACCTTCCTCTAAGGAAACCTTTTGATCATTTTTAGTCAATTATTCATAACTAGCAATACAAAATAAATTACTCAGCATCCACCTTTGGGGCAGGCTTGGGTGGTGGTGGGAAGGTGTAACGGTGGTGGAATTGGTGTTGAAATATTGAATGCAATCAATCACTCTGAACTCCTTGAAAATAAAATTTTTAAAAAATTAAAACAGTCTCTTTTTGCCAGAAATGATTCCAAATGACGTCTCTGCTTTCATCTCCAAATTGTAATTTCCACTGAGCCTAGGGAGCAAGGCAGAGACAGTGCTCTCTCCCGCGCTGACGAGGCAGAGTCTGCCCGACGACCCGGACACGTTCCTGAGAGAAACTCAAGGCACTGGGTTTCTTCTCAAAATATCAGGACTCCCAGGGTTCGGCAGAGTCAACCTCACTCGGTGCTGTCTTCAATGCAGCAAAAAAACAAAAAGCCGCGTGCTCGGCTGATGGCACAGCGAAACTCGGGCTTGTTCCCTTCCCATGCCTGGGAGTTTTTCCATCAGCAAAAAGGAGCCTCCCGGGCCGAGCTCTGCGAGCTGCTCGGACGGACAGCCGTCCCAGCTGCTTCCCAGCCCCCGGCTCCCTGCTGCTCTCTCACCTGTCTGCGCCACCAGGTGTGTCCACCCACTCCAGACGGCGGTGACCTTCTCGTTCTGGAAACACCGGCTTTCTATTTTCCAGGGCTCCGGCAGGAAAGCAGCCGGGGCGGCCAGTTGCCCGTGCTTATTGCTTCCCCAAACATACAGCTCTCCGGAATCTAAAACAAACAGAAGGGGAAACCAGAGAGACGGAGGAACATCAGTCCCGCGTGAGGAAAAACGGCACCGGGCTGGGAGTGGAGGAACAAGTAGTTAGTAGTGGCATTCTTATATCGAACACACCACAGGTAGCTTGCCAGACTCTGCCAAGCGGGCAGGATACTCTCAGTAGCTTGCTGGGCTTTCCGAGAGGGGTGGAGGAATCGAACCCAGGTCGGCCGTGTGCAAGGCAAATGCCCTACCTGCTGTGCTATCGCTCCAGCCCAACACACTATAACTTTTGCATTTAATCTTTTATGTTACTACAATCAATTAGTATGCCTGTGTGTCTATTGTCTGGAATACTTTAGTATTCTTTGCTGTAATGGGAAAAATAGATTGATTTAATTAGATTCTTAGTTTCCCTAAGGATTAATATTAGTTTGGGCAAGTTATTCAATTTTCACAAACCTCAGTTTTATCATCATAAAAATAGGTGCAACCAACTACATTGTAGTCGAAGGCCATGTGGGGGAAGGGAGTTGCGGGCTGAATGAGGGCTAGAGACTGAGCACAGCGGCCACTCAACACCTTTATTGCAAACCACAACAGCTAATTAGAGAGAGAAAACAGAAGGGAATGCCTTGCCACAGTGGCAGGGTGGGGTGGGGGGGAGATGGGATTGGGGAGGGTGGGAGGGACACTGGGTTTACGGGTGGTGGAGAATGGGCACTGGTGAAGGGATGGGTTCCAAACTTTGTATGAGGGAAGTATAAGCACAAAAGTGTATAAATCTGTAACTGTACCCTCACGGTGATTCTCTAATTAAAAATAAATAAATTTAAAAAAAAAATAAAAAATAAATAAATAAATAAAAATAGGTGCAATAGGTGCAACAATGCCTATCTTCTATGAATTTGTGAGAATTAAATAAAAGTTACAAGTTAAAAAAAAAAGAAGTGAGATTCTTGCTTTGGAGCCACCCCCTGCAGTGCTCAGGGCTCACTCCTGGCTCTGCACTCAGAGATCGCTCCTGGCAGTGCTCGGAACCCTATAGGGCGCCAAGATCCTGGGCCGGCGGTGTGCAAGGCCAGCACCCCACCTGCTGTACCATCTCTCCGGCCCCAAGAAGTGCTTTTCTTCTTCTGTTACAGTGGTGAGCAGGGCAAAGCAGGATGGCAAATTCACGTATAAATACAAAATAGCATACAAGATTCTCTTTCCTATTTTGTCCTGTTTTTTGTTTGGGGGATTTTTTTTTTAAAAGGGAGGTTGGGGGCCACACCCAAGTGGTGCTCAGGATTTACCTGGCTCTGCGCTCAGGGAATCACTGTGGGCGGTGCTCCAGGGACCATATGTGGTGCCAGAGGTAGAACCAAGAGGGCTGTGGGCAAGTGCCCTACCTGCTGGACTATCACCCCAGCCTGATTTTCAGACTTCTATAAAGGTCCTTAATAGTTTACAAAAAGGAAATAGGAATATGAGTTTGTTTTTCCCTTTGTTCATTCAACAAATATTTATTCAGCATCGACCAAAACATTTTTTCTTCTGTATTTTTTTTTTCTTTTTGGGTCACACCCGGCGATGCACAGGGGTTACTCCTGGCTCTGCACTCAGGAATTACTCCTGGCGATGCTCAGGGGACCATATGGGATGCTGGGAATCGAACCCGAGTCGGCCGCATGCCAGGCAAACGCCCTACCCGCTGTGCTATCGCTCCAGCCCCTCTTCTGTATCTTTTTAAAGTACGTTCTCACATTACCTTGTGTTAGGGAAAACAGGCACATATTCACTTTCTTAAATGACAGATTTAAACATATATTTAAATTAAGCCTAAGTTCCTGAAACATAAGGTTATTTCACTGCTGGTCTATGCTGTGGGACATGGAGCACCACCTCCCATCCCATCTGTGGAGCACTTCAGCTCCTACAGAGCACACAATAATCTCACGATCAAAAGGAGGAATGTGACGGACTGACACTGTGATTGAATAGAAAGGCAACAAATTCAGAGTCAAGTGACTCTGGCTTCTATTCCTGGATCTGCTAACTAGCTATTGACCTTGGACAAATCACTTCCTCCCTAAGCCTTCGCTTCACCAACTGAAAATTAGAGGGGAGTGCAGTTGGCCTACAAGGGCAGACAGCAGAACTGACGGTGCTGATAAGCAGGGAGACGAGGACAAGAGTGGGGAAGCGGAGCCTGTGTGCTTGTCAGAAGGCCTTCCATTAAAACAACCACCAAAGAAAGGGGGGCGGCTGGGGAAGGGGGGGAAAAGTTAGGGACTTGGGGAGATAGTACAGCAGGTAAGGCGCTTGCTTTGCACACGCAGCCAAACCTGGGTTCGATCCCTGGCTCCCCAGATGGCCTCCTGAGCACCTCCAGTGTAGAGCCAGGAGCAAGCTCTGAGCAACACTGGGTGGCCCAAATACAAACAAATAAAAAAGTAACAATGGGGCAGGCGAGAAACAGGTGACAGGGCGCATGCCTTGCATGCCACTGACATGTATGGGTACCACATATATAGGACCCTGAATACCACCTGGAGGGGCTCTGAGCAGAGCCAGGGCTGGCTCCTGAACATTGCTGGGTGCAGTCCCAATTAAGAAATTAACTGGAAGCAAAATGGGAGCATTTGATACTACACTTGGCTTAAGGGCAGTTTCTGACACCTTGAATGATCTCCAAGAGCTTCTCCAAACTGAACATTCGAAGGTCCCTCCTGCGCTTTATAAAGCACTCTGTATGCACATGTGGCTACTCAACCAGACGTGTGGCTGTAGCACTGTATCATTGTATCCGGTTGCTCATTGATTTGCTAGAGCGGGCACCAGTAACGTCTCTATTGTGAGACTTGTTGTTACTGTATTTGGCATATCTGAATACGCCACAGGTAGCTTGCCAGGCTCTGCCGTGTGGGCGAGGTACTCTCGGTAGCTTGCCGGGCTCTCCGAGAGGGACGGAGGAATCCAACCCGGGTTGGCCTCGTGCAAGACGAACGTCCTACCCTCTGCGCTATCACTCCAGCCCAAGACATGCTATAAAATAAATAAATAAATAAATAAATAAATAAATAAATAAATAAAAGCATAGCAAATTGCAAAGACAGGGCGCAAAATAAACAAAAAAAGTATAGCATCTGTATACAGATGTTGGATATACTGAGGCAAATAAAATGTTAAAATAAATTAATCAAAGCTCAGAGTGTTATGTGCCTCTGCAGATCACACAGCTACCAGCAGTCAGGCAGAATCCAGAAGCCAGTATGCCTCCCTGACATCTTGTACCTTCCAACAAAGCCTGAAGATACAGCTTTCCCGAGAACAGCCTGGAGTATTCTCCAACACTAACCAAACAGTATCATCCAAGGACATTATACCAATCCTCAGGAGTTGAAGTCCCAGATCCGTTATTTGATCACTCTGTGACCTTGGGCACATGACCTCACATTCTGGGTCTCTATTTCTTCAACTCTAATAAGAGGGTGGATCCGTCCTTCAAGGTTGTTTATCCCCAAATGACCCAGCTGCAGTGACTTTCTGCAGGTCTAGGAAGTGACTTTGGGATATTTCCCTCCCGACACAGAGAGCAACCATTTTTTTTGCAAAGACAAACTGCCTTCCACAGGCGGATCATTACACTGTTGCATCCGCAGGCAAAATGAAACTTTTGCTGTAATGCCAAGCAGTTACATAATCTACAGCAACTCCGGGAGAAAAGGTCTAAAGGACAATGGACAAAAACCCAAAGTACAACAATATGAACTAGAACAAGAAAGACGATGATGGTGACTTTGTAAATCACTTTCAAAATTCAATCCACTTTGTGAGTGTTCTGCAAATTGTCACACTGTACACTTCTAAATGAGTGAATTTCATGGGTGAATCACATCTCAATAAAAAAAAAAAGTCAACGCCTATGTTTAAAAAACATTGTGAGTGTTCCACATGAAATAATATGTAGTTTTACTAATTATAAGATTTTAAAAATAATAGAATAAAATTTAGCAAGCAATTAGATACTCTAATGGCAGCATTTCAAATTAATTAGAGCAGCACAGAAAATCTCTCCAGGTCGCACCAACAGTACAACAGGTAAGGCACCTGCCTTGCACAAGGTCAACCCAGGTTCAATCCCTGGCACCCCATACGGTCCCCTGAGCCCCGCCAGGAGTGATGCCTGAGTGCAGAACCAAGATAAGCTCTGAATACCACCAGGTGTGGCCCAAAAGCCAAATGAAAAACTAGGTATATCTTCATTTTCTCTTATTCTCCCAATCCTTGAATAAACTAGCCCCTTTTCCCTATGGGAGCCCAGTCCTTCATCTGTCACAGGATTCACAGCTACATACACTGCAGCTCAACACTTTCAACCTATGTTAGATATGAGTATATGTGTTAACATATTATAATTAAGTAAAAGTACATTTTAAATATATATACTAATCTACTTAATAGAGACAAGCTATAAATTAATCTTGCTCTTTCAGCTGGTTGTTTAAAATTCTGTCACTGTCACTGTCATCCCGTTCGTTCATTGCTCATTGATTTGCTCGAGCGGGCACCAGTAACGTCTCCATTGTGAGACTTGTGTTAAATTTAAAAAAAATATATCTGTAATTCATTTTAAGTATTTGAATTCTTACATTATTGTCTCTTGTACTCTGGAAACAATAATAGCTTCTCAGTTGGACTGTTTTGCACATTTGCCTTGCAGCGTAGAGGATGAAAATGCATGCCGCCAATAATTTACATATTTACATACACACCTTCCTATTCATGGAAAAACACTGAAAACACTAAGGGCTTTCTGAAAGTCATTCCCCTTTGCTTGAAATATATTATACGCATTCAACTCTGTGTGAGAGAGAGAGGTCTTACAAAAATAAATCTCTGCATTATTGTCTCCAGTCTACCAGCAGGGGTCAGGGCAATCTGGGCTCTGCCAGTGGTAACCTCTGAAGAGATAACCTTCACTTGCCAGAAAATGCCGCATTGTCAATAAACATTTCTCCTGGAGAGGATAGGTACGTCAAATGGGTGGAGAGACGCAGAGCTCTCTCTACCAAAAGATCTCTCTCCATCAAAAGGAGAGAGATCCCTGGGTCCCTGAAGAGGTGAAACCGAGAGGGAAATTGGAGAAATACATTTTTAAAAATATGAAATACAGGGTCTGGGAAAGAGTTGGAGTATACGCTTTTCATACCAGAGACCCTGTTTCCTCCCGGGGACCGTAAGGCCCCCTCAGCACCACCAGAGTAGCCCTAATCACTCAAGCTGGAGTAGCCTTCAAGCGGCAGCTGGTGGGGCTCAAAATCAAACAAATAGAAATCTATATGTGAACTGTGTTAAAGAAATAGAGAGAGAGGGGCTGGAGTGATAGCACAGCGGGTAGGGCGTTTGCCTTGCACGCAGCCGACCCGGGTTCAAATCCCAGCATCCCATATGGTCCCCTGAGCACCGCCAGGGGTGATTTCTGAGTGCATGAGCCAGGAGTGACCCCTGTGCATTGCTAGGTGTAACACACACACACAAAAAAAAAAAAAAGAAAGAAAGAGAGAGAGATAGCTAAAGTGATGTGTCCTTTAGGTAGAAGACCAAAAATAAATAAGTAAAGATAAATAAAATAGTAGATAAACCACTGGAAGCAAACAGAACTCCATGACAAAGATACAGGTGGATAAAAATAAGTTAGTTACAGAATGAAGAGGAGTTTAGAGAAGTAGATACGATACTGAAATGGACAACATTTGCTCTTGGGTCAGTGGCTCCTCACTCACAGGCCTTCTACAGAGTTGACAGAACAAACTCAGAAAAGAGAGAACCAGTCTACACTCCCTGTGAGTTTTCCTATCCAGGTCTCAGATCTACCCACAAAGTATTTTAGATAAGGAAATCTCAGAGAGGGAAAGGAACTTGCCTAAGAGCACGCCAGTGGTGGCATCGGGAGTCTGATGTTCTCTGCCTCTCCCAAGGTCATCATTTCTGCAGAACCTACACAATTCTGGAAGGCGTCTTAAACTGCAAAGGGCTGCTACCCACCTGTCAATGAAGCTGAATGACCTGAGCCAGCAAAAACGCCTATTGCTCTGGAATTCCCAAGGCCTACGAAAAGAAAAGACACTTTTCAAATCACATTTATAAAAGAACAAACTGGGCAGAGAGGGCCTGCAGGCAAGCACCACCAGGACCTGAAAGAAAGTGTCAGCCCGTGCAGACAGGTCTAAGTTAACAGCACCGCCTCAGAGACGGCTGGCTTGTGAGGGAGTAGAGAAACTGGCTACACATGAGAGCTGAACAAATACAGAGATAAATTAAGGAAAAAGGTAGCAGACTTCCCAGTATCAAGAGAGAAGCACAGATTTTAAGCACATATGTGGAAGGCTGGAATTAATCATGTAATACTGGATGATTCCAAGTGCATAAATCAGTATAAACTTATTTTTTTGTTTGTTTGTTTTTGTTTTGGGGCCACACTTGGCAGAGCTCAGGGGATCAAACCCAGGTTGGCCGCATGCAAGGCAAGCACTGAACTCCCTGTACTAGCACCACAGCCCCTAAACTCACAATGTCTAATAAGTATAAATAAATATAGGCATATGTCTGCATAAATGTGGTGTGCACAAAAGATATTTTTCAGTTGTCTACTGAGCAATGACATCTCGTGTATTCAGCTGCTATCACATGCGATCAACTACACAAAACCCGGGCCTCTAATACACAGGCAGAATTAGAGTTTGAATCTGCCTGTCATCTCCATATTCAGCAGTTTTCCTTCCAGAAGGAAAACAGGCTGCCAACAAGGTATCATCAATCCCAAACAACTCAGCTAGAAAGTGTAGCCATCTGGTCCCCATGCGGTGGGAAAATTTAGAAGCAGAAGCGGGAAATCAGAGGCAGGACCTCTGAGTAACCCATTCTGGGAGCTGGGCAAAGAGAGATAGGTCATAAATCATAAAGTTATGACCAGATGGAGCAGAAGAGCTGGACTGACTCGGCTGCTCGAGTAGGCACAGAGCTGGGGCCACTGAAACAATTAACGAATGTCTATATGAAACAGACTGTATTCATCATTGACTGTACCCAGCATTATTACATATGTTGGCACCCACTGTGTACCTTAGGTAAGAAAACTGCTCCCACAGAATTGGTGTATCCTGTTTCTAACCTTATTTAAGCTCTGTGTGTCCTGCATTTGTGGCTCATCCCATTTTGGTGTTAGCCAAATGGAGTCCACATGCATAAATAAAATTGGGGGGGCCAGAGCAGTAGTGCAGCAGGTAGGATGTTTGCCTTGCAGCCAACCCTGGTTCGATTTCTGGTTTTCTGTATGGTCTCCTGAGTCTGCCAGGAGTAACCCCTGAGCACAGAGCCAGGAGTAAGCTCTAAGAACCATTAAGTATGGTCCAGAAAAAATAAATAAATAACTTAAAAAACCTGACTCTACCTCTAATCTCTCTAGTGCCTGCATTCTGATTCTTGGCTAGATTTCTGTAACACCGGCATGCAGAGAAAAGCAGTTTTATTCGGTACCTTTTTCTAACACTTCTAACTAAATTAAATGTTATTAGAAACTGCCCATCACATCATTAAGCATCCTGGAGAATGTGAAAGGGACAAAGCAGATGGTTCTAAGAGAAAGCACTGGAACGCCAGCAGTCAGGTGAAGAAGGGCCAGGCAGCGCCCAGCTGCAGAACCCATGACTATGAGGTGACAAGGAAAAAATAAGAGAGCAGGAAGTTGAAGATCTAATTTAAGGTCTTATCAGGAGAAAACATCCCCACGTCAATTCAAAACCCAGCTAGCTACTCCCCAAGCAGATTCCAGTGGAATTTTAAAGCAAATTAATGAAAATATTCTGATTCCTTCTAGTTGCAGACCTTGTGTTAAAACAAAAACTGGACACAATTCCTGCTCTTAAAAACAGCGGGCAGGGTGTTTGTCTTGCAGGCAGCCCACCCAGGTTCGATTCCCAGTATCCCATACGGTCCCCTGAGCACCGCCAGGAGTAAGTAATTCCTGAATGCAGAGTCAGGAGTAACCTCTGTGCATCGCCAGGTATGACCCAAAAGGCAAAAAAAAAAAAAAAAAAAATCTTTCTCACCTGGGAAACATACTAAGCAAGTTGTAGCTGAGCTAGGTCTTAAACACATCCACTGCTGCACATGTGGACATGTGGAGAAAATGAGGTGGAAGTGAATCTTCACCATTGTGAGGGCAGAGGTGAAGAGTAACTTTGCAAACCAAGACATAAATGGTCACATTATGATAACTACATGGACTCAACTATAGTGAAATTTAAGGAATTTAAATCCAAAAAATATACTGAATGGACCCAGAGTGATAATATAGCAGTTGATTTGCAAGCAGCTAGCCTGGGTTCAATCCCTGGCACCCCATATAGTCCTCAAGCACTGCAAGGAGTGATCCCTGAGCACAGAGCCAGGAGTAAGACTTTTGGGTATGACCCAAAAGCTATATATACATATATATGTTATATGTGCATATATTCAAAATATATAGCATAATAATAAACTATAATAATATAATATATATTTTATCTATATATGTACATTGAACAAGTTAGTGGGGGGGGAAATGAATGGAAGCAAAGGTCTTTACTCAGAAAGCTGCTGCTGAGTTAGGTCTTAGAAAAAAAACTATCAGGATTTCCTGGGGCTGAGGGAACAGAGGTTGGGATGAAAGAAAGGCAAAGGCAGCTCTGGACAGGAAGCAGTCTGCCCAAAAGAACGGAGGAATGAGGAAGCAGTTTCAGTCAGGGCACAGTGAGTACCTTGGTGAGGTGCAGGAACAACATGGTGATGTGGTTCCGGTCTGACTTCCGGTCAGCGCCCAGAGCTCCTTTCTTGGTTCCTGGAGTACCCTCCCCAGCCCAGCCCATGAGGCCTGAAGTTCACCGTGCCCAAACCCCAGCCCCTAGCATCCACACTTATGACTCTGGAACCATCTAGGATGTGTGGTCCTACCCTCCCCTCATCCCCCACCCCAACCCTGTCCGACCACTTTGAAACTCCTCCTTTGCTCTGAGCTGAAGGGAAACCGAGGAATTCCCCCTAGAGATCTTCCCTGCAGCCAACTTTCAGGAATCTGGCTCACAAAGTAAAGGGGTAAGGGGGGGGGGGGGGAAGAAAAGAAGATGGAGTCAGGGTAGTATCTACGGAAAGACCCACGAGTTCCCCAGAGAAAGGGAGAAATGTTAAACCCCAGCTCGAAAGAGAAAAAGGGAAAGTCCTACAGATCATGAGAGCAGCAGACCTGAGGGCAGAACCCTGTCCATGCTGGAAAGAGGAACGCGCACGGCCACGCCACCTCCCTGCTACTCTGGGAGAAGACCCTGGGTACAGGGGGCATAGTCCTGGGATCCCCCTTTGGGGCGTGCCAGCCTGCCACACACCTCCATGTGTGTTTTCTGCTGAGCACAAACTTTATTGGTTGCTCCACTGCCTATCTGGGATTCAGAATACAGGGGCTCACTGCTGAGCTAAGTCATATCTTGCCACCTGGCTTCCAACAGTTCAAGATGACCATTTTGAGCTCCCCTTACATGACTTTCATCTGTCTCTCAAGTGAGCTCCAAAATCTGGTAGTAAAATGAGGGTTGAGGGGGGTGCTTTTACTGAGTCCACAAAAATCCCAACAAGACCAACAGACCCATCAAGAAAGAGGATTAACGTGAGCGAAACGATGAGATAGCAAAAACAATTTCCATTCACCCCCTGCCTGCCTGCATGCCTGCATCTCTAAATCTTGACAAAGCCCACATAGAGGACTCAGAAGAAGCGAGGGCCTTACCTGTCACTCTGCTAGGTTCCTTCGCTGTCAGAAACAGGGGCAGGGTCTGTCCAGGGCACAACCGCCGTCCAGAGGATGCCAGGCCAGTTCCCCACTGGAACAGGATGCCACTTGCTTCCCAAGAAGAGGAAAAGAAGACAAGACTTACTTCTCTGGATCAGACTTTACAGCTTGTTGACCCTCACAGTTATGGAAGATGATCAATTCACTCCAGTGAACATGCATCTTGGGGGAAAGTCATGGTTCAAGTGACTTCCATAGGAAAGATCACAGAATCACCACCAGGCTCATCACAAGTCCAAGCTGCAGGGCAACTGGAAACCATCAGATAAAACTTCAACAAAACAAAACTCTCTCCACAAGATTCCAGAATTACTGGAGTGACATCTTGTGCATGATTAACCTGAAAGGGTAACTCAAACTGCAGGTCTAGTAAATGAGTAAGTCTGTTCCCCTATATTTTCTAGATAAGAAAGCTGAGGTCCCGAGAGGGGATAAGATTTATAGAGGATGAGATTTACAGAGATGAAATTTAAAAGGAGTGAGATTAGACAATGTCAGATAAAGACCAGATAACAGAGAAAAACAGCTCTCTTGCTTTTGGACCCGGCTGTGGAAGGAGCATGATGGAGGGGCCCGAGGGAGCGCCCTCGGACCCCAAGCAGCCCACTGAACTAATTCCGGCATGGGACCAGAGACCCCATGGCGTGCTGAAGCTGTGGGACCCGGGCATCCCCCAATTCTTTTAACCTGTCTCTCTCTCAACTCCTCCCTCCTGAGCACAGCGCAGGGGCCGCGGTTTTCCTGAGCGCAAAACGGAGTCGCCGATTCAGCCAAAACAGGACGTGAGCGCGCTTGCGGGAGTCCCCAGGGGGCGGGGGCGACCCCCGCCCACCGCAGTTAGATACTTAAACCCACCTCCCCCACGTGTGCTCTCTTTTGGACCCGGCTGTGGAAGGAGCATGATGGAGGGGCCCGAGGGAGCGCCCTCGGACCCCAAGCAGCCCACTGAACTAATTCCGGCATGGGACCAGAGACCCCACGGCGTGCTGAAGCTGTGGGACCCGGGCATCCCCCAATTCTTTTAACCTGTCTCTCTCTCAACTCCTCCCTCCTGAGCACAGCGCAGGGGCCGCGGTTTTCCTGAGCGCAAAACGGAGCCTCTCTCTAGGTTTCTCCATCTTATGAGCACCATAAAAGGGTAAAAGTTTATAGTGATGTTATTTCTGGTTGTACTTTCCCTGGACTTTATACAGAAACCCAAAACCGCGCGGCCGCTGCCGCGGCCGCGCGACTTAATGTCATCTTAGTATGAGCAATATGTAATGGTTCCTTTCTAATGGGGCGGACTTTTGTGGGAGATCCTAATAGTAAGTCTGTTGCTGAAATATTGAAGGCAATCAAAGTGGTAGCCATCTCACTAGACTGATCTAAGCTATATCCCCACGCCGGCTGAGAAGAAATTTTCTTCTTTCTCGGGAAGAAACGCGGTGTGTCATCAACTACAGTGTGATGTCCATTAAGCAAACAGACCTGGTGGCGTGGGAATGGGATATAAGGGGAAAAATTATGTACAAGGAACAGCGGGACGCTGGTGGAATCTCGAGCCGGAGCCGACACCAGCGCAAGACCGTCGGTTCCAGAGACTGCTTGCAGATACTCTACAAGTCTATCAACTAAGCCAGAGCCCCACGCCTGCTGATGACGGGAAATAACCATCCTTTTCGGTTTTTTTTTCCCCTTGTCAGGCAGCGTGGCGATTACTAAAACAGGCGTGAAACTCGGTGGCACGGGGCAAGGGGGAAAAAGAAAAACTATGTAACAAACAGCGGGACTTAATATCTCTATATTCTTAGCAATGGAGAACTATCAAATGCCTCCTTGGCAATAGGACTGCTTTTCTTTTTTGGGGGAAACCCCAACAACGGTAGTGAGTTGTGTGTTGAAACATGGAATGTAATCGAAATAAGGCGTAAACGAAGTGAAACATATCATGTCCAAGGGTTGGGACTGGGGAGGTGGGAGGGGGCGGCAGGTATACTGGGGGGGTTGGTGATGGAAGATGGGCACTGGTGAAGTGAAGGGTGTTTGAGAACTGTATAACCGACATAATCCTGAGAACTATGTAACCCTCCACATGGTGATTCAATAAAATTTAAAAAAAAAAAAAAAAAAAAAAACAGCTCTCTTTCCACCAAGAAGAATTCAAACAAATCCTAATTATTAAATAGATAGTTATGACTTCAAGATAGCATCTCAATAGCTTCCACTTCATTCAAAGTAGTGGCCTTTTATTTCAAAGTTCACTGAGTTTGATTCATGTTCCCAAGTTCTAAATTCCACACAAATGCATAAATGAAACTTGCTCTATTTAGTCTACAGTTAGAGGTAGGTAACTAGGATCCATCATCCACTGGCAACATGAAGGGTCTGTACCTCTGGAGGTATCCTACAACCAATGGCTGGAAGTAGACTTCTTTTTTTTTTTTTTCCTTTTTGGGTCATACCCAGCGATGCTCAGGGGTTACTCCTGGCTCATGCACTCAGGAATTACTCCTGGCGGTGCTTGGGGGACCATATGGGATGCTGGGGAATGAACCCAGGTTGGCCACGTGCAAGGCAAATGCCCTACCCGCTGTGCTATCATTCCAGCCCCTAAACTTACCTTGTTTTGTAAGACAGAAGGGATGACAACTGAGGGGCCAGAGCAATAGTACAGTGGCTAGGACACTTGTTTTGCATGCAGCCAACCCAGTTCAATCTCTGAACCACATTAAGTCCCAAAAGTCTGCCAGAAGTGATCCCTGAGCGCAGAGCCATGTATAAGCCCTGAGAACAGCTGGGTGTGACCCAAACAACAACAATAACAATAAAGGGATAACAATGCAAGCAAAAGAATTTGGGCTAAAACAAAATTTTTCACCTCTTCAACAAGTTACAAGGGGGAAAAGAAATGTATAGAATAAGAGAAACTTAAAGCATCTTAATATTCAGAATATATGTACATATATACATATGTGTGTGTACACACACACACATCCTAACACAGCTACACAGCTACATATCTGACTCAAAGTGAGCAAAACAACAGGCTGGAACACAGGCTTTTCAGGTAGAACCCTCAGGTTTGTTCCCTGGCAACACACTATACCCCAAGCTTTGCTCAGTGCAACCCCAAAGCCCTGAGCCAGGAGTAGCCCCTGAGCATCCCTGGCTGTAATCCCAAGAAATAAATAAAATTTGGGCAGGAGAGATAGTCCAGAGGTAAGGTGCTTGCCTGGCACACAGTCAACCCCAGTTCAATCCCCAGCATTGCATATGGTCACCCAAGCCCTGGCAGTAGGGATTCCTGAGCACAGAGCAGGAGTAAGGTCTGGGCATAACCAAGTGTGGCCCCCCAAAAAAAACCCTTTATTTATTTTAAAATGTTAAAAATGTGGGGCAAGAGAGATAGCACAGTGGGTAGAGCACACCTTGCACACAGCCAACCCACGTTTAATCCCTATCATCCCACATGATACCCTAAGCCCACCAGGTGATCCCTGACTGCAGAGCAAGGAGTAGGCTCTGGGAACCACTGGGTGTGGTCAAAAACACAAACAAAAAAATTGAAAAAATGAACAGAGGGTATTGGGGTAGAGTTTTTATCCCAAAATAAAAAATTTAAAGTACACTGAGCCGGAGCAATAGCACCGCAGGCAGAGTGTCTGCCTTGCATGCAGCCAAACCAGGTTGATCCCCAGCATCCCAACCACCAGGAGTGACTCCAAAGTGTAGAGCCAGGAGTAACCCCTGGGCATCAGCACGTGTGACCACAAAACCAAAAAAAAAAAGTTCACAGCACACTCAGGCAGCCATCAACACAGCTCCCCTCCCCACAGCTGGACGGAGGAAGCACCAGAGGCCTCGGTGGCCACACCAGTGGCTCAGAACCGCTAAACCCACAGGAACGGGAACACCAAGATGAGTCAGGTGAGAAAAAGGGCCACGCGCCCTCCCCCAGCCTCAACCTCAATGTCAGCCCTGCGCCCCTCGCCCTCTCACGGCACGGGAAAGAAGCTCACTTTAATCTTCCTACCTATGAAATGTTCAAATCCACCAGCAAAGCCACGCAGTCCATGGGAAACAAGGTGGGCCGCAGACTCTAGACTACTTGGGAGCGTGTATCTATGTGTGTGAGTGAGTATGTGAGTGTGTGTGAGTGCGTGTATGTGTGAGTGTGTATACGTGTGTGAGTGTGTGTATATGTATGTATGTGTGAGTGTGTGTACATGTGTGAGTATATGTGAGTTGTGTGTGAGTTGTAAGTGTGTGTGTGTATGTGTGAGTGTGTGAGCGTGTACATGTGTGTTAAATTTTTTACTCCCAGTCAGGTTCTAATAAATGCATTCCTATAATTGTTCTTAAGCTGTTTTCTTAGTCCGTGCCTATTTGTAGAATAAAAACAAAAAGGATCACCTGTAGCAGCCAAAGCATGCCTCAGTCCTGCAGCAATACTGACGACCTTCTCACTCAAGAGCAGCTGAAACAAAAAGGAAGATCTCAGAATGATTCATTTTCAAACTTGTCTGTCACGGACCTGTGACAATGTGGCGTGGCACTCACGCCGTGCCTGACTGGTTAGAGGCCCCCACCCCCAGCATTCCATCCACAAATATTTGATTCCTAAAAGACAAAAATCTTTTAAAATGCAGTGTCCCCATTCCTCTTGGAGCTTGACGGGATCGTCAAGCCCTGGGGTTGGCAATATTTCCTATCAGCGGCCAGGAATAAAGTCTGAAAGACTTCACAGACCACTCTGCCACCATCACATAAAAGCAGGGGAGGGGGCTGGAGCAAAAGTACTTCTGGGATGACTCAACCCAGGTTCAATCCTCGGCATCCCATATAGTCCCCCAAGTACTATCAGGAGTGCAGAGTCAGGAGTAACCAACCCCTAAGCATCACTAGGTACAGCCCCAAAACAACAAAAAAGCAAGGCAGACAACAGCCAAATGAATGGATGGGTGTGGCTATGTTCCAATAAAGCTTTCTTTCCTAAGGGTTCTAGTTTGCTGACCACTAAACTAGACCAACGCCTCTTCAAGCTAGAAACCCCTCTGCAAGTCCCCCAGCAAGATGTCTAGTGGGCCCAGTGACGTGCATGGGTTGGTCACCTCCCCAGGTGCCTTTCATCTTTGTACAGTCCAGTGTACCTCCTTAGGGGGAGCCAAAGCTGTCAACGTAAGGACAGTTGTCATGTCCTTTCTTAAACAGTAATAACCATGGAGGTGGGAGATATACAGCAGTTAGGGCACACGCCAGACACACACCCAACCCAGGTTCAGTTCCCAGCACCTCATGATCCCTCAAGCACCACAAGCTGCAGCCCTAGAGACTCCTGAGCATCACCAGGAATATCCCTGGAGCACCGTTGGGGGAGCCCAGGATTCCCCAGCACCAGAGGGCCTGAGCAACACCACATTCAGACCCCTGCACTCAACTGTTGGTCCAGTTGGCCAGGAATCGCCAGAGGGGCCCCCAGAGCTCCTGAGCACTACATGAGAGCCACCCCTCCAAAATCAAGTATTCAAATTCTTTGAGACTCCTCCCATCAAAAGATAGAATTTAATTCATGTCCCTTAGATTTGGCCTAAATATGGTGACCTGCTTCTAATGAACAGAGTGAGAAAGTGATGAGGGACTCAGATTCTAGGTAGTAAAATACACTGAGGCCTTTTGCATGCTTTCTCTCTCTCTCTCTCTCTCTCTCTCTCTCTCTCTCTCTTTCTCTCTCTCTCTCTCTCTCTCAATCTCTCACTCTTGGAGAAAGCCAACTGCCAACTGCTATGTCAGGAAGATTCTATAAAGAAGCCCCTCTAGAGATGAGGACTAGAGTGATAGCACAGCGAGTAGGGCATTTGCCTTGCATGCAGCCGATCCAGGTTTGATTCCTCTGTCCCTCTTGGAGAGCCTGGCAAGTATCCCGCCCGAGGGCAGAGCCTGGCAAGCCACCTGTGACATATCCAATATGCCAAAAAGAGTAATAAAAAGTCTCACAATGGAGACGTTACTGGTGCCCGCTCGAGCAAATCGATGAGGAACAGGACGACAGTGCTACAACAGTGCTACAGTGCTCTGAAGACGAAAGGGAGGGGGCGGCAGTGGGGTATAGCAGGTAGGGTACTCGCCTTGCACATAGTTGGCCCGAGTTTGAGCTCCAGAATCATGGAGGGTTCCCTCCTCCCCCCACCCCCACCCTGGTCCCTGCCCCAGGAGTGATCCCTTAGCACAAGAGTAAGCCATGAGTATAGCTGGTGTGGCCCAAAAATCTTTTCAAAATAAAGAAGAGAGAAAGAAAGAAAGAAAGAAAGAAAGAAAGAAAGAAAGAAAGAAAGAAAGAAAGGAAGGAAGGAAGGAAGGAAGGAAGGAAGGAAGGAAGGAAGGAAGGAAGGAAGGAAGGAAGGAAGGAAGGAAGGAAGGAAGGAAGAAGAAAGAAAGAAAGAAAGAAAGAAAGAAAGAAAGAAAGAAAGAAAGAAAGAAAGAAAGAAAGAAAGAAAGAAAGAAGAAAGAAAGAAAGAAAGAAAGAAAGAAAGAAAGAAAGAAAGAAAGAAAGAAAGAAAGAAAGAAAGAAAGAGGGAAAGAGGGAAAGAGGAGAGGGAGGGAGGGAGGAAGGAAGGAAAGAGAGAGAGAGAGAGAGAGAGGATATGGGCGTGTGTGGGTACAGCCACACCCCAGTGGACTACGTGTATCCCTGACTGACATCTCAATTCCAAATTCAAGAGTGACCAGCTACATGGTTTCCAGGTTTTTTGACCTCAGAAATTGTGAGACAATAAATTTTTGCTGTTTTATACATATTTTTTCTTGTTTGTTTTTTATTTGGGGGCCACACTTGGCATTTCTCAGGGGTCACTCCTGGCTCTGCACTCAGTAATCATTCCCAGTAGGCTCAGGGGACCAGATGGGATGTTAGCAATGGAACATGAGTCAGCCGAATAAGGCAAGCACCCTACCCACTGTACTCTCGCTCCAGCCCCTGTTGTTGTAGATTTCTAAACTTGAGGGTAATATATTACTCATCAATAGAAAATTGAAACATACCTAAGCTAAGCAACCAAGATTTCTTCTCCCTCTTGATTTTTCTTTTCTTTAAATAAGCACTGATTATTTACATTCCTCCTTTGTGGGAAAAGGAAGGGAGGGTGGTAGGGAGCCACACCCCATGGTGCTCAGGGCTTACTCCTAGCTCTGTGGTCAGGAATAACTTCTGAAGGTGCTCAAGGACTAGATGTGGGATTGGCCACATGCAAGGCAACTGCTTTAACCCCAAACCCCAGACTCTCAAATTCCTTCCTTTTTTTGGGGGCAGGGAGGGGACTGGGGGTTGGGGGAAGTGGTTGAGATACACCTGACTGTGTTCAGCCTGACTCTTGGCTCTGTGCTCAGGGATCACTCCTGGAGGTTCGAGGGCAATCTTATGTCATGCCAGGGAACAAACTGGATCTGCCACATGCTAGGTTCTTACCCACCATACTATCTCTCCAGCCCAAATGACTTATTTTTAAAGAGACTGAATATTCTGTCCACCACAACCCCTTATTGTAATTTACTACATATATATGCATAAGTATATATATACACACACATATCATCATCATTATCCTGTTGATCATCGAATTTCTCGAGTGGTCTCAGTAACCGTCTAGTCCTAGCTCTGAGATTTTAGAAGCCTCTCTTTACTCGTTCTTCCCAGCGATGCCACATTGGAGGCTCTCTCAAGGTCAGGGGAATGAGACCCATCATTGTTACTGGTTTTGGCATATGAATACACCATGGGGAGTTTGTGAGGCTCTCCCATATGGGCAGGAAACTCTCGGTAGCTTGCCAGGTTCTCCCAGAGGGAGAAGCAGGCTATAAGATATATATATATATATATATATATATATATATATATATATATATATGTATACATATACACACACACATATTTTGTTTCCAGGCTCTTTCTAAACTTTAGTCATTTTCAATCTTTTCTCACCTGCAGCCCAGCACCATTCATAAACCAGCAGTTGAAATCTGCTGCTGTAGACGTCTCCAGAGGAGGTGTGAGTCTTGTTCAACTTATCACACTGGGCCAGAGAATGAAACCACATCTGAACACAGTACCCCAGATGCAGCATTGTGGAGCCCAAGCACCAAACCTTCCGAGCTGATTGGTGGAGTTACATCAGTGACTCCCAGGGCCCTTCGCATTGCTTGGGAAGCCCCTCCCAAAAAAGTTCACTCATAGTATAATCTTCAGGGAAAAAAATGACCATTTTCAGTATAGAAGGGTCCTGACTAACACTTGAGCTGCCTATCAGTAGCCTTGAATTAGACACATATACCGAGCACTCGAAATGTGAGAAACTGAACCGAAATATACTGTAAGTGGGAAAATGTATACCACAGTTCAAAGCTTAGTACAGAATAAAAAATACAGAAGATCTCCTTAATAAAGTCTTACGTTGATGACAAATAAAATGAAGTGATTACAGTTTGATTACATTTAGTTAAGCTTAAAAGTTGGCTGTCTTCCCCGGGGCCCTTTGGAGGGGCTGGGTTTCAGTTTCCCTCCCCACCTTGAGCAGAGCTCCCGTGGCCAAAGACCTGTGGAGCCTAGCCACAACCATGCTCAAGGCCCCTCTCCACACGTTCGGACAAGCCTAACGCATGAAGAAACCAGCAGAGGAACCCAGGTGTGTGGAACCCGGGGCTGAGACCTCCAAGCCTGCTCTGATCGGGACTGGGCCTCTTCCACCCAGATCCCCCATTTTCCAGTAGCAAGGCGGTCACACCCAGGGACTGCCCCTGGCGCAGTGTAATCCCACCAACGGCCCCTTAATAACTTAAAAGACTATAAAGCCAAGCTCCCAGAAGCGAGAGACATCTTATAGCCTAGTTCTCCCTCTTGGAGAACCTGGCAAGCTACAGAGAGTTTCCTGCCCGCATGGGAGAGCCTGATAAGCTCCCCATGGCATATTTACATGCCAAAAGCAGTAATAATGATGGGTCTCATTCCCCTGACCCTGAAAGAGCCTCCAATGTGTTGGGAAGGACGAGTAAAGAGAGGCTTCTAAAATCTCAGGGCTAGGATGAATGGAGACGGCTCGAGAAATTCGACAATCAACGGGATATGATGATGATGATGATGAAAGTTACTAAGCCGGAGATAAAGTTCAGTGGGCCGAGTCTGGGCTTGATCCCTCACTCTACTTGGCTCCCCAAGCACTGTCAGAGCAACCACCAAGCACAGAGCTGGGAGCAGCCTCTGAGCACTGCTGGATGTGATGCAAAACATAAACAACAGAAAGTTATTAAGGGGCCAGAGAGATAGTACAGTGCTTAGGGTGTCTGTCTAGCATGCAGCCAGCTCAGGTTCAATCCCCAGCATCCCATACAGTCCCCCTGAGCACTGCCAGGAGTGATCTCTGTATGCAGAGCCAGGAGTGACCCCTGGGCATCATCGGGGGTGGCCCATAAACAACAACCAAAAGAGTTAATTAAAATTAATTATTCCAGCATATCATAACATATATAAACTTGAAAACATGTGAAGTAAAAGAAGCCAGAAATGAAAGGCCACAGATTATATGATTCCGTTGATGTGAAATGCCCCAAACCAGCACATCCAACCCACACAGGCAGCAGCCAGGGACAAGGGAACCAGGAGCATAAAGAGTAAATGTTGGGGCTGGAGCAATAGCACAGCAGGTAGGGCATTTGCCTTGCACGCGGCCGACCCGGGTTCGATTCCCAGCATCCCATATGGTCCCCTGAGCACCGCCAGGGGTGATTCCTGAGTGCAGAGCCAGGAGTAACCCCTGTGCATCACCGGGTGTGACCCAAAAAGCAAAAAAACAAACAAACAAAAAAAAAAAAGAGTAAATGTTGTGTATACAAAGTTTCTTTCGCAGTGATAGAAATATAAAATTAAAAAGTGAAAACTGCACAGATCTAGAGAAAATACTAAAAGCCACTGAATTATACATCTTAAAGGCAATAATAGGGTATATGTATGCTTTAATAAATATTGATATATGTATTATATTTCAATAAAAATTAAATTCACCAGTCTCCTTTTACCTTTTGAAATGGAGTTACTCAAAATTTTTTTCAGATATCATGTTATGTGAAGTAAGCCAGAAGAAGAAAGACAAACACAAACAAATCTTATTTATTTGTGGCATACAGAACACTGGAGGAGGAAATGTAGTAAAAGAGGGATGCGTAGATCCCCCTTGACTCCAGAGTTTAGGAAGGAGAAGGCCAGAGAAGGAAAAATCTCAAAGGAGGAAGAAGAGAACGAGAAGTAATAGGTAAACAGGCATCAGGGCTTCAGTTATACCGTAATATGGGTGAGTGACATAGTCACATATTCAAACCTCACAAACTCAACAACACTGAAAACATGAGATCTTAGCTGCGACCACTGAAACTCTGTAATGTGCCTGTCAAGTTGACAGGTGGGGATGGAGCAGGGTTGGGGTTGGGAGGGATTGCGGGAACACTGGTGGAGGGAATCTGACATAGGAGATGGGGTTGGTGTTGGAATTTTATATGCCTAAAGTCAACTACTAAAGGCTTTGTAAATCATAGTTCTTTAAGAAAAAAAATTTTATTTTTATCAGAGAAAAATGTGTTGTCTTTTTGCAGTGCAAGGGACTGAATCCAGGATCTCATACATGCAAGGTAAGTGCGCAACTGCTGAGCAGTGAAGAACAATATTGAAATAATAATGAAAGATTACAATTTGTCCTCCCCAAGGAAAGTTTAAAGCACATATAAAGCTCACATTACATTTCTATTGGATCACACCAGCCTGTACTATTGGCCTAGCTTAGAGTGTAGGCAAGAGTTAAGTATTTCTATGCTGATTTACTTCTAATTCAGTCCCATAATTACTAATTTTATTTTATTTTTCCCAATCCGTCATTATTACTAATTTTAGAATTGCAAAATTTCATTGATGCCTCTATAAGATATATTTATCATTTTTGTTTCATAAAAAATTATAATGTAGAGGATTGGAGAAGCAATATAGGTGTTAGGATGCTTGCCTTGAGTGCAGCTGACCCAAATATGATCTCCAGCACTGTGTGGAGTCCCCTGAGCACCACCATGGGTAACTCCTGAGCACAGAGTCAGGAATATCCCCGGAACATTACTGGGTGTGGCCCAAATCCTTCCCCTCCAAATATTACAAATGTATGGGCACCGGGGAAAATAGTATAGGAGCTAGGGTCATTGCCTTGTATGCATCTGACCTGGGTTCAATCCCTGGCACCACATGGTCCCTCAAGCATTGCTGGGTGTCGCTCTGGGGGCCCCAGGCATTGCCAGGGTGGCCCAGAGGTCTCAGAACCACAGAGTTTAAGCATCAACACATCCTCATGTCCTAGCATCAAATAGCCCATCACACTGGCCATGGACACAGGGCTCCAGCCCTCCCTGAGCTCCACTTTGGAGACCGTCCCCCAAATTATAATACATAGGTGAACTAATAGAAATTTTTCATTCACAATATTACCCACACGCCCCCACCCCCGTCATCTCCATCTAATTTTTCCCAGAAGAACTTAAGTTTTTTAACTTCTAACTACCCCCTCAATTTTCAGGAAGCCAGCAGTCCTTTCATTCAGAGAAGGAATAAATGGAATAAGCTGGGTATGTGGTGCTGTTCCTACCTCGATGGCCTGGGGAACCACACATCTTCGAGGTCCATGAGGAACTCCTAGCTGGCCAAAGGCATTGGAGCCACATGACAGAACTTGACCATTTTCTGCAAAATACACATACTTAAGTTGCAAATCTAAGAAGTTAAGATACTTGTGACTGATGGGCAAACGGAGAACAATGAGAAGAAGAAGGGGATAAGAGGAACAAGTAGGGGCCCTGCACTTCAGCACATCAACCAGACACCCTATCTCTCTTCCTGCAGGAATAAAAGCACTAGGCCTACTATAGTACTCCACCCAATTCCTCCAAATCTGCTGCACAGAACGCTCAGCCCAACGCCTGGCTGTGTCAGGATGGAAGCGTGCTCAGTCCCCAGCTTCTGCGGGAGGGGATTTCCATTACCGTAACACTCCAGACCTTTCTCCCTGCTGTCCCCCAGTCTCGATGCTTTCCAGCATATCTAACCAAACTAGTGCGCCCGAAGAAGCAAGAGAACATGTAGAGCTTGACACTTCCTCCCGGGCCATCTAAGCTGACACACAGGAGGGGTCTGTGCTTCCTCAGGAAGCAAGAGATGGTCAGGTAGGTCTGAATGAGCAGAGGATTAGCAGAAACACTTTTCCTGTCAATGAACCCTGTCCTCCAACTTAAGCTCTTACCAGTAACCAGCCAATAGTGAGATCTCAAACCATCTGATTGCTCTTTGCACCTCTCACAATTGGTACCAAGTAGGAGTGAGAAGCAGGGCTACCTTACCTACAGACTCCCTCTAATCGAAACACAGGCCCACACCAAGCACTTCCTTAGAGGGGGCCGCTATCTTTAGAGTTCAATTGCTATTGAACTTGACACAGATGAGGAAGGCCCACTGCAAGAAGAGAGCTGGTGACATGAAGGTCTTAAAGATGAGTTAAGAGTTCATCTGATAGCATGGGTAACAGCTGGGGTAGCTCCAAATAGAGAATGTGCTGGCTGCTAGAAAGAAAAATACAGAGTCTGGAGAATAAGAGGCAAGGTCTAAGTTATATCCTTAACAGCTTGTGATTTGGTTGCTACACCTGAGAATCCATGAGGGTTGGAGGCAGAGATGACAGGGTCAAAAGAAGCCAGAGGACTGGGATAAAGAGAGCGCCTAGTTGAACTAAATGGCCAGATAGACAAGGCAAAGATGAACAGAGAAAACAAAGCACTTCTGAGGAGAAGTCAGCTAATAAAGTAATGGCTGCCAGCAGCTGCAAGAGCACCCATGTGACAGAAGTCATCTGGTTGCTGGGACACAGACACATCTGCCTTACAGCCGAGGCCAAGCTGCCCACAGCAATTTGTATCCAAGAGCACATTCCTCAACATCCTTTGGTGCTATCTGGCCTCCCTGGGATAAGCCCGCTCTGCCCAAGCATCTCTACTTCATTTTGAATTCCTCTTTGGCAGAAAAGCCGCCATCGCAGTCACCAACTCTCAATATCCTATGTGTTCTCTGTCAGTAACTTCCTGGGAAATAAGGCACCCCTGCTGGCCAGCTAGCCCAGGGACTTCTGGGCCAGGAAACAATCACCCACAGGTGACCAAGTCCATTGGCAAAAGTTTTCCAGTCCATAGTTTTGCTCTGAAAACTTTCCTTACAAAACACACCCCGTGACTTGCAGTGATGACCAGAAAGAACCTGTGTGTGGGTTTTCTTGGTTGGTCTGCTTTTGTGTGTTTGCAGACCATACCCAGAGATGCTCAGGGATGACTCCTGGCTCTGTGCTCAGGAATCATTCTTGCTGATGCTTGAGGAACATATGGGGGCCAGAGATTCAAACCAGGGCTGGCTGGCTGCAGGGCAAGGAGCCTTCCTATGTACTTGCTCTGGCTACACATGTGTTTGTGTTTTAAAAACACAGAGTTTTTCATTTAACCAGGGTCCTCTGCACCATACTCTTCTCACCCCAAGTCACTGCAGTGATAAAGGAGGAGGAGGAGGGAGTTGTTCAAGTTTTAGAGCAGGTTTCTCAAAAATGGAAGGCCCTGGATTCCATGCCCGGCACTGGGACTCCCAGCAACAACAGTCACAAGGTCAGCTATAGCTAAGAGCAAACTCACCGGTGAGCAGGATAGTGAAATCCCAGCCGCAGGCCACCTGTCGGATGGGACAACCAAGGAGGGACGTGCAGCGGGTAAAGCACAGAACATCTTCTGTGTGGCCCAGCCCCAACTGCCCATCTTTGTTTAAGCCACAGACGAAAAGGCTTCCTTCATCTGCAAAATACAAAGGTGATAGTGTACACGGGGAACTTGTAACTGCCAAGGCGAGCGGAAGGACTTTGCTAAGGCAGAGGCAGAGACCTAAGAACTTTTTCCCACCTGCATTCAAAAGCCATGTTTTGTTAATATTTTTCTTTACAGAGGCAGAGTCCTAAGAACTTTTTCCCACCTGCACTCAAAAGCCATGTTTCGTTAATATTCTCTAGACAAATTCCTTAGGGTCAAGAGGTTCAAGTCTATAGGATAACATAACCTCAGGTAGTTTAGGTTTATTGGGTTACTCCCATCACCGTGTTCTCATTCCTCTGTGTTTATTTGTAACTTCTTTCTTTGTGTTCTGTTGACTTGTAAATGTTGTTGTTCTCTTCTCCTTGAGTCCTTTGCATAGTTTATTCAGAGCCATGTCCTTTTGTATGGACACAGGAAGACTGCACCAAATGCTATGCTTTGTAACCTGGGAGTCATTTGACTCTACATGATAGTTTCCTCCTGGGCATCTGTTCTCTCAACCTAAGCCTCAGTTGCCCTTATTTCCTAGCACCCCCAAAAGCAGGGTCCCGATGAGAGTAACCCAATAAACCTAAACTACCTGAGGGAGGCTATGTTATCCTACGCAAGTCTATTATTTAAACGGAACCCCCACATTGTATTACAGCAGCCAATCAATCTCTAAACTTAACACCTACTGAATAAACAAATATTGATTCAGTGTTTAGAATGTGCCAGATACTGTTTGAAAAGCATTCCATGATGGACTGATTTATCCCAGGAAGCGTAACAAAAGTATGTCATGCTAAACCTAGTCGAGTTATATCAATCACTTAATTTTTTCATAAAGCACCATGATTTATTAAGTTAGGTTTTAAACATACAATGTTCCGGCACTGATCCCACCACCAGTGTCAACCTCCTTCCACCAGTGTTCCCAGGTTCCCTCTCCTATCCACCCTCCACCCACCAGCCTGCCCTCTTAACAGGCACCTTTTTAAGTTCAGTTGTTAAAGTTTAGGGCTCATGATTTCAGTGCTGCTGACTTTGTGGTTTGGATATGTATTTAGCCCTATCATTTCCTACTGCCACCGATGTACCTGAATCCCCTTAACCCCTGGCCCCCCTCTCACCCTGTGCTTCTCAGCTATTTCTTCTCTACCTCCCCTCCGTTCTATTTCTTTCCTTCTCCTCCCTATACTCTGGAGCTAAGAGTGATCTAGGCATCACCCCTTTATACCATTACGTTGCCTCATTCAGTTTTTCCAACTATCACATATAAATGATATCACCCTATGTTCACCCTTCTTCTTCTGACTTACTTCATTTAACATGATCTTCCAATTACATCCATGTTACTGTGAACTGCATGATTATGTTAATCTTTATAAATAAAGCTGTAAAATACTGTTTGAAAAAGAATTTTGGACCAAACGCAGTGGGGTTTGTGGGCTACTTGTGGTGTGGTGTCTCAGAAACCATGGAGTTTTGGGGATTGAACCCTGGACTCCCATAGGTAAAGCATTTTGAGCTATCACTCTGGCACACAATTTTTTTTGTTTGTTTTTTTAGGTCACACCCAGTGATCTCAGGGGTTACATCTGGTTCTGCACTCAGGAATTACTCCTGGCCTTGCTGGGGGACCATATGGGACACCAAGGATCAAACCTGGGTCAGCTGCATGCAAAGCAAACACCCTATCCACAGTACTATAGCTCTAGCCCCTACAAATTTAATTTGGAGGAAGAAACCCACAAAGGTTTTCACCAAACCCACTTTTGGTGCTCAGGACTCATTAAAGCTATAATGCAGCCCTGATAACTTGGATTCTCTTCATCCACCACTATTACCCTTGAGAAATAATCAAGGTAACTGGGATGGAGGAATGAAGCCATTTGCACAAGGTCACATAGCTAATAAATAACGAGGTAGGACTTGACCAGGTCCAGAGCCCAAATTCTTAAGCAAGTTGCAATCAAGCTCACCTTTGAAAGATCACAGTGTTTGTAGTGTTTGTTAAGTACTATCTATCTTAAGAACTGTGAGGAGAAATCAAGGAATATGCAAGTTTCCTGTTCTCATGGAAAATTCATTCCGACTGCAAACACTTTCAGCAAATACAGAGTATAAAATGTGATATATATAGAGAGAAATATAGACATATATACATATATTGCAACTCTACCACCAAACTGTCTTGTAGTTTGAAACAATGTTTCTCTGAGACTCCTGTGTTGTTAACCCACTCGTGTGGGTTAGCTCTGACACTCTCAATTCTCTTACGATAAACTGACCTTTTCCTCTAGAAAACACAAAAGGCTGAAGGAGGAAATAAAACACCTGCATGACAGGGTCTCAGAGGAAGTCACCTGTGACAACTGCAGAGTGGCCGCCTCCACCAGTGATCCTCTGGACACTCTCCGGTTTGCAGAACTCTGTCAGCTGCTGGGGCAGAAGTACATCTTCCTTATGGCCAAGGCCAAGTTGCCCATAGCTATTTGCACCCTAAAGTTAAAATAATCTAAGGTTAAAAAAAAGGACACCATTAATTTATTAATTTCTATTTACCTGCAGGCTGGAGCGATAGCACAGCGGTTGGGCATTCGCCTTTCACGTGGTCGACCTGTGTTTGATTCCTCCGCCCCTCTCAGAGAGCCCGGCAAGCTACCAAGAGTATCGTGCCCGCGCGGCAGAGCCTGGCAAGCTGCCCGTGGCGTAGTGGATATGCCAAAAACAGTAACAATAAGTCTCTCAAGGAGAGATGTTACTGGTGCCCGCTTGAACAAATCAATGAGCAATGGGATAACAGTATTTACCTGCTCCTATCCTCTTCACTGTGATATATCTCCCAGAGCCCAGAATAGATGAGACTTCACAGGTTTGTTCTTTTTTTTTTCTTTTTTTTCCTTTTTGAGTCGCACCCAGTGATGCTCAGGGGTTATTCCTGGCTCTGCACCCAGGAATCATTCCTGGCGCTGCTTGGGGGATTATATCGGATGCCAGGGATTGAACCCGGGTTGGCCGTGTGCAAGGCAAATGCCCTACACATTGTACTATTGCTCCAGCCCCCCCCCGTTTTTTTCTTTTTAAATGTAGGAGTACTGCTATTTATTCAGCCACTGATTAAACTGAAACAATACTTTCTTTTTTAATTTTTTAATTGAATATCCGTGGATCAGACCATTACAAAGCTGTTCATAATTGAGTTTCAGTCATACAATGATCCAGCACCCATCCCTCTACCACTGTACATACAATTCCCACCACCAATTCTTCCTATTTCCCTTCCACCATCCCCCAACACCCCACCCTCCACCCCCAACCTCCTTCTATGGGAGGTACTTTCCTTCTTATTCTCTCTCTCCTTTTCCTTTTGTGCACTATAGTTTGCAATACAGGTACTAAGAGGTCATTGTGTTTCTTCAGGGCATTTGGTATTTTTATCGGGATGGTAAGGCTGGAGTAGCTTTTTAACTGGGTGGCAGCTTTGGGGTGTGGACGTGACTGCCAGGACTCCCAGAAGTACAGGAAGGTAGGGGGAGGTAGCCCATCCCTGACCCCGAGAAAGCCTGGAGATTTCAGTCACAAAACCGACATACCAGAATTTTCAACAGATTATGTCTCAGTGAGGTCCATCATGAGATGATAGTGTCAGGAAGGGGATCTGACGACGATTTTTGATTGTGGAAGCAAGCAGCTGTCAGTGCTCTGCTTGGGTGGGCATCAGGCTAACACGTCCCCCTCTAATTTACTCTGGTCTGTTCAGCCTTGCGTGGGTCCAAGATTAACTGTGGCTTTTGATCTCTTTCAAGATTTATTTATGGGTCTCTGAAGCAAGGTCAGTAGAAGAACATACAGGGTGGAGCTGTAGTTGGTTCACAGCAGTGACTGCCAGTGCTTCCAGGGGTATTGGGAAGTGGGTGGAGGTAACCTTTCCCAACTCCATGAAAGCACAGGCATGTTCTTAAAGAGAAAGTTACCAAATCACACATAGAAGTGGTCCAATGCCCAGTACACCAGGTTTCCATGCAAGAGGCACTCTTAGCATTCATGACTTAGCCAAGAATATGCCTCACTTTCTCTCCCAGGACCCCAGCCTTTGGGGGACAGCACAAGAGCTCCTTCCTGCCCCATTTCCAGGATTACAATATGTAGGTACCCTAAAACAGAAATGATGAAAGGGAAATAGGTACAAAGTGGATGGGAAATATATAAGACTATTTCACATTCCTTCTCCCCTACACCCTCACTGGGAAAACTGGCAATACTTTTCTGTAATCAAAGATAATGAAGGACTGTATGCCTGCCAGGAAAGACCATCACTGCTATATGATTGGTGCAGTGAACACAGTTGGTAATGATTTCAAAGGACCTCTTCAAGTGCAGAACTTTACAACTATAAGATCCATGTGCTGAGATTCCTATGGGGAACAGACTGCCACTTAGTGGGCAATATACCATTGTTAGGAGCAGGAGTAGAGTAGATAGGGGGTTTGCCTTGCACACAGCCTACCTGCTTCTATGCTCAAGCACAGCCAGGAGTGATTCTTGAGCACAGAGCTCGGGAATAAGCCCTGTGCACCACAGCTGTGCATACACAAAAAAATGCAACTACTATATAATAAAGGTTCATTCTCCTAGTCTCAAACCTTTGCCACCAGCTGTATTTCAAGTTTGGAATTGTATAGACTTTAGTAAAAGAATTCATTATGTAAATTCTATACACTGCTGCAAGGTCAAGAAACACAAGCAAAGCAACAGTAGTTATTTCTTCAGGGAAAAGCACCAGTACTCACAGTAAAAGGCAAACATTATAAACAGTCTTATTTTTATTTAGGTGAGATTGGGTTTCATAGAAATTTCTGCATCCAAACCTGAAGGGATTGTGGGGGTATGAGGAGAATCTCAATAAGATTTCAGAGTTCTTTATCATTTCTCCAGGTATTTGCTACTCGCTGGTTCTTCCCAACCAGAAGTAAATGTTTAAAATGTGTGCTCTTTGGGGAGAGGAAAAAAATGAAAAATAATTAATAAATAAAATGTGCACTTTTTAACAAACCTGGAAGAGGATAATTGATGTAACGTAATTACAGGGGAAATGCACACGTGCCCTTGGTCATCCCATAGCCTCTCTGGGCTACAAGAACACAGGCTGGAAGCATAAGCCACGGCCAGGCCACAGGTCCCTGAAGCCCTCAGAGTAGGTGCCCTCGGGGTATGGCCCTCAGGATAAGGCACCTATATCCTAGCAATCAATGACTAATGCTTCTCCAAGAGCTGGAATTTCACTCCAATCCTCACACCCATGGAAAAGATGAGCACTTTCACTCTCATTTTACAGAGGAAGAAGCTAAGCTTCCAAAAGATAAAGAAATATTCCACAGTCACACAGCTGGATGCCAAAAAGCTTCTACCTGTCATAATACCACAGTGTCATAAGGAGGAAAATTGCATGGTGCGCCAGCCCAGAGGTCAACAGGCAGCAGGCTAATCAGATGATCAGGGGGATAAAGCAGGTACCTCCTTGAAATGTATATAATATTATAAGGCACTGCAACTTCAATAGAAAGGAAATAGTACCCCAGTACCTCTATTCTCTTTTTCTGCCTAAGTTCTTTTCCCAGTACTCCCTGACTTTATGTATTTGTTTACTTCCTTCACTATAAAATACATACCACAAGGACAGGAATGTCATCACTCACTTAACCTTCCCTTGCACATGAAACTAGGCTAGGCCTGAGAAGGTGGGCAAATGTTTTTGAATATAAGACCCTCTGAGCCCCAAGAAAAAATCAGTGCACAGTGTAACGTGGAAAGCATATCCACAGGATTTCTTCATCAGCCCTGAGGTCTCTATGGCTACCCCATGTCTAGGATCACCAGTTGCTGAACAGAAAATTGAGGCACAGGTATTAAATATTTGTAATGAAGTGAGAAGCCCTAATTTCATGATAAAGCAAAAGAAAAATGGCATTCAACTTATTTCAGTTGAATTTGCTTTCATTCCTTAGGAAACCTCCTATAAACCAACACACACACACACACACACACACACACACACACACACACACACGATGTCCAGATCACCCTTGGTGCCAGAGTATAAAGAAAAGGAAAGAAATTAAGGGGGGCAGAAGAGGCAGACAGGAAGCAACTGGGGGTCAAAGGTATTCAATACATCAGTGGCATAAAGGAGTAGCGTAGCTAAATGTCAGTGTCAATAACACTGAAACCAAATTTTCAAAGGTACTGTCAAGGTGGCAGGCTGGAGGGAGTGGGACAGGACCTGGGGACACCAGTGACAGGTAGTTAATGCTGGTGGTGGGACTGGTGCTGAACACTGTATGTCTAAAGTCAACTGTGAATAACTCTGTAAATCATGGTCACTGTCCCAGTCACTGTCATCCCATTGCTCATCAATTTGCTCGAGCAGGCACCAGTAATGTCTCTCCATTGTGATGTCTCTCCATCACTGTGCAGGCGAGATACTGTCAGTAGCTTGCCAGGCTCTCCAAGAGGGGCAGAGGAATCGAACCTGGGTCGGCCGCGTTCAAGACAAATGCCCTACCCATTGTGCTATCGGTACTTTGATAAAATTAAATTTTTAAAAAATTTTAAATAAAACTACCCACATACACATATATATATATACTCAAAGGAGGTAAATCCCCTCATTAGTGACTGAATCATGAAACCCTAAACTCATGAAACCTCCAAAACCTCAGAATGCAACTGTACATGGCAATACAAGCTAGAGGCTGGAGAGATAGTACAGTGGGAGGGACGCGTGCCTTGCACGTGGCTGACCTGGGTTCTATCCCTGGTCCCCTGAGCCCAACCAAGAGTACTTCCTGAGTGCAGAGTCAGGAATAACTCCTGAGCATCACTGGGTGTAGTCAAAACCCTTGCCTCCCCTCCCCCCACAAAAAATGGGGATCTAATACAATAAGAGCAGGATCATTAAGAAGAAATCCCTTTGTAACTTTCCACATGGTGATTCAATAAAAAAAAATTAAAAAAAAAAAAAAGAAGAAATCCCACAGAGGCGCTCTGGCAAAGAAAAGAGCCCTGTGAAGAACAGCAAGAAGGTAGCCACAGAAAGCCAAAGTCGTCTCAGAAAAAAAGAAAAGGGGCTGGAGCCATAGCACAGCGGGTAGGGCGTTTGCCGTGCACGCGGCCGACCCGGGTTCGATTCCCAGCATCCCATATGGTCCCCTGAGCACCGCCAGGAGTAATTCCTGAGTGCAGAGCCAGGAGTAACCCCTGTGCATTGCTGGGTGTGACCCAAAAAGAAAAAAAAAAAAACACCTGGGCCAGGAGGCACCATGCTCCTGCAAGGAGTTCAAATCCCCTGTGCCAAAGTGTGATCCCCAGAAGCACAAAAATAAATAAAAATTTAAAAGACAAGAAAGAAAACCGAATCTTGGACTTATTTTCTACAACTGCTGTGAAAAAACATTTCTATTTCTGAATGCTCCCCATGAGCCCTGCTCACTGATTTCCTCTCACCACCAGTTCTCCAGCCCAAGATTACTCTCAAGCCTCCAGCTCCGAAGCCCGTTAGTTTCAGCAGTACCTTTGTTTCAGTACACACATGATCTTATCTAAAAGGCTTTTCTATGGGACCTTTCCCTACCTGGGCTAAAGGCTGAGAAAGCAGCCCCCACAAGATAGCACAACCAATCCCCACCTCCACAGACCCTCAGCCAGACTCAGGGTATACCATCTCTCCCTTCCGCCAGTCTGCTGCCTTACATTCAACAAGTGCTGGTACCTGTAATTCGCTTGTTTTAAGGCTGGACTTGCTTTCATTAAGAAAAGATTTTGGGGGACCAAGCGGTGCCAGGTATTGAACCTCAGCCTCATGAGTGCAAAGCATGCCCTGCAACCCTCTGGACCATCCATCTCACTTGCAGGATTTTTTTTTTTAATTGAATCACTGTGAGATACAGTTACAAAGCTTTCTTGATTGGATTTCAGTCATAACAATGTTCCAAAACCCTTCCCTCCACCAAGTGTACATTTCCCACCACAAACCACCACCAATATCCCCTGGATCCCTCCTGCCACCCCCACCTCCCCAGCCTGCCTCTAGGGCACTTTTCTCTCTCTCTCTCTCTCTCTCTCTCTCTCTCTGTCTCTCTGTCTCTGTTTCTCTGTCTCTCTCTCCCTCTGTCTCTCCCTCTCCCTCTCCCTTTCTCCCCCGCCCCCCCCTCCCATTTTGAGCATTACGATTTCACCTGCAGGTTTTAAACTAGCCCAGACACACTGGATTTCACAAAAAGAAAGGTGCTATTATGCCCCCATGCCCAGCATGCGACTTTCACGCCTGTGATTTTCCCAAAAGATCAACACAGAGGATTGCACAGAAAACGGAATCAACTCATTCATTCGTCAACAAGTACTTACTGGGTCCCTTAAACAGGGAGGCACAAATCAAGCACCGTGAGCAAGACAGGTACAGCAGCGGCGGCAGCAGCAGCAGCCCATGGGACGCTGACATTCCAGGCCAGGGGCTTGACATGAACAAATGGCTCGTCCCCTTACAACTGGGATACGTACAAAGCAACACCATAGGACTCCCCATCTGCTCGCTCGGCGTATCTGGCCCATGCCCACCACGCAGAACTGAGCCCCCCCGACCCCCACCTGGGGGGCTCCTCTCGCCCAGCTACAAACACATCAAAGAGATCCTGTGTCTCGGCCGGGCTCCGGGCGAACAAACCCTGGGCAGACACCCACGCCCCTGGCATCGACAAAAGGACGGGGTGGGGGGGTCCCCGAGGAACCGTCGCCCAAGGGCTAGGTCTCCGCCTCGTGCGCGGCCAAACAACGCAGGCCTCCCCGCAAAGGATGCTGCTCCTGCCGGGCTGGGGCGCGGCTGAGTCCAGGCCTCTTGGAGAGGAGGCGCACAGGTGGCCCCGCGGGGCGGCGCTGGCACCGAGCGTGTCTGTCCAGCCTCCCCGCCTGCCAGGCGCTCTCCAGGCCCGAAGGCTCTCCCCGAACCACACGTTCTTCCCCAGGCGGCGGCCCCTCCGCTTCGGACCCCTCCAGCTTAGCAGGCCCGAGGTGGGGTGGAGGGGGAGGGGGCTCTGGGGAAAGAGGGGGTGATCGCGTCCCCTCCAAGCCCTTTCATGCTCAGCCTCTTCCAGCCCAAGGGTCCTGCAGCCCAGAGCCCACTGGCTCCGATCTGGGCAGCGCTAGTCCTGGATCGCCCCCATCGATGCTCGCAGCGCTCAGCATCCCAGCGCCCCGCGGCCCCAGCCCGGGGGCGGAGTCACGTACCCAAGCGAAGAGCGCGGCCGCTGCAGGGGCGGCCTCCGAGGCGCCGGGCCCGCGCTCCATGCGGGGACGCTCCGCGAGACGCTTCCGGGAGGGGCCGCGCGGAGGCGGAGCTTCCGAGGGGCGGGGCCGCTAGGAGGCGGGGCCAGTGAGCGTGGGGGCGGGGCCAGTGGGCGCGGGGCGGGGCCAGTAGGCTCGGGGCGGGACCATTGAGTGCGGGGCGGGGCCAATAGGCGGGGCCAAGCGGGACCGGCGGCCGCCCTCAGATCCGCCTCCAGGGTCGCCTCCTGCACAGCCTCTTTCCGTGCTCGTTCACACGCTCACTCCCAGCCTCTCCCGGTTTTTTTTTTTGGTTGTTTTTTTGGGGGGCGGGGGGGATTTGCTTCCCTAGAACACCGTTCGCGCTTTTTCCCTTTTTTAGTAAGAATTCAACAGGCGCGTGCCCCACGTTCCACCGTGCACAGAGCTCTCGGTTTTTATGTGTCGTGGATCCCACGACAGACCCAAAGTAAAGGCTGATAGGCACCCAAAAAAAGAAGGGCTGACAGGCAAAGATTCTAGCATTATTTGTTTGATAAGGAAGAACTTGAACCCGGGAGGGGACGGAAAGAATCCAGTGTCGCAGGCTGAATTCCCGCTCTGGAGTGTCTGATGTGCTTTTGCAGAATCTGCGGGAGCTTCTGGGTAGACGAGTGTAGTAATTGACAGCGTTAGTGTCGCTCACAGCGCTTGGCACCCAGTGGAAACGTACACCTCCGCAAGCTGAAGCGAGGAGCTGGATCGATTCCTGCCAAGGCTGTCTTGTGTGTGTGTGTGTGTGCGCGCGCGCGCACACACACACACACACACACACACACACACACACACACCCCACACACACGCACGCACGCACGCACACACCTCCCTCTCCCCGTATGGCTCTGCCCTACTTCTGATTGCCATTCATTTCGCCCAACAAAGATTTCCATATACAGTGGCTCTTGTCAGACACCCTCATACACTGCTGGCGCTGGTAGAAGTTCTTAAGTACAGGTTTCCTAAAGGAAAATGTGGCCATGTACATGAGAAATATGACGATGATAGGCCGCTTGTGCAGAAGTTCCACATCTGTAATTCATCACAAGAAAATATCAAAAGAAAATAAGTGTACAGGAATGAGGTTGTGGCCTAGCCATATGCATGAGACCTGGGCTTGACTACCACACAGGAAAAAGAAAAAAAGGAAACAAAGAAAACAAAGTGTACAAAAGACTTAAGATTGCACAGTAGTCAGGGCTGGAGAGATAGCACAGCAGGCTGGCAGGCAGGGTGCTTGCCTTGCACATGGCTGACCTGAGTCCCATCCCTGGCACCCCATATAGTTTCCTGAGGCCCCTGTGCATAGAACCAGGAGTAAGCTCTTAGCACCGTCAGGTTTGCCCCGACCCCCCCCCCAAAAAAAATCGACTGCATGTTATTCATTATGAGGTTAGGTAAAAAGGAAAGACCTTAGAAACTACCTGAAAAATAACTAAAAATCCAAAATTAAATTATGACATAACCACACCATAAAATTTTGCCTTTAAGAGAGAGATATGTTTGATAGAAATGATCAGTCTGGACAACAGTTCAATGCTGGAAGGAGGTAAAATGATACACATAATAACCTTTCAATGACTGTACTCTACAACCCAAAATGCCTAAAAGGGGAGGGCGAGAGAAAGAGAGAGAGAGAGAGAGAGAGAGAGACAGAGAGAGAGAGAGAGAGAGAGACAGAGAGAGACAGAGAGAGACAGAGAGGAGAAAAGTGTCTTCCATAGAGGCAGGCTGGTAGGAGGTGGGGGATAGGAGGGAAACCAGGACCCTGGTTGTGGGAAAGGTTAGGTGTTGGAACATTGTATGACTGAAGCCCAATCATGAGCCACTTTGAACTGTGTATCTCATAGAGCTTCAATAAAAAAGGAGTGGGGAAAAAACAGACAGCAAGAAATTTAAAAAGAAGTTTGAGAAGATATTAAATAAGGGAAATTTTCATGCAATGTCATTGTTATGCCAATTTTCCATGCACATACACATATTTGGGAGAGTGGGGGATCATAGGTGATTTCTTTGTGTATGTGTGTGTCTGTATGTGTTGTGTGTGTGCACTTCTGTACATAACCTGTATTTTCCAAACACACACATGACATTGTGGGTCTGATTCAGATCAGGATAAAGACAATAATCCACACTCACTAAATTTTAACTTCTCTGATACATGCATCCAGTGCTCTCACTCCCAGTACCTGGGGAGCCCCAGAAAGCGTCTCCAATGAGCCCCTTTATGCTGTGCTTCTGTTCCACTCCACCCTCTCCTGGTGGGCTATCAGACCACTTGAGGCAGTACCTCTCTTTCCCCTATGCAGCCTGCAGCATCTTGAGACCCTTGATAACCAATACTAAGAAAAACAACAAAAAAGCAAATTTGAGAGGGGCCAAACAGCCTCTCATTCTCTTCATTCTCTAGAAGCTGTAATATTTGGAAATGATACTGCATTTGCTGATTATATCATAAGAAAGGCCTTGGTTTGTTCTGAGTATTCCTTTCAAGCTTTTGCAATGAGATGTAAACACCCGACCCTTCCTAGGACCAGTTTTGGCTCAGATCCCAAGGCAATAAGTGCCAATTCCAACCACATTCTAACAATCACTTCAAGACCGCAGAAGCAGAACTTGGGAAGCAACAGAAACAACGTGTAGCTTCTTATCTCTGAGAGGTTGGAGAGACAGAATTCTGATCAGATTCGTGATGATAGCTGTCAAGTGCTGTGAATCCTGCCCCCCTCGGGCTAACGAAATGAGGCCTTCTACCTACCAGGCATATAGGAGCGCCTGGTATATCTCCTTCCAGATGGCAAAACCAGGACCCAATTCAGGGGGGCAGGGAGAGGGAAGGGGGAAAAACAAAGATAGAGACACAGAATAAAGGCAGTAAGAGCTTTCTGTTGTCTGAGAGTGAGTAGAAAATGTACGGCAAAGAACTGAGATTTTGTCCAAAGGGACAAGGAGGAATTACCCACAGAGCCAGTTGTAATACAGGATATGGGTGAATATAGTTATTTTCTGATTTCATCCCTTGGATGTATATACATCAGTACCTGACCTAGCCTATAGTTATATTATATATATTCTTTCACACAATTTCTTGAAAGTACTGTGATATTCCAACTAGTTCACCTACACACATACCACTGACTAGTTCTTCCAATTAGCCTGAGTTAGAGTTCTTAAACATGGCTAATTTAATTAATGGCATTGATTTTAGACGCATTATCTCCCCATAAAAGGAAAGTATAAGTATTGAGAGCTATACAGACTAAATTTCTATACCATGTAGGCTAGAGAAAATTTTCCATTAGAATACCATATTTGATCCCCTCTCAGTTTTAATAGTATTGCAAGTATTGCAATATTTTATAGATGAGAAAAAGCTGATTAGCAGCAGGCCAATTCTCGCCTAAGAATAAGTTTAAAAGGGTGGGAGGAGTACTTTAAGTTTGTTTCAGATCACTAGAGAGCAATCAACAAGGCAAGAATTTGAAGGGGAGGTTATTTTGGGCACTACTTTTCTCCTGAAAGCCTTTGCTCATTAGCAAGCAGCGTCTGGGAAGCTACAAGACTGGATGGAAAGCAGCAGCTGAGGAAGTGAGAAATGGAGCAGGATGCTATTAGCAATCTTACAATCTTCTGGAGCGAGAGGGGTTGGGAGCGAATGAGGGCATCGACACATGAGTTCACCAGGCGTTCATAGCCCCCAAGAAGTCCTGGCACACACCCAGAGCTGTCAGTTGAATCCGTAAAGAGATGAATTAGAAACAGACCCACCCTCACAAACGCTGAAGCTCAGTTTCAAATTCTCTCAACTCCATGGGGCTGGAGCACTAGTATAGTGGATAGGGCATTTACCTTGCATGCAACTGACCCAGGTTCGATTCCCAGCACCCCATATGGTGACCCCGAGCACTGCCAGGAGTGATTCCTGAGTGCATGCGCCAGGAGTAACCCCTGTGCATTGCCGGATGTGACCCCAAAACAAACAAAAATTCTCTCAACTCCTGATTGAACTAAGATCTTCCTCTGCCATTATATGCTGCCTGCTAGAAACAAATGTTCATGTCTCTGGAGAAAGGTGAAACTATCCAGAAGCCATGCGGGATCTCATTAGGGGAACACCTTATGAATGATTTTTCACACGGAGATAACAAGTTTCTTTTTACAGGGTCCTCTCACAGTATGATTCATTCCTCCATCAACCTAGAAAAATAGAGCTCATTCATTTTAAGAAACGAATATGAGATTGAGACCTTACCAGGAATTTTGAAAAGTAGGGTTCCAAGCTTCCAGGTATTGTTAACTTCTCTTGTCTCTCATATTCACTTTTTTTTTCTTTTTGAGTCACACCCAGTGATGCACTCAGGAATTACTCCTGGCAGTGCTCGGGTAACCATATGGGATGCTGAGAATCGAACCCAGGTTAGCCAAGTGCAAGGTAAACACCCTACCCGCTGTGCTATCGCTCCAGCCTCTATTCACCTTTTCCCCTTTTTTGCTTTTTGGGTCACACCTGGCGATGCTCAAGGGTTACTCCTGGCGGTGCTTGGGGGACCATATGGGATGCTGGGAATGGAATTGAACCCGGGTCGGCCACGTGCAAGGCAAACACCCTACCCACTGTGCTATTGCTCCAGCCCTTATTCGCTGTCTTTTTAAGAAGTGTAAGCTACAAAAATTGCTAACATATGTTTTACTTCTAATATTTGACAAAAGCACAATGAAGAACATGCATTTTGTGTTCTTTTATTTTCTAATTGCTTGTCAAACTTGCAAATCATAAACACGTTTTGTACGTTTTTTAAAAGACTAAACTGAAATATAGCTTCAATATACTTCCAGAAATTAACAGAGGAACAATTAAATTAGCTATAATTCTGCATATTTGGCGAGTAAAACTCCTAGTGAAAAAAATATGCAGATCAAGAAGTATAGGCAAGGAGGGAAACTGGGTACAAAGTGGGTGGGAAATGTACAATGGTGAAGGGAAGGGTGTTGGAACATTGTATGACTGAAACCCAATCATGGACAACTTTGTAACTGTGTATTTTATGGTGACTAAATTTAAAAAAGAAATAAAATAATTTTTAAAAAAAATACAGAAAAAAAAGAATAAAAAAGAAATACAGGCATTCTAACAACCAGTTTTTGGAGCTGACTTCCAAAACTCAGAAGGATACTCTCTCCGTGTCTTTGACTAATAACACATGGATAAATATTATACAATTATGAAATATAGGAGTGGAGCACATACTTTGCCTGCTGGGGCTCTGCTTTCCTGCTGATGCCCTGCACTGCATGTTTCCCTGAATACTGAAAGGTGTGGCCCCAAAACAAAACAAACAAACAAAACCCAAATGTTTAAAGGCTGGAAAGTACAGTGGGTGAGGCACTTGTGTTGCCTGGTGCTTTTATGATCCCCGGCACTGTGTATAATCCCTAGACCCCTGCCAGGAGTAATCCCCACACACAGAGCCAAGAGTAAGCCCTGAGCAACACCATGTGTGGGCAAACTTTTTTTTTAAGAATTATGAGACAAACTTTGCTACAAGTCTGTTCTCATATTTTGGTAACTTTGAATATATTCCTAGGTGCTTTAAAGATACATATTTTAAATATATGAAAATATATGAATATGCTAAGATTCTGCAATTCCTAACTTATCAAACATTACAAATAAAGATTTTGGGAGAAAGATCTAAACTGAATAATTATACATTTTAATTATTATGAGGTTATTGGAAAGATTACGCCATTAACTTTTATTTTAGTGTGCTTTAGTCAGTGATATTTGAATACCATCATTTTAATTTATTTATTTAGGTTTTGGGGGTGCCACACTGGCAATGCTCAGGGTTTACTCCTGGCTCTACACTCAGGAATTACTTCTGGCTGTGCTCAGGGGACCATATAGGATTCTGGGCATCAAAGCTGGGTGGGCCACTTGCAAGGCAAATGCCCTACCACTATACTGTCCCTCTGGTCCAAGTACCATCATTTTAAAGTTCAGTATTGAATGTTCATCATGTTCAAAACTAGTGAAAATAAGCAAATACAGCATGAATAATTTACTTTTATCTACTATGTATCATAGTTTGTTGACAACAGATTTCTTTGCAACCAAATATATTACCTAAAAACTAGTTGATCAATATTTCAGAATATTTTGGGTTAGCAGACTTAGCTCTATTAACTATCAAATATATATATTTAATAGTTGATTTGCTATGGAAATATATAATTAAAATTCTGAAATAGCATAAATTACCCCTCGTGGTTCTATTTCCTTGCATAACATAACATTTAAAAAATTACAAATCTGATTTTTTTTGAGGTCTAGAAGAATTAAAATCCAAGTGAAATCATCCATCTATTGAGTCAAGCTTCTCTACTTTTAAAAAACAGTAACCAAAAATTTTATGTTGTGTAGATTATATTTTTCTAAATTTGCTACACCCCAAAAATGTCAAAAGCATCCAGTAGAAATTTTCAAACACCAATAGCCCATTTGAGAAGAGGAATCATTGTTCATCCGCTGTCTCTTCCTGAACCATGTGTTCAGGAAAGCACGAGTTGTCCCAGACTCCTGAATTGCTGCTCAGGTCCTTTCAAGGATGAGGAGAGGCGACTGTCAGATGCTCAGCTGTCTGTTGACCTTGGCAAGAGCATCACTGACCACATCAAGGTCATGCCGCAGCTCGTTCATGGCGCTGGTTATACTCTTGGTGTCTTTCAAGATCTGAACACTCTGTGTATATGGATTATACTTCACTCCAAATGGACGTTTAATAGTTTTGGTGAATTCTCTATTTAAGACAACAAATAAGAGGCCATCAATTTCTGAAGAGGATGAAAAGTAATAAAGAGCAGCGAATCTATTCTACACATGAGGCAAAAGACACATTGGTGCTACCAAACTGACCTACTTCCTGAACTTGCAGAAATTTTAAAATACACAGACATATATACCCCCTGATTACTAGGGAAAGATCCTGTAGGTACTTTTATTAACCACTTATTATTTTCTTCATCTCTGATTACACTTAAAGAGACCAGCCACAATAACCTCAAGTAAACAATAACATGTTGCCACATAGTAGCAGACCCTTCAGTAATTTTACCACTTCCCCTTCCTACATGTACATTCTCCCTGTGAAGAATATTTTCCTGGTCAGGATACATATTACATAAGGTAAGGTGCTTGCCTTGCATGCAGCCAACCATGGTTTGATCCCCGGCACCACATATGGTCCCCAAAACCGCTCCAGAAGTGATCCCTGAGCACAGAGCCAGGGATCACACTGCCAAGTGTGACTCAAAAATATGAGAAGGGAGAGAGATAAAGAGAGAGACAGATAGACAGACTATACCTTTCTCTAGGCTGCCTTTAAATGAACTAAATCATATTCTTTCTGCAAGTAAGAAGAGTCTGTTTTTTTTAACTCAACACTTAATCTTTCACTTGGCACCCCACAAGAGCAGCTGTGTTAAGGACCCCCAAAGTCATAACTGAAGAAAACTGTACATGAGTAGGGGTTTAAAATCCAACTTGCAATCCATCTGGTCCATCTAGAAGGGACCCCTTCTTCCAATCTGCACAAAGATACCATATATATACGCTAGAGGGATTCTTACAGGTGTTATTATTCTTTGGTTATATCATTGTCATTGTCATCCCATTGCTCATCAATTTGCTCAAGCGGGCACCAGTAATGTCTCCTTTTTTTTTTTTGAGACTTGTTGTTACTGTTTTTGGCATATCGAATACGCCACGGGTAGCTTGTCAGGCTCTGCCATGTGGGCGAAATACTCTCAGTAGCTTGCCGGGCTCTCCAAGAGGGGTGGAGGAATCAAACCCAGGTCAGCCTCATACAAGGCAAATGCACTGCCGCTGTGCTATTGCTTTAGCAAAAGTATTGGTTATATGCAAGTTCTAATCCCCTAGTTAATACAACAATTCAATTTCTGGAAGATGAAGAGTATGTCCTTTAACACTGACTCTCTATCACCACATCACAGTATGATGTCATAACACCATTTATTTTTGTTGATTCTACTTCCAGAGGCCTTTCCTTTTCTACTACCTCTCTCATTTCAGGCTTTTATTTTCTCTACCTTCCATATCTTTTTCTATATTTTTTAATTGCTTTAGTTTTGGGGACACACTTCTCAGTATTCAGAACCTACTCCTGACTCGGTACCCAGGGATACCCCTGGAAATGCTCAGGGAACAATACAATGCCAGTGATCAAACCCAGACCAGGGCTGGAGAGATAGAACAGTAAGACACTGTGCTTGCATATAGCATATCCTCAGAACTCCATATGTCCCGAGTCCCCCAGGAGTGATCCCTAAGCACAAGGTCAGGTGTAAGCCCTGAGATCACTGGATGTCACCCAAACTCCCTCAAAAATAAATAACTAAAATTAAACATGTAAAGCAAAATGTGTAATGAGCCTTTGGTGCTAACTCTCCAGTACTTCAATATCCTTTCTTAACACACTTAGCTGATAAATTGTGTTTCACATATTTCCTGTATTTTACCACCTCCTCACCTTTTCTAATATTGACCCTTAACCTAAGAATCAACAAATCTATATCATTTCTGTCCTCTGAGTTTATTTATTGATTTTCCCCCACCTAGAATAAGATGCTTCTAAATAAAACATAGAGTAACATTTTATCATAATTTCTTTTCTTTTAAATTCTGATGGAGAAAATGGGAACAAACCAGTATCTCAATATATCTGAGCCATATCTACAATGACTAAACATGATTATTAACAACATACTCTAAATACTGGTTGTTACAGGCAAAAGGTGACTCATAGAATTCTAATTATCTAGCTGCTTACTTCTGTAATTGTGACCGTTACTGAATCTACCTTTCACAAAGGAAATTGAAGCATCAGGAAGATATATTTTACCTCATCTTCTCTTTGGCATCTTCAAAGCTTTCAGATACAAAATAGACATCCTGAAAAGTGGTGATGAGACACTCCTGTTTGCAGGTAACCTTAGGGTCAAAGGGCTTGACTTTGACGTGTCCAGAAAGTGCATGCTTAGAGGACAAAGAGTCAGTGAATCACATATGACTGATTTTTATAGGTAAGAGTCTACACACAATGGCAAGAACAGCACGTTTATTACTTATATAAATTTATTACTAATACCAGCAGTTCCAAATTCATTTCCCATACCTCTACCTAACTCATATTTCAATTCTGCAAAAGGGAACAATACAATTTGCATTCCCCATAAGTGCTCCCCAAGATCATCTCTAGACTTTACTTCTATAACTCTTCTCCATGAAGGAGTCACCAAGGATCCATACTTCCTCCCTCATTATAGCTCGACTCTCTACTAGTTATTTTATTCAATGGAATAATGTCTTATCCCAACCATTCATGACTTATACCTACTACTAAGTGGTAGGTTCATTGAGAGTAAGACACTGCTTTGTATGGTGTTTCACAAACCTAAATTCTTTCCATTATTACATAAATTTAAGAATCTCATTTAGTTCTCTAAAATTTATTGCTAACACACCAAAGGGAAATAATAAGACTCCTTAAGTAAAAGCTTTAAAACACTTTTCTCTAAAAGATATGCTGCACTGATATGTATGGGCACCTGGGAAATAAAGAAAATTGTCCCTTAAGTAATGTTTATTCCCATCCCAAGTATTTTTCACTCTTACTCCAATTAGAAAACAATGTCTCAAAGCTGGAGATAATAGAGCCAGTAGGGAGCTTGCCCTGCATGCTGCCTATCCAGGTTTGTTTCCTCAAGCCTCAAGTCTCACCAGGAGTGATCCCTGAGTATAGAACTGGGAATAAGTCCTGAGCACCACCAAGTATTTGGCCCAAAAGCCAAAAAATATCAAAACTGTCCCATCTTATCAGTTATATTAAGTTAACATGATTAATGTGCAAACACAACTCTTACTTTGAGTTCACTGATAGAAGAAAGTAAGCCAGCACCGAAGACTCTTAGTTGCCCATCTTGTTTACACAGTCCAAACTCCACAGTGAAAAAGTAGCACTGCAAAAGCACATCAATCTTACTTCCACATAATGAATGAACAAATTTAAGACTCTTTGTCACCAACCCAAAGCATCCTAGCATAAAGTCCAAGACCCCCAAACTAGCTCACAGCCTAACCTCCTTGCTCTGAACCAGCTCTGTTCCAAATTCTGTTCTAAGGACTCTCATACACTCTTTTTTTTTTGCTTTTTAGGTCACACCCAGTGATGCACAGGGGTTACTCCTGGCTCTGCACTCAGGATGTACTCCTGGTGGTGCTCGGGGGACCATATGGGATTCTGGGAATCAAACCTGGGTTGGCCGCGTGCAAGGCAAATGCCCTACCTGCTGTGCTATCGCTCCAGCCCCACTCTCATACACTCTTAAAATTTATTGAGGACCCAAAAAATCTTTTATTTATGTGGGTTATACATGACTATATTTATAATATTAAAATTAACAATGCATTGAGGTTGGAGTGATAGTAGAGTGGATAGGACACTTGCTTCGCACTCACTAACCCAGGTTCGATCCCCAGCACCCCATATGGCCCCCAGAGTCCAGCCAAAAGTGATCCCTGAGTGCAAAGCCAGGAGTAAGCCCTGATAACTACTGGATGTAGCTCCAAAAAAGAAAAGAAAAGGAAACAACAACAAAATCCAAAATTAATAGTGAGGAAAAAATGAAACACTGATTAACAAAATTTCTAGTGTAATAAACTACTTTGTGGCACATAAGTAACATTTTAATGGAAAGTAGCTACAAAGGTTGAGAAAAGTGACATTGTTTCACATTGTTGTAAACCTTCTTAATGTCTGGCTAGACAGTATTCAGTGCTTCACTGGGAAGCACATTCTCTGATCTGCTTCTATATTAACCTGTTGCAGCCAGGGTGTTTTCATTAAAGCCAATGCAAAAAGATAAGTCATTGGAGGAGAATTTTAACTACTTGCTTACTAGCTTTTAGAAATAACTGAATTTTTTTTTACATTATATATAAAACAATGAGTGACACTTTCTTAAAATTGAGCTGCAATGTGTAATCTGAAACTCTATCAATGAATGATGTCTCTCACACTAAAATCCACTTTGCATTTTGGACATTTGACCTACACCTCATTTTATTTTCAAGAATTCCATGAAAGGGTCAGGGACCCCAAAAGAATAATTTGATAAGCTACACTCTCAGCATTTAGCCTATTTCACCCTGCCTCCCCACCCCATTTTGCTCTAGTTTCTTGGCGTTCCCCAGGCACACCAAGGATGTTCTTATCTTTTCTATGTACCCTTGTCCCTCCCTCCTTGGCATGTGGAAATGTCATTCTTCCTTCTTAGGCTAGCACAGAGACTCCTCTGCCGGGAAGGAACCCTTCCCACCGGTCTCTGTAGAGGAAGCAGTTTGATCTCATTCTAACATATCTGTCTCCTTGAGTAGAATATAAGCTTCTTAAAGGCAGGAATCAGGGGCCAACGAGATAGTACAGAGAATAGGGCACTTTTCTTGTACACAATTGGCCTGGATTCAAACCCTAGAGCCCCATATAGTCCCTTAAGCCCTGCCAGGAGTGATCCCTAAGCACAGAGCCAGGAGTAAGCCCTGAACACTGCCAGGTGTGACTTTAAAACAAAATGGCGGGGGAGGGGGGTGGAACTGGCGGAGAAAGTAGGAATCAGGACTTACTTATCTGCATTTCCAGCATGGTGTCTTGTACCTAGTGCTCAAGAATACTTTGAGCAGCATTTTAAGGATGTGATTATGATTGTGGTTTTGGAACCACACTAAGTGGTGTTCAGGGCTTATTCCTGGCTCTGTGCTCGGGGATCACTCCTTGAGGAGCTCAAGGACCATATGGGGTGCTGGGGATAAAACCTGAGTTGGCTGCTGGCAAGGCAAATGCCCCACCTGCGGTACTATCCCTTTAGGCCCAGGACTCTATTATCTTAGCAGAAAAATGGAAGATACACAAACCATCTATAGTATTCCAACATTCCTCAACTTGTGTGTGTGTGATGCTGGGGATAAAACCCAGGTCCCCACATGTGTATGATGCGTGCTCTACTCCCGAGCTACCCCCTTAACTATCACAATCTGGGCTTCTGTTTTTGGTTTTTAGGTTTCTTTTGTTTTGGTTTTAGTTTGGGGGCCACAACTGGCTGTGCTCAGGGATCAGTGCTGGCAGGCTCAGGGGACCATATGACAGGCTGGAGATCAAACTGGGGTCAGTCACGTGCAAGCCATACACCCTATCCACCGTACTACCACCTGGCACCTGTCTCAATGCTTTTAAAGCTTGTGTGTCCTTTGCACAAACCTTAAGTTTTTTCTCTGAAGTCATTTAAATTATTCAAATTACGTAAAGTACCATGGGCAAAGGCAAATGTTCTAGTGGTCGACTTTAATAGTCTCCTCTAAATTAATCAAATCCCACCCCAATTAAGAATTGCTGATCTATATATACAGCTGTTTCCAGGCTTATACCGTTGCCAGTTTTTGAACTGCCTCCTCCGAAGCACCCAGAGAAGCCAAGCCAATTTCCTGGGAGAACTGAGCAAAACTGGGTTCGGCCAGAAGAGGAACATGACCTAAGAGTTCATGGCAGGTATCTCTGAAAAAGAGGCACAAGATTATCATCTTCTGAATCTTAATACCAGTGCATAACTACCAAGCACATAAAAATCTGAGATTTATTCAAATTAACTGGATTATATTACTTTGGAAAAGAACCACAAAGTACATTTATAATATATATATATATATATATATATATATATATAGTTGTTGTTGTCATCCAAAACCTTGGCCACTCCCAATTACCCAAAGACATCTGTATCTTCTCTGCCTGCACCCCCAATCAGTTTTCTTCAAATGTCAGTTTCCTAGCTAATCCCTTATGGAAATAAAAGACACACACACAAACACACACACACACACACAAAACCCCCCTCTCTATTCCATTCCCACTTTTTCTCAATGGTACCCATCACTATCTGACATAATACATATATTTACTTGTGATAATATGACTATGTCCTTATTAGAAAATCAAACTAGGCCTCATATAATATATAATATGCTCTAGAAAGGCATAATTTTGTCTGATTTCTTTCAGAGTTGCTTAGGACAGCGCTTGGTATAGAACAGGTTAAATGTCAATTAATAATAGTAATAATAATGGCTGTAATAATAATAGTAATAATAATTACTATTATTTACAATTAATAATAGTAATAATAATAATAGGCAGAGAATCTCTTGCCCGCACGCCTGGCTGTCTTCCCCAGGGCCCCTCAAAAGGAATGGGCTCCAGCTTCCCTCCCCACCCCGAGCAGAGCTCCCGGCAGCCAAAGACCACTGGAACCTAGCTACAGCCATGCTCGAGGCCCTTCTCCACACGTTTGGACAGGCCTCATGCATGAAGGCACTGGCAGAAGAACCCAGGTGTGTGTAATCCCATCAATGGTCAACGTCCAGAGACTTAGAAGCAAACTCCCAGAAGCGATATCTTGTAGCCTACTTCTCCCTCTGGGAGAAACTGGTAATCTTCTGAGAGTTTCCCGCCCACATGGGACAGCCTTGCAAGCTTCCCATGGTGTATTCATATGCTAAATCCAGTAACAAGCTGGATCTCATTCCCCTGACCCTGAAAGAGCCTCCAGTGCCTGTGACATCGTTGGGAGGGCCGAGTGGAGAGAGACTTCTAAGATCTCAGGGAAAGGACAAATGAGAGGTTACTGAGCCCGCTCGAGAAATCACGGGGTTTTGTGATTCGTGAATAATAATAGTAATAATAATAATAATGTAACAGTAATAATAATAATAGTGAAACTGGAGCGATAGCACAGTGGATAGGGTGTTTGCCTTGCACATGGCCGACCCAGGTTCGATTCCTCTGTCCTTCTCGAAGAGCTTGGCAAGCTACCAAGAGTATCTCACCCGCATGGCAGAGCCTGGCAAGCTACCTATGGCACATTCGATATGCCAAAAACAGTAATAACAAATCTCACAATGGAGGCGTTCCTGGTGCCCGTTTGAGCAAATTGATGAACAATGGGATGACAGTGTGACAGTGCTACAATAATAATGGCAAACAACATAGCGCTCAGAGCATGTATTGTGTACCAAGCACTGTTCTAAATGCTTCACACATATTAAAATCATTTCTTACACACACACACACACACACACACACACACAAAATCTACGAGTTAGGTACCATTAGAAAAAATATTTGATGAATACCAAGTAGAAGTACTCACGGCTCTGGGGTATAGAGGGGATCTGAGCTGTGTCTCACATACTGTGTGCAGTGAAAAACTCGAAAGGCTAAACCTGATAAGAAATCTCTTGGTGATAAGTAACCAGCCACAGGACGAATGGAAAAGCCTGTGCGCTCTGCAAAGCCAAGGAGAAAACACAATTAAATCTTCTCCAGCATAGGTCATTTTCTACAACACATTTTTTGGGGGGGCAGGGGATTGGGGGTTGGGGAGGGATCACAGCAGTGCTCCAGGCTTGCTCCTATTTCTGTGCTCTGGAGTCATTCCCAGTGGGGCTCAGGGAACCATATGTAGTACTGGGGATATATTCTAGGTCTTTCCTTTTCCCTTGCCTTCCCCTCCTCTCTCCCCTCCTCTCTCTTCCCTTACAGTCTGATTTTCCACTGACTGTTTCCTATGTGAATTTTCCTCCTCCAATGGGTACATTTCACCATTCCCTGGAACTTTGCATGATGGTGGGAGCATTCTATAGCTAGGTATCTGATAATGTTGCTACTAGTCACATATGCTTTTTGGGCACCCGAAATGTAGCTAGTGGGGATGGAGTAGGGCTAATATTTTTATTTTAAACACTTTATTTATTTATTTATTTGCTTTTTGGGTCACATCTGGTGATGCACAGGGGTTACTCCTGGCTCTCTACTCAGGAATTACTCCTGGTGGTGCTTAGGGGACCATAAGGGATGCTGGAAATCAAACCCGGGTCGGCCACCTTCGAGGCAAACTCCCTACCTGCTGTGCTATCACTCCATCCCTATTTTATTTTATTTTTTTTGTATTTTATTTTATTTTTTTAATTAATAGTTTATTTTTAATTAGTGAGTCAACGTGAGGGTACAGTTACAGATTTATACATTTTTGTGCTCATGTTTCTCCCTTACCAAGTTTGATAACCCATCCCTTCACCAGTGCCCATTCTCCACCACCAGTAAACCCAACATCCCTCCCCCCCTCCCCAGTCCCGTCTCCCCCCACCCCACCCTGCCACTATGGCAGGGTATTCCCTTTTGTTCTCTCTCTCTGATTAGGTGTTGTTCCATCCCTATTTTAAATACTTTAATAAAAAAATAAACAGGTATCAAGTGATTGTCTAGTTCGACTGCGAAAGAAGCCCCTTCCAATAGATATTTTCTTTGATGGGACATTGGTGTTGGAATATTGAATGCCAGAAACTGTATTATTAATAACTTGGTAAACCACAATGTTAAATACTTTTTTTTCTTTTTGGGTCACACCGGCGATGCACAGGGGTTACTCCTGGCTTATGCACTCAGGAACTAATCCTGGCGGTGCCTGGGGAACCATATAGGATGTTGGGAATTGAACCTGGGCCAGTCACGTGCAAGGCAAATGCCCTACCAGCTGTGCTAAAATAAAGTTGTAAAAAAAGAATTCTGGTATAATCGGAATCAGGCAGATAACTCAAAAGGCTGGAGTATGCACTTATGCTGGAGTTCTGGGTTTGATCTCTAGTACCACATGGTACCAAAGAATGTTCTCCCCTAAAACAGTGTCAGTGTAGCACTGTCATCCCATTGCTCATTGATTTGCTTGAGCGGGCACCAGTCACATCTCCATTGTGACTTGTTACTGTTTTTGGCATATCAAATATGGCATGGGTAGCTTGCCACGCTCTGCTGTGTGGGCGGGATACTCTTGGTAGCTGCTGGGCTCTCCGAGAGGGACCAAGGAATCAAACCCTGGTTGGCTGTGCGCAAGGCAAATGCCCTACCCACTGTGCTATTGCTCCAGTCCTACAAACAGCTTAGTAAATCCTCAAAGATTTAATGGCCCTCTGGTGAGATATAATTTTCATAAATTTTTTACTGAAATATTATTGATAATTCCTTTTGCCATTTGGTTGTAACAAGCAATATAAAACAAATCAATGTGTGCCTGCTGAGGGGGCAGGTTTGGGGGATGTTGGGAAAATGGGTACAATAGTCGGGGGGAAGATCACTCTGGTGGTGAGACTGGTATAGGAACATCAAAAGCCTTTAACGACTGTATTATGGACAACTTTGTAAACCACAGTGTTTAAAGTACAAAAAAGTTAATTTAAAAAAAAAAGCTAAAAACTAGGGAAAAAAAAAAAGAAACTGAATTAAATGGTAACTACTAGCGGCCAAGCAATTCAAAGCAGAATTTAACATTCCCTATACAAAAATTTAATCAGTTAATTACCTTTTAAAAAATTTGAGACATCTTCCAATTGTGGGATGTTATCTTCCCGATAACCACAATATTTAGAAAGCAAAGGTAAGTTTTTGAGATACTCTCTGCAGGCATGGGTCGGGTAGAGTTTGAGGAGCTCTCGAAATACAGTGCCCCAGGTCTTAATCTCCTCTTCAGTAAACTCAACCTTAGGAATAGGTTCTCCACTGAAGGAATAAAGGAAGAAATTATTTTGGATTCATATTCAGTGAACAGTAACATTTGTTCTCTTTTCTACTAAATGAGCATAAAAAATTCATTAATTTTGTTAGTGAAAAATTGTAATAGTTGCATTTCTGATCTACTTACTGTTTATAATTCATGGCCAAGTCTGCAAAATATTTTCGTCTTTTACGGTAGACATTGTCTTTGAAGCCCTAATAATTGGAGACAAATTTTTTTAATATCCATACTAAAAAACAGATGGTAAACAGTATTTAGGAAACATTTCGCAATGGTTTGGGTTACTATATTAAGATATTACATAATTGCTATTATGAATAAGTATATTTAAGTTGTTATCATTTTAACTTGAAAGCCAATAATCTATGACAGCTTTATATATGGTAAATACAAAGATAAAAGATACTATTGATGCAAAGATACTATAACTGTCATAAAAAAAAAGAAGTTGGGGCTGGAGAGATAGTACACAGGTAGGGTGTTTTCCGTGCACACAGTGGACATGGTTTTGATCCCTAGCACCCCATATGGTACCCCAAGTCCTAGAAGTAGTCATCGCTGAGTGCAGAGCCAATAGCCAGCCCTGAACATTGCTGGGTGTGATCCCAAAACCTAAATAAATAAATAAAAAATTGGAGTAATAAGAAAAACACCATTTGGGGGCTGGAGCAATAGCACAGTGGGTAAGGTGTTTGCCTTGATGAGGCCAACCCGGGTTCAATTCCCAGCATCCCACATGATCCCCTGAGTACTGCCAGGAATAATTCCTGAGTGCAGAGCCAGCAGTAACCCCTTAGCACTGTTGGGTGTGACCCCCCCAAAAAAAACACCATTTCGACTGGGGACATGACTCAGGAGAGAGAACACATGCCTAGTACATGCAAGTTCCCAGGTTTGAGCCTCAAAGCACCACAGAAAGGTCCTGGTGACTTCCAAGTACCATCAGGTCCAAGCCCCAAAGCCATCAGGTTTTATCACCAGGCAAAGCACCTTTGGGTACTTGGAGCACATTTGGGTATGGGCCCTATAAAGGAAACTAAATATAAACCAGAAAAGTTAGCCCTTATTAAACGTGTGGCCAGTGAGAGAGCTAAACAGCTGGAGCGCATGTCCTGCAGGCAGGAGGACAAGATTTATCTGTCTGGACCCAGTGGTCACATCAACACCACCAGGAGTGGCCCCCGAGAACAGAGAAGAAATAGCCCCTGAGCACTGCCCAGTGTAACCCCAAATGTAAAGCATAGGCAGACAGACATAACTGGTTCTTCTTCAAGGGTGAGGGTTTTTAATTTAATTGTTTGATTACAGGCTGGAGTGATAGCACAGCGGGAAGGGCGTTTGCCCTGCACACGGCCAACCCAGGTTTGATTCCTCCGTCCTTCTCGGAGAGACTGGCAAGCTACCAAGAGTATCCCGCCCACAGGGCAGAGCATGGCAAGCCACCTGTGGCATATTCGATATGCCAAAAACAGTAACAAGTCTCACAGTGGATATCTTACTGGTGCCTGCTCGAGCAAATTGATGAACAATGGGATGACAGTGCTACAGTGTTTGATTACATTTTCAGTTCTATTTTCATGTCATAGTAATTAATAATTAAATATTACTCAATCGAAATCATAGTAGCTGGATCTATCCTTGTAATTCATTGTAAAAATGCAAACATAATCATTTTCTGTTTGTTTTGTCTTGTTTTGTGAGACACACCTGGTGGTGCTCAGGGTTACTCCTAGTTCTGTGCTCAGGAATCACTCCTGGCAGGCTTGGGGGACCATATGGGATGCCAGGGATTGAATTTAGGTCTGCTGTATGCATTACCTGCTCTATTATCTCTCCAGTCCCTCATTTTAGAAGCAAACAATAATTTAAAAAGACAAAGCAGAACCAAGGGACTGAAGAGATAGTACAGTGGGTAGGTGTTTACCTTGCACCTGGCTGACCCAGGTTTAATCCTCAGCAGCACATAGGGTTCCCCAGCACTGTCAGGTATAGCCTCCAAACAAACAACTCAATCAGCATCTACAAAGAGCTTGCATTGACTTGTGACTCTAAAACAGTACAGGAAACCCTTTCAGAGAAAACGCTCTCAGACTCGAAACAGACACTCACAATCCAGAGTACGTGGAAGAGGAGGGTGGGGCTCAGGAGCAGCTTCCCAACAGTGGTTCCTAATGGCCAGTGAGAAGGGAAGGGCTGGACAGGGAATACAGATAAGGGGGAAAGGCACGTATGAGGCAGACCCAAGCTTGATCCTTGGCAACATATGGTCCCCTGAGTACTGCCAGGAGTGATCCCTGAGCACTGAGCCCAAAGGAAGACCTGAACACAGTCAGGTGTGGTCCAAAAACAAGAGAGAGAGAGAAGAGACAGAGAGAGACAGAGACACAGAGAGAGAGAGAGAGGACAGAGAGACACAGATACACATACAGAGGTGGGGAGAGAAAGTGAGAGAGTGAGAGAAAGAGAGATATAAAGAGAGAGAGAGAAAGAAAGAGAGTGAGTGAGAGAAAGATAAAGAGAGAAAGAGAACTGCACAGTAGAGGAGTCCGAAACAAGGACAGTGCCCAGGGCACACAGGAAGGTGAACATCACCAGCTGTGCTTCAGAAACACAAACCACCATACAGTCCAGTGCTGCTGGCACATGGAGACCAAGGAGGAGTGTGCTGAAGGTTATTTAGGGGTGTCTTAAAGAGCTTGGGTTTTAGCTTGAGAACAATGGCTGGTGACTGAAGAAGAGATTCGGATTCTGTGGCGGTGCAATAGCACTGGGATTTAGTTGATGGAAGTGATGACTCCTATACACAGAGGTATGACGGCAACTCCTTGAAGTCCCATAATACTGTAAATTATTGGAAATATATAAATTTATCATTAATAAAATAATTGAAAATAAAGCTTTATGAAGACATATTTCACTTGCCATAAAGTAAACTTTTTAGTTTGTTCTGGAGCCACAGCTGGCTGTGCTCAGGGCTTACTCCTGGCTGTGTTCAGGAATCTTTCTCTGCAGCGTTTGGGGGACCCATGCATGGTGCTGAGGCTCAAACTGGGATCAGTCGTGTGCAAGGCAGGCACAGTATTACTTGTGCTCTCTCTCTGGTCCCTAAAGCGAACATTTTATTGTATTTTATTTTTGGTTTGGGGCCACATTTGGCGGTGTTCAGAGATTATTCCTGGCTCTGAGCTCAGAAATAACTGCTGGTAGGCTCAGGAGACAACCATATGGGATGCCAGGGATTGGACCCGGGTCAGCCATGTGCAAGGTAAATGCCCTACCCACTATACTATCTCTCTGGCCCCTAGAGTGAACATTTTTTTTTTTTTGCTTTTTGGGTCACACCTGGCGATGCACAGGGGTTACTCCTGGCTCTGCACTCAGGAATTTCCCCTGGCCGTGCTCAGGGGACCATATGGGATGCTGGGATTTGAACCCGGGTCGGCCGCGTGCAAGGCAAATGCCCTACCCGCTGTGCTATCGCTCCAGCCCCTAGAGTGAACATTTTAAACTATATAACTTGGTGGAGTTTTGTATATTGACAAAGTTATGCAATCATCTCCACTGCAACTTTAGAATATTTTTCTCTTCTCAAAAACAAAACAAAACAAAATAAACACCAAGTTCATTAGTCTTTCTATGTTCCTCCATCTCTGACCCCTGACAAGCAGGAATCTATTTTCTGTTTATTTGAATTTGCACCTTAAGGACATTTTTTCTTTTTTTGTTTGTTTGTTTCTATTTGGGGGTCACTCCCAGCAGTGCTTCAGGCTTACTCCCAACTCAGGGACCACTCTTGGCGGGCTCAGGGGACCATAGCAGATGACAAAGATTGAACCCAGGTCAGCTGCACACAAGGCAAACACCCTATCTGCTGTACTATAACTCTAGCCCTAGCATCTTTTGGACATTTTAAACAAAAGGTATACTTCGATATTCTTTACTACTATAATGTTCTAAAGAGTCAGTGATAGTGTAGCAGGTATCAGTATTTTACACTTTTTTGTTATTTGATTTTGAGCCATGCTACTCCCAGCTCTGTGCTCAGATATCATTCCTGGTAGTGTTCAGGGACCATGACATGTGGGGATCAAACCCAGGCTTCCTGCATACAAAGCATGTGCTTAGCCCAGGGAGCTATCTATGGGCCCTATGCTTCTTCATGACCAATACAATTCTATTTTATGAACATACAATGCTTTCTCCATTCAGTAGTGAGTGGATATGTAAGTTGTAGTTCTCCTTTTGATATCATGTGTAATGCTACTATGAATATTTGTGCAGAAATTTCATTGAGGAGTTATGATTTCAGTTCTCTTGGATATATACACAGGCACCATTTTTGGTGATTTGGATAATGGGCATGATAGAGGGATAATGGCCACATTAAAGCTTTTGACTATCTTAGTGACTGGTAGACAGTTGGTTTTGAGGTGGCAAGTCCGGATGATCATTTAAAGAATTTGGTTATAGGGATAAATAAGAAACAAATTTAAATAACTGAGAGGTGAAAATCAGCAGGACCTTGGTGCCTATCAGTAAAACTTATGCATATTTTCATAAATATTCCCCAGGATTTTTGTCTCTGGACAATAAATGTCCTTCTTCCCCATCTCACTCTTGTCTTAATCTGGTAACATCTAGGTATAGTGCTGACCTTTTCTAGTCACTTTAGCTAGAAGGCTGGGTTTTTCCATGTAACCTGTCCGTGCCACTTAGCACACTTCACATTTTATCTTGTATGTACTTCTTTGTACATGTGAGATCTATCTTTTCAATTAGACTGTAATCTTCTTGAGGATAAAAAGTGCAATTTATTGATCTTAATGTTACACTTGAAAGGTATAATATAAGAGGATGGACTGGCTAGAGGCTGTCTAAGGCAGTGAACAGTCATATTCACATGGTAACTAAGTGGTAAAAGGAATATTTAATTCCTGATCCATGTGACTCCACAAATAACTTTTTCCTTTCCTCCCCTCCCAGATTCTAGGGTTCCCTAATCAATGTATTGTTCTGATCCCAGCAGTTCTCCAACTCATGCCTTTACAAATTACACATATTTTTCTCAGAAAACAACTTTCTAATTTCTCAGCTGAATGATAAATCTTTTACTTTCCTACCTCTCTTCCCCTTTCCATTACTTCATGTCATTTTAATAAAGTCTGCCTGCAGACACTGATTTCATTTTACTGTAGCTCTGGAATAACTGTCAATAACAGAAAAGCCAGGCACAATGCCAGACAGAGGTTTTGGACCCAATGAAGTTAGATGTTCCCAGGCACCACTTTCAGTTCCACTCAGGTATAGGTTTCCTATCACTTCCTGAAATCCATATTAAAACCAAATTCTCCATAGTCTATAGTAAGCACATCTCCCCCACTCTGCCCAATGTTCTCCCGATGGAAAATGCCGTCCTTAATTTTTAATTTTCTTAACATTATTTTGTGAAAATATTCATTTGAAATATTTACAGGATGATCCGCATCTAGTTCAGATCCATACATGAGAACTCTGTTGGCACAAAGATCCAGGTCAGAAATCTTCTTTGGAAACCAGGGAACTGTCTCCATATCTGAAAAATACAAAAACAACTACAGTTGAAATGATCATCTTAAATAAAGCAAACATGAGGTTGGAGAGCTAGTACAACAGGTAGGGCATCTGCCTGACATGCAGTCTCCTGGGCTCGATTCCCCGGCATCCCATAGGGTTCCATGAGCATTGCCAGGAGTAATTCCTGACTGCACGCCAGGAGTAGCCCCTGAGCATAGTAATGTGTGACCCCCCCAAAATAAATAAATAAATAAATAAATAAATAAAGCAAACAAAAAATTAAAGAAAGCCCAAAATGTATTTGGATGAGATTTCTAATTTTAACTTTACATGGATGCAAAATTTATATAGGCAAGCTGCTTTATTTCCAGTAATTGCTTTTACTAGAAATTTGGGAGCTTTAAGATTCTTCTGAAATCTCAGGTTGATTTCAGAAGAATCTTAATAACACATTAATAACAGATCAGATGTTCAAAAAATAGTAAGCAACATATGTTATCCTGAAAAAAAATCATAATGAGGAAGCACAACGGGTCAAGTTGCAAATTTATTTGAACTTTTTTGGGTCATACCTGGTGATGCAAAGGGGTTCCTGGCTCATGCACTCAGGGATTACTCATGGCGGTGCTCAGAGGACCACATGGGATGCTGAGAATCAAACCCAAGTCGGCCTGTGCAAGACAAATGCCCTACCCACTGTGCTATGCTCCAGCCCTATTTGAACTTTTAATGCCTAATTTTGTTGAAGAAAAGAACCTTATAGATCAATCATGCCTATATCACTTTGATCTCACTATCCCTCAGCTATTCAAGACTCCAAGGTTTTTTGCACATGTTGTTTTCTTGCCCAGAATCTCTACCTCACCCCCACCTCCCTCTAGTCCACCCAGCATTTGTTTTCCTTCTGTCCTCTTCTGCCTACAACCAAGTCAAACCAGCCTTCTTTGAACCTGAGTGGGCAGGACGTAAACTCTATACTCTGGGTTCACATAACACAGTTTCTGACTCTTTAAAGTTTTTACTAAGCCTTTTATTGTTTTTGTTTGGGGGATACACCCGGTGATGCTCAGGGTTATTACTGGTTTTGCACTCAGGAATCACTCCTGACAGTGCACAGGGGACCACACGGCATGCTAGGGACTGAACCTGGGTCAGCCCGCCCACATGCAAGGCAAACGTCCTACCTGCTGTACTATGGGGAGAAGGTCTCCCAAGCAGTGCCCTTGAAGCTCAGGAGCCCCTCTTGGAGATTTCCAACCCCCCACACCAGCTCTTCCACAGGAAGCCCAGAGGATGTGGTGCTGGGGGAGCCTGCAGTGCAGGGAACTACCTGGCCCCCTCTGGCAGTGCTCAGGGGCCAAGCGGCCAAGCAAACTACAAGAATTTTTTCAAGATAGATGATCTTAGTCTAAAGAAAAACCAAAGGGCACATGAACTGGTCCTTAGTAGGAAGCTTGCCCCAGAGGGGGTGGTGGGGGAGAGGTCAGGAAAGGGGCTCCAGTGACAATAACAGAGGTGGTCAGTCTGGACCAGACTGAAAGGAGGTAAAGTGATGTGCACAATACCCTTCAGTAACACTATTGCCCATGACAATGCCTAAAAGGGGAAAAAAAAAACAGGAAAAAAGAAAACAAATATCTGCCATAAAGGCAGACTGGGGGACAGGAGGGAACCTGGGGGCAGGAGGGAAACTAGGGACAATGGTGGAGGGAAATGAATTGGTGAAGAGATTAGTGTTCAAACAACATACACATGAAAGCTAATCATGAATAACTTTGAAATTTTACAATCCATGATTCAATAAAAAACAGTATTTTTAAGGACTGGAGCGATAGCACAGCGGGTAGGGCGTTTGCCTTGCATGCAGCCAACCCGGGTTCGATTCCTCCATCTCTCTCCGAGAGCCCAGCAAGCTACCGAGAGTATCCTGCCTGCACGGAAGAGCCTGGCAAGCTACCTGTGGCATATTCAATATGCCAAAAACAGTAACAACAAGTCTCACAAAGAAGACATTACTGGTGCCCACACAAGCAAATCAATGAACAATGGGACAATAGTGCTACAGTGCAATATCTTTAAAAGAGAAGATCTTAGTCTAGGGGCTGAAGAGATAGCCCAAAGCAACGGGACACATGCTTTGCATGCAGGAGTACTGGCTTTGCACAGTAATCTGAGTGCTCCCAAGAGTGACCCCCAAGCACAGAGTCTGAAGCAAACCCTAAACACCACCAGGTGCATCCTCCCAAAATAAAAAGAAGTCTATATCTTTGCTATTTGATTATCTGAAACATTAGTAGGCTTGATTGTTTTTTCATTAGCTTTTGGTGGAAAGCGGGTAGGGAGGAATATTGTATATTATACTTTTCAAATCATAGATGTCTGCAACTGCAACATTTTCAACAAATTCGAAGGCTCAATTTCATAGCCACAAGACACTAAGTACTGTGATAGCTACTAAGTGCTTATTTATTGTGTGCCGGATGTTTGTGCAATCAAGAAATGTCTGATGACTTGAAAATGGCAATAATTTAATTGACATAACTATTCTGAATCTTTCTGATATTGAAGACTTCCTTTTCTCTCATGCATGATTAACTATTGCTTTGCAAGTTTCCTTTACTACTTTGAGTAACTATTCTGTGCTCCCTTCTCAACAGACTATATGCAATTTGAAAAGACAGTGTTTTATATTTACTGTAGTGCCTTCAAGATAAATATAATATGAACACTTATAATGCATTTACTCCTGCAAAATTGAGCTTTTTTCCCCCAAACTTACCATCTTCCTTTGCTATAAAATTTTCTGGAGGAGTCACAGAAATTACATTAGTGTGAGATTTCAGGAGATGAAAAACATCATTCAATTGTTCTCTGTTGATATCACAGTCAACAAATATCTCAAATTCTGAGTTTCTTCTCTTTGATTTTCGGGACTCGATGTGTAGCAGGTTTACATGCTTCTCCTATGTAAATAGAGGGTAGAGATTTTTTTTAATTATTGCAGGGTTTTTACCATATGATTGCTTCAAATGGCAAAAGTCTTCCACTAAATTACTTTTACTATCACTTCAATCACTACATCACACCAAAGGGAAACAAAACTGCCTCCATTACAACTAACAAAAATGTTTTTACCTTAAATTTTAAGCACAATTCACAAAATTTTATTCTGGGGTGGGGAAGGCACATCTGACTATGCTCAGAGCTTACTCTTGGCTTTGTGCTCAGGGATCATTCCTGGTAAGACTAGGGGGACCATTTGGAGTACGAGGGATTGGACCCAGGTTGGCCACATTCCAAGTTAAGTGCCCTACCCACTGTACTATTATCTGGTCCGTCAAGAAAGCCCTTAAAAATTTACCATATCCACCAGAAATTAATACCCATTAAAAGTTCCTTGGATGGTGCTGGAGCGATAGCACAGAGGGTAGGGCGTTTGCCTTGCATGCGGCCGACCTGGGTTCAATCCCCAGCATCCCATATGGCCCCCTGAGCACCGCCAGGAATAATTCCTGTGCAATGCTGGGTCTGACCCAAAAAAGCAAAAAAAAAAAAAAAAGAAGCTTCTTGGATTGTCAGAAATGATGGACCTTCAAATCAAAATACCAAATATCCTAGATAAAAGAATCTTTGGAAAGTTGTCACAAAGGAAAGCCCACTTTCAAAATGTTATGTCAATGTTAATCCCTTATTTTTTCCTTTCTCTTTTTATTTTTTATTTTGCTAAAGCAAGAGATTTTTAAATGAAACTTGTCTAGGAAGATAGGAAGGGAGAGTCAGGGAGAAGTACATGTTTGAGAAAGAACACAAGCTTCTCTACAGTGAAAATAAGCACAGATATCAGATATGTGTTGAAGGGAGAACATGGGCTGGAGGAGCAAGCCATTAGTGTTAACCTTTAGAAAGAAGTTTCTTTTGCAAAACATACTCAACAAAATTTGATGAACAGCTTGAACACTAATACCTCAAAGCTTTCAAACCATAGCTTAGTGACCAGCTAAAGCAAACTGCTGCTGAACTCTCCTCATGCAAAGCCTGAGCTATGGGTCCCAGGCATGAAGACCTGCGGGAAAAGGGTTTCTTCTCTTCCCAATGGGGGCAGCCAAGGAACAGCACTGACAGCATAATAATGAAACATAAGAACGAAGCACCAGGGGCCAGAGCGATAGTGCAGAGGGTAGGGCATTTGCTTTGCACACCGCTGACCCGGGTTCAATACCCGGGATCCCATATGGTTCCCCATGCACACCGCCAGGAGTAGTTCCTGAGTGCAGAGGCAGGAGTAGCCCCTGAGCATCGCTGGGTGTGACCCAAAAAGAAAAACAAAAAACCCAAGCTCCAAACAGGGTTTTCATCAGATAAGCTTAGAGAAGATGATCTCCACTATTCATCAGCTCAATCTAAATTAACACTGTGAACACCTGTTTAGCCTAGTAAGAGTTGTGAAGGATACACAGCAGGCTAAGATATATTTGCAATCTAGTTAGTTAAGACTTGACAGACGAGGAAAAAATACAAGTGGTGTATGTTTAAGAGCTTAATATGATCTGCAAGAGGTGAAAGCATCTTTTCACATTAAAGGAAGTAGGAGGTTCATAAAGCAGATGAATGAAAATGACTATTGAAGAATCAACAGAATAGGAAGGCAAAACGGGAGGAGAAAGACTGTAAACATAGGAATTGTGTAAGTAAAAGCAAGAACGAGTCAAGAAAATAGGAATATAATCCAACAAGGCAGGAGAATTTCACAGATGTTGGGAAATTGAAACAGACAGGCTGTGTCCTGTAATAGAAATTAATCATCAGATCACTAGAGGAAAGCCAGTTATAAGATATACTGGAATTAGTCAGGAGTAGAGTTTCATTGATATAATTTTTATGAATCTTTACAATAATAATAAATTAATAAATATCTTCTAAAATATAACCTGAATAAAGAGAAAAGCTAAACTAGTTTTGGAGGGAAAAATACAATACCTATTTATTCCTGTATCAATCTACAAATTGAATGTTCCTAAAATCAAAACCTCCATGAAATTTCAAGAGAAAGCTAACCAAATAGTTTTAAACAAATCTAGAGGAATGCAATGAAATGATTTAAAATTCATCTGGGAGAAAAATTTAGTCTAGACATCCCAGGAAAATTCAGTAAAGCAAGAATACTCAGTGAGATATCCTATCAGGTGTTTCCATTATAGACAGGGAAGTACAAAAAGGCTAGGCATACTGGGACTGGAGCGATAGCACAGCGGGTAGGGCATTTGCCTTGCACGAGCCGACCCGGGTTCGATTCCCAGCATCCCATATAGTCCCTCGAGCACCGCCAGGAGTAATTCCTGAGTGCATGAGCCAGGAGTAACCCCTGTGCATCACTGGGTGTGACCCCCCCAAAAAAAAAAGTCAGGCACAAGGCTAGAATCCAGACACCGCCAGACACCGTCAGGCTTCATAATCCATTAATCTTAAATACTAGATTGTAAAAGAAAGTATTAATCAGCATAATGGATAAACAACTCTTCCCTGAGCAATTCTTATGTAATTCTAATACTGAAAAAATTTGAATATTTCATAACCAAAAACTAAGATAATTATATTGAGAGGATTATACTGGGAAGCAAAATTGAGCATATCACTATAGAGTTGCATTAAGAAACACAGATCATTGGGGCTGGAGCGATAGCACAGCGGGTAGGGCATTTGCCTTGCACGCAGCTGACCCGGGTTTGATTCCCAGCATCCCATATGGTCACCGCCAGGGGTGATTCCTGAGTGCAGAGCCAGGAGTAACCCCTGAGCATCGCCAGATGTGACCCAAAAAGAAAAAAAAAAGAAAAGAAAGAAACACAAATCAGAATCTGAAGAGATAGTGCAGTGGGTAGGTCATTCCTTGCATGGGCTGACGTGGGTTCATCCCAGGTACCCATATAGTCTCCTGAGCACACCAGGAGTAATCTGTGAACACAGAGACAGGAGTGAGCCCTGAACACTGTGAGGTGTGGCCCCCAAACGTTTTTTAAAAGGCAAATCTGGGGCTGGGAAGATTATACAGCAGGTAGGGTGCTTGCCTTGGATGCAGTAAGATTGTTTCTCTTCACTTTATATATACCAGTGTATCTGAATGCCAAATGCACTGAAACTTTGAAACGTATAGGGAACAGTGTAATTGTAAAACTTGCTATTTTGCAATGTTAAACGTCATTAGCTGGGCTGGAGAGATAATCCAACATGATTTGCACATGGGCACGAGGTTTCATCCCTGGTACTGCATCACCAGGAGTGACCCCCAAGTACAGAATGAGGTGTGGTTCTCAAACAAAAAATAAATAAAAATCATCAACAATATTATTAACCCATTATACGTAAATATTTAATGAAAATCTACTTCTCTGAAATCAAGGAAGTCCATCTTTCTTCCGCCATTTCTTTGTTTACTTTTTCATAAACCATTTGTATCTCTGCTCATCCCTTACAATCAAGCAATCTTTTAGAAATATAAGTTCTTATCCCCACCTATATCAACCACTCAACTCCACCGCCTCACAAATATTCTCTTCAGAGAAACCAATCTCTGAACAATTTCAGGTACCACAGTGCACGCTGAGAACACTTGGTTGTTTTTTTTTTTTTCTGGAGTCGGGGTGGGGGCCTTTCGCCAACCCATCTCATACTTCCGGAAGCCCCAGCAGCCCCACCCACCACCCACGTCTGCCTCCTTGTTGTCTCTTTGGCACCCCAAGGCTGCGAAGCAACAGAAAGTTTAATCAATTCTTAGACAAGGTCTTACCAACCATGCAATAAGATATAACAATGTTTACATCAATTTATTTTTGAGATCTATTGATATTCATAGTGCAACATTGTTATCTAATCAATTTTAATCCTAGAATTGTATCAACAGTGGCCGCTTTTTTTCTACATTAAATTTAAAAAACAATAAAATAGAAGTGCAAGTTCTTAACAAATTTCCGTAGTCCATCTGTGATGAATTTATAATAATTTATCTTCTAAGTATAATTTATCTTCTAAGTATAGTTTTAGAAACTAATTTTAGAAGAGTTATATGCAGAAGCATGGAAAGTGCTCACCTGGAAAATTTTCAGGGCTTTTATAAGTCCTCCAACTTCATTCTTTAAAGAAAAAATGAGAGTTGCTCTTCCCTTTTCTAAGGAGTGGTCTTTGTGTTCCTTATTATCTTCGATCATGATTAATCAGGTCTACTGTCCTAAAAACAATGCGTGAAAATGGAAAGGGATTAAAGAACTGTGCAGGAATAATCTTATTTTATAACACAGATAGTATCTGCTATTGCAAAGTATTACAGAGGCCAGAGTGACAGGTCAACAGACTGAGAACCTTCAGAGCATCTTGGGTAACCTGGCTTCTAGTCTCAGCACCGCGTGGCTTTTGAGCGTCACCAGAAGCAAACACCATGCACAGAGCCAGAAATGGTGGCAAGCATCATTTTGGGGGGCCAAAATCAAACAAAAATATGACATTATTTGATAGCATAAACATAAATCTAGTTTCCATCTTCTCACCTTTAAAACAGATACAGAGATTTCTTTGCCAGATTGTAAAAAAAAAAGTCCAAAAAAGATACGACATGGGCTAGCATGGTGCTTAGACTGTAATAAATTTTTTTTTCTCTTTTTGCTTTTTGGGTCACACCTGGCGATGCACAGGGGTCATTCCTGGTTCTGCACTCAGGAATTAGCCCTGGCGGTGCTCAGGGGACCATATGGGTTGCTGGGAATCGAACCCGGGTCGGCCGCAGTGCAAGGCAAACGCCCTACTCACTGTGCTATCGCTCCAGCCCCACTTAGACTGTAATAGATAATATTACAAGCTGTGGTTCCCTTTTCTTTTTTTACCTAACACAATGCTTTTAGGGCATAACTCAAGCCCACTGACTTCAGCTTTTCTGAGTTTTTTGGCTTGTCTGTTTATTTTAGGGCCACACCAGGCTATGCTCAGGGATCACTCCTGGCAGCCTCGAGAGACCATATGTGGTACCAGGAATCAAATCCAGGTCCATAGTATGCAAGGCAAATATCTTACTTGCTGTACTATTGCCCCAGCCCCTTACTGTTGGCCACTTAACTACCGTGATGTGACTTGATCTAGTTCTTCCTCTCTAATGTCTGCTCCCTTCTCTCTCTCTCTCCCTCAACCCCCACTATTTAGCACTCTATTATACCAGCTCCGGAATGGCTTCCCCACGGAGTCATTCTTAGATTTCTTGAGTCCCTAACAAGGCAGCTAGCTCTTTCAGAACAGGAACAAAATGTTTCTTTTGTAAATTGAAGAGCCAGGAGAACTCTGGACACATATGAACAAGAAAAATAACAGATACCAAAACATATCATTGTTCTATATAAGTATTCTCCTTTGCCCACGGTCCCTAAAACATCTTCAATTTTGACCTAAAATGTATTATGAAGCCAACTGTGTGTGGGGGCACACATACACACACCTGTGTGAGGGGAAATAAGGCTATTTAGGACATTAAAGTAGGGTATAGTAATTTTGTATTGGCAAATATTCATCAAGATAAACATAGTTGTAATTATAAATGAAACAACATAATGAGAATTCGTCGGTCTGTTGCAGTGTTACTGCAGTTTGAGTCCAAGCTCAGAGATCACATGAGCACTTTACCAATGAGCTTCATCCCTAGCCCAAGGACTTAGTCTTTCTTTCTTTCTTTCTTCTTCTTTTTTTTTTTACTGGGTATAATTTGCCCACTTGCTCAGAAATCACACTCACTGAGTGAAGCAGGTTTGATAGTTTAGTGCCTGGGGGAACCGTTCAATTCTGGGAATTGAACATACAAGACATGGACTCCAACCCTTTAGTTATTTCCCCATCCCTGAGGATTCATTCTTACTCATTTTTGTGTGAATATTAATTTGTCCTAATTGTGGCATATTCGATATGCCAAAAACAGTAACAAGTCTCACTATGGAGGTGTTACTGGTGCCCACTCAAGCAAATCGATGAGCAACCAGATGACAGTGACAGTGTGATGCTTCGTGTGCTGGGTCTAGTGGAATTACTCATAATAATTTATTGATAAAAACTGATTCCCTTGTCTTTCTCCAGCTCTCGCTCACTGTTCCAAGCCTGTGACAGAGCCACTCAGAACAGGAAGAGTGATGATAATTGTGGGCTTGAAGGCAGAGAGACTGTTTCAATGCCCCCACCAGCTCCAACTTCATTTACTTTTGGAAGCATTCCCTGACCTCTCAAGTTACCCTTCCTTCATTGCACCACATGCCTTTCATTCATAACTCCCAGCACAGATGCACTCAGAGCTCTGTTTGACGAGTATCTGGTTATGTCTGGTTCCCCATCTAGACTTTACTTACCATTGTGTTTCCAGCCCCAGTACAGTAATCACACATAACAGACAACTGTAAGGAGGTCAATGGATGAATAACTTAATGAAATGTTCATTAGAGGGCACAGAGTCTAGGAGGGGAAGAAATGCCATGCAGAAGGCGAGGCACTGTAACAGGGATGAGAGATAACATCATGATAGCAGTGGCTAATACACGTATTCTGATACATATTCAGAGATGCCTCATTGAATATGTGTGAACTGATTCAAAAGGGAACGGGGAAGAAAAGTTGGTGAGGCGGTAAAAGACAAATGAAGTGGAGGTGACCAACCATTACAGAAAAATGACAGGTAGGCAAGGTAAATGAGGCCAGACCCTTCAAAAGAGTCTGCACAGAGAACACAAAGGGCCTTGGCTTCATCCAAATGCCCACATAAGGTCACTGGCCATTGTGGTCAAAGGCTACATGAGAAAGGGAAGTACATGTAACCACCATTAAACTCTGAAATAGGATTCGTTTATGTCTTTCTAGCAAAGAATCTTTATGATAATTCTAGAACTTAGTTTAGGGATGGAGAAACAATACAGCAGAGACAATGCTTTCTTTGCATGTGGTCAACCTGGATTCAAATGCAGGCACCCCATATGGTTCCCTGAGCTCCACCACGGATCACTGAGTGAAGAACTGGAAGTAAGCAAGCCCTATGCATCACCAGGTGTGACCCAAAAAACAAAAACTAGAACTTAGTTTAATATCTATTGGATATTACAAATTGGAGGAATTCTACATATTTATTCAGAAAGTATGAATAAGTTTTTCCCTATATGAAGGCAAGATTACAGCTTTTCTTAGCTCTTAGCAATGCAAGAGGTGGGTGAGAGAACTCATAGTTAACTATTATCTATAAGTACCTGTTGGTATACAACATCCCATAATCTCAGGCCTAGCTAGGCCTGGATGTAAACGGTTTATGTTTTGGTTACTGTAACTTTAAATGGCGGTTACTGTTTCCGTTGGTTGATTTGCATATTTGCCTATGTGGCTAAATATGATTGGTTTGTATGTTAATTTTATAAATAAAAGGAGGTTGAACAGGCTGCTCTCCGGCAGGCCATTAACATCAAACCTCCGGAGACAGTCCTGTGATCCTCCCCAAAAAATATATTTATTCTCCGAGTAAAGTGCCTCTGACTCTCCGGTAAAATTGCAACATTGTTGCAACAAGTACCAACAGCTAATTTTTATTAATCTTTATTAGGTGGGATAGGAATTATTTATATTTTATAATCAAGAAAACTGAAGCTGAGGCCAGAGAAATGGTACAGTGAGTAAGGTACTTGCCTTGCACATGTTCAACTCTGATTCAATCTCTGGCACTCATTGTAGTGATTCCTGAGCTCAGAAAGGAGTAAGCCCTGGGCATTGCCACTGTGAAGTAAAGAGAAACTAGCCTGTCCATGGTCAGACAGCTAGAGAATGTAAGATGGCATTTAAAACTCTGCCCTCAGCACCAGAGAGATTAAGGCACAGGCCTTGCGTGCTGCCAATTCCAGTTGGAGACGCCGCATGATCAGATAGTCCACTGAGCATCTGCCAGGTGTATCCCTGGAGACCAAATCAGGTGTGACCTAGAGGCCCCAAATCATCATTGGTGTGGCCCTGGGAGTCTCCAGTAGTATTAGGGTAACCTGTGTCATCCTTGGCAACACAAGGAAGAAAGGAAGGAAGGAATTCTCACCCCTCTACACCTCACCTCCCAAAATAAACTTACATCGAATAGGGCTTTGATCTTTACTCAAATTTTGGCTATGACTTTGTTTTAAAGATCTATGCAGTATCAGTTTACCTCCCTTTATTCAACTACCTTCAATCCCTTTTTGAATCTCAACATTTTCACTGGTCGCTTTCATTTTTTCCCCTTTGGTCTACCCTCCCCCCCTTCTTTTTCAAGAGCTAAAAAGGTAGGAAAGAGATGGCTTAGAGGGCTGGACCCTCTGATTCTCGCTTCACATGCAAAAATCCTCAATTGGATCCACTGGAAGATATCATGCAGCACTGAGCTAGGGGTACCCGTGGCACTACTGGGTGGGTCAACAAAATAAATAAATAAAATACTAACCTGGTAAGATAAAAAGGCATAAAGTGTCTAGAAGGTCACATCTGCTTGAGTTTGTGTCTCATTAGGAATCATGTATTTTCGAGGAACAAATGAAGAAAAGTAAGTTTTTAATGATGTATTTTCTTTCTTCTTGTTTGCTTGGATTTTTTTTTTGTTTGGGGTCATACCCAGAGGTGTGCAGGAGACCATGTGGTGCTGGGGACAGAGTCTGGATCTCCTGCACGCAAAGCCTGTACTTAGGGGCTGGAGCCATAGTCCCAGGTGGGAGGGCACTTGCCTTGCATGCAGCCCATCTGGATTCAACTTCCAGCATCCCATATGGTCCCCCGAACACCGCCAGGAATAATTCCTGAGTGCAGAGCTAGAAATAACCCTGAGCATCACTCAGGGTGGCACAAAAACAAACAAAAAGCTTACACTCAGTTCACTATGTCCTGCACCGTCTCCTTAAAGCAGCGTCCTACTAGGCAATGCTGACAGATAACTGCTTCTTTCCTGTGAGAGGCGGGGAGCCAATCCCTACTGTTTCCTCGCCTGTCCAGAGATGCACAAGAAGGACAAGGCAGAGGGCAGAAAAGCCACAACCCCTTGTCAGAGCAGAGGGGCAGGTGCAGACACAGGGTGACTCTTCAATCAGCAACACTATGATTTAAATCTGTCTGCACTAGGAAGCACAAGTCACGCTCATATTTAAGGATTTTGAAAGTCTGATTGCTACTGGAAGACAGTACTAATGCCTTGGGAAAGACCTGTGTGGAAAAAGAGAAACCTCCAGAGAAACCTGATTTTCTTTTCTAAATAAAGGAAGGGAATGAAAATGAGCATCAAGTTGAAATAGCAAAGGGAAATGTTGTTCATGAAAAACAGTATTCTGGAAAACTAAGGAAGTAAGCTACAGAAATGTAGATGGCAGACACGACTCTATAGGAAGGTAATCTAATGTGAAAAATAAAACCTGTGGGAATAACCCTGTGAAGAAATTCATAAAGCACAGGCTGCAGGGCTACAGAAACACCTGTGGTTACTAACAAGCTCGGCGCACCTCTACTCTTAAACCCAGTAAGTGAATTCATCACGAGGCGGGTGGGCTTAAGCTTCACAGGGTTAGAAAGTCTCCTTTCCCAGAATCAAGCAGAAGAGCTTCAGCGGGGAGTTCATTTTGAACCTCCGCAAACCAAACGATCAGGGGCAAGATTAACCTTCCCTGGACTATTAACTGTGGGCACTCTGCCTCCCTGTCCTTAGTGACCTTGAACCCAAGCCCTTAGTCCCCACGTTGAGGAGGAGCTGATGAGGGCAGAAGGATGTGATGCGGGGACACTCCGCATGCTAGCTAGCCCCTTCGTCTTTGAGGGTGTCTAAGGATGGGGAGGAGGAAGGAGCCTGTGCTCACAGTAAGGAGTCCCCAGATTATAGAATTCAACTCTGAACTTCAGCCTCTTTTAAAATTCCAAACGTTTCCCAGGGTTCAGGTGAAACCCGATGACAGTGAAGAGCCTGTTCCTGGTACACAGGAGGCTCCCAAAAATAGAAGACGGTAGGGAAAAAGAGAAGAGAAGAGTGACCACACAGGAAATCGAATTCCCCTGCTGCTCCCCTCCGGTATTTACCTCCCGGTGCTCGCGCCTCTGCTCCCGTCCAGGCGATCCCTGACCCTGGACGGCCGACTGACTCCCGACTCACCTGGGCAACTGCGGCAGAGCTGGTCAGTCCCGGGCCCGCGCGGCCGCCTCTTATACCGAGGTGGGCCAATGGGCGTCCGAGGCAGCAGGGCAGTGGCCAATGAGAAGGGGAGCGACAGCCAAAGCAGACCTCCGCGGGGAGCTGGCGATTCCTTGATCTTTAGGTGTATCTCACCTGGCTAATTAAGCAAATGTTAGGTCATCCTTAAGTATAGAAGTCTGAGTAATAGCAAACGACACGGAACTGGAAATTCCCCGCTAAGAATGACAGCTCCTTTGATAATCAATCGTGCAGAAACACCCCCTCGGCTCCCAGATAAGGGACTCTGTGCTAGGTTATTTGGGGTGCTAGTTATGTCTCATCACTCTCTTAGAGCCTGCCTTAGGGCAAGGCCATAATAACTTTTTGGAAGAAAAGTGCTCAGTACTTTTCCAATTAAAGAAATTCTGAAGCTGCAAGCAGATGTGCATGTTATATTATATTATATTATATTATATTATATTATATTATATTATATTATATTATATTGCTACGTGAACAATAAGACACAGGAAAAAGAATGTGCCAGGTTATTTACTGAGTGCTCAGTCCACTAGACTTGGTCCCGCAGGACACAGAACATTGCAGAGTGATTTCAATTTTTGAAAATTTTGTCAAAAATTCGTGCACGGTGAAGCATCATTTGATATGTTATGTATGTTTGGCCAAACTCATACTTTGTGACAATCAAGAAATTCACTTCCTTCTGCTCCACGTTTCCTTGTCTTTACCTTCATAAGGAGACAAAATTGGATCCCTCTTATCCCAACACCTACTCCCGGGCAACTATAATATTTACTTCTATCCCTCGAGTCTGGGCTGGAGAGATAGCGCAGCAGGTAGGGCGTTCGCCTTGCACGTGGCCGACCCGGGTTCGATTCTTCTGCCCCTCTTGGAGAGCCTGGCAAGCTACCGAAACTATCTCGCCCTCACAGCAGAGTCTGGCAAGCTACCCATGGCACATTTGATGTGCCAAAAACAGTAACAAGTCTCACAATGGAGACGTTACTGGTGCCCGCTTGAACAAATCGATGAGCAACGAGATGACAGTGGCAATACAGTGACAGTATCCCTCAAGTTTGGCCGTTCCTTGTCATCATACAAATGGTCACCTGCATCCCTTGGCCCTTAACCCTTTCATTCACCTACAAAACTAGCAATGTAGCATCTCCATCTCTGGGTCTCTGACTCTCATCTTCCTCAGGTGTTCCTCAGGAGCCCCCAAGGACTTCTGTCTATACACCCTGAGAATACCTATCTATACTCCCCAAAGACTTCTGTCTATTAACTGTCTATACATCCCAAGGACCTCTGTCTATACACTGTCTACACACCCCAGAGGACTTCTGTCTATAGACTGCCTACTCACCCAAGAACCTCTGTCTGGGGCTGGAGCGATAGCACAGCTGGTAGGGCGTTTGCCTTGCACGTGGCCGACCCGGGTTCGAATCCCAGCATCCCATATGTTCCCCTGAGCACTGCCAGGAGTAATTCCTGAGTGTAGAACCAGGAGTAACCCCTGCGCATCGCCAGGTGCGACCCAAAAAGCAAAAAAAAAAAAAAAAAAGAACCTCTGTCTATACACTATCTATACACCCCCAAGTACCTCTGCTATATACTGTCTATATACCCCAAGGACCGCTATACATTGAGCCTACCCAGATCATCTACAATAATATCTCTATCTCATAACCCTTCACTGAATGACATCCACAAACTCTCTTTTGCCTGAAAACATATCCATAGGTATATTAAACATTTAGAACACCGACCTACAAAAAGGCTGGACTTTGGATGGTACCCAGACGTGAGATGGCATTTCTCCTTAGGCTGAACCCCACTGTGAAATCAGTAGTAAAGGGATTTTGCTGAAGTCTGAGATGTGGCTTTTGAAATACTGCCAGACCTTGCCCTCCAGGAGCGGTAAAACAGGATGCCTGACTCAACTCCCCAGATCTTCAGGGGAGCATAGATGAGGGGACCCATGTTCCTCGCTGGCTTCTTGGCAGTTTCCTGTTGATCTCTCCTTTTCTTCCCTCAGATCTTCAGAGTTCTGGGCTGGGAGATGGCTCAAAGGACTAGAATGCATACTTTGTATGTAGGAGCCCCAGCTTTATTCCCTAGCACCACACACTTCCCCAAGCACACCAGATATTCAGAATTCTGAGCAAGGATTTAGGCCCACTTCTCTTCTAGTCAATCATTTCCTGTCCTATTTTTTGGTAAACATTTTCCTCTCAAGTCTGTGCAAGTTTTATTTTGTTTTAGTGTATTTTGGCATACACAATTTTCTTTCTTCTTAAATATGAATTATTTTTATTGAGATATCATAATTTAGTACTGAGTTCATTTTACTTAATTGTGTGTGTGTTTTAGGGGCCACACCCAGCTATGTCTGGGGCTTACTCCTAGCTCTGCACTTAGGGATTATTCCTGTTAAGGCTCAGGGACCCATATGTGATGCCGGGGATCAGACCCAGATAATCTATATGCAAGGCAATTGCCTTAGTCCCCGTATTATCTTTCTGGTCCCCTGAATTTTATAATTTCAGAGGTACAACACCAATCACTCCTCTACATCATTTTCCTGTTCAATGTCATCCCCTCTCCTGTCTTTAAGTAACCTTGATACACTAGCCAACTCTAGAATGTATATTTCAAATCCAAATCTTCCTTTTGCACTCCAGACCTTTATATCTGATAACATTTTATTTTTCTACTTCATGATATAAGGGCATTGTGACATATTCAATAATAAATTCTGTTGGAGGGGCTGAAGAGATTATACAGTGGCTGATCCAGGTTCGATCCCTGGCACCCCATATGGTCCCCCTAGTCTGCCAGGGGTGATCCCTGTGTGCCTGAGAGCAGAACCAGGAGTTTAAGCCCTGTGCACAGTAGGTGTGGCACTAAAACAAAAGCAAATAAACAGATAAACTTTGGGGGTGGGGGTAATGGGAGGGAACTTGGGAACACTGGTACTAGGAAATGTACACTGGTGGACAGATGGGTCTTGGAACCCTGTATTACTGAAATCCAACCATGAACAGTTTTGTAAGAGTCTATATCACAGTGATTCAATAAGAAAGTTAAAAAAAAAGCTTTGAGGGGAAACAAGTGCTAATAAGAATGTGGAGAAATGTTAATTCTTGTACATTGCTAGGAATGTACAAGAAAATGAAAATGAAAAAGGTTCAAGCACTGTGGGAAAAAAGTCTGGCACTTTACCCAAAAGTTAAACAGAACTAACATATTAGCCAGCAATTCCACTCAAGGTATCTACCCCAAAGAACTAAAACCAGGCAAATACACAATATTCATATCACAAACGTCAAAAATGGAGAAAAAACTAACAAAAACATCACAAGTGTCCAAATGTGAAAATAATCAAAATTTTCATTCGTGGATAAATGGATAAGCAAGCTGAATTTATGTATAATGGAATACTATTCAGATATAAAAAGGAGGCATTAATACATGTATTGGATGAACTTCAATCATATTATACTACTTTAAAGAAGGCAGACACTGGGGCTAGAGAGATAGCACAGCAGCTAAGATGCATGCCTTATACAAGGTCAATCCAGGTTTGATCCCCAGCATCCCATGTGGTTCCTCAAGCATCCCACCACGAGGAGTGATTCCCTGAACACAGAGCCAAAAGCAATCCCAGAGCATTACTACATGTGGCCCAAAAATGAACAAACAACAACAAAAAAGGTAGACATGGCTTGTTCTTTCAAGCCCATGCTCTCCCTTAAACACATATTCCTTTCTTTTTCTCCCCCTCTTGCCTAAGTAAATTTCATTCAATAAAAACTATCTTACTTCACTAAAAATGAATAAGGGAGATATGAAAGGTCAAATGATTCCATTTGTATGAAATATACAAAATAGGCAAGCCCACAGAAACAGGGCACAATGTGGAAGTTACCAGAGGAGAGAAAATGGGGGTGGATGGGAAAATAAGGAAAAGGATTCTATTTTGGAATGATGGTAATGTTTACAAACTAGATGGAAGTAGTTTCACAATGCTATGAACATATTAAATCCCACAGAATTGTTTGTTTGGGGTTTTATTTTTGGAGAGGGGGTTATTTTTGTTGTTGTTATTGCTGTGGTTGTGGGGGTTTTTTTGCTTTTATGGGGGGTCATACCCCACAATGCTCAGGGGTTACTCCTGGCTCAATACTCAGGAATTACTCCTGGCAGTGCTCAAGTGACCATATACGTTGCCGAGGATTGAACCAGGACTGGCCCCATGCAAGGCAAATGTTCTACAGGCCACACTATTGCTTTGGCTGCATGCAAGGCAAATGCCCTACCCGCTGTACTATCACTCCAGCCCCTCGGATAGTGATTATTTCATCCAAACTATTTTTCTGGTATACAGGCTACCTGTGAAGGACATTACTCTTTCTGGTGTTTTGCCTCTGATCCATTTCTTTGGTTACTAGAAACCTGGCTTTCCTGTGAGACTCCTGGCCTCTCCCAGCCCTAGTCCATCTGTTTCCAGGGGATGTGACGCTAGGCCCTCCTCCCGCATGCTGGGGTAGTCATATGGCTCCACAGAGTTGATCAGGGGATTTCAAGCCTTTAGCTTGATTAATTGGCTCAATGACAGTCCCATGATTCAATTTGACCTGCTGGGAGTTAAGCCTAGCACTTGCTTACATTATAGAAGAGGTTCTCTTTCTTACTTATGACCTTGAGAATAAGGAAAAAGCAAAAGGAGCTCAGTGAGGATGCTGCCCACACGAACAGTCATCAGTAACTAGCAGCTAATGACAATGGTGGAATGTCTGGAACCAGTCATGCCTAAACTTTGATCCCCTTCTTACTAAAGCAAAGAGCTGGAGGTTGGGCTACCTCCGGTGGGCTCAGAGTCTACTCCTGTGCTCGGGGATCACTCTAAGAGGTGCTCAAGGGACCATAGTCAGCCACATGCAAGGCAAGCACCTCAACCCCTGTACATCTCTTTGGCCCCATAACAAAAAGATTCTAATTCAAACTTGATGTTTTTTCTATCCCATAAATTCATTTTTAAGTTTTTGAAATAAATCCTTAAATTTTTCCTCCAGAAATAATTGCACAGATATCACACTTTCAGGATACTCTTACAAGCAAAGGTGTCCATATTCTGGGGTCTTGCTAACTTTGCCGTTTCATATATCTCCTTGGGAAAAGCAGCATTTTTAGGTAAGGAAATGAGTTGCACAGTCAAATTTTAATTCAAATTCCTGTATTTTCTTTGCTAACTGTGTCAGAGATTGAACCCAGCTTAACTCAAGCACTTATGATATGAATAACTTCCTTTTCCCTCTAGTTTTGGGGCCACACTCAGCAGTGCTCAGGGCTTACTGGTGGCTCTGTGCGCAGGAGTCACTCCTGCTGGACTTAGTGGAACATATGGGGTGCTGGAGATCGAACTGGGGTCTGCCACATGTAAGATAAGTGCTCTACCCGCTGTACTATCTCTCCAGTCTCGTGCAACAATTATTTTTTAATTGTATTCCCAAAGATTCATACTTCTAACACAGTAAAAGTGATGCTGAGGTTTTTGTTTTGAGTAATTAAAAAAATATACCAAACATGAGTGTGCAGCTTTAGGAATGTACGAAGGCGACGTTCTCTCGAATGCAGTAAGACTAAAGCAGAGCACACTGCTACATATTCTGCATCGTTCACCGCACAGTCTTGGAGGCTCACCGAGGGGATCTATCTGCATCCTTTGCAATTTACAAACTGAGGGGCCAACATGCGTACTTACTACCTTGTGACTGGAGAATTACAGAAAAGGAGGCAATGCTTTGGATAGAACAATGTGATTTATATGTATTATTAAGAAAAAGTCTTTTCACAGGGGGGAATAAGAAGGCCCCAAGTAAAAATTTTGCTTATTCTTCTTCAATAACATGAAGTTTGAGTAAACAAGGGACAAAGTGGAGTGTGTTCCTTTCCTAGTACTTAGATGTACTGTTTTTAATCTTAATTGTTTAAATTTAATTAAATAACTTTGCAATTTATAAATTTATTGATAGTTGAGTTTTAGGCATATAATGTTTTTGGTTTCATTGTTTTGTTTTTTGGGTTACACCCAGTGGTGCACAGGGTTTACTCCTGGCTCATGTACTCAGGAATTACTCCTGATGGTGCTCGGGGGACCATATGGGATGCCGGAAATCAAACCCGGGTCGGCTGCATGCAAGACAAATGCCCTAACCGCTGTGCTATTGCTCCAGCCTCAACAATAGTTTAACACCAATCCCACCACCTGTGTCCACTTCCACCAGTCACCCAGTGCTCCTTCTACCCTCCTACCCCCTCACCTGCCACCTGGACAGGTACCATTTCAAAGTCTGTTGATCGCAATTAAAAACTTCATGTTTTCAATGTTGTTGAGTCTGTGCTTTGGATATATAACTGGGCGGGTAGGGCATTTGCCTTGCACTCGGCCGATCTGGGTTCAATTCTTCCGCCCCTTTTGGAGAGCCCGGCAAGCTACCGAGAGTATCTCACCCGTACGGCAGAGCCTGGCAAGCTATCCGTGGCATATTCGATAAGCCAAAAACAGTAACAAGTCTCACAGAGACATTACTGGTGCCCGCTCGAGCAAACTGATGAGCAATGGGATGACAGTGACAGTGACTCCCACATCACCAGTAGAACCAAAGTCCTGACCCCTGTTCCCCCATTACTTCCCTTTTTCATCTTCTTCTTTGCCCCCTTGATTTCTTTTCTTCTGTGTCCTCCTCCCTATACTCCTGGTCAAGGCATCAAATATTTTCATTTATAGTGTTTCCGCTGGTCCTTAATGTACCCGGGACTCAGCTTGGTTCCATACATCTTATAAACAGCATAGCAAGAACTCGACACCCACTGTTCTTCCTCAGCTCTGCTGTTTCACTCATTAGCTGTCATTTTTAAGAGGAAACTTGGTTTCCAATGCAGTAAATATTTATCTACACTTCATCACTAGATGGAAAGGGGATCTCGGAAACAAGCTACAACCTTCCCCCAGAAACCACACTGCAGTTAGATTGCTCCCTAAACTTCCTTCTGCAGCTATTATATAAACTGCAGTTATTTTGTTTCCTTGTCTCTCCCCTTACTATAAATTCCTCACACGGCAAGATTTGTGCCCTCACCTCTGGAGCCTGGTATGCAGCAAAGTGTATGTTATAGAGAACGTGCTCAATAAGTAATTGTTTAATATGTGTTTGTGAGAAGGAATGAAGGAGTTAAAAAATAGGCAAGTCACACGGTCCTCTAAGCACTTCCAGTAATGACCCCAGAGCACACAGCCAGGGGTAAGGTGCTAGCACCACTGGGGTGGTCCAAACACACCCAACCCCCCCAAAAAAAGAGCAGGTCTATTTGAGAGTAATTAGAGGTGTGATAATAGGGCCTGAGCATAGTACAAGTGGGTAGGGCACTTACCTTACACACAATAAGCCAGGTTCAATCCCTGGCACCGCATACCGTGCCCCAAACCCCACCAAGAATGATCCCTGTGTACACAGCCAGAAGCCCTGGGCACAGCTTGGTGTGGCCCAGTGCTCTTCCAACTCAGAACAGCAAAAATAGAGATGTGATAATGAAATAAAATGCTGTCCATAATCCTTGGAAGAAAGGTCAGTGCCTCACTTACATATGAGTTTGAAACCAAGGCAGCTTCTATAGTCTCGGATATTCAAACTCTAGCCATGTCCAGATGGATATTAGTTTGATTAGGCACAGGGATAAAGAAAATCAGGACAGGGCAAGACATAATCCAGCACTCTGAGATCCAACTCTTCACTCTCCCCCCAAAGGCACAGCACTGTTCCCCCCATGAAGCTGTACTCTACCCCTCCCCCTGCCTCCGTGATGCTGTGTCAGTGCGTCCTCGCTTCAGCCCGGTGACCGAGTGAGCTCCTTCCTGGAAGAATTGATAAAAGCCTGTTTACTGCAGCTTTACTTTTCTCTCCACAGTTACTGCTAATTCCCAATTATATTTGCTTCAGTCTTTTCAACTATCTCTCCAGTCACAATTATACTTTTTATCTAACACTTTTTGCTCTAACACATTACTCCAAGGAATAGTGGCTTGTGGTCATTTCAGACACATTGTGAAAAAGACCCTCATTAGAGTCAGTCATGGTAAAGGTCTCTATTTGCTGTGCATTATGATTTGCTTAAAGTCACACATTAGGGTCTGAGTGATAGAACAGGTGGCAGGGCACCATGGTCTTGCACCCTGCTGACCCAGGTTTAATCTCTGGCATCAAATGGTCTTGCAAGCCCTGAACAATACCAGATGTGGCCAACAACAACAACAACAACAACAACAACAACAACAACAACAACAACAACAGAAAAACCCCCCAAATAAATAAGTAAACCATAATGACAAGACCTTACCTGACCTTCCAAATTTTCACCTCAATGTACCACAACATTTCAAAAATAAAGAACTATAAGGAACTCGAAGGAATTACTTCTTTAAATTTCCTTAGGCTTTGGGGCTGGAGTGATAGCACAGCGGGTAGGGTGTTTGCCTTGCATGCAGCCAACCCAGGTTCGATTCCCAGCATCCCATATGGTCCCCCAGCACCACCAGGAGTAATTCCTGAGTGTAGAGCCAGGAGTAACCCCTGTGTATCGCTGGGTGTGACCCGAAAAGCAAAAAAATAATAACAATAATAAATAAATAAATTTCCTTAGGCTTCTAGACTTTGACTTTAGGTTCTGAATCTTACAAACAAAAAATACCCTCCTGACCTATTATTAAGAGATAATTATCGAAGTACCAAATACTACCCGAAAACGCCAAGACAGTCCAAAACCAGGAAGCGTTATTTACATACAGGCAAAGAGGAAGCCACGGAGACGGCTCAGAGGGCTAGAGCGCAGGCTTTGAAGGCTGGAGCACTGAGACTGAGCCCTGACACGGCACAGTCCCCTGGAAGGAAGCCCTGAGCACCCAACCAGGATCAGCCCCAGAGGTGGCCCCAAACAAAAGAAACCAAGACAATGAGAATGGTAGGGTCACACAAGACATTTCTGCTCCTCCAACTAACAAGCCCTCAATATAAGAACTAATAAGCCCTCCATATAAAGAAAATGTTACTAATTTTAGAAATGTAGGGTGTGGAGTCATTAGGAAGGGCCAGCAATTCAGAAGTTTAGAATGACTCTAAGTCGATGGGGGCTGGAGCGATAGCACAGCGGGTAGGGTGTTTGCCTTGCACACAGCCGACCCAGGTTCGATCCCCGGCATCCCATATGGTCCCCCAAGCACTGCCAGGAGTAATTCCTGAGTGCAAAGCCAGGAGTAATCCCTGAGCATCGCTGGGTGTGACCCAAAAAGCAAAAAAAAAAAAATAGAATGACTCTAAGTCGAAGGCTGAAAAACTATCTTACAGGCGACCAATTCTCTTAAGAAGACTGGGGTTTCCATACTCCTCTCAGCATGTGCTTCAAATTTTAAAAGGCTACCAGGGACAAGGATGGTCATTTTTTAATGATAAGGGATCTATACAGCACGAAGAACTCATCTTCCTAAACATCTACCTCCTAAGCAAGTAAGCACCTACTGATGGACCTTCAAAATATTTCAAAACGCCCGCTCCAGATGAAGCCCTGGCGACCACGAGCTCCCACAAGCAAGGCTCAGGGTTGCAGGATCCAGGACTAAGACTCCAGGCCACGCGGCAGCGGCTGTGGCAGAAGAGTTGCGCTGTCCCTCCCTGGCTCCCCGCCCTCTCGGGATCCTGCTGTCATGCCCACAGTCTGCCTCCGGGCACCATCTCAGCACACCAAGGGCCCTGGCCCAGGGATACCCAATTGAATCCCCAAATGGATTAGTGCCCTACAGAAATGTCTCCGGACCCCAACCACTTACAAACTTAGGATTCCAAGAAGCACATGGCCGATTTTGCAGCCACACGACCTCTCATCATATACAAAGTCACTGTCATCCCATTGCTCATTGATTTGTTCGAGCGGGCACCAGTAACGTCTCTCATTGAGAGACTTATTGTTACTGTTTTTGGCATATCCAATATGCACGGGTAGCTTGCCAAGGCTCTGCCATGCGGGTTCCATACTCTCGGTAGCTTGCCGGGCTCTCCAAGAGGGGCGGAGGAATCGAACACGGGTCAGCCGCATGAAAGGCGAACGCCCAACCACTGTGCTATCGCTCCAGCCCCATATTCAAAGTATGCAATAGAAAACAAATTTTCTATTCTGGGACTGGAGCAATAGTACAGTGGGTAGGGCATTTGCCTTGCACACGGCTGACCCAGGTTCGATTCCCAGCATCCCATCCCATATGGTTCCCTGAGCACCGCCAGGGGTAATTCCTGAGTGCAAAGCCGAGTTACCCCTGTGCACTGCTGGGTGTGACTCAAAAAAGAAAAAGAAAAAAAAAACAAAAAAAGAAAAAACCTAGCGTCTGTCCCTGATAGGCAGGCTTGAATGGTGGTGGGAAAATTCCAGCAAACTCTAATGCCCCAAAGTAGAGTGTATTGGGTAAATTGTTGCCATAGATGCAGGGTGAGGACTGGGATGTGGCGGGGTGGTGGGGGGGAGTCGGGGACACTGGGGACACTGGTCATGGAAAATGTGCACTAGTGGAGGGATGGGTGTTCAATCAATGTATGGCTGAAGCTCCAACATGAAAGCTTTGTAACTGTATCTTATGGTGATTCAATAAAATATACATATATATACATATATATATATATATATTTCAAACAACAGACATGAAGGAAGATACAGCAACAGAAATTTAGAATGAGGGAGGCCACCTTCCAGCACAAAAAGCAACTGCTCAGAGAAGTAAGTCCCCCTGCCTTGGGACTTTCAGATCCCCCAACGTCTGCTTTCTGAAATGTTTGCTCTGTACTGTTGAAAGAGGTATTGTCGCCTCTCATTCAAGGCAACTAGTCATTTCTCCTACAAATCAAACAGTAGTACGGAGTAAAGTCAGTACCATTCATCTCATTAATGACCGATATAGCGTTTATGAAAAGGTCTCACTGAGTCTACATTAAGAAAAAGGAGTAAATGATGATTAATCTCTTCTGTGTTTTTCCTGCCTACTCCAGGCAGTGAACTAGGCTTTCACAGTGATCAGGAAGGTTCTGAGAGATTCTAAATGTAGCATTTTCTCGAGCCACCTTGAACCTTGAAAGGTCACTATCCAGGACCTTTCCAAACTCAGGTTAGAGCAGCCTCAGGCACTCACAACTGCACAACCTGGTCACACATGGGCCCAAACACCGAACCTGCACTCTGCCCAGGCCCACTGGGAACATGAGACAGAGAGGAGGATGGAGGAACTCACCCACACAGATCAATCAAGACCACTGGGAAAAATACTCTTGGGACAACAGTGCCACACAAGTTACTAACGAGAACTTCAAGGCATTATTACGATCATAATGATAATGATAAATTAATAAATAATAAATTAGCATCATCAATCCTAATGATACTCACTGAAAAGAGATCAAAGCAAGAGAACATCAACAGAGAAACCATGAAAAATCTGAAAAAAGCCCATACCGAAATACAAAAATCACAGAATTAAACAATATAATACCTGAACTAAAAGTACGATGCAGTGCTAGAGAGAGAATACAAAAGGAAAGGGTGCATGTCCAGAGCAATGGTACAAAGGGTAAGGTGCATGCCATGCACACGGTCAACCTGGGTTCGATTCCTGGCACCGTGTATGGTCCCCCAGCACTGCCAGAAGGGATCCCTGAAAGCAGAGTCCAGAGTGTGACCCCCAACCAACAACCAAACAACAACAACAATATAGCGGAGCTTGACAGCAGAATAGCAAGACGGACTTAAAGGTAAAGCAATGGATCCCATTCACCTACGAAACCAGCCCAAACAAAGAATTGAGTGCCAGAGAGATACAACAGGAGTGAAAGCACTTGCTTTGCATGTGGCCAACCAGTTTCATCCCAGCATTGCATAGTGTCCCCCAAGTACTACCAAAAGTAAGTCCTGAGTTAAAGGGGCCAAGAGGAATCACAACCACCCACAGCCAAAAAAGAAAGCCTCAGAGAAATGGGAGAAATGGGCGTGTTGGTTCTGTGTGGATGGTCTGGGCAAACCCGGCTCATGTGGCCACTTAGCAAGCCGAGGCCACTGAAAGCACCTCATCGGCTCCCGCCCTGTGAACGGCTCAGTCTTCTTCCTCTTCAGCCGACTGGTGCTCACTCCAACGAAAGTTATGCAGACACATGTCCAGGTGCACACCTGGTCTAAAGTAGAGACCGGGAAGTTCCACGCATGGCCGTCCTGTCTGCCAACAAGTCCACAGGTGCAGCAGAAACGGTTACTGTTTGCCTCTGTAATAAAATCAGTCAATACATTTTGTAGAGCTTTAAATCAGTCTCATAAGTGTTGCTAGGCAACCCTTGCGGGTAAGTTAGGGAGGATGGTAGGTACTTTCCTGGGACCTAGAAAAGGACCTGTGTGCTGCTTAACAAAGACCTTGCACTGAAAATACTATTAAGTCTTTAAGTTACTCAAGGCAACCATGATTATAATCCATATAATGCAAAACTTAACTAAAACTACAGGACTCTGCCATTTGTAGCAAAGTGGACTTCTCCCTTTTGAAAGTATTACAAAAATCACTCTTAAAGTTATGAACCTTCAAGGGAGTGGGGGATTAAGAGGGACAAGCCCGCAGAAAGTGACAATTTCATAGTTTAGCTTCTACATCGGGGTAGCCATGAGGATAGTTAATCTGCATCTTTCAGCCAAATTATATTTATTACATTTAATATATTAAATTATATTTAATATATTTAAGCTCATGCTATAAAGAAACCTGCAAATCAGAGTAAAATCATCTCAAGGATAGAGAAGATCTGATGCAGATTTTGTGGTATCCAATATTTAATCAATCTGGGGGGTTTGTTTTATTTTGTTTTGGGGGCCACTCCCAGAGGTGCTCAAGGGTTACTCCTGGCTCGGCACTCAGGGATCACACCTGGCAGGGCTCAGGGCATCATATGGGATGTCGGGGATTGAACGCACAACGGCCATGTGCAAGGCAAACCCCCTATCCACTGTACTATCTCCAGCCCTATGGGTCAGTGGTGAAACATTGGTCTCAAATATATGATGCCCAGGGCACTGGTGTTGGGGGTGGGGAAGAGGGTTGGTTGAACCCAGGGCTTCACACATGCAAAGTCTATGCTCTAACTTGGCCACATCCCTGGTCAAAATTAGAACTCAAAAGTGCAAGGGACCATCCTAAGATCTTGGAAGGGCCTCCAAACAAATGATAGGTCCTTAAACCTGTTTCCCAAACTTTGCTATATTAGAACCATCTGGGGAACTTTACATTCTGATGCATAGTTTGCAGCCCATGCCAATGAAATCAGAAAAACAAAGCCTGGCATCAGATTTTGGACATGCCTGGCATGTGCTCTACCATCTGAGCTATCTCCCCAATGCACTCATTCGTTTAACATTTGTGGAACTGCCATATTCAGTCGCTGTATTCCCAGCACTTCGTACTGCCCTGACATATCATGGTAATCAGTAGCTTACCATGTAGCTACTCGCTGAGTGTATAAAGAGCATTAGTCAGGCAGTCTCCTCTTCTGTGGAGACTGGTTACAGACAACATCTGGTGTTTTTATCCTTTATCTTTTCCCAGTTTATCTTTTCCTTTAATTGTGTCATATTTTACAAGAACGCGAGGTTTACTCTAAGATAAAGATGCCTCATGGCTCTACCATACCTATTAGATGGTTTCTGTGAGTTCTGTTGGTTTGGTTTGGGGCCACACTTGGTTGCGCTCAGGGATCACTCCTGGCAGTGCTCAGGGAACCACCTAGGGTGCCAGGAATTGAACCAAGATGAGCCAGATACAAGGTAAGTGCCCTACTCGCTGTACTCTCTGGCCCTTGAATTCTGAATACAAGTCAGTTTTATTTGCCAGCTTCTTAATCCCCCTAAGCCTAGTACTTAACACATTTCAAGGTCAATCATACACACACAGTGGCATGAACAAATGAGAGGTGTTCACCGAGAGGTATTCACCGACAATACAGTTTCTCTCTTACTGGCTCAGTCAAGTTCAACAAAGCACTTACTGATCACATCTGGGGCGTTTATCTCTGATTGACGATATGACAAGATCCATGGTCTAATATCCTGCCGATTCTCCCATGGAGGAACAAATGCTCCGCCAATTAAATCCTCATACACCCACATCAATGTTATGGAAATCAGATCTGGCAGACAGGGTGAGAGAACTGATTGAATGATGGTAGGTAGGAGCTTAACAATTCTCCACTAACTTAAGCTTGGAATGTCAGTACTGTGGAACTTGAAGGTGTCCTGGCATAATACTGGTATCCCAATAGGAACACAGCAAATTAGATCGGAAAGTAACAGAAGTCAAGTAAGCTCAATAAAAAAACAAACAAACAACAACAAAAAAACAGTAACACAGAAGGCTCAACTAGCAACAAACAGCTTAGTAAACCCTCAGACAAGGACTTCATGAAATGAACCCTTGGTGAAAATATGTCAAATTTTACAAATTTGTTTTTTACTGAAGTATTTTTTGATAATTTCATTAGCCATTTAGTTGTAATAAGCAATATAAAATGAATCATTTTGTGCCTACTAAGGGGGCAAGCTTGGGGGGTGGGTCGGAAATTTGGGACAATGAAGAGAAAGTCAGACTGGGGGTGGGGTTGTTGCTGGAACACTGTCACTGTCACTGTGATCCCATTGCTCATCTATTTGTTCAAGCGGGCACCAGTAAAGTCTCTCATTGTGAGACTTACTGTTACTGTTTTTGGCATATCCGATACGCCATGGGTAGCTTGCCAGGCTCTGCCGCGCGGGCGAGATACTCTCGGTAGCTTGCTGGGCTCTCTGAGAGGGGCGGAGGAATCGAACACGGGTCGGCTGTGTGAAAGGGGAACACCCTATCGCTCCAGCCTGTTGGAACACTAAATGCCTGAAACAACCTATTAAGAACAACTTTGCAAACCGTAGTATTTATACAAGGTAAAGAAAAGCAATTTTTCAGCCCAAATCTCAAGAGTCAGAAATAAACAGATTTTAATGTTTTCCCAAAACTCCAGGTTGTGGCAAATAAACTCATGACAGTTCCTCTGTGGGAACAGAGACAGGCAGAAATCTTTAGGCCAATCCAAACCACCCAGTAATAACCACGCCCACTTTAAAGACCCCTTTGGCCTCCTCTACATTTATTTTCAAGACCAGACACTTCCAGCATCCCAATATCCCACTGTCCACTGTCCAGCTGTCCAGCGCTTGTTTGGAATTATTCAGACAGAACTGTACCCCTCTTCCTAACTTCTCCTAACGCTCTGATTTCTTTTTTTTTCCCCCTACTTCTTGATATCCAGACTTGCAATTTTTTAAAAAAAGTCTTTCCACTCCCACGGCAAGATCCTTGAATCTCTCTCATCACTTCTCCAGATGAGAGGCTTGAAGAGGGGGTACAGGAGGGAACGCATTTATTTCCATTTTTCAATTAATTTCCATTCAAGTCTGAGGTCACTGTGGCCCAGAAGGACCAGGATATGATTATGGACACTCCTAATCTCTCCATCAAAGGAAAGCCACGTCATGGTTACAGGGCAGCTGGCAGGTTCCTCCAAAGATTCCTGCAGCTCTGATGCTCCGGGTTTCCTCCAGGGACATAAACGCACAGAATCCACTGGGGAAACTACTAGAAAGACAAAATAATCCTGGAGTGCTTCAAGAGCTGTTCTAGAAAATTACGTTTTCCTGTAATTGTTTAAACAGCCAACCCGCATAAAAATGGGTCTCAATAGAATAAAAAAGAAAAAGTAAGATTTTTGGATCACTCAGAAAACATCTGAGAATGTGAAAGTGGACTCTTTGAAGACCATTCAGAAAGCAAGCAATGTGGGCACTGAGTAAAGGGAGTCTTTATTTATTTATTTATTTGGCTTTTTGGGTCACACCTGGTGATAGAACAGGGGTTACTCCTGGCTTTAGCACTCAGGAATTACCTCTGGTGGTGCTCAGGGGACCATATGGGATGCTGGGAATCAAACCCAGGTCCGCCATGTGCAAGGCAAACACCCTACCCACTGTACTATAGCTCCAGCCCCTGAATGCTATCATTTTAAGAAATTGAAAAAGCTTCTAAAAGTTATTAGGGCAGACAGGACAGTTATTTGCTTTGTCCAAACCTAACACGAGCATGAAAAATTAAAAAAAAAAAAGTTTAGGAACCTTGTTCAAGGGTCAACAACACGAGGTTTTCTGGTGGGCGGCACCGGCCCCACTTGCCGACGAGATGTGATCCTGGGGGTCGCACATGTGCGGCCTCTCTGCAGCTGCACGAGCATGACTCCAGAGGCCAGCTAAACTACTTTTGGTAAGGGCAGCTCCTTGCAGAATGTCTCCAGACTTAGAACTAAGCCTCGGCCCCATGCCTGCCCAGGAGGGGAAAGGTATTTCTCTCTCTCGCCTTTTTCCTTGCAGGGGGTGAAGGGCGTGGCGACCGCCATATTATGAGGACCACAGATGAGAGTTTCAAGCTTGCAATGATCCAATATCTGGAAGAAATTTCCCTGGATTTAGTTGCTAAAATACAGAAATCCAAAACCGTGCTGCCGCGATCATGGCCGCGTGACTTCATATCTCTTCACAACAGGTCTGACTCTCGTGGGGAACTCCTAACAATAATAGTGAGGTTTTTGTTGAAATATTGAATGTAACCAAAGTAAAGAGAAAGTAAAGTGAAATTTATCAGTTTGGGGGGTGGGCGGAATGGGAGGTATACTGGGTTTTTTTGTTTTTTTTTTTTAGTGGTGGAATATGGGCACTGCTGAAGGGATGGTTGTTTCAGCATTGTATAACTGAGACTTAAACCTGAAAGCATTGAAATTTTCCACATGGTGATTCAATAAAATAAAAAAATTAAAAAAAAAACACACAAGGTTTTCTTTCCTCTTTACGCAACAGAGTACAGACTTCTTCATGATGGGAAGTTAATGACCTCCAGGAGGTGAGCTGCTGATTGGCCAAGAGAAGGCTTGCTTGCAGGTATAAATAACAGAGTCTGATACCTGGGCTGGAGTAATAGTACAGTGGGGAGGGCATTTGCCTTGCACGTGGCCAACCAGGGTTTGATCTCCAGCATCCCGTATGGACCCTCTGTGCTCAGCCAGAAATAATTCCTGAGTGCAGAGCCAGGAGTAAACCCTGAGTATCAGTGGGTATGACCCAAAGAAAGAAACAATTTGTTAAAAGTCCGGTACCAACTGGATTTGAAGAAAGCAGACTTGTGGATCTGCAATATTCATCAGCCTTCCCAAATACAGTTCCCAGAATCTCCAGAAACGTCAAATCCCTCATTATGGGGTCCACAGCCACCATTCAGAACTACAAGATCCTCCATTGACTGGATAAATGACTTTTATAACAAAGTCATACATAAGTGTTTTTCAGAATTGTGGACCAAGACAGATACCCACCTTGCTTCCAGCATTTATACGTTCCTACCAGGAAGAAAGCCCTTGTACCCGGGAGCCCAACCCTTCCAAAAGGGAAGAAGTCTCTGGACCTTACTCCCTCATTCCCACTGTTGGCATCTACACTCTCTATAGGCTTGATGGAGCAGGAAAATGCCAGTTCTACGAAGAAATAACCCCCAAACATTTTAATTTCTCACACAATCATATTAACCCTGAATTGTGGGAGGGTGGTGGGACCACAGAAGTTATTAAACACAGATCCTGTGATGTCAGAGGAAAAACAGCTGGAGAAGAGTTTAATAAGCAGCTGCCTTTTATTACAAGAGGCTTGACGTCATTATTTATTATTTCTAACACTAAAACACAAAGCCATGTGCTCTACTGTGAGCCAGGATGAAAAGGACATGTGGACTTTCCTGAGTATTTTAATATCCTCTTATTGACAATAGATAGAAGAACTGAACAAGGACCGGACACAGGAAATGATTTTAGTGATTTCATTACAGGCACAGAGAAAAGCATTGCCAATGACAGACTTGGCAGATGGTCCGGTGAGGTTTCTAGCTTCTAAATAGCCTACTGGTCAACAAGACCACTATTGACACAGCTCAGGATGCAATTAATGAGTGTCCCAGTGAGCAGAAGAGTTTTTATAAATATATGTGGTAGCCTTGGTAGTGAAACACAGGACGCTAGTGTTTAAATGTTAATTTAAAAACATTTCACAAGGAAAGCATTTGCAATTAGCAATTGCAAATGGCCAAGCAGGGTTTGAACCTCAACATCCCAAATATTCCCCTGAGCCCACCAGGAGTGATCCCAGAGCACTACTGGGTGTGGCCAAAAAAAAAAAAAAAGAACAAAAACTAAAATAAAAGGTGGGACACAGAACATGTCTTCTGTATTGTCTTAAGTAACTGAAAGTCTTCAAAAATCAAAGCCAATATTCACAAGTACCAAGTCAAGTTCTTCTTGTAGTCGTTTCCCTCCTCCTCTATTCAACATGTGAGAAAAAGATGTTGAATCCTGAGTCCAGCAGAGGATTCAGGCTTCAAGCCCCTGCCCAGCTGAATCCCCGGGTCATGTGTGCTGAGGTGATCCTGACAGCCTCACTGTCCAGGGATTCCCCGTGAAAGGGAAGAAAAAAGATCCACAATGTCATCTATCCCTAGAATTTCAAATTTCACATTTACTACTGCTGAAAAAAAAAGTGTCATCAAAATACCACTGCAACTGAAGCAAGCACTAACTTTTCTAGTGAACACTTCCAAGTTGTATAGAATTTTAAAGGTTTTTTTCCCTGTTTTCCTGGTGTTTTTTTTGTTTTTTTTTTTGCTTTGTTCTGTTTTTGGGTCATACTTGGCTGTGTTTAGGGCTTACTCCTCACTCTACCTTAGGGATCACTCCTAGCAGTGCTCAGAGAGCAAATCCAGTTGGACATGTGCAAGGCAAACGCCCTATCTAACATACTATCGCTCAGGCCCCTATTTTAAGCTTTGAGGCCCGGCCAATAGCAGAGCAGGTAAGGCACTTGCCTTGCATATGGCCAACCCGAGCTCAATCCCCTGCACAACATATGGTCCTGAGTCCTGACAGGAGCAATCTCTGAGTGCCACTCCAGGAGTAAATAGGCCCGGAGCACAGCCAGGTGTGGCCCCAAAGCAAAATAAACCAAAAAAAAAACCTATTATAATTTATAGACCCGGGTTTTTATAATAACCGACCCGGGTTCGATTCCCAGCATCCCATATGGTCCCCTGAGCACCACCAGGAGTAATTCCTGAGTGCAAAGCCAGGAGGTAACCCCTGTGCATTGCCAGGTGTGACCCAAAAAGCACTGTCACTGTCACTGTCATCCCACTGCTTTGATTTGCTTGAGCAGGCACCAGTGTAACATCTCCATTTTGAGACTTGTTGTTACTGTTTTTGGCATATCAAATACACTATGGGTAGCTTGCCAGGCTCTGCCATGGAGGTGAGATACTCTTGGTAGCTTGCTGGGCTCTCTGAGAGGGGTGGAGGAATCGAACCCAGGTCAGTCGCGTGCAAGGCAAACGCCCTGCCGTTGTGCTATTGCTCCAGCCCACCCAAAAAGCAAAAAGCAAAGAAAAAAAAAAAAGAAGTAACAAGTAAATAGGTCCAAGGCAAACATGGGAAACAGAAAAGAACGTGATATCCCTGATCTTCCTGAGCAACAGGTATACATTCCCTCAGACACCTAAGGCTAGACGTACCTCTTTCCCCCAGTTTCCAAAACGTACTCTTGGACAGACATAGAATGACTGCACTCACTTTTGGAATATAAAATATCGTAATACGAGACTAACACCCAGGGACAGTAGAGACAGGGCCAGGAAGACTGCTCCATGGTTGGAAGTTGGCCCTCGTGAGCTGGGGCCAGATGAGTTAGAGAAGTGATCACTTGGTCAATGATGGTGAGGGATCACTCAGCCCGGGGGATGTGTGCTGAAAGAAGATAAAGGACCAAACATGATGGCCTCTCACCATCTGTGAGAATATAATGTCCTATAATGCCCACAAGTAGAGAGAGAGTAAGAGGGAAATTGTCTGCCATAGAGGCAGGGGGGTACTGGGGAAGGGATACTGGGGACACTGGTGGTGGAAAATGTACACTGGTGGAGGGATGGATGTTCAATTATTGCATGACTGAAACTCAAACATGAAAGTTTTGTCATTGTAGCTCACAGTGATTCAATAAAAAATTAATTGTTTAATTAAAATGTGCTCCTAGGGAAACACAAAAGGTGAAATCCAAACTGCACAGAAGCAAACATCACAATGTAACTTAGAATACCACTTTGATAGAGCAATCCGCATATCAGCTTTAAACTTCAAAAAATGACAAGAACAAAATTTTTAGTTTCAGCTAAAATTATGTAGGAATTATTTCAACAATGCCTTGGAATCTTCTGTTAAATACAGTTATATTCAGCCTATGGATAAGGCTATCACTAAACACATACAATGCACAAAGTAAAAGTTTAATCAGTAAGATTTTAATTTTATAGTTCCATTCTTTTCGGCAAGAACACTTGATACAACAAACTACCTCCAAACAGGAAATTTGTTATTTACCAGAAATAGTAACCCAGTATTTTATCAGCAAAAGTCATCCAAGGAAAGAATACAAAGTATGGAAGACCAATGCTTTAAAGGGAAAAATATTCTACAGTAAATTGGGAAGAAATTTTGCCATAAAAAGGTCATTTATTTTTCTGTAAAAGAGATTTTAAAATCTGCTGTTGCTGTTCATAACTGAATATCCCTAAGATCTATTAAGAATTCCTAAATTCTGTTAAAATATTAAAATAGATATTCCTAAAATCTGTTAAAAACTTAAATCTATTAGTATATGAAATAATGCAAACTGGGTACTTCCAAAAGTATACCTAGTTAAGAATATATTTCTTAAACATAATAATTTAAAAAAAAGGAATATATTTCTTTTGGAAGCACTATACAAATGACAGAATTGAAGGAAATCATGCCCTGCACAGTTTATGAACAATAAGAGGTGAAAAAAAACTTAAAATTTATTCAGAAACAGAAAATCTTGTTTGATTCACTTTTGTCAAAATGCTAGATAATAGCTTCATGCACAATGCATTAAAAAATAAACTGAACTGTAATGAATCTATACTATTAATAACTGTTTTTAAGTTACTAACAATTTGGCATAGAGGGGCCAGAGAGATAGTACAGCAGGTAGGGTGCTTGCTGACTGGAGTTCAAATCCTGGCATCCCATTTGGTCCCCCAACCACTACCAGGAGTAATTCCTCAGTAAAGAGCCAGGACTAAGCCTTACGCATTGCCAGATGTGACCCCGAAACAACAACAAAACCAATTTGGTGTAGAAACAATAAAAAACAGAAAAAAAGGTTCTAATGGTAGAGGTAAAAGAAGTCAGGGTCCCTGAGCCACCTTAGTGGATCTGGGTCAAACACTTCTAGACTTCTCATTGCATAAGATACATGAAAGCTACTGTGCTAGGGGCCAGAGCAATAGTACAGCGGGTAGGGTGCTTGCCTTGCACGTGGCCAACCCAGGCTCGATTCCCAGCACCCTGAGCCGGATGGTCCCCCGAGCCCACCAAGAGTAATTCCTGAATGCAGAGCCAGGGGTAACCCCTGAGCACCGCAAGGTGCGGCCCAAAAACCCAACAAAACAAAACAAAAAAACCCTATTGCCTTAAGAGTTTAAGATAGAATGTGCTTGTATCTACTGCAAGCACATTCACATACCAATGAATGTGCTTGCAGTAGATACAAATATAAAATTCTCACATCAGAATCAAATTAAGAATTATCAAGAAAATTCTCATAACCTAACCACTTAAATATTCTAAAAAGAACCTCAAAACTTGTATTTTTTTTTTTTTACCTGCAGATGTCAAAAAAAACCACATGATGACGAAAACTAAAGGGGGATGTTTGAGTGTGGTGACCACTCCAGACCCAAATGCTAAACAAAGTCAGGTAAGGCTGGGAGAGGATCAAGGGCACGAGCTACCAAGACACTCCTGGTCTGATATAAGTCTTTTCCGTATTTCCTCTGGGTCCATTTCAACAGCGAGGAACATAAAGCTTATTTCTTGGGAAGAAGAAACTCCACTTCAGTTTTTAGCCCTCAGGTTTGAACCTTCAAGCTAGGAAAGCTTTCCTCCAGGTGGCCAGCCAAGGTCTTATCCACTTCCCGGAGGGTTCCGAGAAAGTCTTCCACCTGTCAGTCAGAGAGAAAACACAAACACACATGGTGAATTCTCCATCAGGGACTGCCAACGGGCCACTGCGAAAGGAACAGTGCGGGATCTGCAGGTAACAAGTGCACTTTCTGCACATCCCAACCAGCCCAGGAAGCAACTAGCCGCCCCCTTCTTTTCACACCTGGCAATGCACAGGGGTTACTCCTCGCTCTGCACTCAGGAATTACTCCTGGCGGTGCTCAGGGGACCATATGGGGTGCTGGGAATTGAACCGGGTCGGCCGAGTGCAAGGCAAACGCCCTACCCGCTGTGCTATCGCTCCAGCCCCCGTTCTTTTCACTCTTGCACTCGTGTTTCTCCCCACAGTGCTTCCCATTAAGCTATAACTGAGCTATTACTGTCCCCCATGAGACACGCCCCCTCACTCCCACATACCTTAATTTATTTTCCTAAAAAAGCATAACCATGCCACTGGCTCCGAGCCAGGCTGTTTCACACGGAATGTCCCAGAGGGGGGCAAGTGAGCGCCCTCCCCGCACCCCCCAAGGGACCCAGCTCTGGCAGCCAAAAACCTCCACAACCCAACTGCCGCTGTGCTCAAGGCCACTCCCCACACACTCGGGTTGAGCCTCACGCATGAGTCAAGTCTCCCGGAATCCAGGTGGAAGCCAGGTAATGCAGAACTTTGTGACCTTGGACTCTGGGCTCAATGGGACCAAGAGCAGAGATCCTCTGCCTGCTTCCTCCAGTCCCCAGCGACCCAGGGGTCACACCCAGAAGCCACCCACTGCTGGCGCCAGATGATCTCATCACTGGCCACCACCAGATCCCACGGCTGCTTCTACCGCACGGGAGCATAAACACGAAGCCCCCATACTCTGAGCCAGGCTGTTTCACCTGGGGCGCCCCAGAGGATCGAGGGTGAGAGCCCTCCCTGCCCCAAGGGACCCAGCCCCGGCAGCCAAAAGACTCTACAACCCGACAGCCGGCACGTGCGCTCAAGGCCGCTCCCCACACGCTCCGACTGAGCCTCACCGAGTAAACATATTCCTGGACCGCACCACATCCTAAGACACTCCCTACCCATTCTCCATAATTACCACACCACATTTGATGGGGTTCAGATAGGAGGTGAAAAATCAGAGGGAAATATGTGTGTGTGTATGCATATATACATATTTTCAGATATATATGTATATATACTAAAGCTCACATTACCCAAATTTTTAACAACATGTTAGTGATATCCTATAGAATGTCTTAATGGCCCATGCCAAAATAGAACAATCTTCACATTGTTTCCTATATGAACACTGTTTGGCAAGCATGTTCAGCAGTTCTTCATAACAGACAATATGAAAGATATCATTTCGGTTATGTTTTGGGACAGGGATTGGGGTCTGAGATGGAAACATCCCGAATTTGGTGGTGGAAAGGTGTGATGGTGGTGGGATGGTCTTTGAATATTAAATATAATCAAATATTGTGAAGTAACATAAAATAAAAAATAAAATAAAAAAAGCTCCTACTTTCAAAGTGCGTCTTTTGGTAGCAAGTATGACAGAATTGTAGGAACCCTAAAAACGTACTTACTGGGTCCAAGAAATAGTATAGGAGATAAGGGCCTTGCCTTGCATGTGGATGTTACTGGTTTGAATCCCTGGCACCACATATGGTCTCCAGAGCACCGTGAAGGATCACTCCTAAGTACAGAGCCAGAAATAGTTCCTGAACACTGCCAGGAGTAATCCAAAAAGGGAAGGAAGGTAGGAAGGAAGGGAGAGAGGGAGGGAGGGAGGGAGGGAGGGAGGGAGGGAGGGAGGGAGGGAGAGAGGATAGGGCACTTGCCTTGCATGTGGCTGACCCAAGATCAACCCCAGGCATCCTAAATGGTCCCCTGAGCACCGACAGGAGTAACTCCAAGTGCAAAGTCAGGAGTAAGATCTGATCATAGCTGAATATGGTTGAAAAACAAACAAAATAACAAAATAAAACACCTATTTACTAACCCTGTAGAGTCTTACTCTTGTTTCAAATACAGTTTCATGAGAGAATGAGTGCTGAGGAACTCAGTGTTGATTCATCCCTGACCATTTAAACTGTGGGGCTGGAGAGACTCAAAGGGCCGAGCATCTGCTCCGCATGTGGGAGCCTTGCGTCCCGGCCCCAGCACCGGGTCTTCCAAGCCCCATCAGGAGTAACTCCTGAGCGTCGGGTCCAGATTAGCTTCTGAGTACTGCTGGGAATGGCCCAGAAACAAACAAATACTGTAACTTAGACTGTCTGGCGAGTGACTGACGCCTCAGTCACCTTGTCGGCAAAGCTGCCATGTCCTGGGAGTTACACCCACCGTCATTTCCCACTGTGGCCTCGGGGACCAGCGTGTTATTTAAGACACTATCATTGGGTAATCCCCTAAGCCTCCATCATGGATGCATGTACCCCGACTCACCACTGGGCTGTAGAGAGGAAGGAGGTGTCGGAAGGCACAGGAACACTTCTCTTTGCTTAGCTGGCCTTCTTTCAGCCCCTGCGCCGCCATCTCCTAAAGCGGGACAAGGCAAAAAAGATGTAGGGAAGAATAAGGAAACTTTCTCATACGCCACTTGCATGTAAATACAAGCCGTATAAATTATCCTTAACTGGTCCTGCAGGTATTTCCAGCGTTTGACATGGAACCTACCAGCAATTCTGTTTAGTGACTCCAACAGCCAAGTCGTCTCCCCTCCTCTGTCGCTGTCTCTACCCCCTTACGGACCGTATCAGCAATTCATCAGAAGGGCCACAGATTTGGAAGAGCTAGCACAGGGGATACAGGATTTGCCCGCAGCCCAGCACCTCGTGGCCTCCCAGCATCACTGGATCAGCACTAGCACCACCAAGTGGCCCAGAAAATCCTCCACCCTCGGGCCCAGGCAGCATCGGATACTCACAAGCTGGTCCAGCAAGCTGAGCACCACTCAGGAGACACCCCTCCCCCAGGAAAGTTTATCAATACAGAAAGAACCATAAGAAATACAATCCAGAAAGAATCTGACTTCAGTTATACAACTATGACATTCAGTATATAACTAACGTTTGTTTTGTTTTGCTTGGTGATGCAAGACAGTTTTTTTTTGTTGAACAAAATTTACTCAGAAAGATGTGAGGGACCCAGATTCGACCTCCAGCACATTTGGTTCCCCAAGTCCTGCCAAGAGTGATCTCTGAGCACTGGGCCAAGAGTAAGCTTTGAACATAGCAGATGGAGTCCCCGAGAAAGAGAGAGAGAAAGAGAGAAGGAAAGAAAGAAAGAAGAAGACAGGAAGGAAGGAAGGAAGGAAGGAAGGAAGGAAGGAAGGAAGGAAGGAAGGAAGGAAGGAAGGAAGGAAGGAAGGAAGGAAAGAAGGAAGGAAGGAAGGAGAAAGAAGGGGACAAATGAACATGTATGTGAGGTGGAGAGGGAGAGAAAGCATAGCGGGTAGGATGCTTCCCTTGCACATGATCCACCCAGATTCAATCCCCAGAATCCCATATGGTCCCACAAGCACCTCAAGGAGTCATTCCCAAGTGCGGTGCCAGGAGTAAGCCCTGAGCGGATCAACTGACTCAGAGCACTAGGCCAAGAGTAGCCCCAAAACACTGCTGGATGTGGCCACCCACCTCTCTCCCCCAAAACAGGAACATTCTAATAACAGTGAACATATTCTAGAGGAATACTCCCTAAAACAAACTTAGAATAAATTTCTAGAGTTGTGTTATTTTGCAAAGGATATTAAGTAGGCTCTAAGGAAAAAAATCTTTCAGCAAAATGATCTGGAATGCAAAATGTTTATAGCAAAAAGTGAAGTGAGAGGCCAAAGCGATAGCACAGCAGGGAGGGCACTTGTCTTGCACACAGCCGATCCGGGGTCGATCACTGGCAACCCATATGGTCCCCCGAGCCCGCCATCAGTAATTCCTGAGAACTGAGCCAGGTGTAACCCTTGAGCAGTGCGAAGTGTGGCTCAAAAAACAAAAAGTCAAATGCAAAGAGCTGAACATGAAAGCCATATATACTGAGTTGTGAGCATTTGATAAACATAAAACAAAAAATAAAACAACAAAACTCTTGTTTAAGAGTATTAAACTAGAAGTGGTCAAGTCTTTCCTGCCTCTATTTATCCAAATTTATAATACAGTTCTACTATTTTATAGCTTAAGGGGGCTGGAGCGATAGCACAGTGGGTAGGGCGTTTGCATTGCACGCGGCTGACTGGGGTTCGATTCCCAGCATCCCATATGGTCCCCAGAGCACCACCAGGAGTAATTCCTGAGTGCAGGAGTAACCCCTGTGCATCACTGGGTGTGACCCAAAAAGTAAAAAAAAAAAAGAAAAAGAAACTACTGATACTAGTTGGAACATTATGCAGTCTATACTTTTTTTTTGTTAAATAAACAATTAATATTTCTTTCTTACCTTTGTTAATACCTGTAAAATATTAGACAGAAATTCACACGAGATATCCTTTAAGATTTTCAGGTGGAAATCATCTTGGCTTGAATCAGAATTTTTGGTTTCTTCTGTGTCAGACTCTGTTGAGTTCTCTGGCTTCTTCTGACAATGTTCCATATTTTGTAAAACACGAATCAAGCTGTCAATTAGCGGGAGATCTACTGTACATACAGGAGGCAAGGAATCAGTTGATTTTGGTTTCTCCAAGGCACAATTATAACTAAATAGAAAAGCTATAATATTTAGGAATAAAGATCAAGGGGAAACCAGCCCTTTCACATGTCAAAAGCATGTTGGCAATATGGCATTATGCTGCAGCCACCTTCTTGCCCGTAAGGCTGAACCTAGTGATCCCATTTCTGAAGTTACACTCAGTCTGAAAAAGGATAGCCAGAGAATGCGCGCGTGCGCGCGCGCACACACACACACACACACACACACACACACGTGCCCACATTGCCTTGAAACTCTTTCTCTTTTATAAGGGCTATTTCAAAAGTGTTGTTGGATACAAACATACTCTCAGGTGCATAAATGTTTTTCCCTCAAGCATATGGACAGAAAGAGCAACACTCAGGGTCTACTCCTACTTCTGCACTCAGGGATCACCCCTGATCGTTCAGGGGTCCGTATCTGGTGCTGGGAATAGAATCTGGATCTGCTACATACAAAGCAAAAGCACTACCCACTATACTCTCTCTCTAGCCCCCAAATTTGTTCAATTCTAAATGCAAACAACAACCTAAAAAAAATTTTACAATTATATCAAAAGAATCAAATATCTAGGAATCAAATTAACAAAGGTGAAAGATATACATAAAAAACAGTAAGTTACTATTGTTAGAGAAATAAAAGACACAAGCACTGCACTGTAGCACTGTTGTCCCATTGTTTATCGTTTGCTGGAGAGGGCATCAGTAACGTCTCCACGATGAGACTTGTTACTGTTTCTGGCATATTGAATATGTCACGGGGAGCTGGCCAGGCTCTGCCGTGCAGGCCAGATACTCTCAGTAGCTTGCTGGGCTCTCCGAGAGGGACGTAGGAATTGAATCCGGATCAGCCGCGTGCAAGGCAAATGCCCACCCGCTGTGCTCCAGTCCAGAAGACACAAGGTGGAAAAATATTCTCTGTTCATAGATTTAAAAAAACAGTTTATCAGCTTTGGACTTTTTTTTTGGGGGGAGGAAGAAGTAGGGAGTAGTCGGGGGAGACCACACCCAGCATGATCAGGGGTCACTCCTGGCTCTGCACTCAGGAATTACTCTTGAAAAGGCTTAGGGGACTATATGGGATACTAGGATTGAACCACAGGCAAGGCAAGCACCCTGAAACAATAGTTTAAAGGACACCTTATGCAAAACTTTATATAGATTCAATGCAATCTCTCAAAAACCCTAGTGGCTTTGTTCAAGGACAGAAGGGAGGTACTACTAAAATTTGCAACAAACTAAAGAAACCCCCAGGAGTAAAAGCAATGCTGAGAAAAAAACAGATTACAGGTATTGTGTTATCTGACCTTAAACTACACTGTAGAACTACAGTAATCAGAACAGTGTGGTATTAGAATTGTAAAAGCACATATTCAGGCAAAAGGAACATGACAGTCCAAACTCAATCCTTACATACATGAAGTTAGCTTATAAGAGCCAAAAGCAGTAAGTGGGGAAAGAAAAGTCTCTTCAACAAATTGTGCTGAAAAAATTAGTTAGCAATATGAGAAAGGATGAAATTGAATCACTATCTTAAACCATATACAAAAGCTAATCCCCAAATGGATTAAAGACTTAAATGTTAGACCCAACTCCATAAAACACACTGATGGAAACAACTGGGCCGGTGAGGGGGCTAAACGGCCTGGAGTGGACCTCACACCAGGCTGTCTCATCTGGGGCAACCCGGAGGTGGGATGGGGGCAGGTGAATTCCCTGCCCCGTCTCAATGAGCCCTGGCAGCAAAAAAGCTCCAGGACTGAATAACCACCATGCTCACAGCCAATCTCCACAGGCTGGGAAGAGCCTCACCCATGAGTGAACCTGCTGTATTTTAAATTTTAGAATTTCTGGAGCTCTGCGGCCACAGGATATCTCATACTCTATATCACTGATGTACCAAGAATAGCACACCATATTTGATGGGGTTTAAAATAGGAGGTAACCAATCTCAGGAGCGGGGCATGTACACACACACACATGCACACATGCACATATGTGTATGTATAAAAGCACACAAGGCTCAACCTTTAATAAACATGTTAGTAATCTCTCATACAAATGCTTAACGGCTCCAGAGTGAAATACAACAGTCTTCACACACTTTCCACTAAAACTTTTTGGATCATTTTTAGCAGATTATTCATTACAATCAATACAAAATAAATTATTTTGGTTCTGCTTTTGGGGCATGGTTTAGGATTTGGGGTGGAAATATTCGAAATATGGTGGTGGGAAGGTGCAATGATGGTGGGATTGGTGTTCGAATATTAAATGTAATGAATTATTGTGAACTTAATAAAACTTAGATTAAATTGAAAAAATAAAATAAAAGGTCTGCAGTGCATGCTTTGCATATGAGAGCCCCATGTTCAATCCTAGGCACAGCATCCCTGAACACCACTGACAGCAGTAGCCCCTGGCCAGGAATGGCCCAGAAAAGGAAAGAAAAAAGAAAAAACCTTTTTATTTATTTATTTAATTTATTTATTTATTCATTCATTCATTCATTCATTCATTTTTTTGGGGGGGGGGTCACACTCGGTGATGCTCAGGGGTTTTTCCTGGCTTTGTACTCAGGAGCTATTCCTGGCGGTGCTGGGGGTACTATATGGGATGCCGGGTATCAAACCCAGGTCAGCCATATGCAAGGCAAACGCCCTCCCAACTGTACTGTCGTTTACGCCCAGAAGAAAATTTTTTTTTTTTTTTTTTTTGCTTTTTGGGTCACACCCAGTGATGCTCAGGGGTTACTCCTGGCTCTGCACTCAGGAATTACTCCTGGCGGTGCTTGGGGGACCATATGGGATGCCGAGGATCGAACCCGGGTCGGCCGCGTGCAAGGCAAACGCCCTACCCGCTGTGCTATCGCTCCAGCCCCCCAGAAGAAAACTTTTTAAGAAAAGATAAAGAGGGCCAGAGAAATAGCATGGGAGTTAAGGCACTTGCTTGCCACACACATGACCAACCTTGCTTCCACACACACACACAAAAGTGCGTGTGTGTGCGTGTGTGTGCGAGTGCGTGTGCGTGTGTGTGCGTGCGTGTGCATGTGTGTGTGTGTGAAAGAAACAAAAGGGCCCAAAGAAACAGTACAACAAGCAGGGTGCTTGCCTCGCACATGGCTGACCCAGAAACTACCCCCAGCACCACATGGTCATCTGCACCCACCAGGAGTGATCCCTGAGCACAAAGCCAGGATAAGTCCTAAGCACAGTCAGATACGGTGCCCCCAAAACAAGTCAAAGAAGAAAAAAAAGGCGAGGTTTTACAGTCTGACAGAACAGATTTTAATTCATTGAGCTGAACCGGTGCCTACCTTTTTCTCTCTTGAGATACTCCTGCTCCGCCTGGGAGGCGTAGACGGCAGACAACACTGAGAAAATCGAGGCCAGCACGGTTTTCTGCTCCTGCAGGACGATGGGGGGATCATCAGTCTGGCAGAATTCATGGCAGACCAGGTCAAAAAGTAAACTCCAAGTGTCTTTCCCGGTGTCGGGGCACTGTACTTAAAAAAGATAATTTTGAAAGTAGTAACTTTAAAAGGAAAAGCAAGTCAGTGAGTCAACACCATGCTCCCCACATAACATCTTACCAATTGCTTGGATCCCTTCGTCCACCGTGGTAAGCAGCTGTAAGATGCGCATGTAAACATCGAGTCCTTCGGGATGCTCCGAACTGAACGCAAAGAATAATGAATCAACAACAACACTGAACTTACTGTCCAGGGCAGTGTGGCCACTCCCTCACTCAGCCAAACTATCACTGTGCCCTACTCACTGCTCTACACGCTGGGGAGCAAACTACAACCCAGTGTCCGTGCTCACCGGAGCTATATTCTACTGGGGGAATCCATCAAAAGCCAACCAACTATTATGATCAACAATCTCAAGGCAAGAAGTAAAAAAATTCTTTTTCATCCTTCTCACTAAGGTAACCCAGAAGCTCATTCAGACGCAGCTGAATAATCAGAACAAAACAACGACTGAAACTTCTAGAGCGTGAACGCAAGGCACAGACGTTAAGCACAGAAGATAATGTTGTTCCTGAGGCTCACAGGATCCTCCCAACTCCCTAGATGAGAGTACTAAAACCATCAGTTTTGTGATCAACAGTCTTCACAAAAACTCAATACCAGCGTTTCACAGAGACTCACAATCTAAGTTCTTCGACCAACCGTTAAGAGAAAAGATAGTGAACAATTTAAAAGTGGTTTAGCAAATGATCACTATGCACAGAATGGGGTGCTGAAAGGAGATAAAGTGATATATATATGCATGATACTCTTTTCCTAACAGTTTTGCAAACCACACTGCCTGAAAGGAAAAAAGGAAAATTAGAGAGGGCAGGGCATTGTGGTGGGGAGAGAAGAAAAGCGTCTGCCACAGAGGCAGGCAGGGGGTTGGTGGGTGACCGGGGACAATGGTGCGGGGAAACGTACATCGGTGGAGGGATGGGTACTGGAATACTATATGACTGAAACCCAATCATGAACAGCTTTGTAAAGGTCTATCTCACAGTGATTCAACAAAAAAGTTTAAAAAAAAAAGGACATTCTTTACATCCGTAAAGCTTATCATCTAAAAGTAAAAAAGATAAATAAAAGGGTAAGTAATTAAAATATAGTGATATGACTGAGCTGGGTATGTGGCTCAGTGGTAGAGTGGTAGAATATATGTTCATAAAAGGCTCTTACTGTGTGCGCATGCGCACACACACGCGCGCGCGCACACACACACACACACACACACACACACACACACACACACACACAATGAATGCAACACTATCCAAGTCCACGGTGCCAGAAATGACATAAAAGCATGCTCCATTTAATTTGGAGAGTCAGGGAAGATCTCTTAAAAGAAATAACGTTGGGGCCAGAGCAATAATGCAGTGGGTAGAGTGCCTGCCTTGCACACGGCTGACCTGAGTTCGATCCCCAGCATCCCATATGGTGCCCTGAACCCCACCAGGAGTGATCCCTGAGCACAGAGCCAGAAGTTAAGCACTGAGCACCACAAGGGTGTGTGCCCCCACACACCCTGCCCCGCAAAAAGAGTAAAGATGTAGGTTTGGGGAAAAGAGGAAGAGTTTAACATAGATAAAGATAAAGATAAAGCTTTCTCTGAAATAAAGATCATCAAATCAATGAGTTTCAATTTTGAATTTTAAATACTAAGAATGCAAAACAGACCATCAAGCAGACTAATTCATAAACTAATTTCCTAGTGACTACCAATGGTTTTGTTAACCTAGTAATCCCCCAAGAGATATAATCCAGCAGTCACTTCCCACAGATGCACAAACATACAAGGAGCAAAGAAACAAAATGTCTGACATCAACTGAGTCAAATGTCCTAGAGAGAATAAAGCACAAGATTTTTGCTTATCTGATCTCATCAAAAATGCCAAAGATTTTAAGTCAGTAACCATAATTACTGCTGAGTACTCTATAGCTACAAAATATTAGAACAAGTTTTTTCAATCATTACAAATCTTGCAAAGAACAAATGCAATGTCACTATAAAATATTGGGGTGAAACAAACCAAGACTGGTTGTAGGCCACTCACCCATCAAAAGAAAACTATCTAATGGTTTTTGTTTGTTCAGGGGTTATACCCGGCGGTGCTCAGAGGTTACTCCTGGCTCTGCACTCAGGGATCACTCCTGGTAGTGCTTGAGGACCATACAGGATGCTGGAGATCACACCTGGGCCAGTCACATGCAAGGCAAGCGCCTTTCCCACTATATTATCACTCCGGCCCCAAGAATACTATTTTATCCCTTCAAAGACCTGTGGCGACTGGACTTCCCTAGCATCTCTCTCGTGAGGAGTCCACCTACCGTACTTGCTTGGCAGCTTCAAGCACACAGGGCACAATTTTAAACACTGGCTGCTCTTCAGAATCTTCCCGGGGCGGGTCTGGAGGCTGCACAGCCCCCTTTCTAATCCATTCCAACATCAGCTTCTCATCCAAATCAAAGAGCTTGTCCACAACTTCCCCCACTTTCCCCAGCAAGTCAACTGCAGAAAATAAAAATGGGGTGTTGAGATAAGAAAGGCAAGTTTTAGAGCAGTTAATCCATATTCCTAAAGCTACTGCAAGAAAGTCAGTTCCTGCCAAGCATTTACCCCAAGAACCATATGTCTACCTCCTCTGTTTAACTGTGCTTTTCCCTTCTCTTTTAAAAATGGAAGATATATCAGTAGTCTGATAGTTTAGAAATTCTGCATTGGGGCGAGAGAGATAGTACAGCAGGTAGGGCACTTGCCTCGCACACCACCAACCTGGGTTTGATCCCCAGTACCCCATACGGTCCCGGGCACGGCCAGGAATAAGCCCTGAGTGCTGCCAGCTGTGTTCTAAAAACAAAACAAACAAACCCCTAAAAAGCCCTTTGTCTTACACTTAGCTTTGCTTATTTTGTCTTGGGGCCATACCCAGCAGTTTGTGGAGGTCCTGTGGGCCTAGGATCAAAGTCAGGGCTCCTGCAAAACAAATGCTCCAGTCCGCTGGGCCATCTCCCCGGCCCAGCGTTTGTTTGTTGTTTTTAGTTTTGGGGCGCACTCGGCTGTGCTCAGGACTTACTCCTCGCTCTGTACTCAGGGATCGCTTCTGGCAGGCTCTGACCATATAGGGTACAGAAGATGGACCCAGGTCAACCACCTGCCAGGCAAGAGTCTTACTATCTCTCGAGGCCCCCCAGCTTTCATTTAAAGTGATCCCCAGCTATAATACTTAAGCGTTGCAGTCAAGTACGGTTTGATCCCAGTAGGAGATCATGAACAATTCTGTCTCATGAGCTGTTTTGAAGAAACCACTTTTTGTATTTTATTTTTTTTTTCTTTGATTTGGTGATCTCTTTGAGGCAGGTTTCCTTTTTGGGCATCGAGACAGGGGAGATTAGGAAAAGCAGTGATGAAGTGTGGTTAGGTAACTGGTGAAGTTTGTGTTAAAAGACATACAAACTTGGAATTGACTGGGAGGCCAAAGATGTAAAGAAGATTCTAGATGTGAGGAGTAAGTTGTGTGTTGATGGTGTGTGTTTTGTTTGCATGAATGAGAATTTGTAGATGATGTTGAATTTTAGGTAAATTCTTGGCTCGAACAATCACTGTCAACAGAAGATCGTGCTGCAAATATTTATGTTGTAAAACTTAAGTTGTAAAGCTAGTTAAGTCTTTCTAACAGCTAGTCTTAATATTCATGGTACAGTTTATGTAAGTTACCTTTTACATTAAATATAAAAAGATTCATGTCAATACAGATTGAATATTGGGAATCAGTTTAGGGAAAAGAAAGAAAAGCGGATTCTTTCATACTACAGAAAAAATAAGTTGTAGGAAATTGGGCTGATTGCATATCTAATTTTTAAGACTAGAATGCTAAAATAATATGAAGGGAACTAAGAATCCCTTGTTATGAAATTGATCTGTGAAAAAAGATTGTTACTGGAAACTGAGTGAGACTTGAGGCCTTTCTTCCAGAAAACAAGGACTTGTCAGGCCTATATTAGGTTCTGAACCTCAATGCAATGTATTTGTACTTATTAAAAATTGTTTCAATGAAAAGCATATTAGTATGAACTTCTGGTCTAATTGGGAGTTCTTCCATTTGAAAAATGTGATATTTGCATGGAACCTTTTGAATATTTTTGTTTCCTTGGTTTCTCCTCTAATAAAAATTAGCATTTTCCCTTTTGATATAAGAATAAAGAGCAAACATGCTATTTGTAAATTGATGTTTAGTAAATAGAGATAAACCTGAAATAGTAGAATACATTATAAGCCTAATCTTCACTGTCACTGTCATTCCGTTGTTCACCGATTTGTTCGAGCGGGAACCAGTAACGTCTCCATCTTGAGACTTGTTACTGTTTTTTTTTTGCATATCGAATACGCTGCAGGTAGCTTGCCAGGCTCTGCCATGCGGGTCGGATACTCTCGGTAGCTTGCCGGGCTCTCCGAGAGGGATGAAGGAATCAACCTGGGCCAACCGCATGCAAGGCAAAAGCCCTACCACTGTGCTATTGCTCCAGCCCAAGCCTAATCTTAGATAGTCTTATTGAAATGTTTCTCTTAACTATCTTTTGAACCTATATTCACATTGGTTTTCTTTCTTTTTCTTTTTTTTTTTTTTTTGCTTTTTGGGTCGCACCTGACAACGCACAGGGGTCACTTCTGGCTCTGCACTCAGGAATTACCCCTGGCAGTGCTCAGGGGACCATATGGGATGCTGGGAATCGAACCTGAGTCAGCCGCATGCAAGGCAAACGCCCTACCCGCTGTGCTATCACTCCAGCCCCTCACATTGATTTTCAAGATATTTTAAGTTATATTTTTCCTCTTTTCAGAGCTGCTTTTGGGGGGTTTTAAAAATTGAGGTGTAATTTATAAGTGGCTAAGTCTCTTTGATCGGGCTTCTTTGTAACTGGCTGGATGTTTTGCTCTAGTCTTCCAAGAAAGGACCATTTTATTTTTTAGAAAAGTCACGTGGTCTTTACCTTTGGGGACTCCTTTGCATATGTATTCTAATACAAATTTAAACCCAAGTAGACCTCATCAGATGTTACCCCATGAATGTTGACAATGGAAGGAATAAATACCTTGCCTGTAGTATATCAGTTCTGGGCTGAAAAGCTAGGGAAGAAAATTTGCTTTTTTGTATAAACTAGGAAAAAAGTGTGAAGTTCCCCTGTTGACCTCAGCAGATGAACTGAGCTGACAGTATTAATTCAGATTCAAGGATTACCTGAATCTTGGTTTGTGTAGATTTGTGATCTACATGCAATATTAACTGAATGAGATAGCTTTTACAGTACCGTAATGTACATCGGCTCTCCCCACCCTCTCAACACCCATTAGCTAATGAACTTTGTACACTGGCATTGAAACATTACAGCAATGTTTTGTTGCACCAATTTTATAAACTTTTACAGTGCAATACATGTTACTTTTCAGAAACAAATCAAAGGTTAATTTCTCAAGGTTATTGCTGCTGGCTTTGGCAGCATATGATGGAGGATCTTTTATATACATTTGTAATAGATAAAAATCTGATTGGAAATCCTTGTTTAAAAAGCTTAAACCATGTACCAAGGATTTGGTCCAAATTGTGTAGGATAAGTTAAACTTAAATTGCATTCTATTAACCAGTATGAGTGTATTTCTGTAAGCATAGTTAGGTTGAAATAAAGATTTAAAAAGCCTTTAAAAAAAAATAAATAAATAAATTGCATTAACCAGTATGAGTGTATTTCTGTAAGTATAGTTATGTTGAAATAAAGATTTAAAAAGCAAAAAAAATAAAAATAAAAAAAAACAAAGTGATCCCCAGCTGCTGGAACATTCTATGACTGAAACCCAATCATGAACAGCTTTGTAACTGTATATCTCACTGTGGTTCAATAAAAAATAATACTACTAATAATAAAACAAATAGTGATCCCCTAAAACTTATCTGGTTCCCTAAAAATTAGATAAAAATTGTGTTTCGAGATTACATAGTGACTTACCATTTGTTGAACTTGACAAGATGAAGCAAATACTATCAAAAATAGCTGGATGCTCCCGGATTCTTTCAACCCAGATGTTGGCCACTTCCGTCTGGGAAAGGCAAGTAAGCAACAACCTGCACGATAAAAGTGAGCTTAAAAGTTGTATTTCAGGGGCTGGAGCGATAGCACAGCAGGTAAGGTATTTGCCTTGCACTTGGCCAACCCGGTTCAATTCCCAGGATCCCATGCAGTCCCCCGAGCACCGCCAGGAGCAGTTCCTGAGTGCAGAGCCAGGAGTAATCCCTGAGCATCGCTGCGTGTGACCCAAAAGCAAAAAAAAAGAAAAGTTGTATTTCATAAGCAGTAACGGGAATTCAAGAATAAAGAATTAATGTTCCCTCCCAGCATCCCTCACGAATGAGCAAACAGAATAAAAAGCAGGCAAGCGTACCTGCTTGTTTCGAGCAGGGTCGGGGGATCCGAGTCGTACAAACAGTGCAGTAATACCTGGCTACAAACACAAAAGTCAACATGTCACGTCTCTCCTTTCAAAATATCAAAGGAGCATTTGTTTCACTCCTTTAGCATTTTAAGAAGTGAAATTTGGCATCTATGCATGGCAAGCCCGTAATGCACAAATCTATTGTAAATAAGCAAAAACACCCAAACATGTCTCCAAGAAACAGGACAGCCTACGGCTCCGTGGTCCCACGGGTACCCGTCCATATCACAACTCTCCATCCCACCCAGAAACGGCTACTGCCTACCCTAAACGTTTTCAGCAATCTTTTTCTTGGCTTGCCCTTGTCATGTTATACACTTCATTATGCTCTGGAGCGCACGCGGCAGTGCTGGGCGTTACTCCAGCTCCAGTGCTGGAAAGGAAGCCGAGGACTTCGGCACACAGGGCGCGTGCCCCAACCCACGGAGCTGGCGCCCCGGTGCGACATTTTTGTTTCAAGCCTCATTCACGTTGAATATATTCTATCGAGTCTTGATTTTGCTCAACCGATTAAGATCGAGCCATGTTGTTCCTTTTGCTGTTCTTTGATTCACTGCTGCAAAATACACTCTCGTCCTCTGAATACAACACAACAAACTTCTCCAGCAGGGCACTGACGGCCACTGGGATTGACTCCATGATTTTAAGCAATGGCCTAAGGAATTTTTCTATGACTGTCCCAACGCATGCCTGCTTTTTCTTTACCATACGCTTGCAAAGGGCTTTTCTGGGACACGGCAGAGGTCTATTTTCCAACTTGACTAAACACCCTCTTGTTCCAAAGGGGTTAAACAAATTTCTATCCCAACCGCAATGTAAATTGTCCTGTATTATTTTAAAATAAAGATTTAATTGAATTTGCAAAGTACGCGAACATGACTCATTCTCAGATTTTTGACAGAGACCACTAAAAACCAAAATAATCCTGTGTTATTTACTTCAGGAATAACTGCAAAATTAGAAATAAAGGCAAGAAATAAAAACAAGAAATAAAGCCCTTAAAGTAGTACTATCTTACCTAGAAGAGTCCATCACTTCTAAATAGGAAACCCAGGTCTTGAATCTTGTGATGATAACTTCCTAAGAGACTTTCCTTTTTGGGGTGTGATAAAATTGGGGAAACTGTGCCACACCCAGAAGTGCTCAGGGCTTATTCCTAGCTCTATGCTCAAGGAGCACTCCTGGCAGTGCTCGGAGAATGTATGGGGTGCTGGGAATTGAACCACAGTCAGTTGCATGTGTGTCAAGGGCTTAAGCCCCTATTTTATCCAGACTCAGAACAGCTTTTGAAATTTTTTTCTAAGTACAGTTTTCATAACCTATTGTGAACACATTTCTTCAAACAGCCATAAATCCCAGAAAATGTATGCACTCAATTTTTAGCGCACACTCCCAGGGCCCAAACCATAGCCACCGGGTTTTTCATCTTTACAAAGCCCAGTAGGGGCCAGCGAGACAGTATGGCGAGTACAGGACTTGCCGAGCACACAGTGGACACAGATCGAGCCATGTTGTTCCTTTTGCTGTTCTTTGATTCACTGCTGCAAAATGCACTCCCATCCTCTGAACACAACACAACGAACTCCCCAGCACCACATATGGTTCTCCCATGCCTTGCCAGGAGTGATCTCTGAACACAGCCAGGAGTAAGTTCTGAGCATAGCAGGGATGGCCCCCGAAACAAAAAACAAAAACAAACAAGTCCCTCTATCAAAGTTTTCATTAGACTCCAAAGAGAAGTATAAAAGCCTTTGAGTCACAGAGGTAACCCTGAATCTTCTGTCTGTTGGCAAGTTCAAGGCCCTTGGATCTGAAAGTCAGGAGTTGCAGAATAAACCTGACCAACAAATCTACTTTTCTCTATTCTGCCTCTCCGCCCCTAAGAATCCCAGAGACTAAATGGTTTTGGACTCTGGCAGGTACCTGTAAATTCTAGCTTTGTCCCACTAATTCTTATTCCTATTTGGTTTATCGTCTGCTGAAAAATTCAGGTCACTTTGCCACCAAAGAAGAAAACAGGCTTAAATCAGAGTCATGTTCATAACCTGCGTCCATAACAGAGAATTATTTTGGATATAATCACTTTTGCAGTGCTAGGGACCAAACTCATACAAAGTAAGGACTGTGGCACTGAACCATATCCCCCACCCTATGATATATATTTTATCCTGATATACATTTCATCAGGATTTCCTTAGTGATATGAAATGTGAATTCATTTTTTTAAAAACACAACTATTATGCAGCAAAACTTACCCTAGATTTTTATTATTGCTGATGGACACACATATCTCCGGGAAACAGGCCATATTACCTAAAATTCCCACACAGATTTCCTGCCAAAGCAAATTTCACAGGTCACAATGGCGCTTAAGCAAAAGACATATAAAATAAGAACTTGGGGAAAAAAAAATTAACTGAGCTAAACTTGGGTGAGAAAAAAACGGTACTAAGTATAGTAACTAAATTACTTGGAACCCTAACTGTGAAAATGATGTAAGCATGTAGATTAGGGGAGGGGGGCCCCACATCATGGCAATGAAATTCCTGGGAAGGAATAAAGCCACTAGTCATTCCTAAGTCTCATCCACCTAATGGATACAGAAAGCAAGACCTGATAAGACCTTCCCCAGTAGCAGACCCCGAGAGTGGACCCCTCCCTACAGAAAGGGCCCGAAAAACTCCTTGAGAACCCTCAATTTCCCCCTTTAATCTGATTTGCCCCATAGGTTAGCCCAGACCAGAGAGAGAAAGCTGGACCCACTCTCCAAAAGATCTAGGTAAGAGCAAAGGTCAAAAAAAAGGAGTTTTAAAGAAGACCCACTTCCAATCTACCCTCCTTGGCAACAAGCCTAGCAACGGACTTTCATAAAGCACCAGAGGGGGCAGATTGGAGAAACCCTACAACAGCCACCTTGAACAAAGGAAGGGCTCGCAGGTGTTGCTTATGCCCATGTGGCCGAGCACGTGTGGCGCCCAAGCATGCGTGTCACCCGAATCTCCCCTCTTGAGAGGTGTACTTTATACTCTCCTATCTAACTCAGGGATGTGTGCAGGGGTTCCCCTCGCCTCTGGAGAAGCCGGCCTTCTCTCCTGTGTGCATTACCCTCTCTCACTTTCTCTCCCTCCTTCCCCTTCCTAAAACCCTCCAAATATAGTGTTTTATTTCACTGCTCGTCTCCTCCTGAAATTCTCTGCGAGGCAAGACCCTGACCTGGGTAAGGCCTGAGACTGACTTTCCCTTCCTGCAAAGAGCAATTCCTTGCTCCAGCCCGAGTCGGTGGCTGCCCGAGAAATTGGGTGGTGGGGATCAACTCCTGTGCTGAGAAGACCAAGCGGGACCTCGGGTGTAGCTTGATGGCCACCTGGCGGGGTTCTGGCCCATGCACTGGGACTTACTGCAGACTTCATCAGTCCTCGTCTTCCGAGCAGGATCTTGGGGTGGCAGAGGCAGATCAGGAGAAAGTGACTGTCTCTCTCCTCTCTGCCTCACATAAGCCACCCGTGGGAGCCACCTACTTCACTGTAATGGACTCTCTCTCTCCTCTCCCCACACCCCTCCACCTCCTTCCCTTCCTCCCTCCCCTATAATATATACTTTTTAGGCACCATGACTAGGAATAAAGTACTGAAAGGGTATCATGGACATCCCTCTACCTCCTTCCAGCACTCAGTTCTCGTTCAGCATGATCATTTCCAACGATCACTGCCATCATGGCCTCTTCTCTGTCCTAACTGCTCTCCCCGCCACCCCACTTGGGGCACGCCTCCAGCCACGAACCAGTCCTCCTTGGGCCCTCACCCTCAAGTTCCCAGAAAGAGAAGCCATGTAGTTCAACTGATTATACTGCAGTCAGACGGGTTCATCTCCCAGCTCCATTCTTTCCCAGGTGTACACCCACCTACAATTTTTTTTTTTCCTTTTGCTTTCCAGGTCACACCCGGCGATGCACAGGGGTTACTCTGTGGCTCTGCACTCAGGAATTACTCCTAGCAGTGCTCGGGGGACCATATGGGATGCTGGGAATCAAACCCAGATCAGCTGCATGCAAGGCAAACGCCCTACCCGCTGTGCTACTGCTCCAGCCCCACCTACGAATTTTTTAATCAGAGATTTAGATCTTTGATTTTATACAGTGGAAATAAATGCCTATCTCGGACAAACAATAAATCAAATACGTGGTCAATACCAGGAGTTCATCACTAGAATCTCTTAACAGGTATCTACGGGTCGCCGACATCACACACAGCACGTGGCCACCGATACGGCACTAAAGCACAGACACTGGGCAGAACAAGACTGGATGGAAGGAAAGAGAGTTGCTGGGCGCGGTGACCATCAGCAGTGGCCACTGTGGAGCTATGCGTTAAGGAGTCGGATCAAATACTGGACCGGAACAAAGGCGATAGAATGGAAGTAGGGAAGCGGTCGGGATAAAAATGTGCATTTCTGAGATGAGAAGCAGACAGGTCTGGTTAAAAATAAGGAGCATCTGGAGGGTTAGGTCTTATGCTGGAAGACAGTTTAGATTCAGACTATGAGAAGTCTTTTTACTTTTTGCTTTGCCCAGCAATGTTCAGGGCTTCCTCTGGCTCTGTCCTCAGGAATCACTCGTGGCGGTGCTCGGGAGACCATATGGGATGCTGGGATGTAAGCCAGGTCAGCAGCCACATGCAAGATAAACACCCTTCCACTGGACTATCGCTCTGGCCCCAGATTATGAGAAGTCTTTAGCAACAGGCTGTGTTTACAACGAAAGCTTTTAAGTCACAGATAATCAACAGAACGGGGAGCCTTTTCCTGTTCTGCCACACATTAACCACAGAGCTGGCCGTGCTGATCTGGTTTCCAATGAGTGTTGGTCTCCTGTTTCATCCCAAGACTATACTTCTATGACTGGCATGTCAGACAGCCCTTTATCTGGAACTGTGCAAGAGGTACTGGGTTAAAGCCAGTAAGACGATGACAGAAAAAATGAAAGACCCTCCCGCCTGAACTGTTACCGCTGAAGAGAACAGAAAAGGACCGACTTACCCTTAATCGAGGACACCTGGATTTGGCCAATACGCCCATAAATATGTCAGGGGCATTAAATTCTTGGAGAAATAGAGCGACATCCTGAAAATAAAAATCACAATTCACATGAATGCTGAATAGTCCCCTCTCCCCTTTTGGGCTACACCCAGCTGTGTTCTGGGCTGTCTCCTGGTTCTGCACTCAGGGCTCACTCTCAGCAAGCTCAGGGGACCAGGTGCCGTGCTAGGGATCAGACCTGGGTCAGTCGCATGCACTTGCCTTATCCGCTGCATTATTACTCTGTCCCCTTTAAATTCTGCAGGCTCAGCAACCACACAAATTTTAATTCCAGGGCCAGGAAAATAGCTCAAAGGGCTGAGGCACATACTTTGTATGTGGGAGGCCTGGGTTGGCCTTCCCAGCACAGCACGGTTACAGAATACCACCAGGAGCAACCCCTGAAAGTAGCCCCTGAGCACTGTGGAATGAGCTAGCCACACAGACCCCTAGGCCCCAGGGGAGAAAAATTAATTCCATATATACCTCCCCTTTTTTGTCTGTTTGGGGCTACTCCCAATAGTACCCAGGACCTACTCCTGGCTCTGCCGCAAGCATCATTTCTAGCAGGGCACAGGGGGCCACACAGAGTGCCAGGGAATGCTCGGGATTGAAGCCAGACTGGCGACACGCAAGGCAAGTGGCCTACCCACTGTACTCTCTCTCCAGCCTCTCTATCTCCTTGTTTGAGACCAAATATTTAAAAAACAAAAAAAAAATTAAATGGGGCGAGGAAATGTGTCATAGACAAAAGCAGTCTTAGAGCCTCTGGAATGGTCCCAGGCGATGAAACAGTTCCAGAAGTCAATCTAAACTTGTCATGTTACAAAGACTTGTCCTCCCTTACTGGCCTGGTTACCTACCTTAGTGATCCACCGACTGAAAACTCTTATCAATTCACTCAAACACATTTGCTGTTTCCCAGGTATTATGCCAGAAACTGGAATAAAATAGCTGAGGAAAAGGCGAAAACATGGCATTCCTGTCTTCTAGGATGGTGTCTTCACCCCCGCCCCCAATCTGCAGGTGTCGAGAGGCCAAAAGCCAATGTCTACCACCTTGGTTATCAACATGGGTCCCATGGCCAGAAATGCAGACAGCCCGTCTGCAGATACGAAGAGGCGGACAACGCTATTCTACAGATGAAAGCAGGAACAGGAAATAAGGGTACTCCGACTGGGTCGTACCCCAAGTCAGAACCGGTGGCTTCTTTTCTTGGTTTGGGGGCCACTCTTGGCAGTGCTCAGGGCTTACTGCCGACTGTGTGCACAGGGATCAGTCCTAGCAGTGCTCAGGGGATCGTATGCTGTGCTGGGGAATCAAACCCGGGCCTGCAGTGTACAAGGCGAGTGCCCCACCCCCCACTGTACTATCTTTCCAGGCTCAGAGTCTGTGTTTCCAAATTCCTCAACAGGAAAAAATTCTGAACACACATAACTGTGCCAGTTGCCCAGCTCCTTCCTAGAGATGCCCTGTACAGCTCCTAGGGGGACACTGCACAGGCCAGTGGCCCTGGAGTAGAGTGGTGGCCCAAATGCATTCGAACGTGGGTCCCCAAACTGACTCAGCCATGGAGATTTGTGTCAAATCTTGAATAAAACTAAATAAACTTCTATAAGCTTATATAAAATTAAGTTTCTGGCTATCTGTTGCCTCAGATTTTTCACCAAGCTTGCTTGAGGTGTATCTGTGAGAGCTTGGCGTGAAACTTAAAACGGTAATGCACTCAAGGAGCCCAAGAAGGGACTTCAAAGAGAGGAGAAGCAGAATCCACTCAGACAAGGTGAGCTGCGTGAGTGCTAAGAGAGGCATGCACCGGGGCCAGGGACAGCACAGCAGGAAGGGCCCTGCCTCGCACACGCAGACACGGGATATACCACACAGGGTCCCCTGCACCTTCCCAGGGGTGATCCCTGAGTGCGGGGCCAGGAGTAAGCTGTGAGCACCAGCGGGTGGGGCTCCAAATTAAAACCAAACAGAACAAAGCATGAGCTAGATGCCAAACTACTGCTGCGCCTTTAGATTTATCAGAGAAGCAACTCTGAAGGGGTGACATTAAGAAAGGATTAAGGGGCTGGAGTGATAGTACAGCAGGGAGGGCATTTGCCTTGCATGCGGCAGATCCGTGTTCGATTCCCAGTATCCCATATCGTCCCCTGAGCACCACCAGGAGTAATTCTTAAATGCAAAGACAGGAGTAACCCCTGTGCATCGCCGGTGTGACCCAAAAAGCAAATAAAATAAAATTATATATATATATGCACATATATAAGAAAGAATTAAAATCAATCTGAGAACAGAGACTGGATAACAGTGCGTTGTACAACGGTTTCCGTGAGAGCTCATAAGAGTTTTTAAATACCATTTCTAATAGCATACAAGAATATAAAAGAATCTAAGATAAGAATATAAATAGGGTCAGAGAGGTGGCTCAAATGGTAGGGCACAAGCTTCACTGTGCGATTTCTGAGGGTTGCTCCTTAGCACCTCAGGGAATGGCTCCAGGCTGCCAAGCACCTCGAGGGGTGGCAAACAAAACAATAAAATAGAAAACAGGATCCAAGAGACGATAGAAGGGTTAAGGAGCTGTCTTGCTTACAAGCCACCAGCCCCTATTCAATGCCTCAAATAGCTCCTAAGCACTGTTGCGTATGGCTCAAACCCCAACCCCACAAAACAATAAATAAAAATAAAATAACAGGGGGCTGGAGCAATAGCACAGCAGGTAGGGTGTTTGCCTTGCACGCGGCCAACCTGGGTTTGATTCCCAGCATCCTTGAGCACCGCCTGGGGTAATTCCTGAGTGCAGAGCCAGGTGTGATCCAAAAAGCAAAAATAAATAAAATAAAGTAACAATGTTAAAAAAAAATTCACCACCTCTGGGGGCCAGAACAATAGTACAACAGGTAGGGCATTTGCCTTGCACGAGGTTGACTCGAATTCAATCCCAATATCCCACATGGTCCCCTGAGCACTGAGAGGAAGAACTCCTGAGTACAGAGCCAGCAATAACCCCTGAGCAGGTGTGACAAAAAAAAAAAAAAACACCATCTTTTACCTTACAAGGTTTTTTTTTCAGTTTCAATCCAAACCTTTACTTACCTCATCCATCGACATATCCCATACTCGGCAAATTTCATTCTCCATTTCTTCATCCAGCTCCTTCTGCTGGTCCTCATCATCTGAGCTAGTTTTGGTGTCTTTGGGGCTAACAAGCTTCGGAAACACAAAGGAAGAAAAGAAATGAATAAATGGAACAAAACTGTCCATAGTACTCAATTAAATGATCATTTTTGGAAATCACAAAGATAGTGGACTGGAGAACAGCACAGCGGGTAGGGCATTTGCCCTGCATGTGGCCGACCCGAGTTCGATTCCTCCGTCCCTCTTGGAGAGCCCAGCAAGCTACTGAGAATATCCCGCCCACACGGCAGAGCCTGGCAAGCTACCCATGGCGTATTCGATATGCCAAAAACAATAACATGAAGACGATTACTGGTGCCTGCTCGAGCAAATCCATGAACAACGCGACGACAGTGCTACAAAGATAGTAAGCAACAGAGTCACCTCAAAGCTTCTCTTGCAAAAGTCGTTTAAAAATATAGTACCCTGGGTAGAGTCATTCACTCAACACACATGGAGTAATGTTACTATGAGCTGTGGTAGATGGAAGCTGGAGAAATAGTACAATGCTTTCCTTGCATGTGGCCAACCCTGGTTTGGTTCCTAGCACCACGTATGGTCCCAATACCTGCCAGGACTGAACCCTGCCAGGAAGAAGCCCTGAACACTGCTATTCGGGTCCCCAAGCCAAACAAACAAACAGAAAAAAGTAATATGAAATTCCTTGCTTTCAAGCAGTTTGGGATCAATAAAGGAAAACTGGTAAGCTGCTAACCACAGCAGAGGAAGCTAATTCATTCGAATTGAGGGCAAAGAGTGAGGGACCAATAATCTTGAAGTCTTGGAGAAGTTCAGGAAATTCTCTTGGAAGACATGTAAGCTAAGGAGTGTGTCGGGTAAAGGAAAGACTCCAGAACATGGCATCAGAGCTCCCAATGGGTTAAGTACATTTCAGGAATGAAGAGCAAAGGAACATACAAAGCGCCCTGGATCCTGAATTCCAAACTAAGAAATTGTATTTTCTCCTCTAGGGAAAGGGAACTACAAGAAGTTCCCAAGGACACCCTTTATTTCTTCTTTTAATCTTAGAGAACTATTGTAGCAGCTATGTAGAAGATAGGCTGTCTGGGGCAGAGACTGAAAACTGGGAAATCAATTAGAAACATGGGCAAGTCCTACTTATTGTGTCTCCTGTGTGCCAGGGGTAAGCACCCCAGGGATATCTTATTTAACATACATAATAGCCCTATACATAGTCATAGTTCCTGTGTCCCCACCCGCCCATCACACACACACACACACACACACACACACACACACACACACACACACACACACTTTACAGAAATTATGAAAGAAATCTAGGCTCCAAGCAACAGCGGGATGACCTGCTTCGAAAGTCTCAAAAGCCACATACTGCATGATTCCAAAATAATTTCTTCCACTACCACAAAAGCCCAAGGCAAGGAAATGTAATGTAGTAAAGGGGGGTGGGGGGCAAGGAAGATTAGATCAATCTTCACCCCGAAGTTATAGGAGACGGTCAAAGCAGGAAAGAAATCAAGGTGGCAAGGAAGAAGAGAAAGGGAAGGAATGGGGGAACACAAGCTGGGACCCTCGGCTATACCCAGGACATGGGGCAGTGTGTAGCTAGCGATACATCCAAAGCACAGGCTCAAAGGCACTGAAAACATGGGATCTAAGGTGCAACCAGAGAACTTTGCAAGGTGCAAAGGTGTGGGGAGGGAGGGAGGGAGGGAGTAGAGGAACACTAGCGGAGAGAAGTTGACACGGGTGCTAGCTAGAACAGTATATGGCTAAAACCCAGCTACCGATGACTCCTATGGAACAGGTCTTTAGCTCAGTTTAATCAGCATTTTTCCCGGGAACGGACACACTCGGTCGCGCGCTGGGCAAAGGCAGCGGGAAGCGCGCGCGGCTCCCCGCACGTTCCAGCCTGGGGAAATGTGCAAAAGCAGCGTGGGGGCTGGGCGGGGCGGGGTCACCTGGATGAGTCCGCTGAGCACGCCGAAGAGCCAGTGCTTGCTGTACACTGTGCCCCCTATGCAGTCCCCGGAGGCCTCGTCCTCCTCGCGACTGGGCGGCGGCGGGGATGGGTTTCGGTCCATGCTTTGCCGCCACGGCCGCGCCGGAAGTCGCCGGAGCAGGCGAGACAGGCCGGGCGGCGGCAGAGAGTCCGGCGCGCTGGGCGCAGCTCCCGCCACAGCGCCCTCTGCCGCCCAAGGGCTGTGAGGCTTTGGCAGCGCAGTGTGTAGGCTATGGGACTTGCCCCTAGGTCCCAGGACCAGGGAACGATTTTTTTTTTTTTGCAGGATATGTTATTTATTTATTTATTTATTTGTTTATTTATTTATAGTTAAATTTTTAAATTTTGTTTTCAGAGACTTTTTCCCAATAGTTGTTTCCATTCAATATTTCAACACCAATCCCACCACCATTATTTTGGATTTTCCCACCACCAGCACCCAAGCCTGCTCTCTAGGCAGATGCTAAATTATTTATTTTGTATTGCTTGTATTGCTCCACACAGGGCTATTTTCACTCGGGGCGCCCCAGAGGGGGGTGAGTGAGAACCCTCCCCTCTCCAAGGGACCCAACCCTGGAAGCCGACCTCCACTACCCAAAAACTGCCCCGCTCATGGTTGCTTCCAGGCTGTGAAACATTGTAAGACACTTCCTACCCATTTTCCATAACTACCACACCATATTTGATGGAGTTCAGACAGTAGGCAACAAATCATGCAAATTCGATATGCCAAAAACCAGTAACAACAAGTCTCACGTGAAGATGTTACTGGTGCCCGCTCAAGCAAATCGATGAGCAACAGAATGACAGTGACAGTGAGATATATATATATATGTATGTATGTATGTATATCTCAGAGAGTCTGTCAAGCTACCGAGAGTATCCCACCCCTACCCACATGGGCAGAGCCTGGCAAGCTACCTGTGGCGTATTCAATATGCCAAAAACTGTAACAATAGGTCTCATTCCCCTGACCTGAAAGAGCCTTCAATCCTTGAGAAAGATAAGTGAGAAGAGGCTGCTAAAATTTCAGGGCTGGGAGGAATAGAGATGTTACTTGTGCCAACTCAAGTAAATGGACAGACAGCGGGGTGACAGTGATACAGTTTAATGAAGAATATGATATGTCGCTCCTGGAATTCTAAAATTGCTTGGGGTCTGGAGGCATCTCTGTGGCCTGCTGCTCTATTCCAAGATTCATTTGTGAGTCTCTGAATCATGGTCGTTAATGTGCTGAATAGCCCTGATTTTAATTTCTTTTGAGATTTATTTACACATTTCTCTAAAACCAGGCCAATAAATTAGCTTGTTTAGCTGAGCCAGAGGTGGTTTATGGGTGTGTCTCCCACATACCTAACTTTTGGCCATTAAATTTCTTGTGAAACTTGGCCAAGTTGTTGGGGTCTGGCCAAAGGCCCAACAGCAATTTTGGGGTGTCAGGAAGCCTGAAGGCACCATCAACTACTGATGCACTCGCCTTGCTTGACCTGCTGGTGTCACCATACACCACGGTTTTTTTTTCCTATTTTTTTTTTCTTTTTGGGTCACACCCGGCGATGCACAGGGGTTACTCCTGGCTCTGCACTCAGGAATTACTCCTGGCGGTGCTCAGGGGACCATATGGGATGCTGGGAATCGAACCCGGAGGGTTGGCCACGTGCAAGGCAAATGCCCTACCCGCTGTGCTATTGCTCCAGCCCCTTTCCTAATTTTTCAACTGAATCACCATGAGCTATCATAGGTTGACATTGCTTTGTCCTTTCCTCCCCTTTCCACAAGGAGTTTAGGATTATCCCGGTCACACCCATCAAGGTGCTCCCAAGTCACTTCTATTTCTTTGTTTATTTGTAGCCACCTCTCTTATGCTCTCTTCCCCTAAACAGGCTAATCAGCTTTTCCCCCTAATATGACTCTGTTAATTTGTAAGGTCAGACCTTTCTAGGACACTGAACTTATAATTTAAGTTAATATTGCCTTTTTCCTCTCCTTGTGTCTTTTGAATAGTTTACTTTAAAGCAATGTCCCTTTTGTATAGACACAAGAAGACAATATTATGCTTTTGTAACTTGGGATTTAATTGGCTTCGAATACTATTCATTCCGGGGCATCTGCTTTCTCCACATAAGCCTCAGTTGCCCTCAGTTCCTAGCACCCCAAAAGCAGGGTCCTGACGAGGGAAGGGACGAATCCAGGGCAAGCGGTGAGTTATGTGCTACCCTGGCATCGAGATGGGCCTGGCCAAAGTGCCTAATTCTTAACTATAAGTTAAGAGCTTGATCATGGACAAATGCTGTCATGATCCAAAAGTAACGACGAGACTAGGACCCTGCTAGGGATAGGGAAGACTAATCTGGCCTGAGCACTGTAGTCTGAGATCGAGACGGCCCCAGGAGAGTAATTCTATAAGCTTAATGCATCTCTTATTGTGTCCATACAAAATGATTAATATTATGAATGCTTATATGTTTGCTGGACGAGGAGAGGAGAAACACACTCATGGGACTCTGCCCTGTCCTGGAAGCAGCATCCCCTGAGGGGAAGAACTTTACCCCTATTGATGGTGACCATACCTATGAGTAAGCCCCAACCCCCTCATGCTGGGGGAATTTAACTAGGCTGTGAGAGTGGGCAAGATCTGAGAGAGAGATCCAGAGCTGGGAGAGAAGCAGAGAGACAGGACAATGGAATAAACGGCAACTGATCAAGCAACCGGCTTGGCCCTCATTTCTTCCTCCGTCTGCCCAAACCCAGGGGGGGTGGCCAACGGGGGGAGAGCTGCCAGGGCTCTTCCCCCGGTCGCCTCCTCCCAGATATTTTTTACAAGCTACAGTTACAAAGCTTTCATAACAGAGTTTTAGTCATGCAATGTTAAAATATCCATCCCTTCACTAGTGTACATTTCCCATCCCAATGTCCCCAGGACCTGCCAGGACCTCCGCCCCCCACCAAGCCCCTCACCTTTCTATGGTAGACACTTTTATTCTTACTCTGTCTCTAGCTAGTTCGGGGCACTATGGTTTGCAATACAGATACTGAGAGGCCATCATGTTTTCTTAGTCTACATATCAGCACAATGTCACATCCTCTGCACCCTGCTTATTTACGAGCTCTTAAAAAATGTATCTTTACTGAGCTCTATTCAGTCCTCTCTTTATATGACAATGGAAGATTATTTTCTATAACAAAAATAGAAATGTTAATTCTCTTTATCCATGGTGATTTGGGGACTGGGGTCATAGCACAGCAAATAAATCACTTGTGTTACACACTACAGACCCAGATTCTATTCCCGGAACTCTATAATGGTCCCTTGAGAGTAGTCAGGAATGATTCCTGAGCACTAATCAAGGAGTAAGGCCTGAGCACAGCCGGATGGCCCAGTGCTCACATAATCCTTTTTTAACTCAGTAGAATTTTCTGGGATACTTATGGATGATCCCTATAGTACAAAATAGGCTCATGTACTCAGGAAAATGTCCCCTACTATTTTATACCCAGACACCAACAACAACTTGGATTTCACAAACGTTTATTAAACGATTGCTGCTCTCTTTATCAAGTGTCAAGTACTAGACATTTAGTATTTAAGTTAGATTCAATATTTGAAATTGGGTCTGCAGCTGCCTTGCCCCGCTGAGGCTCACAGTCGGGTCTCCAGAGTGCAGGTGAGGATGAAACTCAGTACTTCTCAGGCAGGCCTCTAGGCCGGAAGTGATTGGGGTCTTTGCCACTCCTGCCCCATTCATTGGCAAATTGGTCAGCCCTGGAGTCTTCCAGTCCGTGGCCACTGTCTCCATGCAGAAAAAAGTCTGTGATTCTCGGATAAGCCTCTCTGGCATCACTGGAGCAGAGTGAAGGAGCAAAAGGTAAACAACGGGCAGAAGAGCAATAGTCCCACCCTCGCATCTCTCTCCCTTTCCAGGGAGCAAAGAAGAGAGAAGCTGTAGGACTGGCCCTGCAGGGGCATTGCCCTGCTCTGCCCACACTGACCCCTGTGTGCTGGGAGAACAGCCCTGAGCTGTGGGTGGGACTCGCCCTCCCCACTGGCCTTATTCTGACTCTCTCAGGCACTCCCATCTCCTTGGGCACAGAGGAGAGTGGCAGAGGGGAAGACCACTCCCTCCACTGACTCCCTGCTCACCACAGTTAGAATTTTATGGCCCTTCTCACCCACCCCTGCACCCCTAAGGCCCCTCACCTGATCACTTTGGCCGCCCAGGCCCCGCCAGGGCCCCTTCGCGCAGCATCATAGTTCCCCCGGGCGTGGAAGTATTTGTCTGAATTTTTGTAATTGGCCTCTCGCATGTCTCTGTAGGCTCTCCACATGTCTCTGGTCCCTGGAAGGAAAAGAAAGTGATGAAATACAGACGATAACGATGCGGGGAAATACATTTAAAATGCTCCTGCCCAGATTTCAAGAGCTTGGGACAAAGCTCCTGGAAAGCTGATGGGCTTTGAAATGAAGGTCCCTTTCCCCTCCCTCTGGTTACCATTGAGAGACGCAGTACAAGACTGATTCTCTGTGCTCCCCTCTGACCCCTGATGCTGCTTTGACGATGGCTGTGTGGGGGGTATACACCCCAACCCTTGGACTATCTCCCATCTCCCCTTGGACTATGCTCTCTTAGCTCTTTGTGCCTCAGTTTCTCTGTTAAGAGATGTGTGCATCAGGGCTGGACCAATAGCACAGTGGATAGGGCGTTTGCTTGCACACGGCCAACCCAGGTTCATTTCCCAGCATCCCATATGGTCCCCTGAGCACCACCAGGAGTAATTCCTCAGTGCAGAGGAAGGAGTAACCCCTGTGCATTGGTCAGTGTGACACAAAAAGCAAAATAATAATAATAATAAAGATACCTACCTCAAAGGATCAAAGGATTAGAACATGAACATAAAAATAAACTCATTTGAAAACTACTAAATGGCTTATTTGCATTTGAGAACTTTAAAAAGGCTTTGTCTTATTAAAAATTCCAATAGTTTGACTGTACTACTGAGGCTGGGGTCAGGGGGGTAGGAGAGGCACTTGCCCTGCACGCAGCTGACCTGGTTTGATCGCCAGGACAACAGAGAGACCCCAAATTTCACCAGGACTGATCCCTGGGCATAGAGCCAGGAGGAAGCCCTGAGCACAGTCAGGTGTGGCCCCACGCCATCACCAAAAACTTTGAGTAAGAGCTAAGGAATTGGAAACCCAACTCCCAGCTTTGACAGTCACCAGAGCAGCATCAACATGCTTAGCTCCAACGTCCATTAGGGGGCAGTAGGTCCCTACTTGTATTATGTAAGGAACCTCTCAGGGGTAGCACAGCTAGTAGGATATTTGCCTTACACGTGACTGAGCTGGGTTCAATTCCTCCAACCCTCTCAGAGAGCACAGCAAGCCACTGAGAGCACCATGCCCACATGGTTCACATGACCTGGGTGCAGCCCCGCGTGTTGGATCTGCAACAGATCAAGGGGATGAAGGACCACCTAGAGTTCTGGTGCACCGATGTGAAGAGCATGGAGATGCTGGTGGAGCACCAGGCCCAGGACATCCTCACCTAGGACCCCTCCCTGTGCCTGTCTATGGGCGTTTCATGACTGAGGAACCTGGCTGCTGAGAAGATGTGCATTACATCAAGGGTGAGGGTTGGGAATCTGTTTAGAGTAGTGACTGTCCTTGCTGTAAAAGCTAGGGGCCGTGGCCAAAGGGAGACCTTCCTTCATGAGAGTCTCTGTAGCCTGAAGACCTGATGGGAAGGATGCACCAGGTCTCAGGTGATAAGGCAGGCAAGGGGTGCCTCAAGAGAGACCCCGGAGTACGCAAAGAATATCTACTCCAAGGTCGTCTCCAACAGATACACCTCATGAACATCTTTTCCAGTGTGGCTTCAGAATGTTCCTGTAATAAACATCTTTGCTTTCTAAAAAAAAAAAAAAAAAAAAAATACATAATACAAGTAGGGAACCTACTGCCCCCTAATGGACGTTCGAGCTAAGCATGTTGATGCTGCTCTGGTGACTGTCAAACCTGGGAGTTGGGTTTCCAATTCCTTAGCTCTTACTCAAGGCAGAGCCTGACAAGCTACCCTTCTTATATTCAATGTGCCAAAAATAGTAACAAGTCTCACAATGGAGATGTTACTGCTGCCCGCTCGAGCAAATCGACGGGCAACAGGATGGCAGTGACAGTAATTTAAGGAACAAGCACCTCTGAATTCCAACTCTCATTCTCAAACCTGTTAAAAGCTGGGGACCGAACTTTATGTGCCCTGGGACCTACAGGTATCCATAAAAGAGGGAAAAAAACTGGTAAAATGCTGGGATAAAATCCTTACTGAGGGCTGAGTGATAGTTCTGTGGAAAGGGTGCTCGCCTTGCATGTGGCCAACCTGGTTAGGTTTCCAGTATCCCATATGGGCCCCTCACCCCCGTCCCTGCACCACCAGAATTGATTTCTGAGTGCAGAGCCAGGAGTAACCCCTGATAATCACTGGGTGTAAACTCCCCGGCCCCTGCAAAAAAAAAAAAATCAGAACTCCTTGTCTATCCAGGGAGGTACCGTGTCCTCTGCTAGGGTAACTACAGGGGACAGCCTCGTTACAGACCCTGACCCCCAATATCCCTGGGGCCTTACCTTGACCAGCTTCCTTTATGAACGACAACCAACTTTGGCTGCTGACGCAGAGAAACAAAGAGCAGAAAATGACAGCCGTGGACAGTTTCATCTTGCTGCAGGTACACAAGCAACAATGAGGCAATTCAGGCTGTTGCTCTGTAAGATTGACCCAGGCTCACATTCTGCAAAGAACTTCCACTTACATGCATAGATTGGCATGTAGATAGATAATAGATGTGGAGAGATACATTCTGATCATCGAAGACACATTTAGAATATTTATTTTCCGTTTCTATTGTTTCTTCAGAATCCTAGCACTTTTCTAGGATTTACTAGAGGCTTGATACTCACAGTAATTACACTGGGCTTTCAGTGTAAACCGTTGTCTATTCCTAGCATTCCTCCTCAGCTCTGAGATCTACTGCCTCGCAGGTTTTCCTGGATCCACGGGAGGATCCTACCTCTGAAATAGCCCCTGAGTTTAAAACTCCACCAATATTTGTGGTGTGTCTCCTCTAGCCACCACTGACTGCCCATCGCAGGCACAAACAACATAATTTCTAATGATTTGCCAGACTGAAAAGTATTCATGGGGCTGGGAGTTAACTCAAAGGGCTGGAGCACCTGCTTTGCTTCCACAGGTGCCCCAGCATTTTGAACTTGGGCTGGCTGGAACGGGGGCGGCTTCTAGGCACTGTCAGAGTGACCCTGGTGACTCAAACACAATTTCTGAGCAGAGTCACAGAGCACTGGGAGCGGTCCCCAGAAGCCTGAATAGTGCTGGGAGGTCCAGCAACAACAATGCCAAAATGAGAAGCACATCTGAGGAGACCCAATGGTCAGAAAGTTCAGTCAGGAAGGATGCAGCCCAAGAACGCTGCTGAGGAAGAGGATTGCCCCCCACCCCCACCTACAGAAGGAAACTTGGAATGTTCTAGAATCTCACCTTTGGCTGCCTCTTCCTGCTGAGTCTCCTGGTGCGGCCCAGCAGTCTGCGCTATCTGCTGGGGAAGGTGTCTCTGCTATATATACAGACACTTGTTCCCAGAGCACATGGGAAGAGAGGGTTGAGGCAAAACAGTGCGTTTGGGGAAATCCCTTGTGTGCAGAGCACACATTCCCTGATTGCACAAATTGGGAGATGTCCCTTGTGTGCAAGATGGAGTTCCGCTGCCAATTTCTGGAATTCTTGTAAATCTGCTCGAGCCTTTCTGGAAAGGTCTGTGAAGGTCATGGCTGGGAGCTTTTGCAGGTAGGTGGCTGGGCAGCATGGTTTGACAGCCTCTGTAAGCAAGGAACTGGTGGACAAAGTAGACCAGCTCTCACCAGGAGAGACCTCGCCAAGGACTGAAGTCATTGGACCCCTCGAGGTGCTCATTTGGAGTGCGGAGGTGTAGGACAGACACTTTCTACTGATCTGCCTCTGCCACCTGGGACCCAGCTTTACTGGGTTCTTATCTCACTGGCAGAAAGGAATTTCCGGGGTAGACAAGCAGTGAAGTAAAATAGATTATATTTGGAGGTTTTTGAAGGTGTGGAGGGAAAGATTGAGAGAGAGTGAGAGAGAGAGAGAGGGAGAGAGAAAGAGAAAGAGAGAGAGATGCATTCAAGAGAGAACACAGGCTTCTCCAAGGGCAGAGAGCCATGTGTTCTGTTTGGGTTTGTTTTGTTGGAACTCCTTGGGCCTCCTGGCTCAGTGTAAAGATCATCCCTCACACATTGGGGAAAATATAGACTACAATTTTTCTGCTAAGAATTCTATTTCAAGCCTGAGCAATAAGATAGGGGGTGGTGCACTTGGTTTGCACACAACTGACCTGAGTTCCACCCCTGGGTTGAAACAATGATGAGTTCTTTCCTCTTATTGTTGTCCCATAGATCTCTTAAGCTCTGTACCTTTTGAAGGAGAGTTGGGTTTGGCCACACCTGGAGGTGCTCAGGCCTCACTCCTTGCTCTGTTCTCAGGAATCACTCCTGATGGCGATCAGAGGTCCCTGTGAGATGCTGGGGATCTAACTGGAGTCAGCACAAACAAGGATCGAGTCTTAATCCCTGGAATCTCTACAGCCCATCTCTCCATTGAAAGTCTATTTTTATTTTCGCTCATATGTATTGATGCTCTTGTTTTCCTTCTCCTGGAGGTCACAGAACTGAGCTTTGGCTCCTTCCTTTATGTCCTTGAGTCCCTTGTACCTTTATCTTTTTAAAGGTCAGCCACTGTTGATTTCCTCTCTGCTGAATGACTGCTCTCCTTTTGCTTGGGAGGGTGTTTAGTCTACACTTAATGGTGCTCATGGGATACTCTCAAATCTATGCTCACCGCTTGCTTCTAAGGTGCTCAAGAGAAGCAGGTAGTGCCAGGGACCAAACCATGCTCAGCTGCATGAAGACAATCCTCAACTCCTCTACTATCCCGAACCTTTTAATTTTTTTTTTATCTTTTAGGGTCACACCCGATGATGCCCAGGGGTCACTCTTGGCTCTGCACTCAGGAATTTACCCTGGCAGTGCGCAGGAGACCATATGGGATGCTGGAAATGAACCCAGGTGGGCCACCTGCAAAGTAAATGCCCTACCCACTGTGCCATCTTTCCAGACTCTAGTTTTTGTTTTTTTGGTTTTTTTGCCTTTTCGGTTACATTGTTGATGTACTCAAGAATTTGTTATGGTGGTGCTTGGGGGACCATGTGGGATGCTGGGAATCGAACCAGGGTTGGCTGCACGCATGGTCAACACCCTACTCGCTGTGCTTTCGCTCCTGCTCCACTTTTTTTTAACATTAAATACCTTTATTAGGGGCCGGATCGATAGCACAGCGAGTAGGGCGTTTGCCTTGCACGCGGCCGACCCAGGTTCGATCCCCAGCATCCCATATGGTCCCCCAAGCACCGCCAGGAGTAATTCCTGAATGCAAAGCCAGGAGTAACCCCTGAGCATCGCTGGGTGTGACCCCAAAAGCAAAATAAATAAATAAATAAATAAATAAATAAATACCTTTATTAGTTAAATTAAAAATAGAGGTCTCCAGGATGTTGGAGGGCAGTCATTTTGGTCATGTAGTTGGCGAAGAATAGGCGAGCGTTGCGAATATTTTTTCCAGCTTCTGCCACATCGGCCAACACTGCTATTCTTCTCTCTTTGAGGTCTTCTTTTATCACATCTCTGCACAGTTTTTTGAACTCGACCTCAGCTTGTGGTTGCCTGAGGCTTGTGCCAAACCACATTGACAAATGAAGATTATTGTGGGAGAGGAAATGTCCAGGCTGAATCTGCCGGACCAGGGCCCCAGTGAGCTCGAATACTCCTTCAGGGGAGGGTTAGTTATTTTTGTGATTCTCTCTCTCCTTACTCAGTCATTAGCAGTGGGCTTTGTGAGTTGATCCCTGGTATTTGTACTCACTTTTTCATGTTCTCATCATCCTCTGGGTCCCCTCAATTATGAACCCTGATATAGCTTCGCTGTCTCATTCCGCGAGACATTGCCAATTATCGAATGCACCTATGGTGTAAGGAGATTTCATGGGTGTTCTCCGTGTTGACTTTTCTTATGCAGGATCACGTCGGGGTCATCTGTGTGGTTGGCTGCCCTCCGCTCCGGGGCATCCACTGGCCGCCGGCCCCGAGAGCTGTGGGCTGCCCAGGCCGGCTGTGCCCTGGCAGGCAGCGGGACTGAAAAGCTCCAGCCCCACCTTTTTATTTTTTTAATCAAACTATTTTTGAACTTGTTTTATTCTTCCTCTGATATTATTGAACCGAACACTAAGAGAACTCTTGTTTTCAAATCTTCTTCAGACAGTTTTTTTTCTTTTTGGGTCACACAGGGCAATGCAAAGGGGTTATTTACTCCTGGCTTATGAACTGAGGAATTACTCTTGGCGGTGTACGAGAAGGACCATATGGGATGCTGGGAAACAAACCCAGGTCTGCCACCCACATGCAAGGCAAATGCTCTACCCGCTGTGCTATCACTCTGGCCCCTACTCGGCAATTTTAACAGTTCAAAATAGCTGAGGAATTTCCAGGGCCAGATAAATGCCGATTATCATCACCATCACCGCCACCAACGCCATCATCATCACTGCCACATTTTGTTCCTGGTGCTACATTAGGATTTGTCATGGACCTCATTTCAAATTAGCCCAGCAATGAACAAGGGCTCCTATTTTATACATATATATATATATAATTTTTTTAGATTTTTTAAGAATTGTATTATTGAATCACCATGAGGGATATTTAAAACTTATGAGCTTTCATGTTTGCATTTCGTTTACATCCCTGGACCAGTGCCCATTCTCCTCCACCAATGTTCCCATTATCCCTCCCACCACCCCCAACCCAGCCCCACCAAGCCACCCAACCTCTGAGGCAGCGCATTCCCTTTTGTTCTCACTCCTGTTGGATGATGTAGTTTGCAATAGAGGTATCTAATGGCCATAATGTTTGGTCTATAGTCTACTTTCAGCACACAGCTTTCAATCTGAGTGGATCCTCCCAACATTCTCTACTAAGTGTTCCTTTCTCTATCTCAGCTGCCTTTTCTCCCAGCATGTGAGGCCAGTTTCCAAGCTGTAGGGCAAACCTTATGGTTCTTATCTCTACTACTCTTGGGTATTAGTCTCGAATTCTGCTACTTTATATTCCACAAATGAGTGCAATTTTCTTTTTTTTTTTATTAAAAAAGCATTTATTATCACTCTCAGAAAAGTGAAAATCAAAACAACAATGAGGTATCACCTCATACTAGCAAGAATGGTCTATATTTTTTTTATAATTTATTTATTTTTAATTAGAGAATCACCGTGAGGGTACAGTTACAGATTTATACACTTTTGTGCTTATACTTCCCTCATACAAAGTTCGGGAACCCATCCCTTCACCAGTGCCCATTCTCCACCACCCGTAAACCCAGCGTCCCTCCCACCCTCCCCAATCCCATCTTCCCCCCACCCCACCCTGCCACTGTGGCAGGGCATTCCCTTCTGTTCTCTCTCTCTAATTAGCTGTTGTGGTTTGCAATAAAGGTGTTGAGTGGCCGCTGTGCTCAGTCTCTAGCCTTCATTCAGACCGCAACTCCCTTCCCCCACATGGCCTTCGACTACAATGTAGTTGGTGATCGCTTCTCTGAGTTGCCCTTTCCCCGGAACGTGAGGCCAGCCTCGAAGCCATGGGGTCAACCTCCTGGTACTTATTTCTACAGTTCTTGGGTATTAGTCTCCCAATGAGTGCAATTTTCTATGTCTGTCTCTCTCTTTCTGACTCATTTCACTGAACATGATCATTCCATATTGATCCACTTTTATGCAAATTTTATGATTTCATTTTTTCTAACAGCTGCATAGTATTCCATTGTGTAGATATACCAAGGTTTTTTTGAACCAGTCAACTCTTGTGGGGCACTCCGGTTTTTTCCAGATTTTGGCTATTGTAAACAGTGCTGCAGTGAACATACAAATGCAGATGTCATTTCTAATATAGCCATTTGCCTCTTTGCAATAGACTCGTATAGCAAAGTTGCAGGCCATAAAATCAATACCCAAAAGGCCATGACTTTGCTATACAGAAATAATAATGGGTAGGGTGAGAGGGACACACTTTTAGGTATTGAGGGTTTATTTCTGCCTCTGTCCTCAGGGATCCTTTTGCTGGCAGGGGGTGTTCAGGAGTCACATGGTTACAGGGTTCAAACCCAGATCAGCTTTGTGCATGGCAAATGCCCAACTCGATGTACTCTCTGGTTCCTCAATAATAGTCCCTGTGTCTGACACCCTTTTGTTTTCATGAGATGTGGTGGTTGATCTTTCTGAATTTTATGGACAAGGCGCTACACAAAATTCTGTCTCTAATTCTGTTTCATTGTTCAGCTACCCAGAGAGTTCTCTCCCTCAACTCCCTTTCCTGCCATCTTGGCCCCACTTCCTCTTAGATTTCACTTTGTTTGTTCGATTTTGGCCCACCCAGTAGTGCACAGGGATTACTTTTTACTCTGCATTCAGGAATTACTCCTGGCATTGCTCAGGGTACCATATAGAATGCTGGGTATCGAACCTGAGTTGGCCACCTGCAGGCAAACACCTTCCCTGCCAGACTATGTCTATGGCCCTTGGATTTCATTTCTGACAACTGCCAGATACACCAGCAGGGATCATCCTGAAAAAACGACTTCAAGCCTTCGAGATGGAGTCCCTGTCCTCCCAAACCCCACAGTCCAGCAGCCTAGATGCCCGAATCCAGGTGCTCCAATATGCACCATGACCTCAGGTGCCCTCTCAGCCAGGCTGCCCCTCACAGCACAGCTGGACTCCTGGCCCAGGTCACAGGCAAACAGCAAACAGCCCTGTGTGCTCAGGTTTACACAACCAGGACCATAACCTGAGGATGAAGAAACCACTGATGTCTGAGTAGTTTTCCTGTGCAATTTTCCAGAATTATGGTTTGCAGGGACTTTCCGGGGCTCCACACCTGCCCTTTCTTCTCTCCCCATGACGCCTGTAGGAAGGAGCACTGGCGGGGCAGTAGATCTCCCGGGCCAGAGGGACCAGCAGCTCCACTGGAAATCAGGGAGGGGCTGCTCCCGAAAGTGATCGACATAACTCAGCTTACTCAGTTCCCTCTTTCTGAATTAGATTGCAGTTTCCTTAAAATAAAACAAAAGAAAATTTTCCTCCTCTGTGCCTAACAGATAGCACAGGGGTTAAGGTGCTTGCCTTGCAAACTCAAACTGCAGTTCCGTGACCAACACCACATTGCTCCCCTGAGCACTGCCAGGAACAATCCCCAAGACCCTCTCAGTGTGGCATCACGAACCACCCCTAGGACCCGTGGACCCTTGAGTACTCTCAAGGACTGGAGCTTCTGCCTTAGACTGTGTGGTAAGATGTGCCAGGTGTATGAAGAGCTTTATAGCAGAGAGAAAATCCACAAGATTCACATCACTAAGGTCAGTGTTTTTTTTCTTTTGGCTTCACCAGCGTTGCTCAGATTTGTTTCCTCTGGTTCTGCACTCAGGGATCATACCTGGCAGTGCTCAGGGGATTCTATGGGATGCCAGGAATGGAAGACAGGTTGGTTGCATGCAAAGCAAGTGCTCTACCTTCTGTACTATATTACTCTTACCCCTCACGGAGGTTTCTTTCTCTCTTTTTTTCCTTTTAGGATCACACCTGGTGACACTCTGGGTTTATTCCTACTCTGCACTCAGGAATCACTCCTGGCGGTGGTCCGGGGACCATATGGGATTCCAGGGACTGAAACCAGCTTGGATCTCATACAAAACAAATGCCCTACCCATTGTACTATGAATTCGCCTCCAGTGACCCCCAACTGAGATAGCACAACCTTTATTCTAAGCCAGAAATCCTTGTTCCGGCCAGTTGGGGTCATCCAACTCCTGCCTATAGCGAACATGAATATGAGTCGAGAACAGCATACAGTTCCCCTCAGGACATTACATGAAGCATGATCATCTGTCCAAAGGCTGTCCAGTCCTTTTTAAAATTCTTTGACACATCTGTCAGGACTCAGGGCTTACTCCTGGAGGAATTGGGAGACCATAAAGGTTGCCAGGGATGAAACACTGCACGAAAGGTCAGCTGCATGCAAGACAAATGCCCTACCCGCTGTAACATATCTCTGGCCCTGACCCTTCTTTCTTTTCCCCTCCCCCCTTCCTTTCTCTTTTTTTTATTCTTTCCCAATAGGTTTATTCAAAGAGAGCTTCTGAATAGGGTTTGCTGACACTGCTTGCAGACAATGGTGTCTAGTTTCAGGTTAATTTGTCCAGGTTGGTCTAGTGTGAATCCTGCCCTTGTAACTGAGTACAGGTGAGAACTATTAACACACGCCAAGGATGCTCTAGGAATCCACACTGCCATGTCACTTGGACTCACTGGCCCGAGATAGAAACAGATCTCAGGAGCTGTCCCAGTACTTTGAGGATTTGCCGGCTCTTGGCATGGGAAAGTAAGATAGTCACCTGCTTGAACTTGAGAATTCCTCGGCAGGTCAGGCCTCTTCCCCCACTAGAAGCTGGGAAACTCAGGCTCTGAGCAGCCTGTTTTTTTCTTTTTGGCGATTTTGTTTAGGAAAGATTCGAGATAAAACATAGTTAGGAATAAGTTAGCTGTACAGAGGTTCAAAGTAGAAGAGAACAAATACTGGGTAAGTACTAAACATGAGCTCATAAGAAGCAATTTGACTTAAATCATCTCCTTTGTATCTTCATTATTTCATAAATTCTGTGTGTCAATCCCATGACACCAGGTCCTATCTCAGAAGTTTTGCAATATTCTCATGTAACCTGTAAAGATCAACTCCTATAAATTATACTTTGTATTCATGTGCCCAGGACAAGGTACTTCTGCTTCCTGGTGGCCGAGAATTGTTCCACTCCAGCGGAAAGGGGCAAGTAATACTGTAGTTGAGACATGGGTGGTGGCACTGTGACCATTCAGAATTGGATTCCAGAGTACTCTCTTCAGCAGTGAATTTTCAACCATTACTGAACCACAGCAGGTAGGGAGTTTGCCTTGCACTCGGCTGACATGAAAGATTAATTGCTCAGTCCCTCTTGAAGAGCCCATCAAGCTACTGAGAGCATCCCGCCCACAGGGCAGAGCCTGAAAAGCTACCTGTTGTTTATTCGATATGCGCAAAACAATAACAAGTTTCAGAATGGAGATATTACTGGTGCCCGCTCGAGCAAATCGATGAACAACAAGAGGACAGCGATACAGTGCTACAACTCATCTTTGATGGAGAAATATGGGCAGTCCCAGAGAGAGTCAGATGGCAGAGGGTTACTAAAAAAAGTACTCCCCAAAGGAGGTAGGCTGGTCCTGCCCTTTAACAAACACAATCAGCAGGTTCAGGCGCTGGGTTCATGATCTCCCAACATACAATGTGGATTGCTGAATCTTCTTCCACCCAGGCCTGCTGAGACCAGAGAAACTGATCACATTTCTCAAGCATGCTTTGTACCAAGGCTCTGAAATCGCAAAGGAAAGAAACAGGCACATTACTTCTCATTTTCACGTTTCCAAAAACCTTAACATACGGAGATGGAAGATAGCTCTAAGGGCAGGAGTGCTTGTCCATCAAGTTTGACCCCCAGTACCACAGAAGGCCAGGCAAGGCTGGGCTTAGTCCTGGTGGCCTCACACCACTGCTTGGCAGGCCCTCCTGCACAAAGAAAACCAAACAAACTAAAAGCCTATGAGGAATTGAAAAAGCTACTGATTCTGTGCGTTTAAAAAATGCAATCAATGGCAAGATATTACAAAGGTCAGGGCCCTGGCCTTGCACAATACCACCCCGGGTTCTATTCCAAGCTCCCTACATACTTCCCCCAAACCTGCCAGGAATGACTCTTTTTTAAAATTTTTTTAGTGAATCACTGTGATGTACAGTTACTAGGTTATGAACTTTTGTGTCTGCATTTCACTCATACAGCGATCGTTTACACATCCCTCCACTAGTGACCAATCACCTCCACCAATGATCTCAGTATCCCTCTCACCATCCCTACCCAAACATCCACCACCCCAACCTAAACCTCTTCAGATGCGTATTCCCTTTTGTTCTCACTCTTTTTTGGGTGTTGTAGTTTGCAGTAGAGGTATTGAGTGGTCTTCATATTCGGTGTATAGCCTACTTTCAGCTCGAATCTTGCAACCCAAATGGGCCCTCTCAACATCCTCTACTTGATGTTCCCTTCTCTATCTGAGCTGCCAGGAATGACCTTTGAGCACAGGGCCAGGAGTAAGTCCTGAGAAAAGCCAGGTGTTGCTGAAAACTTAAGAAAGAAAGAAAGAAAGTAAGAAAGAAAGTAAGAAAGAAAGAAAGAAAGAAAGAAAGAAAGAAAGAAAGAAAGAAAGAAAGAAAGAAAGAAAGAAAGAAAGAAAGAAGAGAGAAAGAGGGAGAAAGAAAGAGAGAGAAAGAAAGAGAGAAGAGAGAAAGAAAGAGAGAGAAAGAAAGAGAGAAAGAAAGAAAGAGAGAGAGAAAGAAAGAAAGAGAGAGAGAAAGAAAGAGAGAGAGAGAGAAAGAAAGAAAGAAAGAAAGAAAGAAAGAAAGAAAGAAAGAAAGAAAGAAAGAAAGAAAGAAAGAAGAGAGAAAGAGGGAGAAAGAAAGAGAGAGAAAGAAAGAGAGAGAAAGAAAGAGAGAAAGAAAGAAAGAGAGAGAGAAAGAAAGAAAGAGAGAGAGAAAGAAAGAAAGAAAGAAAGAAAGAAAGAAAGAAAGAAAGAAAGAAAGAAAGAAAGAAAGAAAGAAAGAAAGAAAGAGCTACGGGCTATAATTATAATATATCAAGTAAAGCGTTCACCCCGCATGCAGCCAACCTGAGTTTGATCCCATACCACACGGTCCTAAAACACTGACAGAAGTAAATGCTGAGTGAGGATCTAGGAGTAACCCCTAGGTATCAACAGGTTTGGTACCAAAGACAAAAAATATAATCAATATAGTGAAAAGGTATCCTATAGGAAAGGACTTCTGTCTTATATTCTGTACCCAGGATATATAACGAACTCATCTGACCAAAAACAAATAAGGGTCAAAACAGATGGCACATTGGGTGGGGAGCTTGCCTTCTAAGTGGCTGACCAGGGTTGAATCCCTAGAATCCCATATCAGTAGAACTGTGATTCTTAGGGGGCTATTTGGAGGAGATAACTAAAAATTATTGCTGAATGGGTATGAAGCTCCAGTTTGTTGAAGAGATATAAAGAAATTCAAAGTTTCAGAGACTGGAGTGATAGTCCAGTGGGTATGGCTGGTTTGATTTACGGCATCTGATATGGTCCTTGAGCACCACCAGGAGTAATTCCTGAGTGTAGAGCCAGGAGTAGCCCCTGAGCATTGCCGGGTGTGACTGAAAAGGGAAAGAAAAGTTTAGTTCTGCAAGATGTAAATATTAGAAACTGGCTGTGTAATTTTAATCATGTGAATATACTTTACAATACTTAACAATGGGTAAGACGGTGATTTTGGTATCAGTATTTTACCAACCACAAAATACAAAAAGTGGGACTGAGATAACTAGCTATTCGGTACTAAGAAAACTCTTCTGCATTTTCTGTCCGCCCCAGGACTGCTCTGGGCTACTGTCAGATCATTGCTTGGAGGACTGTGTAGCTAGAGCACGCAGAAGAGCCAGTGCTTGCTGTGCACCTGTCCCCTACGCAGTTCCCCAGGCCTCGTCCGCCTCCCGCCACAGCGCCCCCTGCCGCCCGCGGGTCGTGCGGCTTTAGCAGCGCTCTGTGTCTACTATGGGACTCGCCCCTAGGTTCCAGGTCTGGGGAACTATTTTTTTTTTTCAGGATATTTTCTCACTTTATTAATTTTTTTGAATGAGTATTTTATCGTGTTTTCAGAGACTTGTTCCCATTCCGTATTTCAAGACCAATCCCACGACCATGACACCTTCCCACCACCATTATTTTGGATTTCCCCCCCCACACACACCACCACCCAAGCCTCCCCCTAGCAGATGCTAAATTACTTATTTTGAAAATGCTTAGAATGAAGAGTATGAGATGTTGCTCGTGGAATTCTAAAATAGTTTGGGGTTGGAGGCACCTCTGCGACCTGCTGCTCTATTCCAAGATTCATTTGCTGACATGGGGACTGGAGTCATAGTACAGCTGGCAAGGCACTTGTGGTACACACTGCCAATCCACGTTCGGTTCCTAAAACTCTCTATGGTTCCCTGAGACCAGTCAGGAGTGATTCCTGAGCACTAAGCAAGGAGTAGGGCCTGAGCACAACCAGATGCCCCAATCCCCACATATTCCTGTTTTAATTTGGTTATTAGAATTTTCTGGGATGCTCATGGAATATCCCTATAGTACAAATAGGCTCATGTACTCAGGAAATGTCCCCTACTATTTTATACCCAGACACCAACAACAACTTGGATTTCACAAACCTTTATTAAACACTTGCTGCTCTCTTTATCAAGTATCAACTGCTAAAAATTAGTATTCAATGTAGGTTCAATACTCGAATTTAGGTCAGGAGCTGTCCTGCCCCGCTGAGGCTCACAGCCGGGTCTCCTGAGAGCAGGTGAGGATGAAACTCAGTACTTCCTAGACAGGCCTCAATGCCGGAAGATATTGACGTCTTCATCAATCCAGTCCCATTCATTGGCAAATTGGTCATCCATGGAATCTTGCTGTCTGTGGCCACTGTCTCCATGGTTTAAAGTCTGTGCTTCTTGGGTAAGTCTCTCTGAATCACTGGAACAGAGTGCAGGAGAAAAAGATAAACCAGGGGTAGAAGAGCAATATTCCCACCTTCGCATCTCTCTCCCTTTCCAGGGAGCCAAGAAGAGAGAAGCTGTAGGATTGGCCCTGCGGGGGCATTGCCCAGCTCTGCCCACACTGACCCCTGTGTGCTGGGAGAACAGCCCTGAGCTGTGGGTGGGACTCGCCCTCCCCCTGGCCTTATTCTCACTCTCTCAGACACTCCCATCTCACCTTGGGCACAGAGGAGAGTGGCAGAGGGGAAGACCACTCCCTCCACCGACACCCTGCTGAACACAGTTAGAATTTTCTGACCCTTCTCACCCACCCCTGCACCCTTACCTGGTCACTTTGTCTGCTGAGACACCGCCCGGGCCCCTTGGTGCAGCAACATAGTTCATTAGGGCAAGGATCAATCTGCCTAAATTTTCGTTCTCGACCTCTTGCATGAATTTGTGGGCTCGGTAGGGTCCCACCATGGCCTCTGGAACTAAAAGAAAGTGATGAAACGCAGAAGATCACGATGCGGGGAATTACATTTAAAATGCTCCTGCCCAGATTTCAAGAGCTTGGGACAAAGCACCTGGAAGCAGATGGGCTTTGAAATGAAGGTCCCTTTCCCCTCCCTCTGGTTACCATTGAGAAACTCAATACAAGACTGATTCTGTGTGTCCCCCTCTGACCCCTGTTGCTGCTTTGACGATGGCTGTGTGTGGAGTATACACCCCAACCCTTGTACTATCTCCCATCTCTCTTTGGACTATGCTCTGTTACCCCCTTGTGCCTCAGTTTCTCTGTTAAGAGATGCCTGCATCAGGGATGGAGCAATAGCACAGCGGATAGGGCCTTTGCCTTTTACTCGGCTGACACATGTTTTATTCCCAGCATCCCATATGGTCCCCTGAGCACCGCCAGGAGTAATTCCTGAGTGCAGAGCTAGGAGTAACTCCTGTGCATTGCCCAGTGTGGTCCAAAAAGCAAAAAATAAATAAATGAATAAATAAATAGAAGAGAGAGATGCCTACCTCAAAGGATCCAAGGATTACGACATGAAGATAATAATGAGCTTTTTCGCACTTGAAAACTACTAAATGACTCATTTGCATTTGAAAACTCTAAAATGGCTTCGCCTTATTAAAAATTCTATTATTTTGACTGTACTACTGAGGCTCCAGCCAGAGAAGTAGGAGAGGCACATGCCCTGCACGCAGCTGACCTGGTTTGATGAGCACTACAACAGAGATTCTCCCCAAGTTTCACTAGGACTGACACCTGAGCATAGAGCCAGGAGGAAGCCCTGAGCACACTCAGGTGTGGCCCCACCCCATTACCATAAACTTTAAGAGCTAAAGAATTGGAAACCTAATTCCTAGGTTTGACAAAGTCACTTCAGAGAGCATCAAAATGCTTAGCTCGAACCTCGATTAGGGAGCAGTAGGTCCTTCTTTGCATTATTTAAGGAACCTCTCAGCAAGAGCCCAGAGGGTAGGGCATTTGCCTTGCACGTGGCCAATCTGGGTTCAATTCCTGCACCCCTCTCAGAGAGCCCGGCAAGCTACCAAAAGCATTTCCCCCACAAGGCAGATCTTGGCAAGCTACCCTTGGCGTATTTGATGTGCCAAAAGTAGTACCAAGTCTCACAATGGAGATGTTACTGGTCCCTGCTCGAGCAAATCGATGAGCATCAAAATGGTAGTGACAGTGATTTAAGGAACAAGCATCTCTGAATTCCAACTCTCATCCTCAATCCTGTTAAAACCTGGGCGACCAACTTTATGTGCCCTGGGGTCTACAGGTATCCACAGAAGAGGAAAAAAAACTGGTAAAATGCTGGGGTAAAATCCTTCCTCAGGGTTGAGTGATAGTTCTGTGGGGAAGGCACTCACCTTGCATGTGGCAAAACCCGGTTAGGTTTCCAGTATCCCATATGGGCCCCTCCCCCGCCCCGTCCCCGCATCACCAGGATTAATTTCTGAGTGCAGAGCTAGGAGTAACCCATGATAAGCCTTTGGTGTAAACCCTCCCAACCCAACCCGGCAAAAAAAAAAATCAGAACTTCCTGTCTATCCACTGGGGGACCGTGTCCTCTGCTATGGAAACTACAGGGGACAGCCTCATTACAGACCCTGACCCCCAATATCCCCGGGGCCTTACCTTCACCAAAATCCCTCATGAATGAGAACCAACTTTGGCTGCTGACGCAGAGAAACAAAGAGCAGAAAATGACGGCTGTGGACAATTGCATCTTGCTGTAGGTACACAAGCAACAATGAGGCAATTCAGGCTGTTGCTCTGTAAGATTGACCCAGGCTCACATTCTGCAAAGAACTTCCACTTACATGCATGGATTGGCATGTACAGAGATAATAGATGTGGAGAGATATGTCCTGATCATCTAAGATACATTTAGAATATTTATTCTTTGTTTCTACTAGTTTCTTCAGAATCCTAATGCTTTTCTAGGATTTACTAGAGGCTTGATACTCACAGCAATTACACTGGTCTTTCAGTGTAAACCGTTGTCCATTCCTAGCATCCCTCCTCAGCTCTGAGATCTAACTGCATAGCAGGTTTTCCTGGATCCATGGGAGGATCCTACCTCTGAAATAGCCCCTGAGTTTAAAACTCCACCAATATTTGTGGTGTGTCTCCTCTAGCCACCACTGACTGACCATCGCAGGCACAAACAACATAATTTCTAATGATTTTCGAGACTGAAATGTATTCGGGGGGGCTGGGGAGTTACCTAAAAGGGCTGGGGCACCAGCTTTGCTCCCGCAGGTGCTCCAGCATTTTGAACTTGGGCTGGGAGAGGGGGTTATCTGTACACTGTCAAAGTGACCCTGCTGACACGAACACAATTTCTGAGCAGAGTCACAGAGCACTGGGAGCTGTCCCCAGAAGCCTGAATAGTGCTGGGAGGTCCAGCAACAACAATGCCAAAACGAGTAGCCCATATGAGGAGACCCAATGGTCAGAAAGTTCAGTCAGGAAGGATGCAGCCCAAGAACGCTGCTGAGGAAGAGGATTGCCCCCCACCCCCACATACAGAAGGAAACTTGGAATGTTCTAGAACCTCACCTTTGCTGTCTCTTCCTGCTGAGTCTCCTGGTGCGGCCCAGCAGTCTGTGCTATCTGCTGGGGAAGGTGTCTCTGCTATATATACAGACACTTGTTCACAGAGCACATGGGAAGAGAGGGTTGAGGCAAAACAGTGCATTTGGGGAAATCCCTTGTGTGCAGAGCACACATTACCTGATTGCACAAATTGGGAGATGTCCCATGTGTGCAAGATGGAGTTCTGCTGCCAATTTCTGAAGTTCTTGTAAATCTGCTCGAGCCTTTCTGGAAAGGTTTGTGAAGGTCATGGCTGGGAGCTTTTGCAGGTAGGTGGTTGGGCAGCATGGTTTGACAGGGCTTTGTAAGCAAGGAATTAGTGTGCAAAGGAGATCTGCTCTCACCGGGGGAGACCTCACCAAGTACTAAAGTCGGTGGACGCCACGAGTGGCTCATTTGGAGTGGGGAGGTGTGGGACGGTCTCTTTCTCCTGATCTGCCTCTGCCACACAGGACCCAGGGCTACTGGTCTCTTGTCTCACTTGCAAAAAGGAATTTCAGGAGTAGACAAGCAGTGAAGTAAAACAGTTAGAATTTGGAGGATCTTGAAGGTGTGGAGGAAAAGAGAGCGAGGAAGTGAGAGAGACAGAGAGAGGGAGAGAGAGACAGATAGATGCATTCAAGAGAGAACGCGATCTTCTCGAAGGGGGGAGAAATATGGGTTCTTTTCATGTTTTGTTGGAACTCATGGGGCCTCCTCAATCACTGTAAAGGTCATTCCTTACACATTGGTGAAAATCTAGACTACAAATATTCCGGGAAGAATTCTTCTTTTGAGCCTGAGCAATTAGATAGCAGGTGGTGCACTTGGATTGCACACACTGACCAAAGTTCAATCCCTGGGTTGAAAATATGATGATGTCCTTCCACTTATTGCTGTCCAGTAGTCCAGTAGATCTCTTAAGCTCTGTTCATTTTGAAGGGGAGTTGGGTTTGGCCACACCTGGAGGCGCTCAGGCCTCACTCCTTGCTCTGTGCTCAGGAATCACTCCTGGTGGCTATCAAAGGACCCTGTGAGATGCTGGGGATCTAACTGGAGTCAGCACAAACAAGGATCGAGTTTTAATCCCTGGAATCTCTACAGCCCATCTCTCCATTGAAAATCTATTTTTATTTTCACTCATATATATTGATGCTATTATTTACCTTCTCCTGGAGGTCACAGATCTGAGCTTTGGCTCCTTCCTTTATGTCCTTGAGTCTCTTGCACCTGTATCTTTTTAAATGTCAGCCACTGTAGATGTCCTCTCTGCTGAATGACTGCTCTCCTATTTCTTGGGGGGGAGGGTGTTTAGTGTACACTCAGTGGTACTAATGGGCTACTCTCTACACTGTGCTCAGCGATTGCTCCTGGAGGTGTTCAAGAGAAGAGATAGTGCCAGAGACCAAACCAGGCTCAGCTGCATGCAAGACAACCCTCAACTCCTCTACTATCCCCAACCTTTTCATATTTTTTTATCTTTTTGGGTCACACCCGAAGATGCCCAGGGGTGGCTCTTGGCTCTGCACTCAGGAATTACCCCTGGTGGTGCTCAGGAGACCATGTGGAATGCTGGAAATGAACCCAGGTGGGCCACCTGCAACGTAAATGCCCTACCCACTGTGCTATCTCTCCAGACCCTTGTTTTTTTGTTTTTTCTCTTTGGGTCACACCTGGCGATGCACTCAGGAATTACTCTGGGTGGTGCTTGGGGGACAGTGTGAGATGCTGGGAATCAAACCTGGGGTTACTGCATGCTAGGCCAACACAATACCCGCTGTGCTTTCGCTCTAGCCCCACATTTTTTTGAACTGTAAATACCTTTATTAGTCAAATGAAAAATGGAGGTAGTTGTACATGGTAAATGTAATGTGCTCACGGATGACCCCTTTCCACCAAAATCCTGCTCACTTCTGAGTTTCAATGCAATTATACAAATTGAAAAACTTTGTTCTGAGAACACCATGTTATGTCCTAGTAGGTTATGTCCTTCCTCCTTGGTTTACAGCCACAACCTCTCAACTTGTCTAAAATTGTTTTATCCAGAAGACCACCCAGATCTCGGGATCCATATTAGTGGGTCATCTCCCTCATCTCGGCCCTTGCTTTAAAAAAATGAATGAGCAGAACTTGCCTCTTCTGGCACATTTTTCATTCACAGAAGATGGTGCTGGTATCTGGGAGTGGTCCTGTCAGGTTTAGGGGTAGTGACACCAGCTCCAAATCCTCAACAGCATCTTGGTGCTGCAATATATCAAAAGGATCAACATTCCAATTCCTAGGAGAGCAAGTTTTAATGGTATCTCGGTGTATTAGCTTCACGGGACTGAGGTTACCCCACCTGTTCTACAAGGCATGCCATTGTCATTTCTTGCTGAGTGAGACATTTCCTGACATAATAAACCAGAACGATTAGAGACATTTGGCACAGAATAGCCCAAGGCATTGAATACATAGGAGTGCAGCCATACACACATGTCTTTAAGTCCCCAAACAAAGCAATCCTTGATTGGCATTTTGATAGAACTGTCCGATGTGTGCCGGGTATAGATGACAGTGTGTAGGCTGGATACCCAGAGGTGGCAGCTGCCAAAATGCCAGCCTTTCTAAAGTACAAGCACCATACTCCTAATTGTATCACACACACAATTCTTTTTTTTTCTTTTTGGGTCACACCCGGCGATGCACAGAGGTTACTCCTGATTCTGCACTCAGGAATTACTCCTGGCGGTGCTCAGGGGACCATACGGGATGCTGGGATTTGAACCCAGATAGGCCGGATGCAAGACAAATGCCCTACCCGCTGTGCTATAACTCCAGCCCCCCACACATACAATTCTTTATGTCAGTTCATATTGGTAGGACAAGGGTAAGAGATGCACAGCTGAGGAGTTGGGGGCCATATGTTGGATATGCAGTCAGCCCGCACACTTAGCCTGTGGGGTGCTGTGGATTGAACCCAGGTTGGCTGTGTGCAGGGTTAAGTGCCTTAGCCGCTGTACTATCACTCTGGTCCTGTTCTGCTAAAGAAATGTCTGAGACCCCCATTAAGTCTCAGCTTTCCAAGCAGGAGATGTTTCTTGCTTGACTGCACACTGGCAGCTTTTGTAACCTTATCTTAAGCTTGACTTACCCAGGACAGGATCCAGATCTTACACAGCAGGGGAAAGCTAAGAACCAGGCTGTAGAATTTTCAGACCCTGTGTTTTGGGAACCTTTGATGTAAGCTCTAGAGTATTCACTGCATCTCCAGTATGGAAAGGGGGATGCAAATTCCTCTCAATTTTCAGCTATGCCTCGTTTGCCAGGATAGCTTTAGGGATTCTGCTGTGGTAAGCTTTGTGACCAGATGTCCTCGTTGGATGTAGAGTGTGACAGGAAGGGCCACTGTCAAACAAGTAGCCTCTGCCACTGCTCCACCCAAAAAAAAGCTGTTTCTAGGTAAACAGGGCACTGTGACTCCCTGTTCCCTCCAAGGCTCTCACAGTTGAGAGGAAAACAGTCCACTGAAGGGGAGTGAATGGTTTCACAAGGGCGTTTGCAATCATTGTCACTCTGCAAAGCTTGTATGATGCTGCGCACACATGCACTATGGGGGATTCCATCATATTCCCTCTATCCCTTGATTGTTTTTGTCAGTGGAGAGTGTGGGACCCTTCTCTCCTGGCCTCCTCATGCAACCATTTGCATAGGAACTTCAAGATTGTTGTGGAAGGGGAAAATGTCCGGGCTGAATCTGCTGGACCAGGGCCCCAATGAGCTCTAGTGCTCCTTCAGGTGAGGGTTAGTTATTTTTGTGATTCTCTCTCTCCTTACTCAGTCATTAGCAGTGGGCTTTGTGAGTTGACCCCTGGTACCAGTACTCACGTTTCCATGTTCTCATAATCCTCTGGGGCCCCCTCAATTATGAATCCTGATATAGCTTCCCTGTCTCCCACCGCGAGATATCGTCAATTACCAAATGCACCTTTGGTGTAAGGAGACTTCATGGGGTGTTCTCCGTGACGACTCTTCTTATGCAGGATCACTTTGGGGTCATCTGTGTGCTGGCTGCCCTCCGCTTCGGGCCGTCCACTGGCCGCTGCTGAGAGCCCATGAGCCGCATGGGCTGCCTGTGCCCTGGCAGGCAGCAGGACTGAAAATCTCCAGATTCACCTTTTTGTTTTTTTTTTAATCAAACTATTTTAAACTTGTTTTATTCTTCCTCTGATATTACTGAACCGAACAGAAAGAGAATTCTTGTTTTCAAATCTCCTCGGACAGTTTTTTTTACCCGGTCACACCCGATAATGCAAAGGGGTTACTTAATCCTGCTCATGCACTGAGGAATTACACTTGGCGGTGTACGGGGAGGACCATATGGGATGCTGGGAAATGAACCCAGCTTTTTATGCCTACATGCAAGGCAAATGCCCTACCCGCTGTGCTATCACTCCAGTCCCTCCTTGGGCAGTTTGAACAGTTCAAAATAGCTGAGGACCACCCAGGGCCAGATAAATGCCTATTAACATCACCATCACCACCACCAACACCATCATCATCATCATCATCAACATCATCATCATCACCACCATTTTGTTTCTGGTGCTACATTGGCATTTGTCATGGACCTCAAGTTCAAATTAGGCGAGCAATGAACAGGGGTCCGATTTTATTTTATTTTTTTTTTATTTTTACAATTCTTACTGGTGAATCACCATGAGGAACAGTTACAAACTTAAGAACTTTCCTGTTTGCATTTTGCTTACATCCCTCCACCAGTGCCCAATCTCCTCCACCAATGTTCCCGGTATCCCTTCTACCACCCCCACCCCAACCCCACCAGTACACCCAGTCTCTGCGGCAGGGCATTCCCTTTTGTTCTCTCTCCTGTTGGATATTGTAGTTTGCAATAGAGGTATGGAATGGCCATCATATTCAGTCTATAGCCTACTTTTGGCACACAGCTTTCAACCTGAGCGAATCCTCCCAACATTCTCTACTAAGTGTTCCTTTCTGTATCTCAGCTGCCTTTTTCCCCAGCATGGGAGGCCAGTTACCAAGCTGTGGGGCAAATCTTCTGGTTCTTACTCTACTACTCTCGGGTGTTAGAGTCCCATTCTACTACTTTATATTCCACATATGTGTGCGAACTTTATATGTCTGTCTCTCTCTTTTTGACTCATTTCACTTAAATGATAATATCCATGTTGTCCACTTATATGCAAATTCCATGACTTCATCTTTTCTAACAGCAGCATAGTATTCCATTGTGTAGATATACCAAAGTTTTTTAACCAGTCATCTCTTTTGGGCACTCTGGTTTTTTCTAGATTTTGGCTATTGTAAACAGTGCTGCAATGAACATACAAATGCAGATGTCATTTCTACTATACCCGGTTGCTTCTTCTCGATAGACTCGGATAGCAAAGTTGCAGGCTATAAAATCAATACCCTGGGGCTGGAGTGATAGCACAGCGGGTAGGGCATTTGCCTTGCAAGCGGCTGACCCGGGTTCAAATCCCAGCATCCCATATGGTCCCCTGAGCACCGCCAGGGGTGATTCCTGAGTGCATGAGCCAGAAGTGACCCCTGTGTATTGCTGGGTGTGACCCAAAAAGCAAAAATAAATAAATAAATAAATAAATAAATAAATAAAATCAATACCCAAAAGTCCATAGCTTTCCTATACGCAAATTATGAGAGAGAAGAAGTGACATGATAAAACCAATCCCATTCACAATTGGACCTCAAAATATCAAGTACCTCGGAGTCACCTTAACTAAGGAGGTAAAGGACTTGTATGGAAAAGAGCTCCTATTTGTAAGGTCAGGTTGATACCTCTGACTCTACTGATTATTGGCAATATCGATGCTCTTTTGTTGGAGAAGCAAGATCAGAGATGATTTTAAAGGGAGACAGCTGGCTGGAGAGATGGGACAGCAGGTGGGACACTTGACTTTCCTGAGGCCAAACCAGCTCAATCCCCGGCAACCCCTATAGTCTCCTGTGCATCACCAGGAGTAATTCCTGAGTGCAGAGTCAGGGTGAGCCCTGAGAACCACAGGGTGTGAACAAAAGAAAAAATAAGAATAAAAAGGCAATGAGAATGGAGCATAATAGTGAGAGAAGGTTGAGGAGAGGGGTATGCATATTGGACCCAATAGAAATAGAACCGTAGTTGGGAAGCACCAGAGGGAGTGGAGGATGAAGAACTAGCAGTGTCCTTCAGGCAGGAGACACGTGCAGACAGGACCAACTCTTGTCCCTAGTTTGACGCCTTAAGAACACACAAAAAAGAAATAGTGTGAAACCCCCTTGTAGGAGGAAAAGTCTATGCTTATATTTTAACAGATAACACCTACTAATGTTCTGGCTCCTGCTATGGCTTGCCTTCATCTGGAGTAAACTTCATTTTCCTGATAAAGACCCCAAACCACCTCAAACAGATCTCAGCTGGAAATCACAGGGAAATCTGAGGAAGAAAGGACAGGCCAAATTGGCCTGAGGACTTAGTCTGGCATTCACGGTACCAACTTTATCCTGAACCTCAGAGAACTTTGTATGCCAAGTGTGAGACCCTTAATGTTTTATGGTAATCTATGAGTGTTTTAATCTTTATATTTGTGTTTTCCTAGAAATCGGAATTCTAAGATGTCTCCCTGTTAATTTCTAATGTGAAGTGAACCCTTGCCCAATGAATATGTTGTAAGAACTTTAGTTGTGAGCCTCTTTAAAGTTTTCTGAATATCCATAGAATTGACCTAATGCTTTTGAAATAGCACTGCAAGTAATTTTGTCATGTTAAATGAGATGATTGGTAACTAGTGTCCAAATTTGGGAGGTTATGTTGTACTAAGTTCAGTAAAATAAGAGTTTAAACTTGTGGGATGACTATAAGGAATATAGATGTATGTCTTAAGTCAGAAAGATAATGGATGCAGATATCATCAGTTGGAAAAAGGCAAGGAATCCTGTTACAGTGAAGTTGATTTTGAAATGGGTTGAAGGAAAGTTACAGGACAGAATGAATATAAAGGAATGTGTAGAAGGTTTGAAGTTGTGTTTGAAGGAAAGAAATTGATCACTGCTTTAAGAAACTCTTTAAATCACATGCAGACTTGTTCTAGTACTCCCAGTACAGTGCTTTTATTAATGGGAAGTCAAGGTTTTCAACATAGGATTGAATGGGTTAAATACGATGTTAAATTGTACACTTTTCCTCTACAGATTTTAGCTCCTTTGACTAGGACCCACAACAAATGGGTGTGTTGCATCTTACTGTGAGTAAAATGAAATGTTTGCTTTTCTCTTCTTTTGTACCTTCAGTATGTTTTTGATGTTTCATGGCACTGTGTTGGTTTGCATAAATTCAGATAAAAGTCTTTCCTCTCTGTAATAGGGTCTACCCCTCATGCAGACAGGAAAATCAGTTATGGGACCCCAAAACCCTCTTCCAGGGAAACAGCAAGGGATTGGTCTAAATGACAGGAGCATGTCTTTAACAGGTACTGTTTCAAGTACCCTACAAACCTCAGGGAGACCCTAGAGGCAGGCCGGCTCAAGGAAAGAATGGAAATCATCACTGCTATGGAGAATGAGGAATCCAGAAATCTATGTGACTGACACGGCCTGGCTTACTCTCAGCATCAAGAAAAACCCTGGAAACTAGGATCTCTCCCAGCCCTGAAGAAGGGAGGGGAGGGACTCCTTTCTGCCAGGATGCCTCTATAGCAAATGAGGCTCAAGGTCACCTCCAGTTCAACCTGAAGACCTGAAGCCATCCAGTTTATCGTGGGACATTTATGGCCAGGCCTGGGTAACTCTGACGTGCCACATAAGATTAATGCCGCTATTGGTATGCCTCCTGTCTTTAGCCATACCAATGGCTAAAGTCCCCCAGGACTTCTCAGTAAGTAATGGGGTACCCCAAATGGAGAGTTCTCCAATCTTGCTGTGTTTATGCAAAAGAACAAGTCAGATTTGTTAAGCCATCAGGCAAATTTTAAAATGAAGGTGGAGAGAAACCATGTTTTTGTAACTTGCTTTTTAAAGAATCAGATTCAAATTCTACAGAGTGATCTAGTAAATGTATTCTAATCTTGATCTAAAAGGTATCCCTTTTGAGTCATTCAGTACAATGTGTTTTGCTGACTGTAAAGTAAGCAGCCTAGTCTTTGGGACTCAATGTTGAAGATGCTGTCACTAGTCAGACCAGGGTATTGGAAGCCAGAGCTTTAGTGGGGGAACCTCAGCTCAAAGTGCAGAATTAATTACTTTCCCCCAACCTGTCAATTGGCTACAGTGCCAAGAGTGGATGTCTAAGTATTCACTTTTAGTTCTATGAACACAGTCATTTGGAGAGAACTAGAATTTTAACAGCTCTTAATTCTCGTTCCATCATGGGATTAATACCCCATCCAGAGAATACTCATCTAAAATACTCTGCAAAAGAGGGACAATAGGCATTGGAACAATGTTTTCAAAAGGAAATTGATAGATAAAGGGTTACACTAAGCTTCCAACACTATTGAAAGCCATCTTTCATGGAAAGGAACTCAGAACTGTGCTTTCTGTTTCGTTAATGAATTCTGGGCCTCCTTTCCTAACACTTGTAACTTCAAGGAACTTATCAAGGAGAGGATTGGCAGCTTGACATGCAAATGATCAAACGCTTATATTCAAGGTATAAATATCTACTGGCTCCAACTGATAGTTTCAGTGGATGGATAGCTTTTCCTATCTGACAAGTAGCTTGGTGTTTCTATGTTACTAGAAAAATCTGGACATAAGAAGTCATTTTCTATCAACCATGGGTAAAGCAGTTATTCCTTTCCATTGCTTTTAGGATAGAAATGGGTATGGCATTACGTTGCTTTGGTTTCTGTTACTTTAACTCTTATGTTTTCTAAGATAGCAAACTATTTTGTTGTTACTAGGTCAGAAAGGAACTTCCACATCTCCAGGGTCTAAGTGCCATCCCTCAGTCTAATTGATCTGAACTTTTCTTTCAGATAACTTGAGGAACCCAACAAATTCATTGCCTGGGGCCCACTAAACTAAGGTAGCCTGAGGTTTCACCCCTTGTGCAGGCAGGGCCAGCGCCCCTCTGTCAGCATGAAGCAGCTCCAGAGGACAGAACTTCGACCATTTTCCCTTTAAGGATTAAAGGTGGTGGAATCTCTAGGGGAATACGAAGTAGGTAGGTAGATTAAGGAAGCCCCTCCAACCTTGAAAATCCCAACTGCTCTGTTGTGAGTGTTAACCCCATTAATGAAGGAACTCTGTTCTCTTTTAAAAATTTTTTGGGGGTCAACTGCCACTGTTCTAACTTAGCCTTGAAAAGGAAGTATAAGCCAGAATATGATCTCTCTCTCTTTTCCAGTTATTACTAGTCTTTACAGGTATCAAGGCCGAGCTCCATGGGGACTGGGAGCACACTGCCAGAGTGAACTCCTCATCCGTATGCATTGAGACATCTAGTTTGAATCAGGTGATAAAAACTGCCACCACCAGAGAACCCCCGTGGAGAGGTCTGTGATCCTGAACACACCAACTCCTTTGAAGGAGGATGGAATCAAAAAGCTGCCTCCCCTCTTGGAACCAGAATGACATCGACTAGTGGCATGTCCAGACAACGGGAGATGACCCCCTTCACAATCTCTAAGATGAGAGATATCCACAACAAGAAGTGGGGATTTGAAGAGGAGGGCAGGTTGAGGGTTAAATTTTCCTTTGTAACTGTTTGACTGCTTTGAAAAAGGTTTTCTTCACGACCTCCCGCTGGGCAGGAAACTGTCACCAAATGGGCCAACAAACTGCCCTAGAAACTGTAAGCAAACATTTGCAGGGAAACAGTTAATAGTCAACAAATGTTTAGATATGCAAATTAAGTGACCTATGTGTGATCGCCTTTGATCTATAGATGTGATTCCCTTTGATATGTGAGATTTTCATTTCTCCCCCAAAAGGGTATAAAAACAGCTAGCTTTTTGAGTTCCAGGCCTTCGGCTATGCCACCCTATTGAGGCACAGTTCAAGGTCCCAGTAAAGCTATATTGGCTTAAATAAACCCCATGCATTTGCAGAAAGAGTTGTCTTGGTTGTGTTCTTTTGTTTCTCCTAGCCTCCCCCAGCAGAGATCTGCCACCCCTAAAAACACCTGCCAGATACACCAGCAGGGATCATCCTGAAAAAACAGACTTCAAGCCTTCGAGATAGAGTCCTTGTCCTCCAAACTCCACAGAAGAAGCCTAGATGCCCAAATCCAGATGCTCCAATATGCTTCATGACCTAGGGTGCCCTCTCAGCCAGGCTGCCCCTCACAGCACAGCTGGACGCCTGGCCCAGGTCACAGGCAAACAGCAAACAGCCCTGTGTGCTCAAGTTTACACAACCAGGACCATAACCTGAGGATGACGAAAGGACTGATGTCTGTGTAGGTTTCCTGTGCAATTTTCCAGAATTGTGGTTTACAGGGACTTTCCGGGGCTCCACACCTGCTTTTTCTTCTCCCCCAGGACGCCTGTAGGAGGGAGCACTTGTAGGTCAGTAGATCTCCTGAGCCAGAGGGACCAGCATCTCCACTGGAAAGGAGGGAGGGGCTGCTCCCGAAAGTGATCGACATAACTCAGCTTACTCAGTTCCCTCTTTCTGAATTAGATCACAGTTTCCTTAAAACCAAACAAAACATATTTTTCTCCTCTGGGCCTCACAAATAGCACAGGGGTTAAGGTGCTTGCCTTGCAGACACCAACTCCAGTTCCGTGTCCAGCACCACATGGTCCCCCTGAGCACTGCCAAGAGCAATCCCCAAGACCCTCTCAGTGTGGCATCACGAACCACCCCTAGGACCCTTGGACCCTTGAGTACTCTCAAGGGCTGGAGCTTCTGCCTTAGACTGTGTGGTAAGATATGCCAGGTGTATGAAGAGCTTTTTAGCAGAGAGAAAAACCACAAGATTCACATCACTATGGTCTTTGTTGTTTTCTTTAGGCTACAGCCAGTGTTGATCAGATTTTTTCCCTCTGGTTCTGCACTCAGGGATCCTAACTGGCAGTAAGTGCTCAGGGGACTTTAGGGGATGCCAGGAATGGAACCCACGTTGGTTGCTCGCAAAGAAAGTGTCCTACCTGTTGTACTATATTACTCTTACCCCTCACGGAGGTTTCTTTGTTTCTCTTTTTGGCCTTTATGGATCACACCTGGTGATACTCTGGGGTTATTCTACTCTGCACTCAGGTATTACTCCTGGTGATGCTCAGGGGACTGTATGGAATTCCAGTTCCCTCTTGCATCATTGGCCTGAGGGGGCCAGAGTGGGGCTTTAGGGTCACTTCCGTGCAGATAAGCACCAGGCCCCTGAGCGGGCAGTTGGGGTGGGAGAGACTGCTCGGAAGAGTCCGTGGGCTTCCAGCCTCCTCAACTCTGTTAGCAACTGAATGTCCACCCTCCCCAGGATGACACTGTCCCTGTCTGTGTAACATATATTCATTGTATGTTCCTCAATGCTCACTCCATTCTCTCTGATGAACACAAAAACTTCTCCTGACTACTTTCTATCCATACTCACTCTTCCTACTTCACAAGAAAATTTCTTTTTGTGTGTGTGGTGGGGGGGGGGGTAGAACACTGGCAGTTTTTCTTCAGATTTTACACGTATTGTTAATGGAACCCACCATGTAAATATATAGAAATTGAACAAATAGCGATCTAGAGCACTGTCGCACTGTAGCACTGTCATCCTGTCCTGTTGTTCATGGATTTGCTCGAGCGGGCAACAGTAACGTCTCCATTGTGAGACTTGTTACGGGTTTTGGCATATCAAATACATCATGGGTTCTTGCCAGGCTTTGCCATGCAAGCGGGATACTCTTGGTAGCTTGCTGGGCTCTCTGAGAGGGGCGGAGGAATTGAACCCAGTCGCCATGTGCAAGGCCCTACTCTCTGTGCTATCTCTCGAGTTCAACAATCTAGTGCATAAATGTAAATACATGTACTATTAACAATTTTATATTTATTGTCAATGTAACATGCAATGTAAATGTACAGGATCTGAACAAAAAATCTACTACATAGCTCTTTGGTATTATTTAATTTTTAGCCAAAGCTCCTGGGGGTGCTCAGGGGACCACATGGGATTTGGGGGATCAAATCCAGACCTGCTGTGTGCAATTGCCCTACCTGCTCTACTATCACTTCAGTCCCTCAATCCAGTACAAGGTTTAAGTCAGTCACGAATTTTCAGCCCCAGGTCCTATTGTGTGGAAAACTGAAGACTGTTGATAATCTGCCCATTACCTAGGTTCTAACTTCAGGACTGGGATGCAGACAGGTGCCAGTGCACAGGTATAAGAAGCTTAATGATTTTAGTTTAAATAATACAAGCACTGCGACAGTCTTTATTAGACAGCTTTCCTTTATTATAGGTTTTTAAAAATAATATTTAAAAAGTGCATGATTCCCGGGGCTGGAGCAATAACACAGGGGGTAGGGCGTTTGAAAAAAAAAAAAGTACATGATTCCTTTGGGCGATTTTGTTTAGGAAAGGTTAGAGATAAAACATTGTTAGGAATAAGTTAGCTGTACAGAGGCTCAAATTAGAAGAGCACAAATACTGAGAAAATACTAAACATGAGCTCATAAGAAGCAATTTGACTTAAATCATCACATTTGTATATTCACCATTTCACTTATTCTGTGTGTCAGTCCCATGACACCCCATGACACTAGGAGTTTTGCAACATTCTCATGTAACCTATAAAGATCAACTCCTGTAAATTGTATTTTGTCTTCATGTGCCCAGGATGAGAAACTTCTGCTTCCTGAATGGGTGAGAATTTCTCCACTCCACTGGACAGGGGCAAGATATGGTACCTGAGCACCATATCTTAGTATGGTAATTCCTGAGTGCAGAGCCAGAAGTAGCCCATGAGCATTGCCTGGTATGACCCAAAGAGGAAAAATAAAGTTTTAGTTCTACAAGATGTAAAGATTTGAAACTGGCTGTGTAATTTTAATCATGTGTATATACTTTACAATACTTAATAAGTGGGTAAGACGGTTGATTTTGGTATCAGTATTTGACCACAGTAAAATTAAAAAAAAAAGTATGACTGAGAGAATTAGGTATCTGGTACCAATAACAGTCTTTTGTTTTTTTCTGGCCACGCCAGGACTGCTCAGGGCTACTATCAGATTATATCTGGGAGGACTGTGTAGTGCTAGAGACTTAACCCAGGCCTCCTGCACACTAGCATGTGTTCTAGCCTGCTGAGCAATCTCTGGCCCTGGTACCAAGGACATTTGTTTTTGGATATTTTATCTTGGTCTCACCCAGTGTTGCTCTGGGTCTATACCGAGCTTGGTACATGTGGATCACTCATATCAGTGCTCTGGGGGGGGAGGGGAGGTGGGGTGAGAGCCATGAGGTTCCAGGAATAGAAACTGGACCCACATACAGAGCATGCACTCATTCTACAGGGCTGTCTCTGGTCCCCAATAACTTTTTTTTATTTAGGGCAGGGCTGGCGAGGACACCCAGAAGTGCTCAGGAGCTACTTCTGATCCTGTACTTGGTAGCTGCACCCAGGAGTGTTTGGGAGGTCAAACTGTGATCTGCCATACATAAGGCAGCACCTTACCCTCTGCTGTTTCTCTCATTCTCCCAGTAACAGTCTTAAAGAGTCAAGTCATATCAGATTTTGTATCACTAAACAATGTTTTGGTCATAACTGAACAAAATATGTGAGCCTCTTCCTTTTTCTTGGTTTTGATTTTGGGCTGACTCCTGGCTCTGTAACTAGGAATCACTGCTGGCAGTGCTCAGGGGAGCATATGGAATGCCGGGGATTGAATCCGGGCTGGCTGCATGCAAGTCAAGAGCCCTACCCACTGAACTATAGCTCCTGCCCCCTTAGTCTCTTCCTAAACCCTTGGATTGACAGCCTTGCCACCTCTAAATCTGTGAGTTCTACATTCCCAAGCACTCCGTAGGGAGCAGTATAAGCGCATGACAGACAAGCATCACCTCTGCCTTTGCTCAGCAATCCTCAGGATATCACAGGTTCTGTTAAGCTCTCTGAGAGCCCATGGGTCACACTGCCCTCCTGAGGCGGGGAACAGACCTAATCCCGGCCCAGGGTCTTAGCCAACAGTAGTGCCAGGTGATCCGAGCATTTTAGGTAATCCTAAGAGGAAGAGAAGCCAAAGGCCATATTCTAGTCAACAGATAGGACGTTTGATTTGCACCTGAGGCTCATTCCTGGCATCCATATGGTCCTCCAGCTCCCACAAGGAATGATTTCTGTGTGCAAAGACAGGAGTAACATTCGAGCTCCACCAGGTGTGTCTCAAAAGCAAAACTAAACAAAAAGAAAAGGATTATTCCATCGCCCATTATTCTATCATTCACATTCAGTCATTGTGAACCTTTCACGATCTCCGGTCTAAGGATGAGATCTGAGGGGCTTTTAAAAAGCCTCTCCAGGGACTCGAAGATACTGAAACCCAGCTACCGATGACTCATATGGAACAGGTCTTTAGCTCAGTTTAATCAGCATTTTTCCTGGGAAGGGACACACTGGGTCGCGCGCTGGGTAAAGGCAGCGGGAAGCGCGCGCGGCTCCAGGCCCCGTTCCAGCCTGGGCAAATGTGCAAAAGCAGCGTGGGGGTTGGGCGGGGCGGGTGCACCTGGGTGAGTCCGCTGAGCATTTGGAAGAGCCAGTGCTTGCTGTGCACCCTGTCCCCTATGCAGTCCCCCAGGCCTCGTCCTCCTCCTGCCACAGAGCCCCCTGCCGCCCGCGGGCCCTGTGGCTTTAGCCCCGCGCTGTGTCTACTATGGGATTCGCCCCTAGGGCCGATGTCCCGGGAACTGGTTTTTTTTTTTTTGGGGGGGGGAGAATTTAGTAATTAATAATTAATTGATTTTATTATTAATTAATAATTTATTAATTAATTTGTTTATTTAATTTATTTTTTTGTTTTATCCCTTTATTAATTTTTGAATACATTTTTAAAATTTTGTTTTCAGAGACTTGTTCCCAGTAATTGTTTCCATTCAATACTTCAACACCAATCCCACCACCATGACACCTTCCCACCACCATTATTTTGAATTTTCTCCCCACCACGACCCAAGCCTGCCCCTTAGCAGATGCTAAATTACTTATTTTGCATTGCTCAGAATGGAGATATGAGATGTTGCTCCTGGAATTCTAAAATAGTTTGGGGTTGGAGGCATCTCTGTGGCCTGCTGCTCTAGTCCAAGATTCCTTTGTTGACGTGGGGACTGGAGTCATAGGAAGCTGGTAAGCACTTGTGTTACACACTGCCGACCCACATTGCGTTCCTAAAACTCTCTATGGTCCCTTGAGACTAGTCAGGAGTGATTCCTGAGCACTAAGCAAGGAGTAAGACCTGAGAACAGCTGGTTGCCCCAGTCCCAACATATTCCTTTTTCAATTTGCTTAAGAACTTTCTCTATGCTTATGGATGATCCCTATAGTACAGAATAGGTTCATGTACTCAGGAAATGTCCCCTACTATTTTATACCCAGACAACACCAACAAATTGGATTTCACACCCGTTTATTAAACATTTCTTGCTCTTTTTTATCAAGTATCAAGAACTAGAGATTTAGTATTCAATATAGATTCAATATTTGAACTTGGGTCAGCAGCTGTCCTGCCCCACTGAGGCTCACAGCCGGGTCTCCTGAGAGCAGGTGTGGATGAAACTCAATACTTTTCAGGCAGGCCATAAGGCCGGAAGGCATTGGGGTTGTTGCCAATCCGGCCCCGTTCTTTGGGAAATGGGTCAAAGATGGTATCTTCTTGTCCGGGGCTACTGTCTCCAAACATCAAAAATTTCGTGATTCTTGGATAATTCTCTCTGGCGACACTGGAACAGAGTGAAGGAGAAAAAGATAAACCAGGGGCAGAAGAGCAATAGTCCCACCTTCGCATCTCTCTCCCTTTCCAACGAGCCAAGAAGAGAGAAGCTGTAGGATTGGCCCTGCAGGGGCATTGCCCAGCTCTGCCCACACTGACCCCTGTGTGCTGGAAGAACAGTCCTGAGCTGTGGGTGGGACTCCCCCTCCCCACTGGCCTTATTCTCACTCTCTCAGGCACTCCCGTCTCACCCTGGGCACAGAGGAGAGTGGCAGAGGGGAAGACCACTCCCTCCACGACTCCCTGCTGAACACAGTCAGAATTTTCTGGCCCCTCTCACCCAACCCTGAACCCTTACCTGATCCTCTAGGCCGGCCACAATCTGGCACCGCCCCTTGGCCCATCATCATAGTTCCCTCGCAGAAAGATTAATTTGCCAAAATTTTTGTAACTGTCCTCTTGCATGTTGTCTCTGTCGTGTCTGTAGACTCTCCACATCTCTCTGACGCCTGGGATGAAAGAAAGTGATGAAACGCAGAAGATCACGATGTGGGGAATTACATTTAAAATGCTCCTGCCCAGATTTCAAGAGCTTGGGACAAAGCTCCTGGAAGGCAGATGGGCTTTGAAATGAAGGTCCGTTTCCGCTTCCTCTGATTACCATTGAGAGACTCAGTACAAGACTGATTCTGTGTGTTCCCCTCTGACCCCTGTTGCTGCTTGGACGATGGCTGTGTGTGGGGTATACACCCCAAGCCTTGAACTATCTCCCATCTCCCCTTAGACTATGTTCTCTTAGATCTTTGTGCCTCAGTTTCTCTGTTAAGAGATGACTAAATCAAGGCTGGAGCAATAGCACAGCAGGTAGGGTGTTTGCCTTGTACGTGGCCGAACTGGGTTCGTTTCCCAGCATCCTATATGATCCCCCGAGCACTGCCTTGAGTAATTCCTGACTACAGAGCCAGAAGTCACCCCTGTGCATCTCCCAGCGTGATCCAAAATGCAAAAAAAAAAAAAAAAGAAGAGAGGGGGGGTTGCCCACTTCAAAGGATCAAAGGATTAGAACATGAAAATAAAAATGAGCTTTTTTTGCACTTGAAAACTACTAAATGGCTCATTTGCATTTGAAAACTATAAAATGACTTCGCCTTATTAAAAATTCCATTATTTTGACTGTACTTCTTAAGCTGGGGCCAGAGACATAGGAGAGGCACTTGCCATGAACGTAGCTGCCCTGGTTTGATCAGCAGTACACACATTCCCCCCAAGATTCACTAGGACTGATAGAGCTATGAGGAAACCTGAGCACAGTCAGCTGTGGCCCCACCCCATCACCAAGAACTTTGAGTAACAGCTAAGAGATTGGAAACCCAACTCCCAGGTTTGACAAAGTCACTTCAGAGAGCATCAAAATGCTTAGCTCGAACGTCCATTAGGGGGCAATAGGTCCTTCTTTATATTATTATTATCATTTTATTTTTATATTTTTTTGCTTTTTGGGTCACACCTGGCAATGCACAGGGGTTTCTCCTGGTTCTGCACTCAGGAATTACTCCTGGTGTTGCTCAGGGAACCAATGGGATGCTGGAAATTGATCCCGGGTGGGCCACGTGCAAGGCAAAGGCCCTACTGGCTGTGCTATTACTCTAGCCCCATTGTTTGGCAACCTCTCAGCATTAGCTAGAGGGTAGGGCATTTGCCTTTCACGGGGCCAACCTGGGTTCAATTCCTCCACTCCTCTCAGAGAGCCCGGCAAGCTACCAAGAGCCTCTCGCCCACAGAGCAGAGCCTGGCAAGCTACCCTTGGTGTATTTGATGTGACAAAAATAGTAACAAGTCTCACAATGGAGATGTTACTGGTGCCTGCTCGAGCAAATCGATGGGCAACAGGATGACAGTGACAGTGATTTAAGGAACAAGCACCTCTGAATGACAACTCTCATCCTCAATCCTGTTAAAACCTGGGCAACCAACTTTATGTGCACTGGGGTCTACAGGTATGCACAGAAGAGGGAAAAAACTGGTAAAATGCTGCGATAAAATCCTTACTCAGGGCTAGAATGATAGTTCTGTGGGGAGGGCACTCCCCTTACATGTGGCAAAACCTGGTTAGGTTTCCAGTATCCCATATGGGCTCTTCCCCCACACCCCGGCATCCCCGCACCACCAGGATTAATTTCTGAGTGCAGAGCTAGGAGTAACCTATGAATATCGCTGGGTGTAAAAGCTCCTAACCCCACCAAAAAAGAATCAGAACTCCTTGTCTATCCACAGAGGGACCGTGTCCTCTGCTAGGGTAACTGCAGAGGACAGCCTGGTTACAGACACGGACCCCCCATATCCCTGGAGCCTTACCTTCACGAAAATCATCCATAAATGAGAACCAACTTTGGCTGCTGACGCAGAGAATCATAGAGCATAAAATGATGGCCGTGGACAGTTTCATCTTGCTGCAGGTACACAAGCAACAGTGAGGCAATTCAGGCTCTTGCAATGTAAGATTGACCCAGGCTCACATTCTGCAAAGAACTTCTACTTACATGCGTAGATTGGCATATAGATAGATAATAGATGTGGAGAGATACATTCTGATCCTCTAAGACACATTTAAAATATCAGCTCTGAGATCTACTGCGTAGCATGTTTTCCTGGATCCATGGGAGGATCCTACCTCTGAAATAGCCCCTGAGTTTAAAATTCCACCAATATTTGTGGTGTGTCTCCTCTAGCCACCACTGACTTCGCATCGCAGGCACAAACAATATAATTTCTAATGATTTGCGAGACTGAAAAGTATTCATGGGACTCGGGAGTTAACTCAAAGGGCTGGAGCACCTGCTTTGCTCCCACAGGTGCTCCAGCATTTTGAACTTATGCTGTGTGAGGGGGGAGGGTTGTCTAGGCACTGTCAGAGTGACACTGGTGACTCAAACACAATTTCTGAGCAGAATCACCAGATACACCAGCAGGGATCATCCTGAAAAAACAGACTTCAAGCCTTCGAGATGGAGTCTCTACCCCAACTCCCACTGTCCAGCAGCCTAGATGCCCGAATCCAGGTGCTCCAATATGCACCATGACCTCAGGTGCCCTCTCAGCCAGGCTGCCCCTCACAGCACAGCTGGACTCCTGGCCCAGGTCACAGGCAAACAGCAAACAGCCCTGTGTGCTCAGGTTTACACAACCAGGACCATAACCTGAGGATGAAGAAACCACTGATGTCTGAGTAGTTTTCCTGTGCAATTTTCCAGAATTATGGTTTGCAGGGACTTTCCTGGGCTCCACACCTGCCCTTTCTTCTCTCCCAAGATGCCTGTAGGAGGGAGCACTGGTGGGGCAGTAGATCTCCTGAGCCAGAGGGACCAGCAGCTCCACTGGAAAGGAGGGAGGGGCTGCTCCCAAAAGTGATCTATGTAGCTCAGCTTACTCAGTTCCCTCTTTCTGAATTAGATTGCAAGTGCCTTAAAACAAAACAAAACAAAATTTTCCTCCTCTGGGCCTAACAGATAGCACAGGGGTTAAGGTGCTTGCCTTGCAGGCACCAACTCCAGTTCCAAGTCCAGGACCACATTTTCCCCCTGAGCACTACCAGGAGCAATCCCCAAGACCCTCTCAGTGTGGCATCACGAACCACCCCTAGGACCCGTGGACCCTTGAGTACTCTCAAGGGCTGGTGCTTCTGCCTTAGACTGTGTGGTAGGATGTGCCAGGTGTATGAAGAGCTTTTTAACAGAGAGAAAAAAACACAAGATTCACATCATTAAGGCCAGTGTTTTTTTCTTTTGGCTAAACCCAGCGTTGCTCAGATTTGGTCCCTCTGGTTCTGCACTCAGGGATCATACCAGGCAGTGCTCAGGGGACTCTAGGAGATGCCAGGAATGGAACCCATGTTAGTTGCTCGCAGAGCAAGTGCCCTACCTGTTGTACTATATTATTCTTACCCCTCACGGAGTTTTCTTTGCTTTTGTTTTTTGCTTTTGTGGACCACACCTGGCGATACTCTGGGATTATTCCTACTCTGCACTCAGGGTCACTCCTGGTGGTGCTGAGGGGACTGCATGGGATTCCAGAGACAGAAACCAGCATGGATCTCATACAAAACAAATACCCTACACGTTGTACTATGAATTCGCCTCCATTGACCCACAACTGAGTTGTAGAGAAAGCACAACCTTTATTCAAAGCAAGAAATCCTTGTCCCAGCCAGTTGGGTCCTTCCCACTCCTGCCAATAGAGGACATGAATATGAGTCCAGAACAGTATACGATTCCCCTCAGGACATTGCATGAAGCATGATCAGCGGTCCAAAGGCTGTCCATTCTTTTTCTAAAATTCGTTGACACATCTGTCGGGGCTCAGGGCTTACTCCTGGAGGAACTGGGAGACCATAAACAGTGCCAGGGATGAAACACTGCATGTAATGTCAGCTGCATGCCAGGCAAATACCCTACCGGCTATAACATATCTCTGGCCCTGACCCTTCTTTTTTCCCCTCCCCCTTCCTTTCTCTTTTTTTCTATTCTTTCCCAATAGCTTTATTCAAAGAGAAATTCCGAATAGGGTTTGCTGACACTGCTTGCAGACAATGGTGTCTAGTTTCGATTCATTTGTCCTGGGCAGGCTAGTGTGAGTCCTGCCCTTGTAACTGAGTACAAGTGAGAACTATTAACACACGATCAGCACGCACTCGCAATCAGCACTGCCCCTTTTCTTGGACTGACCGGCCAGAGACAGAAACAGTTCTTAGGAGTTGTCCTCAGCACTTTGAGAATTTGCCAGCTCTTGGCATGGGCAAGTGAGACAGTCAGTTATTTTGAACTTAAGAAGTACTCGGAAAAAAAAAAAAAAAAAGAAGCACTCGGCCGATCACGCCTCTTCCCCAACTAGGAGATGGGAAACTGAGGCTCAGAGCAACATGTTTTTAGCCAGGAACATACAGCCGCCAGCAGTGGGCAGAGCAGACAATGACGCAGATGTGCATGAGGATAAAAGCCTGTCCAGGTGGTTGTCTCGGGTCAGGGGTTCCTCCTGGCTCTACAGGAAAAAAATCAATCCTGATTGGATTGGGAGACTATATGGAATACCAGGATTGAACCCCGTGTGCAAGGCAAACACCCTATCTGTTGACTATCTGGCTCCTGGCTTCTCTTTCTTTCTCTTGGGATTACCTCAAATGCCTGGGTTATGTTTTGTTGTTGGTTAATGGAATGGTGTTTTTTATTGGAAAAATAGCTGCATGGAATTTCTCAAAGTGATAGTTAGAGACCAGGGAGAGAGCTCAAAATGCTGGAGGGTCCACCCAGTCTATCTTAGTTACCCCACAACCCCTAAACCCTACCAGATATCACCCTGGAAGCTCTCATCTCAGCTGCACACGCAGAGAGCAGAACAACTGATCTGAACCCCACCTCGAGTCTGGGGGCGACTGACCTGGGTGTGACCTGGGGACTTTCAGCATCTCCCCAGATGATAACAACATGCAGCCAACGCTGAGAATAGGCATCAAACCCTCGAGCCTTCCCCATTGTTAGAGCAGTTTTTCAGGGGCCATTTATGTCCCTACAACTCAGAGGGACTCAGTGAGGTGTCTTCATGGTACAAGAACACATTACCTCAGGGGTTCAGGGAGACTGTGTGTTTCAGCCTTTCTCACTCCTGCCTTCTGTGGCTCCTCCTCCAACCCCAGGTCCCCGTCTCTGCTTACAGTCACAGCACTGCCAGACTAAGGCTCTTAGTGTCGTAAGGACCTGAGCGATGTCTACAGTTTGGCTGGTCGCTGCGGGGTACGCTGCTTCCTCTAGTGGGTAAGAGCAGGGGTGCTCTGAGCATCTCAGGACAGCCCTGAACAGACTCCTCGGTGGTGCTAACATTGAGAAATATTGACGCTGAGAAACCCTGTCTAGAATGACACCTCCCGTTTCCTGTAAACACAGGACAGGGGGCTGTCAAAGCTTTGTAGGTTCGCTCCATCTCTTTCTCCCCTGCAGTTTAGGGACTGTCTGGGGTTAGGAAAAGGTAAAACAAGACGGAGGCTTGTAGTTGGAATGCTGAGCCCACCTCTCCTTGGGAGAAGTTCCCTCTTGCATCGTTGGGCCTGAGAGGGCCAGAGTGGGGCTTTAGGGTCACTTCCATGCAGGTAAGCACCCAGGCCCCTGCGCGGGCAGTTGGGGTGGGAGAGAGAGACTGCTCAAAATAGCTTTTAATGGTTTACCTCATGATGATTCAATAAAAAAAAAACAAACAAAAAACAACACAACAAAAAAATAAATGAAGGAAAGACTGAAGAAAGGAGTGATTCCTGCGTGCAGAGCCAGAAGTAAGCCCTGAGCACAGCTAGGGGTGTGGCAAGAAAGAAAAAGAAAGAAAGAAAGAAAGAAAGAAAGAAAGAAAGAAAGAAAGAAAGAAAGAAAGAAAGAAAGAAAGAAAGGAAGGAAGGAAGGAAGGAAGGAAGGAAGGAAGGAAGGAAGGAAGGAAGGAAGGAAGGAAGAAAGAAAGAAAGAAAGAAAGAAAGAAAGAAAGAAAGAAAGAAAGAAAGAAAGAAAGAAAGAAAGAAAAGAAAGAAAGAAAGGGGCAAGAGAAGTTAAAATTATAATATATCTAGTAAAGTGATTACCCTGTATGCTGCCAAGCTGAGTTTGATCCCATACCGTATTGTCCTAAAACACTGACAGGGGTAATTGCTGAGTGAAGATCTAGGAGTAACCCCTGGGTATCAACAGGTGTGGTACCAAAGACAAACCAAAAATATAATCAATAGAGTGAAGAGGAGTCTATTATAGGAAAGGAATTCAGTCCTATAGAAGAGGAGAAAATATTTGCAGATCATATTTGATAAAGGATTTGTATCCAGGACATATAACGAACTCATCTGACCAAAAACAAATAAGGGTCAAAACAGATGGTACATTGGGTGAGGAGCTTGGCTTGTATGTGGCTGGCCAGGGTTGAATCCCTAGAATCCCATATCAGTAGAACTGTGGTTCTCAGAGGGCTATTTGGAAGAGATAACTAAAAATTATTGCTTAATGGGTATGAAGCTCCAATTTGTTGGTTGAAGAGAGATTAAGGAATTAAAAAGTTTCAGAGACTGGAGTGATAGTCCATTAGGTATGGTAGGATTGATTTACGGCATCGGATATGGTCAATGAGCACCAGCAGGCCGCCAAGATGTGATACTGGGGGCCGCACGTGTGTGTGGCCTCTCCGCAGCTGCACGAGCGTGACTCCAGACCCAGCTAAACTACTTTCAGCATGGGCAGTTCTTCGCAGAATGTCTCAGGACTGAGAACTAAGCCGTGGCCCCATGCCCGCCCAAAAGGGGAAAGGTATTTCTCTCTCGCCTCTTCCTTGCCGGCAGTGAAGGGCGTGGTGACCGCCATATTATGACGACCACAGATGGGGTTTACAAGCTTGCAATGATCCAATATCTGGAAGAAATCTCCCTGGACTTAGTGGCTAAAGTACAGAAATCCAAAACCGCCTATCTCTTCACAACAGGTCTGACTCTAGTGGGGTACTCCTAACAATAATAGTGAGGTTTGTGTTGAAGTATTGAATGTAACCAAAGTAAATAGAAAGTAAAGTGAAATTTATCAGTTACAAGGGGGGGGTGCGGGGGTGACCATATGGGATGCTGGGAATCGAACCCGGGTTGGCCGCGTGCAAGGCAAATGCCCTACCTCCTGTGCTATTGCTCCAGCCCCCTCTTCCCTTTTCTTGTTTTTGATTCGGGGCTGATTCCTGGCTCTGTACCCAGCCTTGCCACCTCTAAATCTGTGAGGTTCTACATTCCTAAGGACACCGTAGAAGGCATTATAAGCACATGACAGAGAAGCATCACCTCTGCCTTTCCCCAGCAATCCTCAGGACACCACAGGTTCTGGTAAACTCTCTGAGAGAGACACTCGGTCACATGCTGGGCAAAGGCAGCGGGAAGCACCTGAGGCTCCCGGCCCCGTTCCAGCCGTGTGTCTACTATGGGACCCGCCACTAGGCTCCAAGTCTCGGGAACTACTTTTTTTTTCAGGATATTTTCTCCCTTTATTAATTTTTTGAATAAGTTTTTTAAATGTGCTTTCAGAGACTTGTTTCCAGTAACTGTTCCCATTCCATAATTCAACACCAATCCCACCACAATGACACCTTCCAAACACCATTATTTTGAATTTTCTCCCCACCACGACCCAAGCCTGACCCCTAGCAGATGCTAAATTACTTATTTTGCATTGCTCAGAATGAAGAGTATGAGATGTTGCTCCTGGAATTCTAATATTATTTGGGGTTGGAGGCATCTCTGTAGCCTGCTACTCTATTCCAATATTCTTTTGCGAGCCTCTGAATCATGGTCGTTAATGTGCTGAAATGCCTAATTTTAATTTCTTCTGATATGTATTTATACAAGTCCTTAAAGCCAGGCCGATAAATTAGCTTGTATAGCTGAGCTTGAGGTGGTTTGTGGGCCCGACTCCCTCGTACCTAAATTTGGACGTTTCATTTCTCGGTAAACTTGGTCCCAAGTTGTGAGGGTTGGGCCAAAGGCCTAGTGGCAATTTTGTGGTGTCAGGAAGCCTGAAGGCACCATCAGGCTACTGATGTCCTTGCCCTGCAGGTACACCTTGACTTCCTGGTGGCACCATACACCAGTTTAAAGAAAATTTTTTTTTTCCAATTGAATCTCGATAACTGTTACAAAGCTTTCATGATTGAGTTTCAGTCATACAGTGTTCAAACACCCATCCCTCCACCAGTGTACATTTCCCATCCCAATGTCCCCAGGACCTGCCAGGACCTCTGCCCGCCACCAAGCCCCTCACCTTTCTATGGTAGACACTTTTATTCTTACTCTGTCTCTAGCTACTTTGGGGCATTATGGTTTGCAATACAGATACTGAGAGGCCATCATGATTGGTTCTTAGTCTACATATCAGCACACACGTCACATCCTCGGCACCCTGCTTGTTTACAAGCTCTTAAAAAATGTATCTTTACTGAGCTCGCTTCGATCCTCTCTTTATATGACAATGGAAGATTATTTTCTATAACAAAAATAGAAATGTTAATTCTCTTTATTTACCCATGGTTATTTAGAAACTGGGGTCATAGCACAGCCGATAAATCACTTGTGTTACACAGTACAGCCCAGATTCTATTCCCCGAACTCTATAATGGTCCCTTGAGAGTAGTCAGGAGTGATTCCTGAGCACTAAGCAAGGAGTAGGGCCTGAGCACAGTCGGATACCCCAATCCACGCATATTCCTTTTGTAATTTGGTTATTAGAAGTTTCTGGGATTCTTACAGATCATCCGTATAGTACAAAATAGCTCATGTACTCAGGGAATGTCCCCTACTATTTTGTACCCAGACACCAACAACAACTTGGATTTCACAAACGTTTATTAAACGATTGCTGCTCTCTTTATCAAGTGTCAAGTACGAGAGATTTAGTATTTAATTTAGATTCAATATTTGAAATTGGGTCGGCAGCTGCCTTGCCCCGCTGAGGCTCACAGTCGGGTCTCCAGAGTGCAGGTGAGGATGAAACTCAGTACTTCTCAGGCAGGCCTCTAGGCCGGAAGTGATTGGGGTCTTTGCCACTCCTGCCCCATTCATTGGCAAATTGGTCGGCCCTGGAGTCTTCCAGTCCGTGGCCACTGTCTCCATGCAGAAAAAAGTCTGTGATTCTCGGATAAGCCTCTCTGGCATCACTGGAACAGAGTGAAGGAGCAAAAGGTAAACAACGGGCAGAAGAGCAATAGTCCCACCCTCGCATCTCTCTCCCTTTCCAAGGGAGCCAAGAAGAGAGAAGCTGTAGGATTGGCCCTGCAGGGGCATAGCCCAGCTCTGCCCACACTGACCCCTGTGTGCTGGGAGAACAGCCCTGAGCTGTGGGTGGGACTCGCCCTCCCCACTGGCCTTATTCTGACTCTCTCAGGCACTCCCATCTCCTTGGGCACAGAGGAGAGTGGCAGAGGGGAAGACCACTCCCTCCACTGACTCCCTGCTGAACACAGTCAGAATTTTCTCACCCACCCCTGCACCCCTAAGGCCCCTCACCTGATCACTTTGGCCGCCCAGGCACCGCCAGGGCCCCTTCGCGCAGCATCATAGTTCCCCCGGGCGTGGAAGTATTTGTCTGAATTTTTGTAATTGGCCTCTCGCATGTCTCTGTAGGCTCTCCACATGTCTCTGGTCCCTGGAAGGAAAACAAAGTGATGAGACCCAGACAATCACGATGTGGGGAAATACATTTAAAATGCTCCTGCCCAGATTTCAAGAGCTTGGGACAAAGCTCCTGGAAAGCAGATGGGCTTTGAAATGAAGGTCCCTTTCCCCTCCCTCTGGTTACCATTGAGAGACGCAGTACAAGACTGATTCTCTGTGCTCCCCTCTGACCCCTGATGCTGCTTTGACGATGGCTGTGTGTGGGGTATACACCCCAACCCTTGGACTATCTCCCATCTCCCCTTGGACTATCTCCCATCTCCCCTTGGACTATGCTCTCTTAGCTCTTTGTGCCTCAGTTTCTCTGTTAAGAGATGTCTGCATCAGGGATGGAGCAATAGCACAGTGGATAGGGCATTTGCTTGCACACGGCCAACCCAGGTTCATTTCCCAGCATCCCATATAGTCCCCTGAGCACCACCAGGAGTAATTCCTCAGTGCAGAGGAAGGAGTAACCCCTGTGCATTGGTCAGTGTGACACAAAAAGCAAAGTAATAATAATAATAAAGATACCTACCTCAAAGGATCAAAGGATTAGAACATGAACATAAAAAAAAACTCATTTGAAAACTACTAAATGGCTTATTTGCATTTGAGAACTTTAAAAAGGCTTTGCCTTATTAAAAATTCCAATATTTTGACTGTACTACTGAGGCTGGGGTCAGGGGGGTAGGAGAGGCACTTGCCCTGCACGCAGCTGACCTGGTTTGATCGCCAGTACAACAGAGAGAGCCCAAATTTCACCAGGACTGATCCCTGCCCATAGAGCCAGGAGAGGCCCTAGGCACAGTCAGGTGTGGCCCCACGCCATCACCAAAAACTTTGAGTAAGAGCTAAGGAATTGGAAGCCCAACTCCCAGGTTTGAGAGTCACCAGAGCAGCATCAACATGCTTAGCTCCAACGTCCATTAGGGGGCAGTAGGTCCCTACTTGTATTATGTAAGGAACCTCTCAGGGGTAGCACAGCTAGTAGGATATTTGCCTTACACGTGACTGAGCTGGGTTCAATTCCTCCAACCCTCTCAGAGAGCACAGTAAGCCACTGAGAGCACCATGCCCACATGATTCACATGACCTGGGTGCAGCCCCGCGTGTTGGATCTGCAACAGATCAAGGGGATGAAGGACCACCTAGAGTTCTGGTGCACCGATGTGAAGAGCATGGAGATGCTGGTGGAGCACCAGGCCCACGACATCCTCACCTAGGACCCCTCCCTGTGCCTGTCTATGGGCGTTTCATGACTGAGGAACCTGGCTGCTGAGAAGATGTGCATTACATCAAGGGTGAGGGTTGGGAATCTGTTTAGAGTAGTGACTGTCCTTGCTGTAAAAGCTAGGGGCCGTGGCCAAAGGGAGACCTTCCTTCATGAGAGTCTCTGTAGCCTGAAGACCTGATGGGAAGGATGCACCAGGTCTCAGGTGATAAGGCAGGCAAGGGGTGCCTCAAGAGAGACCCCGGAGTACGCAAAGAATATCTACTCCAAGGTCGTCTCCAACAGATACACCTCATGAACATCTTTTCCAGTGTGGCTTCAGAATATTCCTGTAATAAACATCTTTGCTTTCTCAAAAAAAAAAAAAAATACATAATACAAGTAGGGAACCTATTGCCCCCTAATGGACGTTCGAGCTAAGCATGTTGATGCTGCTCTGGTGACTGTCAACCTGGGAGTTGGGTTTCCAATTCCTTAGCTCTTACTCAAGGCAGAGCCTGACAAGCTACCCTTCTTGTATTCAATGTGCCAAAAATAGTAACAAGTCTCACAATGGAAATGTTACTGCTGCCCGCTCGAGCAAATCGACGGGCAACAGGATGGCAGTGACAGTAATTTGAGGAACAAGCACCTCTGAATTCCAACTCTCATTCTCAAACCTGTTAAAAGCTGGGGTCGGAACTTTATCTGCCCTGGGACCTACAGGTATCCATAAAAGAGGGAAAAAAACTGGTAAAATGCTGGGATAAAATCCTTACTGAGGGCTGAGTGATAGTTCTGTGGGAAGGGTGCTCGCCTTGCATGTGGCCAACCTGGTTAGGTTTCCAGTATCCCATATGGGCCCCTCCCCCCCGTCCCTGCACCACCAGAATTGATTTCTGAGTGCAGAGCTAGGAGTAACCCCTGATAATCGCTGGGTGTAAACTCCCCAGCCCCTGCAAAAAAAAAAAAAAAATCAGAACTCCTTGTCTATCCAGGGAGGTACCGTGTCCTCTGCTAGGGTAACTACAGGGGACAGCCTGGTTACACAACCTGACCCCCAATATCCCTGGGGCCTTACCTTGACCAGCTTCCTTTATGAACGACAACCAATTTTGGCTGCTGACGCAGAGAAACAAAGAGCAGAAAATGACAGCCGTGGACAGTTTCATCTTGCTGCAGGTACACAAGCAACAATGAGGCAATTCAGGCTCTTGCAATGTAAGATTGACCCAGGCTCACATTCTGCAAAGAACTTCCACTTACATGCATAGATTGGCATGTAGATAGATAATAGATGTGGAGAGATATGTCCTGATCATCTAAGATACATTTAGAATATTTATTCTTTGTTTCTACTAGTTTCTTCAGAATCCTAGCACTTTTCTAGGATTTACTAGAGGCTTGATACTCACAGTAATTACACTGGGCTTTCAGTGTAAACCGTTGTCCATTCCTAGCATCCCTCCTCAGCTCTGAGATCTACTGCCTCGCAGGTTTTCCTGGATCCACGGGAGGATCCTACCTCTGAAATAGCCCCTGAGTTTAAAACTCCACCAATATTTGTGGTGTGTCTCCTCTAGCCACCACTGGCTGCCCATCGAAGGCACAAACTACATAATTTCTAATGATTTGCGAGACTGAAAAGTATTCATGGGGCTGGGAGTTAACTCAAAGGGCTGGAGCACCTGCTTTGCTTCCACAGGTGCCCCAATATTTTGAACTTGGGCTGGCTGGGACGGGGGCGGCTTCTAGGCACTGTCAGAGTGACCCTGGTGATTCGAGCACCATTTCTGAGCAGAGTCATAGAGCACTGGGAGCGGTCCCCAGAAGCCTGAATAGTGCTGGGAGGCCCAGCAACAACAATGCCAAAATGAGAAGCACATCTGAGGAGACCCAATGGTCAGAAAGTTCAGTCAGGAAGGATGCAGCCCAAGAACGCTGTTGAGGAAGAGGATTGCCCCCCACCCCCACCTACAGAAGGAAACTTGGAATGTTCTAGAACCTCACCTTTGGCTGCCTCTTCCTGCTGAGTGTTCTGGTGCGGCCCAGCAATCTGCGCTATCTGCTGGGGAAGGTGTCTCTGCTATATATACAGACACTTGTTCCCAGAGCACATGGGAAGAGAGGGTTGAGGCAAAACAGTGCGTTTGGGGAAATCCCTTGTGTACAGAGCACACATTCCCTGATTGCACAAATTGGGAGATGTCCCCGGTGTGCAAGATGGAGTTCCGCTGCCAATTTCTGGAATTCTTGTAAATCTGCTCGAGCCTTTCTGGAAAGGTCTGTGAAGGTCATGGCTGGGAGCTTTTGCAGGTAGGTGGCTGGGCAGCATGGTTTGACAGCCTCTGTAAGCAAGGAACTGGTGGACAAAGTAGACCAGCTCTCACCAGGAGAGACCTCGCCAAGGACTGAAGTCATTGGACCCCTCGAGGTGCTCATTTGGAGTGCGGAGGTGTAGGACGGTCACTTTCTACTGATCTGCCTCTGCCACCCGGGACCCAGCTTTACTGGGTTCTTATCTCACTGGCAGAAAAGAATTTCCGGGGTAGACAAGCAGTGAAGTAAAATAGATTATATTTGGAGGTTTTTGAAGGTGTGGAAGGAAAGATTGAGAGAGAGAGTGAGAGAGAGAGAGATAGAGGGAGAGAGAAAGAGAAAGAGAGAGAGATGCATTCAAGAGAGAACACAGGCTTCTCCAAGGGCAGAGAGCCATGTGTTCTGTTTGGCTTTGTTTTGTTGGAACTCCTTGGGCATCCTGGCTCAGTGTAAAGATCATCCCTCACACATTGGGGAAAATATAGACTACAATTTTTCCGCTAAGAATTCTATTTCAAGCCTGAGCAATAAGATAGCGGGTGGTGCACTTGGTTTGCACACAACTGACCTGAGTTCCACCCCTGGGGTGAAACAATGATGAGTTCTTTCCTCTTATTGTTGTCCCATAGATCTCTTAAGCTCTGTACCTTTTGAAGGAGAGTTGGGTTTGGTCATACCTGGAGGTGCTCAGGCCTCACTCCTGGCTCTGTGCTCAGGAATCACTCCTGATGGCGATCAGAGGACCCTGTGAGATGCTGGGGATCTAACTGGAGTCAGCACAAACAAGGATCGAGTCTTAATCCCTGGAATCTCTACAGCCCATCTCTCCATTGCAAGTCTATTTTTATTTTCACTCATATGTATTGATGCTATTGTTTACCCTCTCCTGGAGGTCACAGATCTGAGCTTTGGTTCCTTCCTTTATGTCCTTGAGTCTCTTGTACCTTTATCTTTTTAAAAGTCAGCTACTGTTGATTTCCTCTGTGCTGAATGACTGCTCTCCTTTTGCTTGGGAGGGTGTTTAGTCTACACTTAATGGTGCTCATGGGATACTCTCCAATGTATGCTCACCGCTTGCTTCTAAGGTGCTCAAGAGAAGCAGGTAGTGCCAGGGGCCAAACCAGGCTCAGCTGCATGAAGACAATCCTCAACTCCTCTACTATCCCGAACCTTTTAATTTTTTTTTTTATCTTTTAGGGTCATACCCGATGATGCCCAGGGGTCACTCTTGGCTCTGCACTCAGGAATTTACCCTGGCAGTGCGCAGGAGACCATATGGGATGCTGGAAATGAACCCAGGTGGGCCACCTGCAAAGTAAATGCCCTACTCACCGTGCCATCTCTCCAGACTCTAGTTTTTGTTTTCTGGGTTTTTTTGCCTTTTCGGTTACATTGTTGATGTACTCAAGAATTTGTTATGGTGGTGCTTGGGGGGCCATGTGGGATGCTGGGAATCAAACCAGGGTTGGCTGCACGCATGGTCAACACCCTACTCGCTGTGCTTTCGCTCCTGCTCCACATTTTTTTTTTTAACATTAAATACCTTTATTAGGGGCCGGAGCGATAGCACAGCAGGTAGGGCGTTTGCCTTGCACGCGGCCGACCCAGGTTCGATCCCCAGCATCCCATATGGTCCCCCAGGCACCGCCAGGAGTAATTCCTGAGTGCAAAGCCAGGAGTAACCCCTGAGCATCGCTGGGTGTGACCCCAAAAGCAAAATAAATAAATAAATAAATAAATAAATAAATAAATACCTTTATTAGTTAAATTAAAAATAGAGGTCTCCAGGATGTTGGAGGGCAGTCATTTTGGTCTTGTAGTTGGCGAAGAATAGGCGAGCGTTGCGAATATTTTTTCCAGCTTCTGCCACATCGGCCAACACTGCTATTCTTCTCTCTTTGAGGTCTTCTTTTATCACATCTCTGCACAGTTTTTTGAACTCGACCTCAGCTTGTGGTTGCTTGAGGCTTGTGCCAAACCACATTGACAAATGAAGATTATTGTGGGAGAGGAAATGTCTGGGCTGAATCTGCCGGACCAGGGCCCCAATGAGCTCGAGTGCTCCTTCAGGGGAGGGTTAGTTATTTTTGTGATTCTCTCTCTCCTTACTCAGTCATTAGCAGTGGGCTTTGTGAGTTGATCCCTGGTATTTGTACTCACTTTTTCATGTTCTCATCATCCTCTGGGTCCCCTCAATTATGAACCCTGATATAGCTTCGCTGTCTCATTCCGAGAGACATTGCCAATTATCGAATGCACCTATGGTGTAAGGAGATTTCATGGATGTTCTCCGTGTTGACTTTTCTTATGCAGGATCACGTCGGGGTCATCTGTGTGGTTGGCTGCCCTCCGCTCCGGGACATCCACTGGCCGCCGGCCCCGAGAGCCGTGGGCTGCCCAGGCCGGCTGTGCCCTGGCAGGCAGCGGGACTGAAAAGCTCCAGCCCCACCTTTTTATTTTTTTTAATCAAACTATTTTTGAACTTGTTTTATTCTTCCTCTGATATTATTGAACCGAACACTAAGAGAACTCTTGTTTTCAAATCTTCTTCAGACAGTGTTTTTTTTCTTTTTGGGTCACACGGGGCAATGCAAAGGGGTTACTTACTCCTGGCTTATGAACTGAGGAATTACTCTTGGCGGTGTACGGGAAGGACCATATGGGATGCTGGGAAACAAACCCAGGTCTGCCACCCACATGCAAGGCAAATGCTCTACCCGCTGTGCTATCACTCCGGCCCCTACTCAGCAATTTTAACAGTTCAAAATAGCTGAGGAATTTCCAGGGCCAGATAAATGCCGATTATCATCACCATCACCGCCACCAACGCCATCATCATCACTGCCACATTTTGTTCCTGGTGCTACATTAGGATTTGTCATGGACCTCATTTCAAATTAGCCCAGCAATGAACAAGGGCTCCTATTTTATATATATATATATATATACATATATATATATATATAATTTTTTTTAGATTTTTTAAGAATTGTATTATTGAATCACCATGAGGGATATTTAAAACTTATGAGCTTTCATGTTTGCATTTCGTTTACATCCCTGGACCAGTGCCCATTCTCCTCCACCAATGTTCCCATTATCCCTCCCACCACCCCCAACCCAGCCCCACCAAGCCACCCTACCTCTGAAGCAGCGCATTCCCTTTTGTTCTCACTCCTGTTGGATGATGTAGTTTGCAATAGAGGTATCTAATGGCCATAATGTTTGGTCTATAGTCTACTTTCAGCACACAGCTTTCAATCTGAGTGGATCCTCCCAACATTCTCTACTAAGTGTTCCTTTCTCTATCTCAGCTGCCTTTTCTCCCAGCATGTGAGGCCAGTTTCCAAGCTGTAGGGCAAACCTTATGGTTCTTATCTCTACTACTCTTGGGTATTAGTCTCGAATTCTGCTACTTTATATTCCACAAATGAGTGCAATTTTCTTTTTTTTTTTATTAAAAAAGCATTTATTATCACTCTCAGAAAAGTGAAAATCAAAACAACAATGAGGTATCACCTCATACTAGCAAGAATGGTCTATATATTTTTTTATAATTTATTTATTTTTAATTAGAGAATCACCGTGAGGGTACAGTTACAGATTTATACACTTTTGTGCTTATACTTCCCTCATACAAAGTTCGGGAACCCATCCCTTCACCAGTGCCCATTCTCCACCACCCGTAAACCCAGCGTCCCTCCCACCCTCCCCAATCCCATCTTCCCCCCACCCCACCCTGCCACTGTGGCAGGGCATTCCCTTCTGTTCTCTCTCTCTAATTAGCTGTTGTGGTTTGCAATAAAGGTGTTGAGTGGCCGCTGTGCTCAGTCTCTATCCTTCATTCAGACCACAACTCCCTTCCCCCACATGGCCTTCGACTACAATGTAGTTGGTGATCGCTTCTCTGAGTTGCCCTTTCCCCGGAACGTGAGGCCAGCCTCGAAGCCATGGGGTCAACCTCCTGGTACTTATTTCTACAGTTCTTGGGTATTAGTCTCCCAATGAGTGCAATTTTCTATGTCTGTCTCTCTCTTTCTGACTCATTTCACTGAACATGATCATTCCATATTGATCCACTTTTATGCAAATTTTGTGATTTCATCTTTTCTAACAGCTGCATAGTATTCCATTGTGTAGATATACCAAGGTTTTTTTGAACCAGTCAACTCTTGTGGGGCACTCCGGTTTTTTCCAGATTTTGGCTATTGTAAACAGTGCTGCAATGAACATACAAATGCAGATGTCATTTCTAATATAGCCATTTGCCTCTTTGCAATAGACTCGTATAGCAAAGTTGCAGGCCATAAAATCAATACCCAAAAGGCCATGACTTTGCTATACAGAAATAATAAGAGAGAAGAGTGACATGAAAAAAGCAATCCCATTCACAATTGGACCTCAAAATATCAAGTACCTCAGAATCAGCTTAACTAAGGAGGTAAAGGACTTGTATGGGAAAGGGCTCCTATTTGTAAGGTCAAGGTGTTACCTCTGACACTACTGACTTTGGGAAATTATCGATGCTCTTTTGTTGGAGAAGCAAGATGAGAGATGATTTTAAAGGCAGACAGGAGCTGGAGAGATGGGACGGCAGGTGGGACACTTGCCTTGCCTGAGGCCAACCTAGCTCGATCCCTGGCAACCCCTATAGTCTCCTGTGCATCACCAGGAGTAATTCCTGAGTGCAGAGCTAGGGTGAGCCCTGAGCACTGCCAGGCGTGAACTAAAAGAAATAAACATAAAAAGGCAAAGAGAATGGAGAGGAATAGTGAGACAGGGTTGAGGAGAGGGGTATGCATATTGGACCCCATAGAAATAGAACCATAATTGGGAAATACCCGAGGGAATGAAGGATGAAGAGCTAGCAGTGTCCTTTAGGCACGAGACACATGCAGACAGGACCAACTCTTATGCCTAGTTTGCCGCCTCAAGAGCACAGTATGATATGATTAATATTGCAGCTCTGCCTCCTCTAACAAACTTTTCTACATGCATTATGGGCTGTCACAATACACAAGCAATTCACTTAGATAATCCACACCCGTCAGGCGTCCACTGAAGTGCTACATAAAATCCCACATCATGTGATGCAATCTCCAAATTTATGTTAACATAAGAGTATAAAAATTAGAGCTTGAGCACAATAGAGCCAACTACAATTCCTTTTGTTGGAATGGGTAGGGTGAGAGGGACACATTTAGCGGGATTGAGGGTTTATTTCTGCCTCTGTCCTCAGGAATCCTTTTGCTGGCAGGGGGTGTTCAGGAGTCACATGGTTACAGGGTTCAAACCCAGATAGCTTTGTGCATGGAAAATGCCAAACTCGCTGTACTATCGGGTTCCTCAATAATAGTTGCTTAGGCTGATGCTCTCCTGATTTTTCCAGACGTGGTGGTTAATCTTTCTGAATTTTATGGACAAGGCGCTACACAAAATTCTGTCTCTAATTCTGTTTCATTGTTCAGCTACCCAGAGAGTTCTCTCCCTCAACTCCCTTTCCTGCCATCTTGGCCCCACTTCCTCTTAGATTTCACTTTGTTTGTTTGTTTTTGGCCCACCCAGTAGTGCACAGGGATTACTTTTTACTCTGCATTCAGGACTTACTCCTGGCAGTGCTCAGGGTACCATATAGAATGCTGGGTATCGAACCTGAGTTGGCCACCTGCAGGCAAACACCTCCCTGTCAGACTATGTCTATGGCACTTGGATTTCATTTCTGACAACTGCCAGATACACCAGCAGGGATCATCCTGAAAAAAACAGACTTCAAGCCTTCGAGATGGAGTCCCTGTCCTCCCAAACCCCACAGTCCAGCAGCCTAGATGCCCGAATCCAGGTGCTCCAATATGCACCATGACCTCAGGTGCCCTCTCAGCCAGGCTGCCCCTCACAGCACAGCTGGACTCCTGGCCCAGGTCACAGGCAAACAGCAAACAGCCCTGTGTGCTCAGGTTTACACAACCAGGACCATAACCTGAGGATGAAGAAACCACTGATGTCTGAGTAGTTTTCCTGTGCAATTTTCCAGAATTATGGTTTGCAGGGACTTTCCGGGGCTCCACACCTGCCCTTTCTTCTCTCCCCATGACGCCTGTAGGAAGGAGCACTGGCGGGGCAGTAGATCTCCCGGGCCAGAGGGACCAGCAGCTCCACTGGAAATGAGGGAGGGGCTGCTCCCGAAAGTGATCGACATAACTCAGCTTACTCAGTTCCCTCTTTCTGAATTAGATTGCAGTTTCCTTAAAATGAAACAGAACAAAATTTTCCTCCTCTGTGCCTAACAGATAGCACAGGGGTTAAGGTGCTTGCCTTGCAAACTCAAACTGCAGTTCCGTGACCAACACCACATTGCTCCCCTGAGCACTGCCAGGAACAATCCCCAAGACCCTCTCAGTGTGGCATCACGAACCACCCCTAGGACCCGTGGACCCTTGAGTACTCTCAAGGGCTGGAGCTTCTGCCTTAGACTGTGTGGTAAGATGTGCCAGGTGTATGAAGAGCTTTATAGCAGAGAGAAAATCCACAAGATTCACATCACTAAGGTCAGCTTTTTTTTTCTTTTGGCTACACCCAGCGTTGCTCAGATTTGTTTCCTCTGGTTCTGCACTCAGGGATCATACCTGGCAGTGCTCAGGGGATTCTATGGGATGCCAGGAATGGACCACAGGTTGGTTGCGTGCAAAGCAAGGGCTCTACCTTCTGTACTATATTATTCTTACTCCTCAGGGAGGTTCCTTTCTTTCCTTTTGTTCCTTTTAGGATCACACCTGGTGATACTATGGGTTTATTCCTACTCTGCACTCAGCAATCACTCCTAGTGGTGCTCCGGGGACCATATGGGATTCCAGGGACTGAAACCAGCTTGGACCTCATACAAAACTAATGCCCAACACATTATACTATGAATTCGCCTCCAGTGACCCCAACTGAGTTCTTAGAGATAACACAACCTTTATTCTAAGCCAGAAATCCTTGTCCCAGCCAGTTGGGGTCATCCAACTCCTGCCTATAGCGAACATGAATATGAGTCCGGAACAGTATACAGTTCCCCTCAGGACATTGCATGAAGCATGATCATCTGTCCAAAGGCTGTCCAGTCCCTTTTAAAATTCTTTGACACATCTGTCAGGGCTCAGGGCTTACTCCTGGAGGAACTGAGAGACCATAAAAGTTGCCAGGGATCAAACACTGCAGGAGAGGTCAGCTGCATGCAAGACAAACGCCCTACCCACTGTAATATATCTCTGGCCCTGACCCTTCTTTCTTTTCCCCTTCCCCCTTCATTTCTCTTTTTTTTATTCTTTCCCAATAGGTTTATTCAAAGAGAGCTTCTGAATAGGGTTTGCTGGCACTGCTTTCAGACAATGGTGTCTAGTTACAGGTTAATATGTTCAGGTTGTTCTAGTGTGAATCCTGCCCTTGTAACTGAGTACAGGTGAGAACTATTTTTTTTTTGCTTTTTGGGTCACACCCGGCAATGCACAGGGGTTACTCCTGGCTCTGCACTCAGGAACCGCCCCTGGCAGTGCTCAGGGGACCATATGGGATGCTGGGAATTGAACCCGGGTCGGCCGCGTGCAAGGCAAAGGTCCTACCCGCTGTGCTATCGCTCCAGCCCCCAGGTGAGAACTATTAACACACGCCAAGGATGCTCTAGGAATCCACACTGCCATGTCACTTGGACTCACTGGCCAGAGATAGAAACAGATCTCAGGAGCTGTCCTCAGTACTTTGAGGATTTGCCGGCCCTTGGCATGGGAAAGTAAGATAGTCAGCTGCTTGAACTTGAGAATTTTGGGCAGGTCAGGCCTCTTCCCCCACTAGAAGCTGGGAAACTGAGGCTCAGAGCAGCCTGGGGGTTTTTTTTGGGCGATTTTGTTTAGGAAAGATTCAAGATAAAACATAGTTAGGAATAAGTTAGCTATACAGAGGTTCAAAGTAGAAGAGAACAAATACTGGGTAAGTACTAAACATGAGCTCATAAGAAGCAATTTGACTTAAATCAACTCCTTTGTATCTTCATTATTTCATAAATTCTGTGTGTCAATCCCATGACACCAAGTCCTATCTCAGTACTTTTGCAATATTCTCATGTAACGTGTAAAGGTCAACTCCTATAAATTATACTTTGTCTTCATGTGTCCAGGACAAGAAACTTCTGCTTCCTGATGGCCGAGAATTGTTCCACTCCACCAGAAAGGGACAAGTAATACTGTAGTTGAGACATGGGTGGCGGCACTGTGACCGTTCCGAATTGGATTCCAGAGTACTCACTTCAGCAGTGAACTTCCAATTATTGCTGAACCACAGCAGGTAGGGAGTTTGCCTTGCACTCGGCTGACATGAAAGATTAATTGCTCAGTCCCTCTGGGAGAGCCCTTCAAGCTGCTAAGAGCATCCCGCCCACAGGGCAGAGCCTGGCAAGCTACGTGTGGTGCATTCGATATGCCAAAAACAATAACAACAAGTTTTGTAATGGAGATATTACTGGTGCCTGCTCGAGGAAATCGATGAACAGGAGGACAGTGATACAATGTTACAACTCATCTTTGGTTGAGAAATACCAGCAGTCCCAGAGAGAGTCAGATGGCAGAGGGTTACTTAAAGTGTACTCCCCAAAGGAGGTAGGCTGGTCCTGCCCTTGAACAAACACATGCAGCAGGTTCAGGCGCAGGGCTCATGATCTCCCAAAATACATTGACGACTGCTGAATCTTCTTCTACTCAGGCCTGCCTGAGACCAGAGAAACTGATCACATTTCTCAAGCATGCTTTGTATCAAGGCTCTGAAGTCGCAAAGGAAAGAAACAGGCACATTTACTTCTCATTTTCACATTTACAAAAACCTTAACATATGGGGATGGAAGATAGCTCTAAGGGCAGGAGTGCTTGTCCATCAAGTTTGACCCCCAGTACCACAGAAGGCCAGGCAAGGCTGGGCTTAGTCCTGGTGGCCTCACACCACTGCTTGGCAGGCCCTCCAGCACAAAGAAAACCAAACAAACTAAAATCCTATGAGGAATTGAAAAAGCTACTGATTCTGTGCATTTAAAAAATGCAATCAATGGCCAGATAATACAAAGGTCAGGGCCTTGGCCTTGCACAATACCATCCCGGGTTCTATTCCAAGCCCCCTATATGCTTCCCCCTAACCTGCCAGGAATGACTCTTTTTTAAAAAAAATTTTTAGTGAATCACTGTGATGTACAGTTAGTAGGTTATGAACTTTTGTGTCTGCATTTCACTCATACAGTGATCGTTTACCATCCCTGCACTAGTGCTCATTCTCCTCCACCAATGATCCCAGTATCCCTCTCACCATCCCTACCCAAACATCCACCACCCCAACCTATCTCTTTGGAAGCGTATTCCCTTTTGTTCTCACTCTTTTTTGGGTGTTGTAGTTTGCAGTAGAGGTATTGAGTGGTCTTCATATTCAGTCAATAATCTACTTTCAGCTCGCATCTTGGAATCTGAATGGGTCCTCCCAACATCCTCTACTTGGTGTTCTCTTCTCTATCTAAGCTGCCCGGAATGACTCTTGAGCACAGGGCCGGGAGTAAGTCCTGAGAAAAGCCAGGTGTTGCTGAAAAACTGAAAGAAAGAAAGAAAGAAAGAAAGAAAGAAAGAAAGAAAGAAAGAAAGAAAGAAAGAAAGAAAGAAAGAAAGAAAGAAAGAAAGAAAGAAAGAAAGAAAGAAGGGAGGCTACGGGCTATAATTATAATATATCAAGTAAAGCGTTCACCCCGCATGCAGCCAACCTGAGTTTGATCCCATACCACATGGTCCTAAAACACTGACAGGGGTCATTGCTGAGTAAAGATCTAGGAGTAACCGCTGGGTATCAACTGGTGTGGTACCAAAGAGAAACAAACAAAAAATATTATCAATAGAGTGAAAGGTACCCTATAGGAAAGGAATTCTGTCCTACAGGAGAAAATATTTGCAGATCATATTTGATAAAGGGTTTGTATCCAGGATATATAAGGAACTCATCTGACCAAAAAAAATAAGGGTCAAACAGATGGTACATTGGGTGGGAAGCTTGCCTTGTATGTGGCTGGCCAGGGTTGAATCCCTAGAATCCCATATCAGTAGAACTGTGATTCAAGGGGGCTATTTGGAGGAGATAACTAAAAATTATTGCTTAATGGGTATGAAGCTCCAGTTTGTTGAAGAGACATAAAGGAATTAAAAGTTTCAGGGACTGGAGTGATAGTCCAGTGAGTATGGCTGGTTTGATTTACGGCATCTGATATAGTCCCTGAGCACCACCAGGAGTAATTCCTGAGTGCAGAGCCAGGAGTAGCCCCTTAGCATTGCCGGGTGTGACCAAAATAGGGAAAGAAAAGTTTAGTTCTGCAAGATGTAAAGATTTGAAACTGGCTGTGTAATTTTAATCTTGTGAATATACTTTACATTACTTAACAAGTGGGTAAGACGGTGATTTTGGTATCAGTATTTTACCACCGTAAAATACTAAAAGTCGGACTGAGATAATGAGCTATTTGGTAGTAAGAACAGCCTTCTGCATTTTCTGTCCACCCCAGGACTGCTCTGGGCTACTATCAGATTATTGCTTGGAGGACTGTGTAGCTATAATTCGAGGTGGTGAGCACTCCCAGAAGTGCTCAGGAGCTATTTCTGAATCTGTATTGGCAAGCTGAACCCAGGAGTGCTTGGGGGATCAAAGTGAGATCTGCAGTACACAAGGCAAGCACCTTACCCTGTGCTGTCTCTCTCATTCTCCCAGTAACAGTCTTAAAGACACAAGTCATATCAGGTTTTGGTATAGCTAAACAATGTTTTGGTCATGACTGAACAAAGTATACGATCCTCTTCCTTTTCCTTTTTCCTTTTATCAGTGCTCAGGGGAGCATATGGAATGCCGGGGATTCAACCCTGGTTGGCTGCGTGCAAGCCAAGAGCCCTACCCACTGAACTATAGCTCCTGCCCCTTAGTCTCTTCCTAATCCCTTTGATTGACAGCCTTGCCACCTCTAAATCTGTGAGGTGCTACATTCTCCAGCACTCCCTAGAGGGCACAATAAGCCACCAGAGACAAGTTTCACCTCTGCCTTTATCTCAGCAATCCTCAGGATATCACAGGTTCTGGTAAACTCTCTGAGAGCTCATGGGTCAGACTGCCCTCCCGCAGCAGTGAACAGGCCTGATCCGTGCCCATGTGGTCTTAGCCAATAGTAGTGCCACGTGACCCAAGCATTTTAGGTAATCCTAAGAGGAAGTGATGCCAAAGGCCAGATTCTCTAGTCAACAGATAGGACTTTTGACTTGCACGTGAAGTTCAATCCCTGGCATCCGTATGGTCCCCCAGCTCCCACCAGGATTGATTTCTGAGCACAAAGCCAGGAGTAACCCTTGAGCTCCAGCAGGTGTGACTCCAAAGCACAACTAAACAAAAAGAAAAGGATTATTCCTTCGCCCATTATTCTCTCATTCACAGTCACTGTGAACCTTTCACGAGATCCTAAGGATGAGATAAGCATCCGAGGGGCTTTTAAAAAGCCTCTCCAGGGACGGAAAGACACTGAAACCCACCTACGGATGACTCGTATTGAACAGGTCTTTAGCTCAGTTTAATCAGCATTTTTCCTGGGAAGGGACACACTCGGTCGCGCGCTGGGCAAAGGCAGCGGGAAGCGCGCGCGGCTCCCGGCCCCGTTCCAGCCTGGGCAAATGTGCAAAAGCAGCGTGGGGGTTGGGCGGGGCGGGTGCACCTGGGTGAGTCCTCTGAGCAAGAGGAAGAGCCAGTGCTTGCTGTGCACCCTGTCCCCTATACAGTCCCCCAGCGCCCGGCCTCCTCCTGCCACAGCGCCCCCTGCCGTCCGCGGGCCGTGCGGCTTTAGCAGCGCGCTATGTCTACTATGGGACTTGACCCTTGGTCCCAGGTCTGGGGAACTATTGTTTTGTTTTGGTTTGGTTTTTTTTCAGGATATTTTCTTACTTTATTGATTTTTTGAATAAGTATTTTAAATTGTGTTTTCAGAGACTTGTTCCCAGTAATTGTTCCCATTCCATATTTCAACACCAATCCCTCCACCATGACACCTTCCCACCACCATTAATTTGGATTTTCCCCCCACCACCACTGAAGCCTGCCCCCTAGCAGATGCTAAATTACTTATTTTGCATTGCTTAGAATGAAGAGTATGAGATGTTGCTCCTGGATTCTAAAATTGTTTGGGGTTGGTTTCATCTCTGTGGCCTGCTGCTCTATTCCAAGATTCATTTGTTTAAGTGGGGACTAGAATCATAGTACAGCTGGTAAGGCACTTGTGTTACACACTGCCGACCCATATTCCATTCCTTAAACTCTTTATGGTCCCTTGATACCAGTCAGGAGTGGTTACTGAGCACTAAGCAAGGAGTAAGGCCTGAGCACAGCCGGATGCCCCAACACCCACATGTTCCTTTTTCGATTTGGTATTAGGACTTTCTGGGACGCTTATGGATGATCCTTATAGTACAGAATAGGCTCATGTACTCAGGAAATGTCCCCTACTATTTCATACCCAGACACCACCAACAACTTGGATTTCACAAACGTTTATTAAACACTTGCTGCTCTCTTTATCAAGTATCAAGTACTAAAGTACTAGAGATTTAGTATTCAATATAGATTCTATATTTGAATTTAGGTCAGCAGCTGTCCTGCCCTGCTGAGGCAGACAGCCAGGTCTCCTGAGAGCAGGTGAGGATGAAACTCAGTACTTGCTAGGCAGGCCTTCAGGCTGGAAGACATCGGGGTCTTTGCCACTCCTGCCCAATTAATTGGCAAATTGGTTATCCAAGGAATCTGCAGTCCATGGCCACTGATCCATGCTTCAAAAAGTCTGTGATTCTCAGATAATTCTCTCTGAATCACTAGGAGTGAAGGAGAAAACTATAAACCATGGGCAGAAGAGCAATAGTCCCACCTTCGCATCTCTCTCCCTTTCCAAGGGAGCCAAGAAGAGAGAAGCTGTAAGATTGGCCCTGCAGGGGCATAGCCCAGCTCTGCCCACACTGACCACTGTGTGCTGGGAGAACAGCCCTGAGCTGTGGGTGGGACTCACCCTCCCCCTGGCCTTATTCTGACTCTCTCAGGCACTCCCATCTCACCTTGGGCACAGAGGAGAGTGGCAGAGGGGAAGACCACTCCCTCCACGACTCCCTGATGACCACAGTCAGAATTTTCTGGCCCCTCTCACCCAACCCTGAACCCTTACCTGATCCTCTAGGCCGGCCACAATCTGGCACCGCCCCTTGGCCCATCATCATAGTTCCCTCGCAGAAAGATTAATTTGCCAAAATTTTTGTAACTGTCCTCTTGCATGTTGTCTCTGTCGTGTCTGTAGACTCTCCACATCTCTCTGACGCCTGGGATGAAAGAAAGTGATGAGACCCAGACAATCACGATGTGGGGAATTACATTTAAAATGCTCCTGCCCAGATTTCAAGAACTTGGGACAAAGCTCCTGGAAAGCATATGGGCTTTGAAATGAAGTCCCTTTCCCCTCCCTCTGGTTACCATTGAGAGACTCAGTACAAGACTGATTCTCTGTGTTCCCCTCTGACCCCTGTTGCTGCTTTGGCGAAGGCTGTGTGTGGGGTATACACCCCAACCCTTGAACTATCTCCCATCTCCCCTTGGACTATGCTCTCTTAGCTCTTTGTGCCTCAGTTTCTCTGTTAAGAGATGGCTACATCGGGGCTGGAGCAATAGCACAGCGGGTAGGGTGTTTGCCTTGTATGTGGCCGACCTGGCTTCGTTTCCCAACATCCCATATGGTCCCCTGAGCACTGCCAGGAGTAATTCCTGAGTGCAGAGCCAGGAGTAACCCCTGTGCATTGCCCAGAGTGATCCAAAATGCAAAGAGAGAGAGAGAGAGAGAGAGAGAGAGAGAGAGAGAGGGATGCCTACTTCAAAGATCAAAGGATTAGAACATGAAAATAAAAATGAGCTTTTTTAGCACTTGAAAACTACTAAATGGCTCATTTGCATTTGAAAACTATAAAATGACTTCGCCTTATTAAAAATTCCATTATTTTGACTGTACTTCTTAAGCTGGGGCCAGAGACATAGGAGAGGCACTTGCCACGAACGTAGCTGCCCTGGTTTGATCAGCAGTACACACATTCCCCCCAAGATTCACTAGGACTGATAGAGCTATGAGGAAACCTGAGCACAGTCAGCTGTGGCCCAACCCCATCACCAAGAACTTTGAGTAACAGCTAAGAGATTGGAAACCCAACTCCCAGGTTTGACAAAGTCACTTCAGAGAGCATCAAAATGCTTAGCTCGAACGTCCATTAAGGGGCAGTAGGTCCTTCTTTGTGTTGTTGTTGCTATTATTATTATTTTATTTTTATATTTTTTTGCTTTTTGGGTCACACCTGGCAAGGCACAGGGGTTACTCCTGGTTCTGCACTCAGGAATTACTCCTGGTGTTGCTCAGGGAAGCAATGGGATGCTGGAAATTGATCCCGGGTGGGCCACGTGCAAGGCAAAGGCCCTACTGGCTGTGCTATTACTCTAGCCCCATTGTTTGGGAACCTCTCAGCAATAGCTAGAGGGTAGGGCATTTGCCTTTCACGGGGCCAACCTGGGTTCAATTCCTCCACCCCTCTCAGAGAGCCCCGCAAGCTACCGAGAGCCTCTCGCCCACAGACCAGAGCCTGGCAAGCTACCCTTGGTGTATTTGATGTGACAAAAATAGCAACAAGTCTCACAATGGAGATGTTACTGGTGCCCGCTCGAGCAAATCGATGAGCAACAGGATGACAGTGACAGTGATTTAAGGAACAAGCACCTCTGAATTCCAACTCTCATCCTCAATCCTGTTAAAATCTGGGGTCCCAACTTTATGTGCCCTGGGGTCTACAGGTATCCACAGAAGAGGGAAAAAAACTGGTAAAATGCTGTGATAAAATCCTTACTCAGGGCTGGAATGATAGTTCTGTGGGGAGGGCACTCGCCTTGTATGTGGCAAACCCTGGTTAGGTTTCCAGTATCCCATATGGGCTCCTCTCCCGCACCCATGTCCCCGCACCAACAGGATTAATTTCTGAGTGCAGAGCTAGGAGTAACCCCTGATAATCGCTGCGTGTAAACTTCCCGGCCCCAGCCAAAAACAAAAAAATCAAAACTCCCTGTATATCGAGGGAGGTACCGTGTCCTCTGCTAGGGTAACTGCAGGGGACAGCCTGATTACAGACCCTGACCCCAAATATCCCTGGGGCCTTACCTTCACCAAAATCCCTCATGAGTGAGAACCAACTTTGGCTGCTGACGCAGAGAAACAAAGAGCAGAAAATGATGGCCGTGGACAGTTTCATCTTGCTGCAGGTACACAAGCCACAATGAGGCAATTCAGGCTGTTGCTCTGTAAGATTGACCCAGGCTCACAATCTGCAAAGAACTTCTACTTACATGCGTAGATTGGCATATAGATAGATAATAGATGTGGAGAGATACATTCTGATCCTCTAAGACACATTTAAAATATCAGCTCTGAGATCTACTGCGCAGCAGGTTTTCCTGGATCCATGGGAGGATCCTACCTCTGAAATAGCCCCTGAGTTTAAAACTCCACCAATATTTGTGGTGTGTCTCCTCCAGCCACCACTGACTTCCCATCGCAGGCACAAACAACATAAATTCTAATGAATTGGAGACTGAAAAGTATTCATGGGACTCGGGAGTTAACTCAAAGGGCTGGAGCACCTGCTTTGCTCCCACAGGTGCTCCAGCATTTTGAACTTATGCTGGGTGAGGGGGGAGGGTTGTCTAGGCACTGTCACTGTGACCCTGGTGATCAAACACAATTTCTGAGCAGAATCACAGAGCACTGGGAGTGGTCCCCAAAATACTGAATAGTGCTGGGAGGTCCAGCAACAACAATGCCAAAATGAGTAGCACATCTGAGGAGACCCAATGGTCAGAACAGTTCAGTCAGGAAGGATCAGCCCATGAACGCTGATGTAGAAGAGGATTGACCCCAGCCCTGTCTATAGAAGGAAACTTGGAATGTTCTAGAAACTCACCTTTGGCTGTCTCACTCAGCAAGAAATGACAATGGCGTGCCTTGTAGATCATATAAGGTAACCTCAGTCCCGTGAAGCTAATACATCGAGATACCATTAAAACTTGCTCTCCTAGGAAGTGGAATCTTGATCCTTTTGATATATTGCAGCACCAAGATGCTGCTGAAGATTTAGAGCTGGTGTCACTAACCCTCAACCCAACAGGACCACTTCCAGGTACCAGCACCATCTTCTGTTAATAAAAAATGTGGAGAAGAGGCAAGTGCTGCTCATTCATTTTTTTAAAGCACGGGGATAGATGTGGGAGATGACCCACTAATACGTATCCTAAGATCTGGGTAGTCTTCTGGATAAAACAAGTTTGGACAGGTTGAGAGGTTGTGGCTGTAAACCAAGCAGGAAGGACATAACCTGCTAGGACATAACAGGGTGTCTTCAGAACAAAGTTCTTCAATTTGTATAATTGCATTCAAACTCAAAAGTGAACAGAATTTTGGTGGAAAGGGGTCATCAGTGAGCACATTACATCTACCGCGTACAACTACCTCTATTTTTCATTTGACTAATAAAGGTGTTTAATGTTCAAAAAAATGTGTGGCTGGAGCGAAAGCACAGCAGGTATTGTGTTGGCCGGGCACGCAGTAAACCCAGGTTTGATTCCCAGGATCTCACACTGTCCCCCAAGCACCACCAGGAGTAATTCCTGAGTGCATTGCCAGGTGTGACCCAAAAAGAAAAAACAAACAAACAAACAAACAAAAAGGGTCTGGAGAGATAGCACGTTGGGTAGGGCATTTACCTTGCAGGTGGCCCACCTGCGTTCATTTCCAGCATTCCATATGGTCTCCTGAGCACCACCAGGGGTAATTCCTGAGTGCAGAGCCAAGAGTGACCCCTGGGCTTGAGCATAAGAGAGCCAACTATACTTCCTTTTGTTGGAGGGGGTAGGGTGAGAGAAAAACACTTAGCAGTATTGAGGGTTTATTCCTGGCTTTGTCCTCAGGGATACTTTTGCTGGCAGGGGGCTCTTAGGGATCACATGGGTATATGGTTCGAACCCAGATAAGCTATGTGCATGGCAAATGCCCAACTCGCTGTACTATCTGCTTCCTCAATAATAGTTCCTTAGGCTGACACCCTCCTGTTTTCACGAGATGTGGTGGTTGATCTTTCTGAATTTTATGGACAAGGCACTACACAAAATTCTGTCTCTAATTCTGTTTCATTGTTAAGCTACACAGAGATTTCTCTCTCTCAACTCCATTTTCTGCCATCTTGGCCCCACTTCCTTTATGATTTCACTTTCTTTCTTTGTTTTTGGCCCAACCAGCACACTGCTCAGGGGTTACTTTTTACTGTGCACTCAGTTCAGGTTGATACCTTTGACTCTACTGATTTGGGCAATTATTGGTGCTCTTCTGTTAGAGAAGCAAGATCAGAGATTATTTTAAAGGGAGACAGGGGGCTGGAGAGATGGGACAGCAGGTTGGACAGTTGCCTTGCCTGAGACCAACCCCAGCTCATTTCCCAGCAACCCCTATAGTCTCCTGTGCATCACCAGGAGTAATTCCTGAGTGCACAGCCAGCGTGAGCCCTGAGCACCGCCAGGTGTGAACAAAAAGAAAAAAAAAATAAAAAGGCAATGAGAATGGAGCAGAAAGTGAGACGAGGCTGAGGAGAGGGGTAGGCATATAGGACCAAATAGGAACAGAAGAGTAGTTGGGAAGCACCAGAGGGAGTGGAGGATGAAGAGCTAGCAGTCTCCTTTAGGCACGAGACACGTGCAGACACGACCAACTCTTATCCCTAGTTGGATGCCTCAAGAGCACAGTATGATATGATTAGTATTGCAGTTTTGCCCCCTCTAGTAAACTTTTTGACATGCATTATGGGCTGTCACTCTACACAAGCAATTCACTTATATAATCCACACCCATCAGCCTTCCACTGAAGGGCTACATAAAATCCCACATCACATGATGCAATCCCCTAATCCTCCTCAACATTAGAGTATAAAAATTAGTGCTTGAGCACAATACAGCCAACTACACTCCTTTTTTTTGTAGTGTGTAGGGTGGGAGGGACATACCTACAGGTGTTGAGGGTTTATTCCTGACTCGGTCCTCAGGGTTCCACTTGCTGGCGGGGGTTGCTTTGGAATCACATGGGTACAGGGCTCTAACCCAGATCAGTTTTGTGCAAGGCAAATGCACAACTCGCTGTACTATTGGGTTCACCATTTCAATTTATGTCAGTCCCATGACACCCCATGACACTAGGAGTTTTGCAACATTCTCATGTAACCTTTAAAGATCAACTCCTGTAAATTATATTTTGTCTTCATGTGCAAAGGACGAGAAACTTCTGCTTCCTGAATGGGTGAGATTTTCTCCACTCCACTCGAGAGGGGCAAGATATGGTACCTGAGCATCACCAAGAGAAATTTCTGAGTGCAGAGCCAGGAGTAGCTCATGAGCATTGCCTGGTATGACCCAAAAAGGGAAAAAAAAGTTTTAGCTCTGCAAGATGTAAAGATTTGAAACTGGCTGTGTAATTTTAATCATGTGAATATACTTTACAATACTTAACAAGTGGGTAAGACGGTTGATTTTGGTATCAGTATTCTACCACAGTAAAAAAAAAAAAAAGAAGAAGAAGAAGTATGACTGAGAGAACTAGCTATCGGGTACCAATAACAGTCTTTTGTTTTTTCTGGCCACCCCAGGACTGCTCAGGGCTACTATCAGATTACATCTTGGAGGACTGTGTAGTGCTAGAGATTGAACCCAGGCCTCCTGCACACTAGCATGTGTTCTAGCCTGCTGAGCTATCTCTGGGCCTGGTACCAAGGACGTTCTTTTTTGGATATTTTATCTTGGTCTCACCCAGTGTTGCTCTGGGTCTATACTGAGCTTGGTACATGTGGATCACTCATACCAGTGCTCTGGGGGGAAGGTGGGGCGAGAGCCATGAGGTTCCAGGACTACAAACTGGACCCACATACAGAGCATGCACTCATTCTACAGAGCTGTCTCTGGTCCCTAATAAGTTTTTTTTTTTTTTTAGGGCAGGGGTGGCGAGCACACCCAGAAGTGCTCAGAAGCTATTTCTGATCCTGTACTAGGTAGCTGCACATTCCAGGAATCCAGGAATGCTTGGGGGTCAAACTGAGATCTGCCATACATAAGGCAGCACCTTACCCTCTGCTGTCTTTCTCATTCTCCCTGTAACAGTCTCATATCAGATTTTGTATCAGTACACAATGTTTTGGTCATGACTGAACAAAATATGTGAGCCTCTTCTTTTTTCTTGTTTTAGATTTTGGGCTGACTCCTGGCTCTGTAACCAGGAATCACTCCTGCAAGTGCTCAGGGGACCATATGGAATGCTGGGGATTGAACCCGGGTTGGCTGCATGCAATCCAAGAGCCCTACCCACTGAACTATAGCTCCTGCCCCCTTAGTCTCATCCTAAATCCTTTGATTGACAGCCTTGCCACCTCTAAATCTGTGAGGTTCTACATTCCCAAGCATAGAGGGCACTTTAAGTGCCTGACAGACAAGCATCACCTCTGCCTTTTCTCAGCAATCCTCAGGATATCACAGGTTCTGGTAAACTCTCTGAGAGCTCATGGGTCAGACTGCCCTCCTGTAGCAGTGAACAGGCCTGATCCGGACCCACTGTCTTAGCCAACAGTAGTGCCACGTGACCCAAGCATTTTAGGTACTTCTAGGAGGAAGAGATGCCAATGGTCAGATTCTAGTCAACAGATAGGACATTTGACTTGCACGTGGGGTTCGATCCCTGGCATCCATATAGTCCCCCAACTCCCACCAGGATTGATTCCTGTGCGCAAAGCCAGGAGTAACCCTCGAACACCACCAAGTGTGGCTCTAAAGCAAAACTAAACAAAAAGAAAAGGATTATTCCTTCGCCCATTATTCTATCATTCACATTCAGTCATTGTGAACCTTTCACGATCTCCTGTCTAAGGATGAGATAAGCATCGGAGGGGCTTTTAAAAAGACTCTCCAGGGACGGGAAAATACTGAAACCCAGCTACCGATGACTCGTATTGAACAGGTCTTTAGCTCCGTTTAATCAGCATTTTTCCCGAGAAGGGACACACTCGGTCCCGCGCTGGGGAAAGGCAGCGGGAAGCGCGCGCGGCTCCAGGCCCCGTTCCAGCCAGGGCAAATGTGCAAAAGCAGCGTGGAGGTTAGGCGGGGCGGGTGCACCTGGGTGAGTCCCCTGAGCACTTGGAAGAGCCAGTGCTTGCTGTGCACCCTGTCCCCTATGCAGTCCCCCAAGCCTTGTCCTCCTCCCGCCACAGCGCCCCCTGCCGTCCGCGGGCCCTGTGGCTTTAGCAGCGCGCGGTGTCTACTATGGGACTCGCCCCTAGGGCCCATGTCCGGGGAACTGGTTTTGTTTTTTTTTTTTTTTTTGAGAATATTTCCTCCCTTTATTAATTTTTTGAATAAACATTTAAAATTTTATTTTAAGAGACTTGTTCCCAGTAATTGTTCCCATTCCATATTTCAACACCAATCCCACCACCATGACACCTTCCAACCACCATTATTTTGGATTTTCCCACCACCACCACCCAAGCCTGCCCCTAGCAGATGCTAAATTACTTATTTTGCGTTGCTCAGAATGAAGAGTATGAGATGTTGCTTCTGGAATTCTAAAATTGTTTGGGGTTGGAGGCATCTCTGTAGCCTGCTACTCTATTTTAAGGTTCATTTGTTTACGTAGGGACTGGAGTCATAGTACAGCTGGTAAGGCACTTGTGTTACACACTGCCGACCCTGATTCCATTCCTAAAACTCGATGGTCCCCTGAGACCAGTGAGGAGTGATTCCTGAGCACTAAGCAGTCCCCACATGTTCCTTTTTAATTAGGTATTTGAATTTTCTGGGATGCTTATGGATCATCCATATAGTACAGAATAGGCTCATGTACTCAGAAAATGTCCTCTAGTATTTTATACCCAGACACCAACAACTAATTGGATCTCACAAACGTTTATTGAACACTAATTGCTCTTTTTATCAAGTATCAAGTACTAGAGATTTAGTATTCAATGTAGATTCAGTATTTGAATTTAGGTCAGCAGCTGTCCTGCCCCGCTGAGGCACACAGCCGGGTCTCCTGAGAGCAGGTGAGGATGAAACTCAGTACTTGCTAGGCAGGCCTTCAGGCCGGAAGTCATTGGGGTCTTTGCCACTCCTGCCCCATTCATTGGCAAATTGGTTATCCAAGGAATCTTGCAGTCCATGGCCACTGGTCCATGCTTCAAAAAGTCTCTGATTTTCAGATAAATCTTTCTGAATCACTGGAACAGAAAAAGATAAACCAGGGGCAGAAGAGCAAAAGTCCCACCCTCACATCTCTCTCCCTTCCAAAGGGAGCCAAGAAGAGAGAAGCTGTAGGATTGGCCCTGCCGGGGCATAGCCCAGCTCTGCCCACTCTGACCCCTGTGTGCTGGGAGAACAGCCCTGAGCTGTGGGTGGGACTCACCCTCCCCCTGGCCTTATTCTGACTCTCTCAGGCACTCCCGTCTCACCTTGGGCACAGAGGAGAGTGGCAGAGGGGAAGACCACTCCCTCCACTGACTCCCTGCTGACGACAGTCAGAATTTTCTGGCCCCTCTCACCCAACCCTGAACCCTTACCTGATCCTCTAGGCCGGCCACAATCTGGCACCGCCCCTTGGCCCATCATTATAGTTCCACCTCGGAATGGTTGATTTGCCTAAATTTCTGTAATTGTTCTTTTGCCTCTCTCTGTAGGCTCTCTGCATGTCTCTGACCGCTGGAAGGAAAACAAAGTGATGAGACCCAGACAATCACGATGTGGAGAAATACATTTAAAATGCTCCTGCCCAGATTTCAAGAGCTTGGGACAAAGCTCCTGGAAAGCAGATGGGCTTTGAAATGAAGGTCCCTTTCCCCTCCCTCTGGTTACCATTGAGAGACTCAGTACAAGACTGATTCTCTGTGTTCCCCTCTGACCCCTGTTGCTGCTTTGACGATGGCTGTGTGTGGAGTATAGACCCAACACTTGGACTATCTCCCATCTCCCCTTGGTCTATGCTCTCTTAGCTCTTTGTGCCTCAGTTTCTCTGTTAAGAGATGTCTGCATCAGGGATGGAGCAATAGCACATCGGATAGGGCATTTGCCTTGCACGCGGCTGAAACAGGTTCGTTTCCCAACATCCCATATGGTCCCCTGAGCACAACCAGAAGTAATTCCTGAGGGCAGAGCCAGGAGTAACTCCTGTGCATCGCACAGTGTGACCAAAAAGGCAAAAAAAAAAGAGAGAGAAAAGAGAGAGTGAGAGAGAGAAAGAAAAATGCCTACCTCAAAGGATTAGAACATGAAAATAAAAATGAGCTTTTTTGCAATTGAAAACTACAAAATGGCTCATTTACATTTGAAAACTATAAAATGGCCTCACCTTATTAAAAATTACATTAGTTTGACTGTACTACTGAGGCTGTGGCAAGAGAGGTAGGAGACACACTTGCCCTGCACGCAGCTGACCTGCTTTGATCAGCACTACAACAGAGATTCCCCCCAAGGTTCACTAGGACTGACACCTGAGCATAGAGCCAGGAGGAAGCCCTGAGCACAGTCAGCTGTGGCCCCACGCCATCACCCAAAAGTTTGAGTAAGAGCTAAGGAATTGGAAACCCAACTCCCAGCTTTGACAAAGTCACTTCAGAGAGCATCAAAATGCTTAGCTCGAAAGCCCATTAGGGGGCAGTAGGTCCTTACTTGTATTATTGAAGGAACCTCAGCAAGAGCACAGAGGGTAGGGCATTTGCCTTGCAAGTGGCCAACCTGGATTCAATTCCTCCACCCCTCGCAGAGAGCCCGGCAAGCTACCAACAGTATCTCGCCCACAGGGCAGAGCCTGGCAGGCTACCCTTGGCGTATTTGATGTGCCAAAAGTAGTAACAAGTCTCACAATGGAGATGTTACTGGTGCACGCTCGAGCATATCGATGAGCAACAAAATGGTGGTGACAGTGATATAAGGAACAAGCACCTCTGAATTCCAACTCTCATCCTCAATCCTGTTAGAAACTGGGATCCCAACTTTATGTGCCCTGGGGCCTACAGGTATCCAGATAAGAGGGAAAAAAAAAACTGGTAAAATGCTGGGATAAAATCCTTACTCAGGGCTGAAGTGATAGTACTGTGGGGAGGGTGCTCGCCTTGTATGTGGTCAACCTGGTTACGTTTCCAGTATCCCATATTCAACCCACTCGCCCCCGAACCACAAGGATTAATTTCTGAGTGCAGAGCCAGGAGTATCCCCTGATAATCGCTGCATGTAAACTCCCCGGCGCCAGCCAAAAAAAAAAAGGAATAAAAAAAAAATCGGAACTCCTTGTCTATCCAGGGAGGTACACTGTCCTCTGCTATGGTAATTAGAGGGGACAGCCTGGTTACACACCCAGACCCCCAATATCCCTGGGGCCTTACCTTGACCAGCGTTTGAGAACAAAGTGTTGCTGCTGACGCAGAGAAACAAAGAGCAGAAAATGATGGCCATGAACAGTTTCATCTTGCTGCAGGTACACAGGCAACAATGAGGCAATTCAGGCTGTTGCTCTGTAAGATTGACCCAGGCTCACATTCTGCAAAGAACTTCCACTTACATGTGTAGATTGGCATGTACAGAGATAATAGATGTGGAGAGATACGTCCTGATCATCTAAGACACATTTAGAATATTTAATCTCCGTTTCAACTTGTTTCTTCAGAATCCTAGTGCTTTTCTAGGATTTACAAGAGGCTTGATACTCACAGCAATTACACTGGGCTTTCAGTGTAAACCGTTGTCCATTCCTAGCACCCCTCCACAGCTCTGAGATCTAACTGCGTAGCAGGTTTTCCTGGATCCATGGGAGGATCCTACCTCTGAAATAGCCCCTGAGTTTAAAACTCCACCAATATTTGTGGTGTGTCTCCTCTAGCCACCACTGACTGACCATCGCAGGCACAAACAACATAATTTCTAATGATTTTCGAGACTGAAATGTATTCGGGGGGGCTGGGGAGTTACCTCAAAGGGCTGGGGCACCTGCTTTGCTCCCGCAGGTGCTCCAGCATTTTGAACTTGGGCTGGGTGGGACGGGGGCGGTTTCTAGGCACTGTCAGAGTGACCCTGGTGACTGGAGCACAATTTCTGAGCAGAGTCACAGAGCACTGGGAGCGGTCCCCAGAAGCCTGAATGGTGCAGGGAGGTCCAGCAACAACAATGCCAAAACGAGTAGCCCATCTGAGGAGACCCAATGGTCAGAACAGTTCAGTCAGGAAGGATGCAGCCCAAGAACGCTGCTATAGAAGAGGATTGCCCCCACCCCCACCTACAGAGGGAAACTTGGAATGTTCTAGAACCTCACCTTTGGCTGTCTCTTCCTGCTGAGTGTCCTGGTGCGGCCCAGCAGTCTGCGCTATCTGCTGGGGAAGGTGTCTCTGCTATATATACAGACACTTGTTCACACAGCACATGGGAAGAGAGGGTTGAGGCAAAACAGTGCGTTTGGGGAAATCCCAGTGTCCAGAGTACACATTCCGGGATTGCACAAATTGGCAGATGTCCCCTGTGTGCAAAATGAGGGTCTGCTGCCAATTTCTGGAGTTCTTCTAAATCTGCTCGAGTCTTTCTGGAAATGTCGGTGAAGGTCATGGCTGGGAGCGTTTGCAGGTAGGTGGTTGGGCAGCATGGTTTGACAGGGCTCTGTAAGCAAGGAGCTGGTGTGCAAAGGAGACCTGCTCTCATTAGGGGAGATCTCATTAAGGACTGAAGTCAGTGGACCCCACAAGTGGCTCATTTGGAGTGGGGAGGAGAAAGACAGTCACTTTCTCCCGATCTGCCTCTGCCACCCGGGACCCAGGGTTACTGTGTTCTTGTCTCACTCACAGAAAGGAATTTTAGGAGTAGACAAGCAGTGAAGTAAAACAGATTATAGATTATATTTGGAGGATTTTAAAGGTGTGGAGGGAAAGAGAAAGAAGGAGCGAGAGCGAGAGAAATAGAGAGAGAGCTGCATTCAAGAGAGAACGCGGGCTTCTCCAAGGGAGGAGAGCCATGGGTTCTGTTCGGGTTTGTTTTGTTGGAACTCATTGGGCCTCCTGCCTCAGGGTAAAGGTCATCCCTCACACATTTCTGAAAATCTAGACTCCAATTCTTCTGCTAAGTATACCTCTTTTGAGCCTGAGCAATAGTAGAGCGGGTGGTGCACTTGGTTTGCACACAACTGACCTGAGTTCCACCCCTGGGTTGAAATAATGAGTTCTTTCCTCTTATTGTTGTCCCGGAGATCTCTTAAGCTCTGTTCCTTTTGAAGGGATGTTGGGTTTGGCCACACCTGGAGGTGCTCAGGCCTCACTCCTGGCTCTGTGCTCAGGAATCACTCCTGGTGGCGATCAGAGGACCCTGTGAGATGCTGGGGATCTAACTGGAGTCAGCACAAACAAGGATCGAGTCTTAATCCCTGGAATCTCTACAGCCCATCTCTCCATTGAAAATCTATTTTTACTTTCACGCATATGTTTTTTTTTTTTTTTTTTTTTTTTTTTTTGCGTCACACCTGGCAATGCACAGGGGTTACTCCTGGCTCTGCACTCAGGAACCACCCCTGGCTGTGCTCAGGGGACCATATGGGATGCTGGGATTTGAACCCGGGTCGGCCGCGTGCAAGGCAAACGCCCTACCCGCTGTGCTATCTCTCCAGCCCCCTCACGCATATGTATTGATGCTATTGTTTACCTTCTCCTGGAGGTCACTGATTTGAGCTTTGGCTCCTTCCATCTGTCCTTGAGTCTCTTGCACCTGTATCTTTTTAAAGGTCAGTTACTGTCTATTTCCTCTCTGCTGAATGACTGCTCTCCTGTTCCTTGGGAGGGTGTTTAGTCCACACTCAGTGGTGCTCCTGGGTGACTCTATACTCTGTGCTCAGCACTTGCTCCTGGACATGTTCAAGAGAAGCAGGTAGTGTCAGGGACCAACCAGGCTCAGCTGTATGCAAGACAGCCCTCGACTCCTCTTCTATCCCCAAACTTCTCATTTTTTTTATCTTTTAGGGTCACACCCGGTGACGCCCAGGGGTTACTCTTGGCTCTGCACTCAGGAATCACCCCCTGCGGTGCTCAGGAGACCATATGGGATGCTGGAAATGAACCCAGGTGGGCCACCTGCAACATAAATGCCCGACCCACTGTGCCATCTCTCCAGACCCTTGCTTTTTTTTTCTTTTTGGATCACACCTGGCGATGCATTCAGGAATTATTCCGGGTGGTGCTTGGGGGACCATGTGGGATGCTTGGAATCGAACCTGGGTTGGCTGTGTGCATAGCCAACACCGTACCTACTGTGCTTTTGCTCCAGCCCCACATTTGTTTTTGAAGATTAAATGCCTTTATTAGTCAAATGAAAAATGGAGGTTATTGTACGTGGTAGATGTAATGTGCTCACTGATGACCCTTGGGCAGTTTTAAGAGTTCAAAATGGCTGAGGACCGCCCAGGGCCAGATAAATGCCTATTAACATCACCATCACCACCACCACCACCACCACCATCATCATCATCATCACCACCATTTTGTTTCTGGTTCTACATTGGCATTTGTCATGGACCTCAAGTTCAAATTAGCCGAGCAGTGAACAGGGGTCCGATTTTATTTTTTATTTAGATTTTTAAAATTTTTACTGGTGAATCAACATGAGGAACAGTTACAAACTTAAGAACTTTCATGTTTGCATTTTGTTTACATCCCTCCACCAGTGCCCATTCTCCTCCACCAATGTTCCCAGTATCCCTTCCACCACCCCCACCCCGACCCCACCAGCCAACCCAGCCTCTGCAGCAGGGCATTCCCTTTTGTTCTCTCTCCTGTTGGATGTAGTAGTTTGCAATAGAGGTATGGAATGGCCATCATATTCAGTCTATAGCCTACTTTTGGCACACAGCTTTCAACCTGAGCGGATCCTCCTAACATTCTCTACTAAGTGTTCCCTTCTCTATCTCAGCTGCCTTTTTCCCCAGCATGTGAGGCCAGTTTCCAAGCGGTGGGGCAAATCTTCTGGTTCTTACTCTACTACTCTCGGGTGTTAGACTCCCATTCTACTACTTTATATTCCACATATGAGTGCGATCTTTCTATGTCTGTCTCTCTCTTTTTGACTCAATTCACTTAAATGATAATATCCATGATGTCCACTTATATGCAAATTCCATAACTTCATCTTTTCTAACAGCAGCATAGTATTCCATTGTGTAGATATACCAAAGTTTTTTAACCAGTCATCTCTTTTGGGCACTCTGTTTTTTTCTAGATTTTGGCTATCATAAACAGTGCTGCAATGAACATACAAATGCAGATATCATTTCTACTATACCCGTTTGCTTCTTCTCGATAGACTCGTATAGCAAAGTTGCAGGCTATAAAATCAATACCCAGGGGCTCGAGTGATAGCTCAGTGGGTAGAGCATTTTCCTTGCACTCAGCCAACCCGGGTTCAAATCCCAGCATCTCATACGGTCCCCTGAGCACCACCAGGGGTGATTCCTGAGTGCATGAGCCAGAAGTGACCCCTGTGCATTGCTGGGTGTGACCCAAAAAGCAAAAATAAATAAATAAATAAAATCTATACCCAAAAGTCCATGGCTTTCCTATATGCAAATAATGAGAGAGAAGAAGTGACATGATAAAAAGCAATCCCATTCACAATTGGACATCAAAATATCAAGTATCTGGGAGTCATCTTAACTAAGGAGGTAAAGGACTTGTATGGGAAAGAGCTCCTATTTGTAAGATCAGGTTGATACCTCTGACTCTACTGATTATTGGCAATGTCGATGCTCTTTTGTTGGAGAAGCAAGATCAGAGATGATTTTAAAGGGAGACAGGTGGCTGGAGAGATGGGACAGCAGGTGGGAAACTTGACTTTCCTGAGGCCAACCCAGCTCGATCCCCGCAACCCCTATAGTCTCCTGTGCATCACCAGGAGTAATTTCTGAGTGCGGAGTCAGGGTGAGCCCTGAGAACCACCAGGTGTGAACAACAAAACAATGAGAATAAAAAGGCAATGAGAATGGAGTATAATAGTGAGAGAAGGTTGAGGAGAGGGGTATGCATATTGGACCCAATAGAAATAGAACCGTAGTTGGGAAGCACCAGAGGGAGTGGAGGATGAAGAACTAGCAGTGTACTTCAGGCAGGAGACACATGCAGACAGGACCAACTCTTTTCCCTAGTTTGCAGCCTTAAAAGCACATTATGATATGGTTAGTATTGCAGTTTTGCCCCCTCTAACAATCTTTTCTACATGCATTATGGGCTTTCGCAGTACACAAGAAATTCATTTGTATAATCCATACCCATCAGCCATCCACTGAAGGGCTCTATAAAATCCCACGTCATGTGATGCAATCCCCTAATCCGCCTTAACATTAGAATATAAAAATTACTGCTTGAGCATAATAGAGCCAACTACAGTTCATTTTGTTGGAGGGGCTTGGGTGAGAGAAACACACTTAGCAGTATTGAGGGTTTTTTCCTGGCTTTGTCCTCAGACATTCTTTTGCTGGCAGGAGGTTCTTAGGGATCACATGGGTACAGGGTTCGAACCCAGATCAGCTTTGTGCATGGAAAATGCCCAACTTGCTGTACTATCGGGTTCCTCAAAAATAGTTCCTCAGGCTGACTCCCTCCTGTTATCACGAGATGTGGTGGTTGATCTTTCTGAATTTTATGGACAAGGCGCTACACAAAATTCTGTCTCTAATTCTGTACCATAGTTCAGCTACCCAGAGAGTTCTCTCCCTCAACTCCCGTTCCTGCCATCTTGGCCCCACTTACTCCTAGATTCATTTTGTTTGCTTGTTATTGGCCCACCCAGCAGTGCTCAGGGGTTACTTTGTACTCTGCACTCAGGAATTACTCCTGGCAGTGCTTGGGGGACCATATAGAATGCAGGGTCGACCTGAGTCGGCCATCTGCAGAGCAAACATCTTCCCTGCCAGACTATCTCTCTGGGCCTTGGATTTCATTTCTGACACCTGCCAGATATACCAGTAGGGATCATCCTGCAAAAGTAGACCTCAAGCCTTCGAGATAGAGTCCTTGTCCTCCAAACTCCACAGTCCAGCAGCCTAGATGCCCAAATCCAGATACTTCAATATGCACCATGACCACGGGTGCCCTCTCAGCCAGGCTGCCCCTCACAGCACAGCTGGACTCCTGGCCCAGGTCACAGGCAAACAGCAAACAGCCCTGTGTGCTCAGGTTTACACAACCAGGACCATAACCTGAGGATGAAGAAACCACTGATGTCTGGGAAGTTTTCCTGTGCAATTTTCCAGAATTGTGGTTTGCAGGGACTTTCCTGGGCTCCACACCTGCTTTTTCTTCTCCCCCAAGACGCCTGTAGGAGGGAGCACTTGTAGAGCAGTAGATCTCCTGAGCCAGAGGGACCAGCATCTCCACTGGAAAGGAGGGAGGGGCTGCTCCCAAAAGTGATCGATGTAACTCAGCTTACTCAGTTCCCTCTTTCTGAATTAGATTGCAGTTTCCTTAAAACAAAACAAAACAAATTTTCTCCTCTGGGCCTAACAGATAGCACAGGGGTTAAGGTGCTTGCCTTGCAGACACCAACTCCAGTTCCGTGTCCAGCACCATATCGTCCCCCTGAGCACTGCCAGGAGCAATCCCCAAGACCCTCTCAGTGTGGCATCACGAACCACCCCTAGGACCCGTGAACCCTTGAGTACTCTCAAGGGCTGGAGCTTCTGCCTTAGACTGTGTGGTAAGATGTGCCAGGTGAGTGAAGAGCTTTATAGCAGAGAGAAAAACCACAAGATTCACATCACTATGGTCTTTGTTGTTTTCTTTAGGCTACAGCTAATGTTGGTCAGATTTGTTCCCTCTGGTTCTGCACTCAGGGATCCTACCTGGCAGTGCTCAGGGGACTCTAGAGGATGCCAGGAATGGAACTCATATTGGTTGCTCACAAAGCAAGTGCCCTCCCTGTTGTACTATATTACGCTTACCCCTCACGAAGGTTTCTTTGTTTTTTGGTTTTTGCCTTTATGGATCACACCTGGTGATACTCTGGGGTTGTTCTACTCTGCACTCCGGAATTACTCTTGGTGGTGCTCAGGGGACTGTATAGGATTCCAGTTCCCTCTTGCATCGTTGGGCCTGAGAGGGCCAAAGTGGGGATTTAGGGTCACTTCCATGCAGATAAGCACCCAGGCCCCTGAGCCGGAAGTTGGGGTGGGAGAGAGAGACTGCTCAGAAGAGTCCGTGGACTTCCAGCCTCCTCAACTCTGTTAGCAACTGAACGCCCACCCTCCTCAGGATGACACTGTCCCTGTCTGTGTAACATATTCATTGTATGTTCCTCAATGCTCACTCCATTCTCTCTGATGAACATGAAAACTTCTCCTGACTACTTTCTATCCATATTCACTCTTCCTACTTCACAAGAAAAAAAAATTTTTTTTGGTGGTGGTGGTGGGGGTGGGTAGAACACTTGGCAGTTTTACTTCAGATTTTACATTTATTGTTAATAGAACCCACCATGTAAATATATAAAAATTGAACAAATAGCGATCTAGTGCACGGTTGCTCTGTAGCACTGTCATCCTGTTCTGTTGTTCATGGATTTGCTCGAGCGAGCAACAGTAACGTCTCCATTGTGAGACTTGTTACGAGTTTTGGCATATCAAATACATCATGGGCTCTTGCCAGGCTTTGCCATGCAAGCGGGATACTCTTGGTAGATTGCTGGGCTCTCTGAGAGGGACGGAGGAATTGAACCCAGTCACCCTGTGCAAGGCAAACGCCCTACTCTCTGTGCTATCTCTCAAGTTCAACATTCTAGTGCATAAATGTAAATACATGTACTATTAACAATTTTATATTTATTGTCAATGTAACATGCAATGTAAATGTACAGGATCTGAACAAAAAATCTACTACATAGCTCTTTGGTTTTATTTATTTTTTAGCCAAAGCTCCTGGGGGTGTTCAGGGGACCACATGGGATTCCGGTGATCAAATCCAGACCTGCTGTGTGCAATTGCCCTACCTGCCCTATCACTTCAGTCCCTCATTCCAGTACAAGGTTTAAGTCAGTCACGAATTTTCAGCCCCAGGTCCTATTGTGTGGAAAACTGCAGACCGTTGGTAATCTGCCCATTACCTAGATTCTAACTTCAGAGACTCTGATGCAGACGGGTGCCAGTGCACAGGTATAAGAAGCTTAAAGAACATTAGTTTAATTAATACAAGCACTGTGACAATCTTTATTAGAATTCAGCTTTCCTTTATTATAGATTTTTAAAATAATATTTAAAAAGTGCATGATTCCCGGGGCTGGAGCAATAGCACAGCGGGTAGGGCGTTTAAAAAAACGAAAAAAGTACATGATTCCTTTGGGCGATTTTGTTTAGGAAAGGTTAGAGATAAAACATTGTTAGGAATAAGTTAGCTGTACAGAGGCTCAAATTAGAAGAGAACAAATACTGAGAAAATACTAAACACACGCTCATAAGAAGCAATTTGACTTAAATCATCATATTTGTATATTCACCATTTCACTTATTCTGTGTGTCAGTCCCATGACACCCCATGACACTAGGAATTTTGCAACATTCTCATGTAACCTATAAAGATCAACTCCTGTAAATTGTATTTTGTCTTCATGTGCCCAGGACAAGAAACTTCTGCTTCCTGAATGGGTGAGAATTTCTCCACTCCACTGGAAAGGGGCAAGATATGGTACCTGAGCACCATATCTTAGTATGGTAATTCCTGAGTGCAGAGCCAGAAGTAGCCCATGAGCATTGCCTGGTATGACCCAAAGAGGAAAAAAATAATTTTTAGTTCTACAAGATGTAAAGATTTGAAACTGGCTGTGTAATTTTAATCATGTGTATATACTTTACAATACTTAATAAGTGGGTAAGACGGTTGATTTTGGTATCAGTATTTGACCACAGTAAAATAAAAAAAAAAAGTATGACTGAGAGAATTAGGTATCTGGTACCAATAACGGTCTTTTGTTTTTTTCTGGCCAACCTAGGACTGCTCAAGGCTACTATCAGATTACATCTTGGAGGACTGTGTAGTGCTAGAGATCGAACCCAGGCCTCCTGCATACTAGCATGTGGTCTAACCTGCTGAGCTATCTCTGGCCCTGGTACCAAGGACATTTGTTTTTGGATATTTTATCTTGGTCTCACCCAGTGTTGCTCTGGGTCTATACCGAGCTTGGTACATGTGGATCACTCATACCAGTGCTCTGGGGAGGGGGGGAGGCGGGGTGAGAGCCATGAGGTTCCAGGAATACAAACTGGACCCACATACAGAGCATGCACTCATTCTACAGAGCTGTCTCTGGTCCCCGATAACTTTTTTTTTTAGGGAAGGGGTGGCGAGGACACCCAGAAGTGCTCAGGAGCTACTTCTGATCCTGTACTTGGTAGCTGCACCCAGGAATGTTTGGGAGGTCAAACTGTGATCTGCCATACATAAGGCAGCACCTTACCCTCTGCTGTTTCTCTCATTCTCCCAGTAACAGTCTTAAACAGTCAAGTCATATTAGATTTTGTATCACTACGCAATGTTTTGGTCATGACTGAACAAAATATGTGAGCCTCTTCCTTTTTCTTGTTTTTGATTTTGGGCTGACTCCTGGCTCTGTAACTAGGAATCACTGCTGGCAGTGCTCAGGGGAACATATGGAATGCCGGGGATTGAATCCGGGCTGGCTGCATGCAAGTAAAGAGCCCTACCCACTGAACTATAGCTCCTGCCCCCTTAGTCTCTTCCTAAACCCTTCGATTGACAGCCTTGCCACCTCTAAATCTGTGAGTTCTACATTCCCAAGCACTCCGTAGGGAGCAGTATAAGCGCATGACAGACAAGCATCACCTCTGCCTTTTCTCAGCAATCCTCAGGATATCACAGATTCTGTTAAGCTCTCTGAGAGCCCATGGGTCAGACTGCCCTCCTGAGGCGGGGAACAGACCTAATCCCGGCCCAGGGTCTTAGCCAACAGTAGTGCCAGGTGATCCGAGCATTTTAGGTAATCCTAAGAGGAAGAGAAGCCAAAGGCCATATTCTAGTCAACAGATAGGACGTTTGATTTGCGCCTGGGGCTCATTCCTGGCATCCATATGGTTCTCCAGCTCCCACAAGGAATGATTTCTGTGTGCAAAGACAGGAGTAAGATTCGAGCTCCACCAGGTGTGTCTCAAAAGCAAAACTAAACAAAAAGAAAAGGATTATTCCATCGCCCATTATTCTATCATTCACATTCCGTCATTGTGAACCTTTCACGATCTCCGGTCTAAGGATGAGATCTGAGGGGCTTTTAAAAAGCCTCTCCAGGGACGCGAAGATACTGAAACCCAGCTACCGATGACTCCTATGGAACAGGTCTTTAGCTCAGTTTAATCAGCATTTTTCCTGGGAAGGGACACACTGGGTCGCGCGCTGGGCAAAGGCAGCGGGAAGCGCGCGCGGCTCCAGGCCCCGTTCCAGCCTGGGCAAATGTGCAAAAGCAGCGTGGGGGTTGGGCGGGGCGGGTGCACCTGGGTGAGTCCGCTGAGCATTTGGAAGAGCCAGTGCTTGCTGTGCACCCTGTCCCCTATGCAGTCCCCCAGGCCTCGTCCTCCTCCTGCCACAGCGCCCCCTGCCGCCCGCGGGCCCTGTGGCTTTAGCCCCGCACTGTGTCTACTATGGGATTCGCCCCTAGGGCCGATGTCCCGGGAACTGTTTTTTTTTGGGGGGGGGGAGAATTTAGTAATTAATTGATTTTATTATTAATTAATAATTTATTAATTAATTTGTTCATTTTATTTATTAATTTTTTTGTTTTATCCCTTTATTAATTTTTGAATACATTTTTAAAATTTTGTTTTCAGAGACTTGTTCCCAGTAATTGTTTCCATTCAATACTTCAACACCAATCCCACCACCATGACACCTTCCCACCACCATTATTTTGAATTTTCTCCCCACCACGACCCAAGCCTGCCCCTTAGCAGATGCTAAATTACTTATTTTGCATTGCTCAGAATGGAGATATGAGATGTTGCTCCTGGAATTCTAAAATAGTTTGGGGTTGGAGGCATCTCTGTGGCCTGCTGCTCTAGTCCAAGATTCCTTTGTTGACGTGGGGACTGGAGTCATAGGAAGCTGGTAAGCACTTGTGTTACACACTGCCGACCCACATTGCGTTCCTAAAACTCTCTATGGTCCCTTGAGACTAGTCAGGAGTGATTCCTGAGCACTAAGCAAGGAGTAAGACCTGAGAACAGCTGGATGCCCCAGTCCCAACATATTCCTTTTTCAATTTGCTTAAGAACTTTCTCTATGCTTATGGATGATCCCTATAGTACAGAATAGGTTCATGTACTCAGGAAATGTCCCCTACTATTTTATACCCAGACAACACCAACAAATTGGATTTCACACCCGTTTATTAAACATTTCTTGCTCTTTTTTATCAAGTATCAAGAACTAGAGATTTAGTATTCAATATAGATTCAATATTTGAACTTGGGTCAGCAGCTGTCCTGCCCCACTGAGGCTCACAGCCGGGTCTCCTGAGAGCAGGTGTGGATGAAACTCAATACTTTTCAGGCAGGCCATAAGGCCGGAAGGCATTGGGGTTGTTGCCAATCCGGCCCCGTTCTTTGGGAAATGGGTCAAAGATGGTATCTTCTTGTCCGGGGCTACTGTCTCCAAACATCAAAAATTTCGTGATTCTTGGATAATTCTCTCTGGTGACACTGGAACAGAGTGAAGGAGAAAAAGATAAACCACAGGCAGAAGAGCAATAGTCCCACCTTCGCATCTCTCTCCCTTTCCAAGGAGCAAAGAAGAGAGAAGCTGTAGGATTGGCCCTGCAGGGGCATAGACCAGCTCTGCCCACACTGACCCCTGTGTACTGGAAGAACAGCCCTGAGCTGTGGGTGGGACTCCCCCTCCCCACTGGCCTTATTCTCACTCTCTCAGGCACTCCCATCTCCTTGGGCACAGAGGAGAGTGGCAGAGGGGAAGACCACTCCCTCCACGACTCCCTGCTGAACACAGTCAGAATTTTCTGGCCCTTCTCACCCACTCCTGAATCCTTACCTGATCCTCTAGGCCGGCCACAATCTGGCACCGCCCCTTGGCCCATCATCATACTTCCCTAGCAGATAGATTAATCTGCCACCGCCCCTTGGCCCATCATCATAGTTCCCTCACGGAAAGATGAATTTGCCAAAATTTCTGTCATTCTCCTCTTGCATGTTGTCTCTGTAGTCTCTGTAGGCTCTCCAACTGTCTCTGAGCCCTGGAATGAAAGTGATGAAACGCAGACGATCCCGATGTGGGGAAATACATTTAAAATGCTCCTGCCCAGATTTCAAGAGCTTGGGACAAAGCTCCTGGAAGCAGATGGGCTTTGAAATGAAGGTCTGTTTCCCCTTCCTCTGGTTACCATTGAGAGACTCAGTACAAGACTGATTCTGTGTATTCCCCTCTGACCCCTGTTGCTGCTTGGACGATGGCTGTGTGTGGGGTATACACCCCAAGCCTTGAACTATCTCCCATCTCCCCTTAGACTATGTTCTCTTAGATCTTTGTGCCTCAGTTTCTCTGTTAAGAGATGACTAAATCAAGGCTGGAGCAATAGCACAGCAGGTAGGGTGTTTGCCTTGTATGTGGCCGAACTGGGTTCGTTTCCCAGCATCATATATGATCCCCCAAGCACTGCCAGGAGTAATTCCTGACTACAGAGCCAGAAGTCACCCCTGTGCATCGCCCAGCGTGATCCAAAATGCAAAAAAAAAAAAAAAAAAAAAAGAGGGGGGGGTTGCCTACTTCAAAGGATCAAAGGATTAGAACATGAAAATAAAAATGAGCTTTTTTTGCACTTGAAAACTACTAAATGGCTCATTTGCATTTGAAAACTATAAAATGACTTCGCCTTATTAAAAATTCCATTATTTTGACTGTACTTCTTAAGCTGGGGCCAGAGACATAGGAGAGGCACTTGCCACGAACGTAGCTGCCCTGGTTTGATCAGCAGTACACAGATTCCCCCCAAGATTCACTAGGACTGATAGAGCTCTGAGGAAACCTGAGCACAGTCAGCTGTGGCCCAACCCCATCACCAAGAACTTTGAGTAACTGCTAAGGGATTGGAAACCCAACTCCCAGGTTTGACAAAGTCACTTCAGAGAGCATCAAAATGCTTAGCTCGAACGTCCATTAGGGGGCAATAGGTCCTTCTTTATATTATTATTATCATTATTTTATTTTTATATTTTTTTGCTTTTTGGGTCACACCTGGCAAGGCACAGGGGTTTCTCCTGGTTCTGCACTCAGGAATTACTCCTGGTGTTGCTCAGGGAACCAATGGGATGCTGGAAATTGATCCCGGGTGGGCCACGAGCAAAGCAAACGCCCCACAGGCTGTGCTATTACTCCAGCCCCATTCTTTGGCAACCTCTCAGCAATAGCTAGAGGGTAGGGCATTTGCCTTTCACGGGGCCAACCTGGGTTCAATTCCTCCACTCCTCTCAGAGAGCCCGGCAAGCTACCAAGAGCCTCTCGCCCACAGAGCAGAGCCTGGCAAGCTACCCTTGGTGTATTTGATGTGACAAAAATAGTAACAGGTCTCACAATGGAGATGTTACTGGTGCCTGCTCGAGCAAATCGATGGGCAACAGGATGACAGTGACAGTGATTTAAGGAACAAGCACCTCTGAATTCCAACTCTCATCCTCAATCCTGTTAAAACCTGGGCAACCAACTTTATGTGCCCTGGGGTCTACAGGTATGCACAGAAGAGGGAAAAAACTGGTAAAATGCTGCGATAAAATCCTTACTCAGGGCTAGAATGATAGTTCTGTGGGGAGGGCACTCCCCTTACATGTGGCAAACCCTGGTTAGGTTTCCAGTATCCCATATGGGCTCTTCCCCCACACCCCGCCATCCCCGCATCACCAGGATTAATTTCTGAGTGCAGAGCTAGGAGTAACCTATGAATATCGCTGGGTGTAAAAGCTACTAACCCCACCAAAAAAGAATCAGAACTCCTTGTCTATCCACAGAGGGACCGTGTCCTCTGCTAGGGTAACTGCAGAGGACAGCCTGGTTACAGACACGGACCCCCCATATCCCTGGAGCCTTACCTTCACGAAAATCATCCATAAATGAGAACCAACTTTGGCTGCTGACGCAGAGAATCATAGAGCAGAAAATGATGGCCGTGGACAGTTTCATCTTGCTGCAGGTACACAAGCAACAATGAGGCAATTCAGGCTCTTGCAATGTAAGATTGACCCAGGCTCGCATTCTGCAAAGAACTTCTACTTACATGCGTAGATTGGCATGTAGATAGATAATAGATGTGGAGAGATACATTCTGATCTTCTAAGACACATTTAAAATATCAGCTCTGAGATCTACTGCGTAGCAGGTTTTCCTGGATCCATGGGAGGATCCTACCTCTGAAATAGCCCCTGAGTTTAAAACTCCACCAATATTTGTGGTGTGTCTCCTCCAGCCACCACTGACTTCGCATCGCAGGCACAGACAACATAAATTCTAATGATTTGCGAGACTGAAAAGTATTCATGGGGCTGGGAGTTAACTCAAAGGGCTGGGGCACCTGCTTTGCTCCCACAGGTGCTCCAGCATTTTGAACTTATGCTGTGTGAGGGGGGAGGGTTGTCAAGGCACTGTCAGAGTGACACTGGTGACTCAAACACAATTTCTGAGCAGAATCACAGAGCACTGGGAGCGGTCCCCAGAAGCCTGAATGGTGCAGGGAGGCCCAGCAACAACAATGCCAAAACGAGTAGCACATCTGAGGAGACCCAATGGTCAGAAAGTTCAGTCAGGAAGGATGCAGCCCAAGAACGCTGATATAGAAGAGGATTGACCCCAGCCCCGACTACAGAAGGAAACTTGGAATGTTCTAGAACCTCACCTTTGGCTGTCTCTTCCTGCTAAGTGTCCTGGTGCAGCCCAGCAGTCTGCGCTATCTGCTGGGGAAGGTGTCTCTGCTATATATACAGACACTTGTTCACAGAGCACATGGGAAGAGAGGGTTGAGGCAAAACAGTGCGTTTGGGGAAATCCCTTGTGTGCAGAGCACACATTCCCTGATTGCACAAATTGGTAGATGTCCCGTGTGTGCAATATGGAGTTCCCCTGCCAATTTCTGGAGTTCTTGTAAATCTGCTCGAGCCTTTCTGGAAAGGTCTGTGAAGGTCATGGCTGAGAGCTTTTGCAGGTAGGTGGTTGGGCAGCGTGGTTGTGGTTGACAGGGCTCTGTTAGCAAGGAACTGGTGTGCAAAGGAGACCTGCTCTCACCAGGGGAGACCTTGCCAAGTACTGAAGTCAGTGGACCCAGGAGTGGCTCATATGGAGTGGGGAGGAGAAAGACTGGCACTTTCTCCTGATCTGCCTCTGCCACCCGGGACCCAAGGTTACTTGGGACTTTTGCACTTGCAGAAAGAAATTTCAGGAGTAGACAATCAGTGAAGTAAAACAGATTATATCTGGAGGTTTTTGAAGGTGTTGAGGGAAAAAGAGAGAGAGAGAGAGAGAGAGAGCTGCATTCAAGAGAGAATGTTGGCTTCTCCAATGGAGGAGAGGAATGGGTTCTGTTGGGGTTTGTGTTGTTGGAACTCCTTGGGCCTCCTGGCTCAGTGTAAAGATCATCCCTCACACATTTCAGAAAATCTAGACTCCAATTTTTCAACTAAGAATTCTTCTCTCGAGCCTCAGCAATAGGATAGCGGGTGGTGCTCTTGGTTTGCACACAACTGACCTGAGTTCAATCTCTGGGGTGAAACAATGATGAGTTCTTTCCACTTATTGTTGTCCCATAGATCTCTTAAGCTCTGTACCTTTTGAAGGAGAGTTGGGTTTGGTCATACCTGGAGCTGCTCAGGCCTCACTCCTGGCTCTGTGCTCAGGAATCACTCCTGGTGGTGATCAGAGTACACTGTGAGATGCTGGGGATCTAACTGGAGTCAGCACAAACAAGGATCGAGTCTTAATCCCTGGAATCTCTACAGCCCATCTCTCCATTGAAAGTCTATTTTTATTTTCGCTCATATGTATTGATGCTCTTGTTTTCCTTCTCCTGGAGGTCACAGATCTGAGCTTTGGCTCCTTCCTTTATGTCCTTGAGTCTCTTGCACTGGTATCTTTTTAAATGTCAGCCACTGTAGATTTCCTCTCTGCTGAATGACTGCTCTCCTATTTTTTGGGGGTGGGGCTGTTTAGTGTACACTCAGTGGTGCTCATGGGCAACAAGTTCTGTGCTCAGAACTTGCTCCTGGAGGTGCTCAGGAGAAGCAGATAGTGCCAGGGACCAAACCAGGCTCAGCTGCATGCAAGACAACCCTCGACTCCTCTACCATCCCGAACCTTCTAATACTTTTTATCTTTTAGGGTCACACCCGATGATGCCCAGGGGTCACTCTAGGCTCTGCACTCAGGAATTACTCCTGGAGGTGCTCAGGAGACTATATGGGATGCTGGAAATGAACCCAGGTGGGCCACCTGCAAAGTAAATGCCCTACCCACTGTGCTATCTCTTCAGACCCTTGCCTTTGTTTTTTGGGTTTTCTTTTCTTTCTTTCTTTTTTTGTTTTTGCTTTTTGGATCACACCTGGCAATGCACTCAGGAATTATTCTGGGTGGTGCTTGGGGGACCTTGTGGGATGCTGGGAATCGAACCTGGGTTGGCTGTGTGCATGGCCAACACCGTACCCACTGTGCTTTAGCTCCAGCACCACATTTTTTAGAAGAATAAATGCCTTTATTAGTCAAATGAAAAATGGAGGTCGTTGTAAGCGGTAGATGTAATGTGCTTACTGATGACCCCTTTCACCAACATCCTGCTCACTTCTGAGTTTCAATGCAATTATACAAATCGAAGAACTTTGTTCTGAGAAACACCCTGCTATGTCCTAGGAGGTTATGTCCTTCCTGCTTGGTTTACAGCCACAACCTCTCAACCTGTCCGAACCTGTTTTATCCAGAAGACACCCAGATCTTGAGATCCTTATTAGTGGGTCAGCTCCCCCATCTCACCCCTTGCTTTCAAAACATGAATAAGAAGCACTTGCCTCTTCTGGCACATTTTTTCATTCACAGACGCTGTGAATTAGCTTCACGGGATTGAGATTACCCCACCTGATCTACAAGGCACGCCTTTTTCCTTTCTTGCTGTGTGAGATGTTTCCAGACATAATAAACCAGGACGATTTGAGACACTTGGCACAGAATATCCCAGGACATTGAATACATTGGAGTGCATCCATGCACACATGTATTTAAGTCCCCAAACAAAACAATCCTTGAATGGCATTTTGATAGAACTGTCCAATGTGTACAGGGTACAGATGACAATGTATAGGCTGGATACCCAGAGGTGGCAGCTGTCGAAATGTCAGCCTTTCCAGAGTACAACCACCATACTCCTAATTGTATCACACATGCAATTCTTTATGTCAGTTCATATTGTAGGACAAAGGATAGGAGATGCACAGCTGAGGAGTTGGGGGCCGTATGTTGGATATGCAGTCAGCCCGAACACTTGGCCTATGGGGTGCTGTGGATTGAACCCAGATTGGCTGTGTGCAGGGTTCAGTGCCTTAGCCACTGTACTATCACTCTGGTCCTGCTTTGCTAAAGAAATGTCTGAGACCCCCATTAAGTCTCAGCTTTCCCAAGCAGGATGTTTCTTGTTTGGCTGCACACTGGCAGCTTTTGTAACCTTATCTTTAGCTTGATTTACCCAGGACAGGATCCAAATCTTACACAGCAGGGGAAGGCTAGTAACCAGGTTCTAGAATTTTCAGACCCTGTGTTTTGGGAACCTTTGAAATCAGCTCTAGAGTATTCACTGCATCTCCAATATGCAAAGGGGGATGCAAATTCTTCTCAATTTCCAGCTAGCCCCCATTTGCAGGATAGCTTTAGGGATTCTGCTGTGGTAAGCTTTGTGACCAGATGTCCTATTTGGTTGTAGTGTGTGTGTGACAGGAAGGGCCACTGTCAAACAAGTAGCCTCTGCCACTGCTCCACCCAAAAAAAAGCTGTTTCTAGGTAAGCAGGGCACTGTGACTCCCTGTTCCCTCCAAGCCTCTCACAGTTGAGAGGAAAACAGTCCACTGAAGGGGAGTGAATGGTTTCATAAGGGCGTTTGAAATCATTGTCACTGGGCAAAGCTTGTATGATGCTCCGCACACATGCACTATGGGGGATTCCATCATATTCCCTCTATCCCTTGATTGTTTTTGTCAGTGGAGAGTGTGGGACCCTTCTCTCCTGGCCTCCTCATGCAACCATTTGCATAGGAACTTCAAGATTGTTGTGGGAGGGGAAAATGTCCGGGCTGAATCTGCTGGACCAGGGCCCCAATGAGCTCTAGTGCTCCTTCAGGTGAGGGTTAGTTATTTTTGTGATTCTCTCTCCTTACTCAGTCATTATCAGTGGGCTTTGTGAGTTGACCCCTGGTACCAGTACTCACGTTTCCATGTTCTCATCGTCCTCTGGGCCCCCCTCAATTATGAATCCTGATATAGCTTCGCTGTCTCACACCACGTGATATAGTCAATTATCAAATGCAACTATGGTGTAAGGAGACTTCATGGGGTGTTCTCCGTGATGACTTTTCTTATGCAGGATCACGTCGGGGTCATCTGTGTGGTTGGCTGCCCTCCGCTCCGGGCCGTCCAGTGAGTGCCGCCGAAACCCCATGGGCCACCCAGGTCTGCTGTGCCCTAGCAGGCAGCAGGACTGAAAAGCTCCAGCTCCACCTTTTTTTACAATTTATTTATTTATTTTTTTATTGAATCACCATGTGGAAAGTTACAAAGTTCTCAGGCTTAAGTCTGAGTTATACAATATTCAAACACCCATCCCTTCACTAGTGCCCATCTTCAGCACCAAAAACCCCAGTATACCTTCCGCCCCTTCCCCCCCACCCCCTACTGTATAACTGATGAAATTCACTTCATTTTCTCTTTACCTTGATTACATTCCATATTTCAGCACCAAACCCACTATTGTTGTTGGAGTTTCCCCCCAAGAAAGACAGCTGTACTACCAAGGAAGCATCTGATAATTAGTTTTCCATTGCTTAGAATGGAGAGATATGTAGTCCCACTGCTCAAGTACATAAGTCTTTTTTTTCCTTTTTTCTTTTCCTTTTATTTTCTCACCCCTCTTCCCTCGCCTCATAGTATGGTGGATGCCACGCTGCATTTCTCCCCGAAAATGGGAAACAACTAGGAAAGAGGGATATTCCTCTTCTCAGCTGGCGTGGGGCTATGTCTTAGTTCACAGTCTAGAGAAATGGCTGCTACTTTGATGACCTTCAATATTTCAACAAAAAACTCACTGTTATTGTTTGGAGTTTCCCCCCAAAGTCAGACCTGCTAAAAAGGAACCGTTTCATATTGCTGAAAATTAAGAGATGTTAATTGTTTTGGATTTCTGTATAAAGTCCAGGGAGAGTTCTGCCAGAAATTGCATAGCCCAGCTCACAGTCCCAGTGCATTGCTATAAGAAGCTGCTCTGGGTGCCAAAATGGGTTAGAAGACCTCTGGGACCGAAGTCTTTAGGAGCAGAGGGTCCGTTTCACTCTCAGCCACTCCGGATTTATCTGGGCTGAGGGTGTGCCAGTAACACCCACTTTCCATAATTGCATATTAGCCCCAAACTGCAAGAACTGTATACCTCTGGGTTAGGAGTCTTAGAAGGTGGCTCTCGCCACGTGGATATTGCTGCCGCCGCCATTTTCTGTGCAGAAAAACAGGGTGGAGAGGAAAAAATACATCCCCGGGCAGCGCGGAATTGTAGCCCAGCTCACAGTCCCAGTGCATTGCTGGAAGAAGCTGTTCTGGATTCCAAAATGGGTTAGAAGACCTCTGGAATCAAAGTCTTTAGGAGCAGAGGGTCCTTTTTTTTTAACCAAACTATTTTGAACTTGTTTTATTCTTCCTCTGATATTACTGAACCGAACAGAAAGAGAATTCTTGTTTTCAAATCTTCCTCGGGCAGTTTTTTCTATGTTTGTTTTTGGGTCACACCCAGCAATGCAAAGGGGATACTTACTCCTGGCTCAGCACTTTAGAATTACTCCTGGTGGTGTACGGGGAGGACCATATGGGATACTGGGAAACAAACCCAGGTCTGCCACCCACACGCAAGGCAAATGCCCTACCCACTGTGTTATCACTCCAGCCACTCCTCGGGCAGTTTTAACGGTTTGAAATAGCTGAGGAGCTTCCAGGCCATATAAATGCCGATTATCATCACCATCACCACCACCAATACCATCATCATCATCATCATCATCATCATCATCACCACTATTTTGTTCCTGGTGCTACATTGGCATTTGTCATGGATCTCAAGTTCGAAGCAGCCCAGTAATGAACAAGGGCTCCTTTTTTTATTATTTTTTTAAATTCTTATTGGTGAATCACCTTGAGGAACAGTTACAAACTTAAGAACTCTAATGTTTGCATTTCCTTTACATTCCTCCACCAGGCCCAGTCTCTTACACCAATGTTCCCAGTATCCTTCCCACCAACCCCACCCCAACCCCACCAGCCCACCCAGCCTCTGCAGCAGGGTATTCCCTTTTGTTCTCTCTCCTGTTGGATGTTGTAGTTTGCAATAGAGGGTATTGAATGGCCATCATATTCCGTCTATAGCCTACTTTCCGCACACAGCTTTCAACCCGAGTGGATCCTCCCAACATTCTGTACTAGGTGTTCTCTTCTCTATCTCAGCTGCCTTTTCCCCCAGCATGTGAAGCCAGTTTGCAAGCTGTGGGGAAAATCTCCTGGTTCTTATCTCTACAACTCTTGGGTGTTAGACTCCCATTCTGCAACTTTCTATTCCACATAGGAGTGCGATCTTTCTATGTCTGTCTCTCTCTTTTTGACTCATTTCAGTTAACATGATAATATCCATGTTGTTTACTTATATGCAAATTTCATGACTTCATCTTTTCGAACAGCTGCGTAGTAAGTATTCCATTGTGTAGATATACCAAAGTTGTTTTAACCAGTCATCTCTTTTGGCACTCCTTTTTTTTTTTTTTAGATTTTGGCTATTGTAAACAGTGCTGCAATGAACATACAAATGCAGATGTCATTTCTAGTATAGCCATCTGCCTCTTCGCGATAGACTCGTATACCAAAGTTGCAGGCTATAAAATCAATACCCAAAAGGCCATGGGTTTCCTATATGCAAATAATGAGAGAGAAGAAAGCAACGTGATAAAAGCAATACCATTCACAATTGGACCTCAAGATATCAAGGACCTCGGAATCAGCTTAACTAAGGAGGTAAAGGAATTGTATGGGAAAGAGCTCCCATTTGTAAGGTCATGTTGTTACCTCTGACTCTCCTGATTTTTGGCCATTTTCGAACTTCTTTTGTTGGAGTAGCTAGATCCGAGATGATTTAAAGGGCAGACTCGGCCAGGAGAGATGGGAGAGCAGATGGGAGACTTGCCTTTACTGAGGTCAACCCAGCTCGATCCCTGAAACCCCTATAGTCTCCTGTGCATCACCAGGAGTAATTCCTGAGTGCAGAGCCAGGGTGAGGCCTGAGCACCGCCAGGTGTGAACAAAAAGAAATAAAAATAAAAAGGCAATGAGAATGGAGCAGAATATGGAGACAAGATGGAGGAGAGGGGTATGCATATTGGACCCAACAGAAATAGAACCATAGTTGGGAAGCACCAGAGGAAGTGGAGGATAAAGAGCTAGCAGTGTACTTCAGGCACGAGACACGTGCAGACAGGACCAACTCTTATCCCTAGTTTTCCTCCTTAAGAGCATATTATGATATGGTTAGTATTGCAGTTTTGCCCCCTCTTACAAACTTTTCTACATGCATTATGGGCTGTCGTACTACACAAGCAATTCACTTATATAATCCACACCCATCAGCCATCCAGTGAAGGGCTACATAAAACCCCCATCATGTGATGCAATTTCCTGATCCACCTTAATATTAGAGTATAAAAATTACTGCTTGAGCATAATAGAGCCAACTATACTTCCTTGTGTTGGAGGGGGTAGGGTGAGAGGGACACACTTAGCAGTATTGAGGGTTCATTCCTGGCTTAGTCCTCAGGGATCCTTTTGCTGGCAGGGGGCTCTTAGGGATCACATGGGTATATGGTTCAAACCCAGATAAGCTATGTGCATGGCAAATGCCCAACTCGATGTACTCTCTGGTTCCTCAATAATAGTCCCTGTGTCTGACACCCTTTTGTTTTCATGAGATGTGGTGGTTGATCTTTCTGAATTTTATGGACAAGGCGCTACACAAAATTCTGTCTCTTTGTTCAGCCACCCAGAGAGTTCTCTCCCTCAACTCCCTTTCCTGCCATCTTGGCCCCACTTCCTTTTTGATTTCACTTTCTTGCTTTGTTTTTGGCCCACCCAGCAGTGCTCAGGGGTTACTTTGTACTCCTGGTAGTGCTCGGCGCAGTTCATATAGAATGCAGGGTCAAACCTGAGTCGGCCTCCTGCAAGGCAAACACCTTACTTGCCAGACTGTCTCTCTTGGCCTTGGATTTCATTTCTGACACCTTCCAGATACACCAGCAGGGATCATCCTGAAAAAACAGACTTCAAGCCTTCGAGGTGGAGTCTCTACCCCAACTCCCACTGTCCAGCAGCCTAGATGCCCGAATCCAGGTGCTCCAATATGCACCATGACCTCAGGTGCCCTCTCAGCCAGGCTGCCCCTGTGAGCACAGCTGGACACCTGGCCTAGGTCACAGTCAAACAGCAAACAGCCCTGTGTGCTCAGGTTTACACAACCAGGACCATAACCTGAGGATGAAGAAACCACTGATGTCTGAGTAGTTTTCCTGTGCAATTTTCCAGAATTATGGTTTGCAGGGACTTTCCTGGGCTCCACACCTGCCCTTTCTTCTCTCCCCATGACGCCTGTAGGAAGGAGCACTGGCGGGGCAGTAGATCTCCCGGGCCAGAGGGACCAGCATCTCCACTGGAAAGGAGGGAGGGGCTGCTCCCAAAAGTGATCTATGTAGCTCAGCTTACTCAGTTCCCTCTTTCTGAATTAGATTGCAAGTGCCTTCTAAACAAAATTTTCCTCCTCTGGGCCTAACAGATAGTACAGGGGTTAAGGTGCTTGCCTTGCAGGCACCAACTCCAGTTCCGAGTCCAGGACCACATTTTCCCCCTGAGCACTACCAGGAGGAATCCCCAAGACCCTCTCAGTGTGGCATCACGAACCACCCCTAGGACCCGTGGACCCTTGAGTACTCTCAAGGGCTGGAGCTTCTGCCTTAGACTGTGTGGTAGGATGTGCCAGGTGTATGAAGAGCTTTTTAACAGAGAGAAAAAAACACAAGATTCACATCATTAAGGCCAGTGTTTTTTTCTTTTGGCTAAACCCAGCGTTGCTCAGATTTGTTCCCTCTGGTTCTGCACTCAGGGATCATACCAGGCAGTGCTCAGGGGACTCTAGGAGATGCCAGGAATGGAACCCATGTTAGTTGCTCGCAGAGCAAGTGCCCTACCTGTTGTACTATATTATTCTTACCCCTCACGGAGTTTTCTTTGCTTTTGTTTTTTGCTTTTGTGGACCACACCTGGCGATACTCTGGGATTATTCCTACTCTGCACTCAGGGTCACTCCTGGTGGTGCTGAGGGGACTGCATGGGATTCCAGAGACAGAAACCAGCATGGATCTCATACAAAACAAATTCCCTACACGTTGTACTATGAATTCGCCTCCATTGACCCACAACTGAGTTGTAGAGAAAGCACAACCTTTATTCAAAGCAAGAAATCCTTGTCCCAGCCAGCTGGGTCCTTCCCACTCCTGCCAATAGAGGACATGAATATGAGTCCAGAACAGTATACGATTCCCCTCAGGACATTGCATGAAGCATGATCAGCGGTCCAAAGGCTGTCCATTCTTTTTCTAAAATTCGTTGACACATCTGTCGGGGCTCAGGGCTTACTCCTGGAGGAACTGGGAGACCATAAACAGTGCCAGGGATGAAACACTGCATGTAATGTCAGCTGCATGCCAGGCAAATACCCTACCGGCTATAACATATCTCTGGCCCTGACCCTTCTTTTTTCCCCTCCCCCTTCCTTTCTCTTTTTTTCTATTCTTTCCCAATAGCTTTATTCAAAGAGAAATTCCCAATAGGGTTTGCTGACATTGCTTGCAGACAATGGTGTCTAGTTTCGATTCATTTGTCCTGGGCAGGCTAGTGTGAGTCCTGCCCTTGTAACTGAGTACAGGTGACAACTATTAACACACGATAAGCACGCACTCGCAATCAGCACTGCCCCTTCTCTTGGACTGACCGGCCAGAGACAGAAACAGTTCTTAGAAGTTGTCCTCAGCACTTTGAGAATTTGCCAGCTCTTGGCATGGGCAAGTGAGACAGTCAGTTATTTTGAACTTGAGAAGTCCTCAGCCGGTCACGCCTCTTCCCCAACTAGGAGATGGGAAACTGAGGCTCAGAGCAACATGTTTTTAGCCAGGAACATACAGCCGCCAGCAGTGGGCAGAGCAGACAATGACGCAGATGTGCATGAGGATAAAAGCCTGTCCAGGTGGTTGTCTCGGGTCAGGGGTTCCTCCTGGATCTACAGGAAAAAAATCAATCCTGATTGGATTGGGAGACTATATGGAATACCGGGATTGAACCCCATGTGCAAGGCAAACACCCTATCTGTTGACTATCTGGCTCCTGGCTTCTCTTTCTCTTGGGATTACCTCAAATGCCTGGGTTATGTTTTGTTGTTGGTTAATGGAATGGTGTTATTGGAAAAATAGCTGCATGGAATTTCTCAAAGTGATAGTTAGAGACCAGGGAGAGAGCTCAAAATGCTGGAGGGTCCACCCAGTCTATCTTAGTTACCCCACAACCCCTAAACCCTACCAGATATCACCCTGGAAGCTCTCATCTCAGCTGCACACGCAGAGAGCAGAACAACTGATCTGAACCCCACCTCGAGTCTGGGGGCGACTGACCTGGGTGTGACCTGGGGACTTTCAGCATCTCCCCAGATGATAACAACATGCAGCCAACGCTGAGAATAGGCATCACACCCTCGAGCCTTCCCCATTGTTAGAGCAGTTTTTCAGGGGCCATTTATGTCCCTACAACTCAGAGGGACTCAGTGAGGTGTCTTCATGGTACAAGAACACATTACCTCAGGGGTTCAGGGAGACTGTGTGTTTCAGCCTTTCTCACTCCTGCCTTCCGTGGCTCCTCCTCCAACCCCAGGTCCTCGTCTCTGCTTACAGTCACAGCACTGCCAGACTAAGGCTCTTAGTGTCGTAAGGACCTGAGCGATGTCTGCAGTTTGGCTGGTCGCTGCGGGGTACGCTGCTTCCTCTAGTGGGTAAGAGCAGGGGTGCTCTGAGCATCTCAGGACAGCCCTGAACAGACTCCTCGGTGGTGCTAACATTGAGAAATATTGACGCTGAGAAACCCTGTCTAGAATGACACCTCCCGTTTCCTGTAAACACAGGACAGGGGGCTGTCAAAGCTTTGTAGGTTCGCTCCATCTCTTTCTCCCCTGCAGTTTAGGGACTGTCTGGGGTTAGGAAAAGGTAAAACAAGACGGAGGCTTGTAGTTGGAATGCTGAGCCCACCTCTCCTTGGGAGAAGTTCCCTCTTGCATCGTTGGGCCTGAGAGGGCCAGAGTGGGGCTTTAGGGTCACTTCCATGCAGGTAAGCACCCAGGCCCCTGCGCGGGCAGTTGGGGTGGGAGAGAGAGACTGCTCAAAATAGCTTTTAATGGTTTACCTCATGATGATTCAATAAAAAAACAAACAAACAAAAAACAACACAACAAAAAAATAAATGAAGGAAAGACTGAAGAAAGGAGTGATTCCTGCGTGCAGAGCCAGAAGTAAGCCCTGAGCACAGCTAGGGGTGTGGCAAGAAAGAAAAAGAAAGAAAGAAAGAAGAAAGAAAGAAAGAAAGAAGAAGAAAGAAAGAAAGAAAGAAAGAAAGAAAGAAAGAAAGAAAGGAAGGAAGGAAGGAAGGAAGGAAGGAAGGAAGGAAGGAAGGAAGGAAGGAAGGAAGGAAGGAAGGAAGGAAGAAAGGAAGGAAGGAAGGAAGGAAGGAAGGAAGGAAGAAAGAAAGAAAGAAAGAAAGAAAGAAAGAAAGAAAGAAAGAAAGAAAGAAAGAAAGAAAGAAAGAAAGAAAGAAAGAAAGAAAAGAAAGAAAGAAAGGGGCAAGAGAAGTTAAAATTATAATATATCTAGTAAAGTGATTACCCTGTATGCTGCCAAGCTGAGTTTGATCCCATACCGTATTGTCCTAAAACACTGACAGGGGTAATTGCTGAGTGAAGATCTAGGAGTAACCCCTGGGTATCAACAGGTGTGGTACCAAAGACAAACCAAAAATATAATCATTAGAGTGAAGAGGAGTCTATTATAGGAAAGGAATTCAGTCCTATAGAAGAGGAGAAAATATTTGCAGATCATATTTGATAAAGGATTTGTATCCAGGACATATAACGAACTCATCTGACCAAAAACAAATAAGGGTCAAAACAGATGGTACATTGGGTGAGGAGCTTGGCTTGTATGTGGCTGGCCAGGGTTGAATCCCTAGAATCCCATATCAGTAGAACTGTGGTTCTCAGAGGGCTATTTGGAAGAGATAACTAAAAATTATTGCTGAATGGGTATGAAGCTCCAATTTGTTGGTTGAAGAGAGATTAAGGAATTAAAAAGTTTCAGAGACTGGAGTGATAGTCCATTAGGTATGGTAGGATTGATTTACGGCATCGGATATGGTCAATGAGCACCAGCAGGCCGCCAAGATGTGATACTGGGGGCCGCACGTGTGTGTGGCCTCTCCGCAGCTGCACGAGCGTGACTCCAGACCCAGCTAAACTACTTTCAGCATGGGCAGTTCTTCGCAGAATGTCTCAGGACTGAGAACTAAGCCGTGGCCCCATGCCCGCCCAAAAGGGGAAAGGTATTTCTCTCTCGCCTCTTCCTTGCAGGCAGTGAAGGGCGTGGTGACCGCCATATTATGACGACCACAGATGGGGTTTACAAGCTTGCAATGATCCAATATCTGGAAGAAATCTCCCTGGACTTAGTGGCTAAAGTACAGAAATCCAAAACCGCCTATCTCTTCACAACAGGTCTGACTCTAGTGGGGTACTCCTAACAATAATAGTGAAGTTTGTGTTGAAGTATTGAATGTAACCAAAGTAAATAGAAAGTAAAGTGAAATTTATCAGTTACAAGGGGGGGGTGCGGGGGTGACCATATGGGATGCTGGGAATCGAACCCGGGTTGGCCGCGTGCAAGGCAAATGCCCTACCTCCTGTGCTATTGCTCCAGCCCCCTCTTCCCTTTTCTTGTTTTTGATTCGGGGCTGATTCCTGGCTCTGTACCCAGCCTTGCCACCTCTAAATCTGTGAGGTTCTACATTCCTAAGGACTCCGTAGAAGGCATTATAAGCACATGACAGAGAAGCATCACCTCTGCCTTTCCCCAGCAATCCTCAGGACACCACAGGTTCTGGTAAACTCTCTGAGAGAGACACTCGGTCACATGCTGGGCAAAGGCAGCGGGAAGCACCTGAGGCTCCCGGCCCCGTTCCAGCCGTGTGTCTACTATAGGACCCGCCACTAGGCTCCAAGTCTCGGAACTACTTTTTTTTTCAGGATATTTTCTCCCTTTATTAATTTTTTGAATAAGTTTTTTAAATGTGCTTTCAGAGACTTGTTTCCAGTAACTGTTCCCATTCCATAATTCAACACCAATCCCACCACAATGACACCTTCCAAACACCATTATTTTGAATTTTCTCCCCACCACGACCCAAGCCTGACCCCTAGCAGATGCTAAATTACTTATTTTGCATTGCTCAGAATGAAGAGTATGAGATGTTGCTCCTGGAATTCTAATATTATTTGGGGTTGGAGGCATCTCTGTAGCCTGCTACTCTATTCCAATATTCTTTTGCGAGCCTCTGAATCATGGTCGTTAATGTGCTGAAATGCCTAATTTTAATTTCTTCTGATATGTATTTATACAAGTCCTTAAAGCCAGGCCGATAAATTAGCTTGTATAGCTGAGCTTGAGGTGGTTTGTGGGCCCGACTCCCTCGTACCTAAATTTGGACGTTTCATTTCTCGGTAAACTTGGTCCCAAGTTGTGAGGGTTGGGCCAAAGGCCTAGTGGCAATTTTGTGGTGTCAGGAAGCCTGAAGGCACCATCAGGCTACTGATGTCCTTGCCCTGCAGGTACACCTTGACTTCCTGGTGGCACCATACACCAGTTTAAAGAAAATTTTTTTTTTCCAATTGAATCTCGATAACTGTTACAAAGCTTTCATGATTGAGTTTCAGTCATACAGTGTTCAAACACCCATCCCTCCACCAGTGTACATTTCCCATCCCAATGTCCCCAGGACCTGCCAGGACCTCTGCCCACCACCAAGCCCCTCACCTTTCTATGGTAGACACTTTTATTCTTACTCTGTCTCTAGCTACTTTGGGGCATTATGGTTTGCAATACAGATACTGAGAGGCCATCATGATTGGTTCTTAGTCTACATATCAGCACACACGTCACATCCTCGGCACCCTGCTTGTTTACAAGCTCTTAAAAAATGTATCTTTACTGAGCTCGCTTCGATCCTCTCTTTATATGACAATGGAAGATTATTTTCTATAACAAAAATAGAAATGTTAATTCTCTTTATTTACCCATGGTTATTTAGAAACTGGGGTCATAGCACAGCCGATAAATCACTTGTGTTACACAGTACAGCCCAGATTCTATTCCCCGAACTCTATAATGGTCCCTTGAGAGTAGTCAGGAGTGATTCCTGAGCACTAAGCAAGGAGTAGGGCCTGAGCACAGTCGGATACCCCAATCCACGCATATTCCTTTTGTAATTTGGTTATTAGAAGTTTCTGGGATTCTTACAGATCATCCGTATAGTACAAAATAGCTCATGTACTCAGGGAATGTCCCCTACTATTTTGTACCCAGACACCAACAACAACTTGGATTTCACAAACGTTTATTAAACGATTGCTGCTCTCTTTATCAAGTGTCAAGTACGAGAGATTTAGTATTTAATTTAGATTCAATATTTGAAATTGGGTCGGCAGCTGCCTTGCCCCGCTGAGGCTCACAGTCGGGTCTCCAGAGTGCAGGTGAGGATGAAACTCAGTACTTCTCAGGCAGGCCTCTAGGCCGGAAGTGATTGGGGTCTTTGCCACTCCTGCCCCATTCATTGGCAAATTGGTCGGCCCTGGAGTCTTCCAGTCCGTGGCCACTGTCTCCATGCAGAAAAAAGTCTGTGATTCTCGGATAAGCCTCTCTGGCATCACTGGAACAGAGTGAAGGAGCAAAAGGTAAACAACGGGCAGAAGAGCAATAGTCCCACCCTCGCATCTCTCTCCCTTTCCAGGGAGCAAAGAAGAGAGAAGCTGTAGGATTGGCCCTGCAGGGGCATTGCCCTGCTCTGCCCACACTGACCCCTGTGTGCTGGGAGAACAGCCCTGAGCTGTGGGTGGGACTCGCCCTCCCCACTGGCCTTATTCTCACTCTCTCAGGCACTCCCATCTCCTTGGGCACAGAGGAGAGTGGCAGAGGGGAAGACCACTCCCTCCACTGACTCCCTGCTGAACACAGTCAGAATTTTCTCACCCACCCCTGCACCCCTAAGGCCCCTCACCTGATCACTTTGGCCGCCCAGGCCCCGCCAGGGCCCCTTCGCGCAGCATCATAGTTCCCCCGGGCGTGGAAGTATTTGTCTGAATTTTTGTAATTGGCCTCTCGCATGTCTCTGTAGGCTCTCCACATGTCTCTGGTCCCTGGAAGGAAAACAAAGTGATGAGACCCAGACAATCACGATGTGGGGAAATACATTTAAAATGCTCCTGCCCAGATTTCAAGAGCTTGGGACAAAGCTCCTGGAAAGCTGATGGGCTTTCAAATGAAGGTCCCTTTCCCCTCCCTCTGGTTACCATTGAGAGACGCAGTACAAGACTGATTCTCTGTGCTCCCCTCTGACCCCTGATGCTGCTTTGACGATGGCTGTGTGTGGGGTATACACCCCAACCCTTGGACTATCTCCCATCTCCCCTTGGACTATCTCCCATCTCCCCTTGGATTATGCTCTCTTAGCTCTTTGTGCCTCAGTTTCTCTGTTAAGAGATGTCTGCATCAGGGATGGAGCAATAGCACAGTGGATAGGGCGTTTGCTTGCACACGGCCAACCCAGGTTCATTTCCCAGCATCCCATATAGTCCCCTGAGCACCACCAGGAGTAATTCCTCAGTGCAGAGGAAGGAGTAACCCCTGTGCATTGGTCAGTGTGACACAAAAAGCAAAGTAATAATAATAATAAAGATACCTACCTCAAAGGATCAAAGGATTAGAACATGAACATAAAAATAAACTCATTTGAAAACTACTAAATGGCTTATTTGCATTTGAGAACTTTAAAAAGGCTTTGCCTTATTAAAAATTCCAATATTTTGACTGTACTACTGAGGCTGGGGTCAGGGGGGTAGGAGAGGCACTTGCCCTGCACGCAGCTGACATGGTTTGATCGCCAGTACAACAGAGAGAGCCCAAATTTCACCAGGACTGATCCCTGCCCATAGAGCCAGGAGAGGCCCTAGGCACAGTCAGGTGTGGCCCCACGCCATCACCAAAAACTTTGAGTAAGAGCTAAGGAATTGGAAGCCCAACTCCCAGGTTTGAGAGTCACCAGAGCAGCATCAACATGCTTAGCTCCAACGTCCATAGGGGGCAGTAGGTCCCTATTTGTATTATGTAAGGAACCTCTCAGGGGTAGCACAGCTAGTAGGATATTTGCCTTACACGTGACTGAGCTGGGTTCAATTCCTCCAACCCTCTCAGAGAGCACAGTAAGCCACTGAGAGCACCATGCCCACATGGTTCACATGACCTGGGTGCAGCCCCGTGTGTTGCATCTGCAACAGATCAAGGGGATGAAGGACCACCTAGAGTTCTGGTGCACCGATGTGAAGAGCATGGAGATGCTGGTGGAGCACCAGGCCCACGACATCCTCACCTAGGACCCCTCCCTGTGCCTGTCTATGGGCGTTTCATGACTGAGGAACCTGGCTGCTGAGAAGATGTGCATTACATCAAGGGTGAGGGTTGGGAATCTGTTTAGAGTAGTGACTGTCCTTGCTGTAAAAGCTAGGGGCCGTGGCCAAAGGGAGACCTTCCTTCATGAGAGTCTCTGTAGCCTGAAGACCTGATGGGAAGGATGCACCAGGTCTCAGGTGATAAGGCAGGCAAGGGGTGCCTCAAGAGAGACCCCGGAGTACGCAAAGAATATCTACTCCAAGGTCGTCTCCAACAGATACACCTCATGAACATCTTTTCCAGTGTGGCTTCAGAATGTTCCTGTAATAAACATCTTTGCTTTCTCAAAAAAAAAAAAAAAAATTACATAATACAAGTAGGGAACCTATTGCCCCCTAATGGACGTTCGAGCTAAGCATGTTGATGCTGCTCTGGTGACTGTCAAACCTGGGAGTTGGGTTTCCAATTCCTTAGCTCTTACTCAAGGCAGAGCCTGACAAGCTACCCTTCTTGTATTCAATGTGCCAAAAATAGTAACAAGTCTCACAATGGAGATGTTACTGCTGCCCGCTCGAGCAAATCGACGGGCAACAGGATGGCAGTGACAGTAATTTGAGGAACAAGCACCTCTGAATTCCAGCTCTCATTCTCAAACCTGTTAAAAGCTGGGGTCGGAACTTTATGTGCCCTGGGACCTACAGGTATCCATAAAAGAGGGAAAAAAACTGGTAAAATGCTGGGATAAAATCCTTACTGAGGGCTGAGTGATAGTTCTGTGGGAAGGGTGCTCGCCTTGCATGTGGCCAACCTGGTTAGGTTTCCAGTATCCCATATGGGCCCCTCCCCCCCGTCCCTGCACCACCAGAATTGATTTCTGAGTGCAGAGCTAGGAGTAACCCCTGATAATCGCTGGGTGTAAACTCCCCGGCCCCTGCAAAAAAAAAAAAAAATCAGAACTCCTTGTCTATCCAGGGAGGTACCGTGTCCTCTGCTAGGGTAACTACAGGGGACAGCCTGGTTACACACCCAGACCCCCAATATCCCTGGGGCCTTACCTTGACCAGCTTCCTTTATGAACGACAACCAATTTTGGCTGCTGACGCAGAGAAACAAAGAGCAGAAAATGACAGCCGTGGACAGTTTCATCTTGCTGCAGGTACACAAGCAACAATGAGGCAATTCAGGCTCTTGCAATGTAAGATTGACCCAGGCTCACATTCTGCAAAGAACTTCCACTTACATGCATAGATTGGCATGTAGATAGATAATAGATGTGGAGAGATATGTCCTGATCATCTAAGATACATTTAGAATATTTATTCTTTGTTTCTACTTGTTTCTTCAGAATCCTAGCACTTTTCTAGGATTTACTAGAGGCTTGATACTCACAGTAATTACACTGGGCTTTCAGTGTAAACCGTTGTCCATTCCTAGCATCCCTCCTCAGCTCTGAGATCTACTGCCTCGCAGGTTTTCCTGGATCCATGGGAGGATCCTACCTCTGAAATAGCCCCTGAGTTTAAAACTCCACCAATATTTGTGGTGTGTCTCCTCTAGCCACCACTGGCTGCCCATCGAAGGCACAAACTACATAATTTCTAATGATTTTCGAGACTGAAAAGTATTCATGGGGCTGGGAGTTAACTCAAAGGGCTGGAGCACCTGCTTTGCTTCCACAGGTGCCCCAATATTTTGAACTTGGGCTGGCTGGGACGGGGGCGGCTTCTAGGCACTGTCAGAGTGACCCTGGTGATTCGAGCACCATTTCTGAGCAGAGTCATAGAGCACTGGGAGCGGTCCCCAGAAGCCTGAATAGTGCTGGGAGGCCCAGCAACAACAATGCCAAAATGAGAAGCACATCTGAGGAGACCCAATGGTCAGAAAGTTCAGTCAGGAAGGATGCAGCCCAAGAACGCTGTTGAGGAAGAGGATTGCCCCCCACCCCCACCTACAGAAGGAAACTTGGAATGTTCTAGAACCTCACCTTTGGCTGCCTCTTCCTGCTGAGTCTCCTGGTGCGGCCCAGCAGTCTGCGCTATCTGCTGGGGAAGGTGTCTCTGCTATATATACAGACACTTGTTCCCAGAGCACATGGGAAGAGAGGGTTGAGGCAAAACAGTGCGTTTGGGGAAATCCCTTGTGTGCAGAGCACACATTCCCTGATTGCACAAATTGGGAGATGTCCCCGGTGTGCAAGATGGAGTTCCGCTGCCAATTTCTGGAATTCTTGTAAATCTGCTCGAGCCTTTCTGGAAAGGTCTGTGAAGGTCATGGCTGGGAGCGTTTGCAGGTAGGTGGCTGGGCAGCATGGTTTGACAGCCTCTGTAAGCAAGGAACTGGTGGACAAAGTAGACCAGCTCTCACCAGGAGAGACCTCGCCAAGGACTGAAGTCATTGGACCCCTCGAGGTGCTCATTTGGAGTGCGGAGGTGTAGGACGGTCACTTTCTACTGATCTGCATTTGCCACCCAGGACCCAGCTTTACTGGGTTCTTATCTCACTGGCAGAAAAGAATTTCCGGGGTAGACAAGCAGTGAAGTAAAATAGATTATATTTGGAGGTTTTTGAAGGTGTGGAAGGAAAGATTGAGAGAGAGAGTGAGAGAGAGAGAGAGATAGAGGGAGAGAGAAAGAGAAAGAGAGAGAGATGCATTCAAGAGAGAACACAGGCTTCTCCAAGGGCAGAGAGCCATGTGTTCTGTTTGGGTTTGTTTTGTTGGAACTCCTTGGGCCTCCTGGCTCAGTGTAAAGATCATCCCTCACACATTGGGGAAAATATAGACTACAATTTTTCCGCTAAGAATTCTATTTCAAGCCTGAGCAATAAGATAGCGGGTGGTGCACTTGGTTTGCACACAACTGACCTGAGTTCCACCCCTGGGGTGAAACAATGATGAGTTCTTTCCACTTATTGTTGTCCCATAGATCTCTTAAGCTCTGTACCTTTTGAAGGAGAGTTGGGTTTGGTCATACCTGGAGGTGCTCAGGCCTCACTCCTGGCTCTGTGCTCAGGAATCACTCCTGATGGCGATCAGAGGACCCTGTGAGATGCTGGGGATCTAACTGGAGTCAGCACAAACAAGGATCGAGTCTTAATCCCTGGAATCTCTACAGCCCATCTCTCCATTGCAAGTCTATTTTTATTTTCACTCATATGTATTGATGCTATTGTTTACCCTCTCCTGGAGGTCACAGATCTGAGCTTTGGTTCCTTCCTTTATGTCCTTGAGTCTCTTGTACCTTTATCTTTTTAAAAGTCAGCTACTGTTGATTTCCTCTCTGCTGAATGACTGCTATCCTTTTGCTTGGGAGGGTGTTTAGTCTACACTTAATGGTGCTCATGGGATACTCTCAAATCTATGCTCACCGCTTGCTTCTAAGGTGCTCAAGAGAAGCAGGTAGTGCCAGGGACCAAACCATGCTCAGCTGCATGAAGACAATCCTCAACTCCTCTACTATCCCGAACCTTTTAATTTTTTTTTTATCTTTTAGGGTCACACCCGATGATGCCCAGGGGTCACTCTTGGCTCTGCACTCAGGAATTTACCCTGGCAGTGCGCAGGAGACCATATGGGATGCTGGAAATGAACCCAGGTGGGCCACCTGCAAAGTAAATGCCCTACCCACTGTGCCATCTCTCCAGACTCTAGTTTTTGTTTTCTGGGTTTTTTTGCCTTTTCGGTTACATTGTTGATGTACTCAAGAATTTGTTATGGTGGTGCTTGGGGGGCCATGTGGGATGCTGGGAATCAAACCAGGGTTGGCTGCACGCATGGTCAACACCCTACTCGCTGTGCTTTCGCTCCTGCTCCACTTTTTTTTTTAACATTAAATACCTTTATTAGGGGCCGGAGCGATAACACAGCAGGTAGGGCGTTTGCCTTGCACGCGGCCGACCCAGGTTCGATCCCCAGAATCCCATATGGTCCCCCAGGCACCGCCAGGAGTAATTCCTGAGTGCAAAGCCAGGAGTAACCCCTGACCATCGCTGGGTGTGACCCCAAAAGCAAAATAAATAAATAAATAAATAAATAAATAAATAAATAAATAAATACCTTTATTAGTTAAATTAAAAATAGAGGTCTCCAGGATGTTGGAGGGCAGTCATTTTGGTCTTGTAGTTGGTGAAGAATAGGCGAGCGTTGCGAATATTTTTTCCAGCTTCTGCCACATCGGCCAACACTGCTATTCTTCTCTCTTTGAGGTCTTCTTTTATCACATCTCTGCACAGTTTTTTGAACTCGACCTCAGCTTGTGGTTGCTTGAGGCTTGTGCCAAACCACATTGACAAATGAAGATTATTGTGGGAGAGGAAATGTCTGGGCTGAATCTGCCGGACCAGGGCCCCAATGAGCTCGAGTGCTCCTTCAGGGGAGGGTTAGTTATTTTTGTGATTCTCTCTCTCCTTACTCAGTCATTAGCAGTGGGCTTTGTGAGTTGATCCCTGGTATTTGTACTCACTTTTTCATGTTCTCATCATCCTCTGGGTCCCCTCAATTATGAACCCTGATATAGCTTCGCTGTCTCATTCCGCGAGACATTGCCAATTATCGAATGCACCTATGGTGTAAGGAGATTTCATGGGTGTTCTCCGTGTTGACTTTTCTTATGCAGGATCACGTCGGGGTCATCTGTGTGGTTGGCTGCCCTCCACTCCGGGCCATCCACTGGCCGCTGGCCCCGAGAGCCGTGGGCTGCCCAGGCCGGCTGTGCCCTGGCAGGCAGCGGGACTGAAAAGCTCCAGCCCCACCTTTTTATTTTTTTTAATCAAACTATTTTTGAACTTGTTTTATTCTTCCTCTGATATTATTGAACCGAACACTAAGAGAACTCTTGTTTTCAAATCTTCTTCAGACAGTGTTTTTTTTCTTTTTGGGTCACACGGGGCAATGCAAAGGGGTTACTGACTCCTGGCTTATGAACTGAGGAATTACTCTTGGCGGTGTACGGGAAGGACCATATGGGATGCTGGGAAACAAACCCAGGTCTGCCACCCACATGCAAGGCAAATGCTCTACCCGCTGTGCTATCACTCCGGCCCCTACTCAGCAATTTTAACAGTTCAAAATAGCTGAGGAATTTCCAGGGCCAGATAAATGCCGATTATCATCACCATCACCGCCACCAACGCCATCATCATCACTGCCACATTTTGTTCCTGGTGCTACATTAGGATTTGTCATGGACCTCATTTCAAATTAGCCCAGCAATGAACAAGGGCTCCTATTTTATATATATATATATATACATATATATATATATAATTTTTTTTAGATTTTTTAAGAATTGTATTATTGAATCACCATGAGGGATATTTAAAACTTATGAGCTTTCATGTTTGCATTTCGTTTACATCCCTGGACCAGTGCCCATTCTCCTCCACCAATGTTCCCATTATCCCTCCCACCACCCCCAACCCAGCCCCACCAAGCCACCCTACCTCTGAGGCAGCGCATTCCCTTTTCTTCTCACTCCTGTTGGATGATGTAGTTTGCAATAGAGGTATCTAATGGCCATAATGTTTGGTCTATAGTCTACTTTCAGCACACAGCTTTCAATCTGAGTGGATCCTCCCAACATTCTCTACTAAGTGTTCCTTTCTCTATCTCAGCTGCCTTTTCTCCCAGCATGTGAGGCCAGTTTCCAAGCTGTAGGGCAAACCTTATGGTTCTTATCTCTACTACTCTTGGGTATTAGTCTCGAATTCTGCTACTTTATATTCCACAAATGAGTGCAATTTTCTTTTTTTTTATTAAAAAAGCATTTATTATCACTCTCAGAAAAGTGAAAATCAAAACAACAATGAGGTATCACCTCATACTAGCAAGAATGGTCTATATTTTTTTTTATAATTTATTTATTTTTAATTAGAGAATCACCGTGAGGGTACAGTTACAGATTTATACACTTTTGTGCTTATACTTCCCTCATACAAAGTTCGGGAACCCATCCCTTCACCAGTGCCCATTCTCCACCACCCGTAAACCCAGCGTCCCTCCCACCCTCCCCAATCCCATCTTCCCCCCACCCCACCCTGCCACTGTGGCAGGGCATTCCCTTCTGTTCTCTCTCTCTAATTAGCTGTTGTGGTTTGCAATAAAGGTGTTGAGTGGCCGCTGTGCTCAGTCTCTATCCTTCATTCAGACCGCAACTCCCTTCCCCCACATGGCCTTCGACTACAATGTAGTTGGTGATCGCTTCTCTGAGTTGCCCTTTCCCCGGAACGTGAGGCCAGCCTCGAAGCCATGGGGTCAACCTCCTGGTACTTATTTCTACAGTTCTTGGGTATTAGTCTCCCAATGAGTGCAATTTTCTATGTCTGTCTCTCTCTTTCTGACTCATTTCACTGAACATGATCATTCCATATTGATCCACTTTTATGCAAATTTTGTGATTTCATCTTTTCTAACAGCTGCATAGTATTCCATTGTGTAGATATACCAAGGTTTTTTTGAACCAGTCAACTCTTGTGGGGCACTCCGGTTTTTTCCAGATTTTGGCTATTGTAAACAGTGCTGCAATGAACATACAAATGCAGATGTCATTTCTAATATAGCCATTTGCCTCTTTGCAATAGACTCGTATAGCAAAGTTGCAGGCCATAAAATCAATACCCAAAAGGCCATGACTTTGCTATACAGAAATAATAAGAGAGAAGAGTGACATGAAAAAAGCAATCCCATTCACAATTGGACCTCAAAATATCAAGTACCTCAGAATCAGCTTAACTAAGGAGGTAAAGGACTTGTATGGGAAAGGGCTCCTATTTGTAAGGTCAAGGTGTTACCTCTGACACTACTGACTTTGGGAAATTATCGATGCTCTTTTGTTGGAGAAGCAAGATCAGAGATGATTTTAAAGGCAGACAGGAGCTGGAGAGATGGGACGGCAGGTGGGACACTTGCCTTGCCTGAGGCCAACCTAGCTCGATCCCTGGCAACCCCTATAGTCTCCTGTGCATCACCAGGAGTAATTCCTGAGTGCAGAGCTAGGGTGAGCCCTGAGCACTGCTAGGCGTGAACTAAAAGAAATAAACATAAAAAGGCAAAGAGAATGGAGAGGAATAGTGAGACAAGGTTGAGGAGAGGGGTATGCATATTGGACCCCATAGAAATAGAACCATAATTGGGAAATACCCGAGGGAATGAAGGATGAAGATCTAGCAGTGTCCTTTAGGCACGAGACACATGCAGACAGGACCAACTCTTATGCCTAGTTTGCCGCCTCAAGAGCACAGTATGATATGATTAATATTGCAGCTCTGCCTCCTCTAACAAACTTTTCTACATGCATTATGGGCTGTCACAATACACAAGCAATTCACTTAGATAATCCACACCCGTCAGGCGTCCACTGAAGTGCTACATAAAATCCCACATCATGTGATGCAATCTCCAAATTTATGTTAACATAAGAGTATAAAAATTAGAGCTTGAGCACAATAGAGCCAACTACAATTCCTTTTGTTGGAATGGGTAGGGTGAGAGGGACACATTTAGCGGGATTGAGGGTTTATTTCTGCCTCTGTCCTCAGGAATCCTTTTGCTGGCAGGGGGTGTTCAGGAGTCACATGGTTACAGGGTTCAAACCCAGATAGCTTTGTGCATGGAAAATGCCAAACTCGCTGTACTATCGGGTTCCTCAATAATAGTTGCTTAGGCTGATGCTCTCCTGATTTTTCCAGACGTGGTGGTTAATCTTTCTGAATTTTATGGACAAGGCGCTACACAAAATTCTGTCTCTAATTCTGTTTCATTGTTCAGCTACCCAGAGAGTTCTCTCCCTCAACTCCCTTTCCTGCCATCTTGGCCCCACTTCCTCTTAGATTTCACTTTGTTTGTTTTTGGCCCACCCAGTAGTGCACATGGATTACTTTTTACTCTGCATTCAGGACTTACTCCTGGCAGTGCTCAGGGTATCATATAGAATGCTGGGTATCGAACCTGAGTTGGCCACCTGCAGGCAAACACCTCCCTGTCAGACTATGTCTATGGCACTTGGATTTCATTTCTGACAACTGCCAGATACACCAGCAGGGATCATCCTGAAAAAAACAGACTTCAAGCCTTCGAGATGGGGTCCCTGTCCTCCCAAACCCCACAGTCCAGCAGCCTAGATGCCCGAATCCAGGTGCTCCAATATGCACCATGACCTCAGGTGCCCTCTCAGCCAGGCTGCCCCTCACAGCACAGCTGGACTCCTGGCCCAGGTCACAGGCAAACAGCAAACAGCCCTGTGTGCTCAGGTTTACACAACCAGGACCATAACCTGAGGATGAAGAAACCACTGATGTCTGAGTAGTTTTCCTGTGCAATTTTCCAGAATTATGGTTTGCAGGGACTTTCCGGGGCTCCACACCTGCCCTTTCTTCTCTCCCCATGACGCCTGTAGGAAGGAGCACTGGCGGGGCAGTAGATCTCCCGGGCCAGAGGGACCAGCAGCTCCACTGGAAATGAGGGAGGGGCTGCTCCCGAAAGTGATCGACATAACTCAGCTTACTCAGTTCCCTCTTTCTGAATTAGATTGCAGTTTCCTTAAAATGAAACAGAACAAAATTTTCCTCCTCTGGGCCTAACAGATAGCACAGGGGTTAAGGTGCTTGCCTTGCAAACTCAAACTGCAGTTCCGTGACCAACACCACATTGCTCCCCTGAGCACTGCCAGGAACAATCCCCAAGACCCTCTCAGTGTGGCATCACGAACCACCCCTAGGACCCGTGGACCCTTGAGTACTCTCAAGGACTGGAGCTTCTGCCTTAGACTGTGTGGTAAGATGTGCCAGGTGTATGAAGAGCTTTATAGCAGAGAGAAAATCCACAAGATTCACATCACTAAGGTCAGCTTTTTTTTTCTTTTGGCTACACCCAGCGTTGCTCAGATTTGTTTCCTCTGGTTCTGCACTCAGGGATCATACCTGGCAGTGCTCAGGGGATTCTATGGGATGCCAGGAATGGACCACAGGTTGGTTGCGTGCAAAGCAAGGGCTCTACCTTCTGTACTATATTATTCTTACTCCTCACGGAGGTTCCTTTCTTTCCTTTTGTTCCTTTTAGGATCACACCTGGTGATACTCTGGGTTTATTCCTACTCTGCACTCAGCAATCACTCCTAGTGGTGCTCCGGGGACCATATGGGATTCCAGGGACTGAAACCAGCTTGGACCTCATACAAAACTAATGCCCAACACATTATACTATGAATTCGCCTCCAGTGACCCCAACTGAGTTCTTAGAGATAACACAACCTTTATTCTAAGCCAGAAATCCTTGTCCCAGCCAGCTGGGGTCATCCAACTCCTGCCTATAGCGAACATGAATATGAGTCCGGAACAGTATACAGTTCCCCTCAGGACATTGCATGAAGCATGATCATCTGTCCAAAGGCTGTCCAGTCCTTTTTAAAATTCTTTGACACATCTGTCAGGGCTCAGGGCTTACTCCTGGAGGAACTTAGAGACCATAAAAGTTGCCAGGGATCAAACACTGCAGGAGAGGTCAGCTGCATGCAAGACAAACGCCCTACTCACTGTAATATATCTCTGGCCCTGACCCTTCTTTCTTTTCCTCTTCCCCCTTCATTTCTCTTTTTTTTATTCTTTCCCAATAGGTTTATTCAAAGAGAGCTTCTGAATAGGGTTTGCTGGCACTGCTTTCAGACAATGGTGTCTAGTTACAGGTTAATATGTTCAGGTTGTTCTAGTGTGAATCCTGCCCTTGTAACTGAGTACAGGTGAGAACTATTTTTTTTTTTGCTTTTTGGGTCACACCCGGCAATGCACAGGGGTTACTCCTGGCTCTGCACTCAGGAACCACCCCTGGCAGTGCTCAGGGGACCATATGGGATGCTGGGAATTGAACCCGGGTCGGCCGCGTGCAAGGCAAAGGTCCTACCCGCTGTGCTATCGCTCCAGCCCCCAGGTGAGAACTATTAACACACGCCAAGGATGCTCTAGGAATCCACACTGCCATGTCACTTGGACTCACTGGCCAGAGATAGAAACAGATCTCAGGAGCTGTCCTCAGTACTTTGAGGATTTGCCAGCCCTTGGCATGGGAAAGTAAGATAGTCAGCTGCTTGAACTTGAGAATTTTGGGCAGGTCAGGCCTCTTCCCCCACTAGAAGCTGGGAAACTGAGGCTCAGAGCAGCCTGGGGGTTTTTTTTGGGCGATTTTGTTTAGGAAAGATTCAAGATAAAACATAGTTAGGAATAAGTTAGCTATACAGAGGTTCAAAGTAGAAGAGAACAAATACTGGGTAAGTACTAAACATGAGCTCATAAGAAGCAATTTGACTTAAATCAACTCCTTTGTATCTTCATTATTTCATAAATTCTGTGTGTCAATCCCATGACACCAAGTCCTATCTCAGTACTTTTGCAATATTCTCATGTAACGTGTAAAGGTCAACTCCTATAAATTATACTTTGTCTTCATGTGTCCAGGACAAGAAACTTCTGCTTCCTGATGGCCGAGAATTGTTCCACTCCACCAGAAAGGGACAAGTAATACTGTAGTTGAGACATGGGTGGCGGCACTGTGACCGTTCAGAATTGGATTCCAGAGTACTCTCTTCAGCAGTGAATGTCCAATCATTACTGTACCACAGCAGGTAGGGAGTTTGCCTTGCACTCGGCTGACATGAAAGATTAATTGCTCAGTCCCTCTGGGAGAGCCCTTCAAGCTGCTAAGAGCATCCCGCCCACAGGGCAGAGCCTGGCAAGCTACGTGTGGTGCATTCGATATGCCAAAAACAATAACAACAAGTTTTGTAATGGAGATATTACTGGTGCCTGCTCGAGGAAATCGATGAACAACAGGAGGACAGTGATACAATGTTACAACTCATCTTTGGTTGAGAAATACGGGCAGTCCCAGAGAGAGTCAGATGGCAGAGGGTTACTTAAAGTGTACTCCCCAAAGGAGGTAGGCTGGTCCTGCACTTGAACAAACACATTCAGCAGGTTCAGGCGCTTGGTTCATGATCTCCCAACATACAATGTGGATTGCTGAATCTTCTTCCACCCAGGCCTGCTGAGACCAGAGAAACTGATCACAATTCTCAAGCATGCTTTGTACCAAGGCTCTGAAATCGCAAAGGAAAGAAACAGGCACATTTACTTCTCATTTTCACGTTTCCAAAAACCTTAACATACGGGGATGGAAGATAGCTCTAAGGGCAGGAGTGCTTGTCCATCAGTTTGACCCCCAGTACCACAGAAGGCCAGGCAAGGCTGGGCTTAGTCCTGGTGGCCTCACACCACTACTTGGCAGGCCCTCCTGCACAAAGAAAACCAAACAAACTAAAAGCCTATGAGGAATTGAAAAAGCTACTGATTCTGTGCGTTTAAAAAATGCAATCAATGGCAAGATATTACAAAGGTCAGGGCCCTGGCCTTGCACAATACCACCCCGGGTTCTATTCCAAGCCCCCTATATGCTTCCCCCTAACCTGCCAGGAATGACTCTTTTTTAAAAAAAAATTTTTAGTGAATCACTGTGATGTACAGTTACTAGGTTATGAACTTTTGTGTCTGCATTTCACTCATACAGTGATCTTTTACCATCCCTGCACTAGTGCTCATTCTCCTCCACCAATGATCCCAGTATCCCTCTCACCATCCCTACCCAAACATCCACCACCCCAACCTATCTCTTTGGAAGCGTATTCCCTTTTGTTCTCACTCTTTTTTGGGTGTTGTAGTTTGCAGTAGAGGTATTCAGTTGTCTTCATATTCAGTCAATAATCTACTTTCAGCTCGATCTTGGAATCTGAATGGGTCCTCCCAACATCCTCTACTTAGTGTTCCTTCTCTATCTAAGCTGCCCGGAATGACTCTTGAGCACAGGGCCGGGAGGAAGTCCTGAGAAAAGCCAGGTGTTGCTGAAAAACAGAAAGAAAGAAAGAAAGAAAGAAAGAAAGAAAGAAAGAAAGAAAGAAAGAAAGAAAGAAAGAAAGAAAGAAAGAAAGAAAGAAAGGAAGGAAGGAAGGAAGGAAGGAAGGAAGGAAGGAAGGAAGAAGGGAGGCTATGGGCTATAATTATAATATATCAAGTAAAGCGTTCACCCCGCATGCAGCCAACCTGAGTTTGATCCCATACCACATGGTCCTAAAACACTGACAGGGGTCATTGCTGAGTAAAGATCTAGGAGTAACCGCTGGGTATCAACTGGTGTGGTACCAAAGAGAAACAAACAAAAAATATTATCAATAGAGTGAAAAGGTACCCTATAGGAAAGGAATTCTGTCCTACAGGAGAAAATATTTGCAGATCATATTTGATAAAGGGTTTGTATCCAGGATATATAACGAACTCATCTGACCAAAAACAAATAAGGGTCAACCAGATGGTACATTGGGTGGGGAGTTTGCCTTGTATGTGGCTGGCCAGGGTTGAATCCCTAGAATCCCATATCAGTAGAACTGTGGTTCTCAGAGGGCTATTTGGAGGAGATAACTAAAAATTATTGCTGAATGGGTATGAAGCTCCAGTTTGTTGAAGAGACATAAAGGAATTAAAAGTTTCAGGGACTGGAGTGATAGTCCAGTGAGTATGGCTGGTTTGATTTACGGCATCTGATATAGTCCCTGAGCACCACCAGGAGTAATTCCTGAGTGCAGAGCCAGGAGTAGCCCTTAGCATTGCCGGGTGTGACCAAAATAGGGAAAGAAAAGTTTAGTTCTGCAAGATGTAAAGATTTGAAACTGGCTGTGTAATTTTAATCTTGTGAATATACTTTACAATACTTAACAAGTGGGTAAGACGGTGATTTTGGTATCAGTATTTTACCACCGTAAAATACTAAAAGTCGGACTGAGATAATGAGCTATTTGGTAGTAAGAACAGCCTTCTGCATTTTCTGTCCACCCCAGGACTGCTCTGGGCTACTATCAGATTATTGCTTGGAGGACTGTGTAGCTATAATTCGAGGTTGTGAGCACTCCCAGAAGTGCTCAGGAGCTATTTCTGAATCTGTATTGGCAAGCTGCACCCAGAAATGCTTGGGGGATCAAAGTGAGATCTGCAGTACACAAGGCAAGCACCTTACCCTGTGCTGTCTCTCTCATTCTCCCAGTAACAGTCTTAAAGACACAAGTCATATCAGGTTTTGGTATAACTAAACAATGTTTTGGTCATGACTGAACAAAGTATACGATCCTCTTCCTTTTCCTTTTTCCTTTTATCAGTGCTCAGGGGAGCATATGGAATGCCGGGGATTCAACCCTGGTTGGCTGCGTGCAAGCCAAGAGCCCTACCCACTGAACTATAGCTCCTGCCCCTTAGTCTCTTCCTAATCCCTTTGATTGACAGCCTTGCCACCTCTAAATCTGTGAGGTGCTACATTCTCCAGCACTCCTTAGAGGGCACAATAAGCCACCAGAGACAAGTTTCACCTCTGCCTTTATCTCAGCAATCCTCAGGATATCACAGGTTCTGGTAAACTCTCTGAGAGCTCATGGGTCAGACTGCCCTCCCGCAGCAGTGAACAGGCCTGATCCGTGCCCATGTGGTCTTAGCCAACAGTAGTGCCACGTGACCCAAGCATTTTAGGTAATCAATCCTAAGAGGAAGTGATGCCAAAGGCCAGATTCTCTAGTCAACAGATAGGACTTTTGACTTGCACGTGAAGTTCAATCCCTGGCATCCGTATGGTCCCCCAGCTCCCACCAGGATTGATTTCTGAGCACAAAGCCAGGAGTAACCCTTGAGCTCCAGCAGGTGTGACTCCAAAGCAAAACTAAACAAAAAGAAAAGGATTATTCCTTCGCCCATTATTCTCTCATTCACATTCAGTCATTGTGAACCTTTCACAAGCTCCTAAGGATGAGATAAGCATCGGAGGGGCTTTTAAAAAGCCTCTCCAGGATCGGGAAAATACTGAAACCCAGCTACCGATGACTCCTATGGAACAGGTCTTTAGCTCCGTTTAATCAGCATTTTTCCCGAGAAGGGACACACTCCGTCCCGCGCTGGGGAAAGGCAGCGGGAAGCTCGCGAAGCTCCCGGCCCCGCTCCAGCCAGGGCAAATGTGCAAAAGCAGCCTGGGGGTTGGGCGGGGCGGGTGCACCTGGGTGAGTCCGCTGAGCAAGAGGAAGAGCCAGTGCTTGCTGTGCACCCTGTCCCCTATGCAGTCCCCCAGGCCTCGTCCTCCTCCCGCCACAGCGCCCCCTGCCGCCCGCGGGCCCTGTGGCTTTAGCAGCGCGCTGTGTCTACTATGGGACTCGCCCCTAGGGCCCATGTCCGGGGAACTGTTTTTTTTTTTTTTTTAGAATATTTCCTCCCTTTATTAATTTTTTTGAATAAACATTTTAAATTTTATTTTAAGAGACTTGTTCCCAGTAATTGTTCCCATTCCATATTTCAACACCAATCCCACCACCATGACACCTTCCAACAACCATTATTTTGGATTTTCCCACCACCACCACCCAAGCCTGCCCCCTAGCAGATGCTAAATTACTTATTTTGCATTGCTCAGAATGAAGAGTATGAGATGTTGCTTCTGGAATTCTAAAATTGTTTGGGGTTGGAGGCATCTCTGCGGCCTGCTGCTTTATTCCAAGATTCATTTGTTGACGTGGTGACTGGAGTCATAGTGCAGCTGGTAAGGCACTTGTGTTACACACTGCCGACCCTGATTCCATTTCTAAAACTCTCTATGGTCCCCTGAGACCAGTGAGGAGTGATTCCTGAGCACTAAGCAAGGAGGATGGCCTGAGCAGAGCCGGATGCCCCAATCCCCACATGTTCATTTTAATTAGGTATTAGAATTTTCTGGGATGCTTATGGATCATCCATATAGTACAGAATAGGCTCATGTACTCAGGAAATGTCCTCTAGTATTTTATACCCAGACACCAACAACTAATTGGATTTCACAAACGTTTATTGAACACTAGTTGCTCTTTTTATCAAGTATCAAGTACTAGAGATTTAGTATTCAATGTAGATTCAGTATTTGAATTTAGGTCAGCAGCTGTCCTGCCCCGCTGAGGCACACAGCCGGGTCTCCTGAGAGCAGGTGAGGATGAAACTCAGTACTTGCTAGGCAGGCCTTCAGGCCGGAAGTCATTGGGGTCTTTGTCACTCCTGCCCCATTCATTGGCAAATTGGTTATCCAAGGAATCTTGCAGTCCATGGCCACTGGTCCATGCTTCAAAAAGTCTCTGATTTTCAGATAAGTCTTTCTGAATCACTGGAACAAAAAAAAGATAAACCAGGGGCAGAAGAGCAATAGTCCCACCCTCACATCTCTCTCCCTTTCCAGGGAGCCAAGAAGAGAGAAGCTGTAGGATTGGCCCTGCCGGGGCATAGCCCAGCTCTGCCCACTCTGACCTCTGTGTGCTGGGAGAACAGCCCTGAGCTGTGGGTGGGACTCGCCCTCCCCACTGGCCTTATTCTGACTCTCTCAGGCACTGCCATCTCACCTTGGGCACAGAGGAGAGTGGCAGAGGGGAAGACCACTCCCTCCACCGACACCCTGCTGACCACAGTCAGAATTTTCTGGTATTCTCACCCAACCCTGAACCCTTACCTGATCACTTTGGCCGGCCACAATCGGCCACTGCCCCTTGGCCCATCATTATAGTTCGACCGCGGAATGGTTAATTTGCCTAAATTTCTGTAATTGTTCTTTTGCCTCTCTCTGTAGGCTCTCTGCATGTCTCTGACCGCTGGAAGGAAAACAAAGTGATGAGACCCAGACAATCACGATGTGGAGAAATACATTTAAAATGCTCCTGCCCAGATTTCAAGAGCTTGGGACAAAGCTCCTGGAAAGCAGATGAGCTTTGAAATGAAGGTCCCTTTCCCCTCCCTCTGGTTACCATTGAGAGACTCAGTACAAGACTGATTCTCTGTGTTCCCCTCTGACCCCTGTTGCTGCTTTGATGATGGCTGTGTGTTGAGTATAGACCCAACACTTGGACTATCACCCATCTCCCCTTGGACGATGTTCTCTTAGCTCTTTGTGCCTCTGTTTCTCTGTTAAGAGATGTCTGCATCGGGGATGGAGCAATAGCACATCAGATAGGGCATTTGCCTTGCACGCGGCTGAAACAGGTTCGTTTCCCAACATCCCATATGGTCCCCTGAGCACAACCAGAAGTAATTCCTGGGGGCAGAGCCAGGAGTAACTCCTGTGCGTCGCCCAGTGTAACGGAAAAAGCAAAAAAAAAAAAAAAAAAAAGAGTGAGAGAGAGAAAGAAAAATGCCTACCTCAAAGGATTAGAACATGAAAATAAAAATGAGCTTTTTTGCAGTTGAAAACTACAAAGTGGCTCATTTACATTTGAAAACTATAAAATGGCCTCACCTTATTAAAAATTCCATTAGTTTGACTGTACTACTGAGGCTGTGGCAAGAGAGGTAGGAGACGCACTTGCCCTGCACGCAGCTGACCTGCTTTGATCAGCACTACAACAGAGATTCCCCCCAAGGTTCACTAGGACTGACACCTGAGCATAGAGCCAGGAGGAAGCCCTGAGCACAGTCAGCTGTGGCCCCACCCCATCACCAAAAACTTTGAGTAAGAGCTAAGGAATTGGAAACCCAACTCCCAGGTTTGACAGTCACTTCAGAGAGCATCAAAATGCTTAGCTCGAAAGCCCATTAGGGGGCAGTAGGTCCTTACTTGTATTATTGAAGGAACCTCTCAGCAAGAGCACAGAGGGTAGGGCATTTGCCTTGCAAGTGGCCAACCTGGATTCAATTCCTCCACCCCTCGCAGAGAGCCCGGCAAGCTACCAACAGTATCTCGCCCACAGGGCAGAGCCTGGCAGGCTACCCTTGGCGTATTTGATGTGCCAAAAGTAGTAACAAGTCTCACAATGGAGATGTGACTGGTGCACGCTCGAGCATATCAATGAGCAACAAAATGGTAGTGACAGTGATATAAGGAACAAGCACTTCTGAATTCCAACTCTCATCCTCAATCCTGTTAGAAGCTGGGAGCCCAACTTTATGTGCCCTGGGGCCTACAGGTATCCAGATAAGAGGGAAAAATAACTGGTAAAATGCTGGGATAAAATCCTTACTCAGGGCTGAAGTGATAGTACTGTGAGGAGGGTGCTCTCCTTGTATGTGGTCAACCTGGTTAGGTTTCCAGTATCCCATATTCGACCCACTCGCCCCCGAACCACCAGGATTAATTTCTGAGTGCAGAGCCAGGAGTATCCCCTGATAATCACTGCATGTAAACTCCCCGGCCCCAGCCAAAAAAAAAAAAAAGCAAAAAAAAAAAATCGGAACTCCTTGTCTATCCAGGGAGGTACGGTGTCCTCTGCTATGGTAATTAGAGGGGACAGCCTGGTTACACACCCAGACCCCCAATATCCCTGGGGCCTTACCTTGACCAGCGTTCCTCATGGTTGAGAACAAAGTGTTGCTGTTGACGCAGAGAAACAAAGAGCAGAAAATGACAGCCGTGGACAGTTTCATCTTGCTGTAGGTACACAAGCAACAATGAGGCAATTCAGGCTGTTGCTCTGTAAGATTGACCCAGGCTCACAATCTGCAAAGAACTTCCACTTACATGTGTAGATTGGCATGTAGATAGATAACAGATGTGGAGAGATACATTCTGATCATCTAAGATACATTTAGAATATTTAATCTCCGTTTCAACTTGTTTCTTCAGAATCCTAGTGCTTTTCTAGGATTTACTAGAGGCTTGATACTCACAGCAATTACACTGGGCTTTCAGTGTAAACCGTTGTCCATTCCTAGCATCCCTCCTCAGCGCTGAGATCTAACTGCGTAGCAGGTTTTCCTGGATCCATGGGAGGATCCTACCTCTGAAATAGCCCCTGAGTTTAAAACTCCACCAATATTTGTGGTGTGTCTCCTCTAGCCACCACTGACTTCCCATCACAGGCACAAACAACATAATTTCTAATGATTTGCGAGACTGAAAAGTATTCATGGGGCTGGGATTTAACTCCAAGGGCTGGAGCACCTGCTTTGCTCCCGCAGGTGCTCCAGCATTTTGAACTTGGGCTGGTTAGGAGGGGGTCAGTTTCTAGGCACTGTCAGAGTGACCCTGGTGACTCGAGCACCATTTCTGAGCAGAATCACAGAGCACTGGGAGTGGTCCCCAGAAGCCTGAATGGTGCAGGGAAGTCCAGCAACAACAATGCCAAAATGAGAAGCACATCTGAGGAGACCCAATGGTCAGAAAGTTCAGTCAGGAAGGATGCAGCCTAAGATCGCTGCTGTAGAAGAGGATTGCCCCCACCCGCAACTACAGAAGGAAACTTGGAATGTTCTAGAACCTCACCTTTGGCTGTCTCTTCCTGCTGAGTCTCCTGGTGTGGTCCAGCAGTCTGCGCTATCTGCTGGGGAAGGTGTCTCTGCTATATATACAGACACTTGTTCACACAGCACATGGGAAGAGAGGGTTCAGGCAAAACAGTGCATTTGGGGAAATCCCAGTGTCCAGAGTACACATTCTGGGATTGCACAAATTGGGAGATGTCCCCTGTGTGCAAAATGAGGGTCTGCTGCCAATTTCTGGAGTTCTTCTAAATCTGCTCGAGTCTTTCTGGAAATGTCGGTGAAGGTCATGGCTGGGAGCGTTTGCAGGTAGGTGGTTGGGCAGCATGGTTTGACAGGGCTCTGTAAGCAAGGAGCTGGTGTGCAAAGGAGACCTGCTCTCATTAGGGGAGACCTCATTAAGGACTGAAGTCAGTGGACCCCACAAGTGGCTCATTTGGAGTGGGGAGGAGAAAGACGGTCACTTTCTCCAGATCTGCCTCTGCCACCCAGGACCCAGGGTTACTGTATTCTTGTCTCACTCACAGAAAGGAATTTTAGGAGTAGGCAAACAGTGAAGTAAAACAGATTATACATTATCTTCGGAGGATTTTAAAGGTGTGGAGTGAAAGAGAAAGAAGGAGCGAGAGTGAGAGAGAGAGACAGCTGCATTCAAGAGAGAATGTGGGCTTCCCCAAGGGAGGAGAGCCATGGGTTCTGTTCAGGTTTGTGTTGTTGGAACTCATTGGGCCTCCTGCCTCAGGGTAAAGGTCATCCCTCACACATTTCTGAAAATCTAGACTCCAATTCTTCTGCTAAGTATACCTCTTTTGAGCCTGAGCAATAGTAGAGCGGGTGGCGCACTTGGTTTGCACACAAGTGACCTGAGTTCAATGCCTGGTTTGAAACAGTGATGAGTTCTTTCCTCTTATATTTGTCCCGGAGATCTCTTAAGCTCTGTTCATTTTGAAGGGGAGTTGGGTTTGGCCACACCTGGAGGTGTTCAGGGCTTACTCCTGGCTCCGTGCTCAGGAATCACTCCTGAGTACGTGGTAGATGTAATGTGCTCATTGATGACCCCTTTTCACAAAAATTCTGCTCACTTCTGAGTTTCAATGCAATTATACAAATTGAAAAACTTTGTTCTGAGAACACCCTGCTATGTCCGAGCAGGTTATGTCCTTCCTGCTTGGTTAAAGCCACAACCTCTCAACTTGTCCAAACTTGTTTTATCCAGAAGACCACCCAGATCTTGGGATTCGTATTAGTGGGTCATCACCCACATCTCGGCAATTGCTTTAATAAAATGAATTAGAACCTTTTGCCTTTTCTGGCACATTTTTCATTAACAGAAGATGCTGCTGGTATCTGGAAGTGGTCCTGTTGGGTTGAGGGGTAGTGACACCAGCTCCAAATCCTCAACAGCATCTTGGTGCTGCAATATATCAAAAGGATCAACATTCCAATTCCTAGAAGAGCAAGTTTTAATGGTATCTCGGTGTATTAGCTTCACATGATTAAGGTTACCCCAACTGTTTTACAAGGCACGCCGTTGTCATTTCTTGCCGTGTGAGACATTTCCTGGCATAATAAACCAGGACTATTTGAGAAATTTGGCACAGAATAGCCCAAGGCATTGAATACATAGGAGTGTAGCCATACACATCTGTATTTAAGCATCAAACAAAAAAATCCTTAAATGGGATTTTGATAGAACTGTCCAATGTGTACACTGTACAGATGACAGTGTATAGGCTGGATACCCAGAGGTGGCAGCTGCCAAAATGCCAGCCTTTCTGGAGTACAACCACCATATTCCTAATTGTATCACACATACACTTCTTTTTGTCAGTTCACATTGGCAGGACTAAGAGTAAGAGATGCACAGCTGACAGCCCAAAATTCCAAGTGGTCCCTGCCGCTAGAAGTCACGCCCTCGACCCACCCTCGGCGCCATCTTGCCACAATCAACAGAGAAGTGGCAGGCATTCTGGTGAGCAACGTGGCCCGGAAAATGCTCCGGACCCGAATTGGGGCCAACAACAGCAGGGAGCCGGAAGGAGGAGGTGGAGCCTGCACACCTTCTCCAGATGGAGCCCTGGCGACACTGAGCAGCAACTAAAACGACTCCGGGATTTGGGACTGGGACACATCGAGCCGCTCGGCCGCGTTAAAACCTGAAAACATACAATCTTTTAATGGAAAACTAATTATTAAATGCTTCCTTAATAGGGTTATCTTGTTCAGGGGTATAACTCCCACAACAATAGTGAGTTTTGTGTTGAAATATGGAACGTAATCAAGGTGAAGAGAAAATGAAGTGAAATTCATCAGTTATACAGTTGGGGTGGGTGGCAGGGGGTATACCGGTGATTTTGGTGGTGGAATAAGGGCACTGGTGAAGGGATGGTGATTGAATATGGTATAACTAAGACATAAACCTGAGAACTCTGTAACTTTCCACATGGTGATAAAATAAAATAATTAAAAAAAAGAGATGCACAGCTGAGGCCGTATGTTGGATATGCAGTCAGCCCACACACTTAGCCTATGGGGTGCTGTGGATTGAACCCAGGTTGGCTGTGTGCAGGGTTCAGTGCCTTAGCCACTGTACTATCACTCTGGTCCTGCTTTGCTAAAGAAATGTCTGAGACCCCCGTTACATCTCAGCTTTCCCAAGCAGGATGTTTCTTGCTTGGCTGCACACTGGCAGCTTTTGTAAACTTATCTTAATCTTGACTTACCCAGGACAGGATCCAGATCTTACACAGCAGGGGAAGGCTAGTAACCAGGTTCTAGAGTTTTCAGACCCTGTGTTTTGGGAACTTTTGAAATCAGCTCTAGAGGATTCACTGCATCTCCAGTACGCAGAGGGAGACGCACATTCCTCTCAATTTCCAGCTAGCCCCCATTTGCCTGGGTAGCTTTAGGGTTTCTGCTGTGGCAAGCTTTGTGACCAGATGTCCTAGTTGGATGTAGTGTGTGACAGGAAGGGCCACTGTCGAACAAGTAGCCTCTGCCACTGCTCCACCCCAAAACAGCTGTTCATAGGTAAGCAAGGCACTTGACTCCCTGTTGCGTCTAAGCCTCTCACAGTTGAGAGGAAAACAGTCCACTGAAGGGGAGTGAATGGTTTCATAAGGGCGTTTGAAATCATTGTCACTGGGCAAAGCTTGTATGATGCTCCGCACACTTGCACTATGGGGGATTCCATCATATTCCCTCTATCCCTTGATTTTCTTTGTCAGTGGAGAGTGTGGGACCCTTCTCTCCTGGCCTCCTCATGCAAGCATTTGCATAGGAACTTCAAGATTGTTGTGGGAGGGGAAATGTCTGGGCTGAATCTGCTGGACCAGGGCCCCAATGAGCTCGAGTGCTCCTTCAGGGGAGGGTTAGTTATTTTTGTGATTCTCTCTCTCCTTACTCAGTCATTAGCAGTGGGCTTCGTGAGTTGACCCCTGGTAGCTGTACTCACGTTTCCATGTTCTCATCGTCCTCTGGGGCCCCCTCAATTATGAATCCTGATATAGCTTCCCTGTCTCCCACCACGTGACATCGTCCATTACCAAATGCAACTTTGGTGTACGGAGACTTCATGGGGTGTTCTCTGTGATGACTTTTCTTATGCAGGATCACGTTGGTGTCATCTGTGTAGCTGTTTGCCCTCCGCTTCGGGCCGTCCACTGGCCACCGCTGAGAGCCTGTGGGCTGCCCAGGACGGCTGTGCCCTGGCAGGCAGCAGGACTGAAAATCTCCAGCTCCACCTTTTTGTTTTTTTTTTAATCAAACTATTTTAAACTTGATTTATTCTTCCTCTGATATTACTGAACCGAACAGAAAGAGAATTCTTGTTTTCAAATCTTCCTCGGGCAGTTTTTTTTTTACCCGGTCACACCCGAAAGTGCAAAGGGGTTACTTAATCCTGCTCATGCACTGAGGAATTACTCTTGGCGGTGTACGGGGAGGACCATATGGGATGCTGGGAAACGAACCCAGGTTTTCATGCCTACATGCAAGGCAAATGCCCTACCCGCTGTGCTATCACTCCAGTCCCTCCTTGGGCAGTTTGAACAGTTCAAACTAGCTGAGGACCACCCAGGGCCAGATAAATGCCTATTAACATCACCATCACCACCAACACCACCACCATCATCATCATCATCATCATCATCATCATCATCATCACCACCATTTTGTTTCTGGTGCTACATTGGCATTTGTCATGTACCTCAAGTTCAAATTAGGCGAGCAGTGAACAGGGGTCCGATTTTATTTATTTATTTTTATTTTAAAAATTCTTACTGGTGAATCACCATGAGGAACAGTTACAAACTTAAGAACTTTCATGTTTGCATTTTGCTTACATCCCTCCACCAGTGCCCAATCTCCTCCACCAATGTTCCCAGTATCCCTTCCACCACCCCCACCCCAACCCCACCAGCACACCCAGCCTCTGCGGCAGGGCATTCCCTTTTGTTCTCTCTCCTGTTGGATATTGTAGTTTGCAATAGAGGTATGGAATGGCCATCATATTCAGTCTATAGCCTACTTTTGGCACACAGCTTTCAATCTGAGTGGATCCTCCCAACATTCTCTACTAAGTGTTCCTTTCTGTATCTCAGCTGCCTTTTTTCCCCAGCATGTGAGGCCAGTTTCCAAGCTGTGGGGCAAATCTTCTGGTTCTTACTCTACTACTCTCGGGTGTTAGACTCCCATTCTACTACTTTATATTCCACATATGAGTGCGATCTTTCTATGTTTGTCTCTCTCTTTTTGACTCATTTCACTTAAATGATAATATCCATGTTGTCCACTTATATGCAAATTCCATGACTTCATCTTTTCTAACAGCAGCACAGTATTCCATTGTGTAGATATACCAAAGTTTTTTAACCAGTCATCTCTTTTGGGCACTCTGGTTTTTTCTAGATTTTGGCTATTGTAAACAGTGCTGCAATGAACATACAAATGCAGATGTCATTTCTACTATACCCGGTTGCTTCTTCTCGATAGACTCGGATAGCAAAGTTGCAGGCTATAAAATCAATACCCAGGGGCTGGAGTGATAGCACAGCAGGTAGGGCGTTTGCCTTGCACGCTGCCGACCCGGGTTCAAATCCCAGCATCCCATATGGTCTCCTGAGCACCTCCAGGGGTGATTCCTGAGTGCATGAGCCAGAAGTAACCCCTGTGCATTGCTGGGTGTGACCCAAAAGGCAAAAATTAATAAATAAATAAATAAAATCAATACCCAAAAGTCCATGGCTTTCCTATACGCAAATTATGAGAGAGAAGTGACATGATAAAAGCAATCCCATTCACAATTGGACCTCAAAATATCAAGTACCTGGGAGTCAGCTTAACTAAGGAGGTAAAGGACTTGTATGGAAAAGAGCTCCTATTCGTAAGGTCAGGTTGATACCTCTGACTCTACTGATTATTGGCAATATCGATGCTCTTTTGCTATAGAAGCAAGATCAGAGATGATTTTAAAGGCAGACAGGAGCTGGAGAGATGGGACAGCAGGTGGGACACTTGACTTTCCTGAGGCCAAACCAGCTCGATCCCCGCAACCCCTATAGTCTCCTGTGCATCACCAGGAGTAATTCCTGAGTGCAGAGTCAGGGTGAGCCCTGAGAACCACAGGGTGTGAACAAAAGAAAAAATAAGAATAAAAAGGCAATGAGAATGGAGCATAATAGTGAGAGAAGGTTGAGGAGAGGGGTATGCATATTGGACCCAATAGAAATAGAACTGTAGTTGGGAAGCACCAGAGGGAGTGGAGGATGAAGAACTAGCAGTGTCCTTCAGGCAGGAGACACGTGCAGACAGGACCAACTCTTGTCCCTAGTTTGACGCCTTAAGAACACACAAAAAAGAAATAGTGTGAAATCCCCTTGTAGGAGGAAAAGTCTATGCTTATATTTTAACAGATAACACCTACTAATGTACTCTGGGTCCTGCTATGGCTTGGCTTCATCTGGAGTAAACTTCATTTTCCTGATAAAGACCCCAAACCACCTCAAACAGATCTCAGCTGGAAATCACAGGGAAATCTGAGGAAGAAAGGACAGGCCGAATTGGCCTGAGGACTTAGTCTGGGATTTACGGTACCAACTTTATCCTGAACCTCAGAGAACTTTGTATGCCAAGTGTGAGACCCTTAATGTTTTATGGTAATCTATGAGTGTTTTAATCTTTATATTTGTGTTTTCCTAGAAATCAGAATTCTAAGATGTCTCCTGGTTAATTTCTAATGTGAAGTGAACCCTTGCCCAATGAATATGTTGTAAGAACTTTAGTTGTGAGCCTCTTTAAAGTTTTTTGAATATCTATAGAATTGACCTAATGCTTTTGAAATAGCACTGCAAGTAATTTTGTCATGTTAAATGAGATGATTGGTAACTAGTGTCCAAATTTGGGAGGTTATGTTGTACTAAGTTCAGTAAAATAAGAGTTTAAACTTGTGGGATGACTATAAGGAATATAGATGTATGTCTTAAGTCAGAAAGATAATGGATGCAGATCTCATCAGTTGGAAAAAGGCAAGGAATCCTGTTAAAGTGAAGTTGATTTTGAAATGGGTTGAAGGAAAGTTTCAGGACAGAATGAATATAAAGGAATTTTGTGTAGAAGGTTTGAAGTTGTGTTTGAAGGAAAGAAATTGATCACTGCTTTAAGAAACTCTTTAAATCAAATGAAGAACTGTTCTAGTACTCCCAGTACAGTGCTTTTATTAATGGGAAGTCAAGGTTTTCAACATAGGATTGAATGGGTTAAATACGATGTTAAATTGTACACTTTTCCTCTACAGATTTTAGCTCCTTTGACTAGGACCCACAACAAATGGGTGTGTTGTATCTTACTGTGAGTAAAGTGAGATGTTTGCTTTTCTCTTCTTTTGTACCTTCAGTATGTTTTTGATGTTTCATGGCACTGTGTTGGTTTGCATAAATTCAGATAAAAGTCTTTCCTCTCTGTAATAGGGTCTACCCCTCATGCAGACAGGAAAATCAGTTATGGGACCCCAAAACCCACTTTCAGGGAAACAGCAAGGGATTAGTCTAAATGACAGGAGCATGTCTTTAACAGGTACTGTTTCAAGTACTCTACAAACCTCAGGGAGACCCTAGAGGCAGGCCGGCTCAAGAAAAGAATGGAAATCATCACTGCTATGGAGAATGAGGAATCCGGAAATCTATGTGACTGACACGGCCTGGCTTACTCTCAGCATCAAGAAAAACCCTGGAAACTAGGATCTCACCCAGCCCTGAAGAAGGGAGGGGAGGGACTCCTTTCTGCCAGGATGCCTCTATGGCAAATGAGGCTCAAGGTCACCTCCAGTTCAACCTGAAGACCTGAAGCCATCCAGTTTATCGTGGGACATTTATGGCCAGGCCTGGGTAACTCTGACGTGCCACATAAGATTAATGCCGGTATTGGTATGCCTCCTGTCTTTAGCCACCCCCCAGGACTTCTCAGTAAGTTATGGGGTACCCCAAATGGAGAGTTCTCCAATCTTGCTGTGTGTATGCAAAAGAACAAGTCAGATTTGTTAAGCCATCAGGCAAATTTTAAAATGAAGGTGGAGAGAAAACCATGTTTTTGTAACTTGCTTTTTAAAGAATCAGATTCAAATTCTACAGAGTGATCTAGTAAATGTATTCTAATCTTGATCTAAAAGGTATCCCTTTTGAGTCATTCAGTACAATGTGTTTTGCTGACTGTAAAGTAAGCAACCTAGTCTTTGGGACTCAATGTTGAAGATGCTGTCACTAGTCTGACCAGGGTATTGGAAGCCAGAGCTTAGACTGTGTGTCAGGTGAGTGAAGAGGTTTATAGCAGAGAGAAAACCACAAGATTCACATCACTAAGGTCTTTGTTTTTTTCTTTTGGCTACACCCAGCGTTGCTCAGATTTTTTCCCTCTGGTTCTGCACTCAGGGATCCTACCAGACAGTGATCAGGAGACTCTAGGGGATGCCAGGAATGGAACCCACATTGGTTGCTCACTAAGCAAGTGCCCTACCTGTTGTACTATATTACTCTTACGCCTCACGAAGGTTTCTTTGTTTTTGTTTTTGGCCTTTATGGATCACACCTGGTGATACTCTGGGGTTGTTCTACTCTGCACTCAGGAATTACTCCTGGTGGTGCTCAGGGGACTGTATGGGATTCCAGTTCCAATTCTTGCATCATTGGGCCTGAGGGGGCCAAAGTGGGGCTTTAGGGTCACTTCCATGCAGATAAGCACCCAGGCCCCTGAGCCGGAAGTTGGGGTGGGAGAGAGAGACTGCTCGGAAGAGTCCGTGGACTTCCAGCCTCCTCAACTCTGTTAGCAACTGAACGCCCACCCTCCCCAGGATGACACTGTCCCTGTCTGTGTAACATATATTCATTGTATGTTCCTCAATGCTCACTCCATTCTCTCTAAAGGAACACGAAAACTTCTCCTGACTACTTTCTATCAATATTCACTCTTCCTACTTCACAAGAAAATTTCTTTTTTTTTTTTTGGTGGTGGTGGGGGTGGGTAGAACACTTGGCAGTTTTACTTCAGATTTTACACTTATTGTTAATAGAACCCACCATTTAAATATATAAAAATTGAACAAATAGCGATCTAGTGCACTGTCGCACTGTAGCACTGTCATCCTGTCCTGTTGTTCATGGATTTGCTCGAGCGGGCAACAGTAACGTCTCCATTGTGAGACTTGTTACGAGTTTTGGCATATCAAATACATCATGGGCTCTTGCCAGGCTTTGCTATGCAAGCGGGATACTCTTGGTAGCTTGCTGGGCTCTCTGAGAGGGACGGAGGAATCAAACCCGGGTCGGCCGTGTGCAAGGCAAATGTCCTACGCTCTGTGCTATCTCTCGAGTCCAACAATCTAGTGCATACAATGTAAATACATGTACTATTAATAATTTTATATTCATTGTTAATGTAACATGCGATGTAAATGTACAGGATTTGAACAAAGAAATCTAGTATATAACTCTTTGGTTTTCACTTTTTTAGCCAAAGCTCCTGGAGGTACTCAGAGGACCAAATGGGATTTGGGGGACCAAATCCAGACCTGCTGTGTGCAATTGCCCTACCTGCTGTACTATCACTTCAGTCCCTCAATCCAGTACAAGGTTTAAGTCAGTCACAAATTTTCAGCCCCATGTCCTATTGTGTGGAAAACTGCAGACCGTTGGTAATCTGCCCATTACCTAGATTCTAACTTCAGAGACTGGGATGCAGACAGGTGCCAGTGCACAGCTATAAGAAGCTTAAAGAACATTAGTTTAAATAATACAAGCACTGTGACAGTCTTTATTAGAATTCAGCTTTCCTTTATTATAGGATTCTAAAAATAATATTTAAAAAGTGCATGATTCCCGGGGCTGGAGCAATAGCACAGCGGGTAGGGCGTTTGAAATTTAAAAAAGTACATGATTCCTTTGGGCGATTTTGTTTAGGAAAGGTTAGAGATAAAACATTGTTAGGAATAAGTTAGCTGTACAGAGGCTCAAATTAGAAGAGGACAAATACTGGGTAAATACTAAACATGAGCTCATAAGAAGCAATTTGACTTAAATCATCTCCTTTGTATCTTCACCATTTCACTAATTCTGTGTGTCAATCCCATGACCCAGGTCCTATCTCAGTAGTTTTGCAACATTCTCATGTAACCTGCTACCTGCGCCTGAACAGCAGGTTCAGGCGCAGGGCTCATGTTCTCCCAAAATACATTGACGACTGCTGAATCTTCTTCCACTCAGGCCTGCGGAGACCAGAGAAACTGATCACATTTCTCAAGCATGCTTTGTACCAAGGCTCTGAAGTCGCAAAGGAAAGAAACAGGCACATTTACTTCTCATTTTCACATTTACAAAAACCTTAACATACGGGGATGGAAGATAGCTCTAAGGGCAGGAGTGCTTGTCCATCAAGTTTGACCCCCAGTACCACAGAAGGCCAGGCAAGGCTGGGCTTAGTCCTGGTGGCCTCACACCACTGCTTGGCAGGCCCTCCTGCACAAAGAAAACCAAACAAACTAAAAGCCTATGAGGAATTGAAAAAGCTACTGATTCTGTGCGTTTAAAAAATGCAATCAATGGCCAGATAAGACAAAGGTCAGGGCCCTGGCCTTGCACAATACCACCCCGGGTTCTATTCCAAGCCCCCTATATGCTTCCCCAAAAACCCTGCCAGGAATGACTCCTTTTTAAAAATTTTTTTAATCACTGTGATGTACAGTTACTAGGTTATGAACTTTTGTGTCTGCATTTCACTCATACAGTGATCGTTTACCATCCCTCCACTAGTGCCTAATCTCCTCCACCAATGATCCCAGTATCCCTCTCACCATCCCTACACAAACAGCCACCACCCCAACCTAAACCTCTTCAGATGCGTATTCCCTTTTGTTCTCACTCTTTTTTGGGTGTTGTAGTTTGCAGTAGAGGTATTGAGTGGTCTTCATATTCGGTGTATAGCCTACTTTCAGCTCGAATTTTACAACCAAAATGGGCTCTCTCAACATCCTCTACTTGGTGTTCCCTTCTCTAACTGAGATACCAGGAATGACTCTTCAGCACCGGCCCAGAAGTAAGTCCTGAGAAAAGCCAGGTGTTGCTAAAAAACTTAAGGAAAGAAAGAAAAAAAGAAAGAAAGAAAGAAAGAAAGAAAGAAAGAAAGAAAGAAAGAAAGAAAGAAAGAAAGAAAGAAAGAAAGAAAGAGAGAAAGAAAGAGGCTATGGGCTATAATTATAATATATCAAGTAAAGCGTTCACCCCGCATGCAGCCAACCTGAGTTTGATCCCATACCACATGGTCCTAAAACACTGACAGTTTACTTGCAGAGTGAAGATCTAGGAGTAACCCCTGGGTATCAACAGGTTTGGTACCAAAGACAAACAAAAAATATAATCAATAGAGTGAAAAGGTATCCTATAGGAAAGGACTTCTGTCTTATATCCTGTACCCAGGATATATAACGAACTCATCTGACCAAAAACAAATAAGGGTCAAAACAGATGGCACATTGGGTGGGGAGCTTGCCTTGTAAGTGGCTGACCAGGGTTGAATCCCTAGAATCCCATATCAGTAGAACTGTGATTCTTAGGGGGCTATTTGGAGGAGATAACTAAAAATTATTGCTGAATGGGTATGAAGCTCCAGTTTGTTGAAGAGATATAAAGGAATTAAAAGTTTCAGAGACTGGAGTGATAGTCCAGTGGGTATGGCTGGTTTGATTTACGGCATCTGATATGGTCCTTGAGCACCACCAGGAGTAATTCCTGAGTGTAGAGCCAGGAGTAGCCCCTGAGCATTGCCGGGTGTGACCAAAATAGGGAAAGAAAAGTTTAGTTCTGCAAGATGTAAAGATTAGAAACTGGCTGTGTAATTTTAATCATGTGAATATACTTTACAATACTTAACAATGGGTAAGACGGTGATTTTGGTATCATTATTTTACCAACCATAAAATACAAAAAGTGGGACTGAGATAACTAGCTATTCGGTACTAAGAAAACTCTTCTGCATTTTCTGTCCGCCCCAGGACTGCTCTGGGCTACTGTCAGATCATTGCTTGGAGGACTGTGTAGCTAGAGCACGCAGAAGAGCCAGTGCTTGCTGTGCACCTGTCCCCTAAGCAGTTCCCCAGGCCTCGTCCGCCTCCCGCCACAGCGCCCCCTGCCGCCCGCGGGTCGTGCGGCTTTAGCAGCGCTCTGTGTCTACTATGGGACTCGCCCCTAGGTTCCAGGTCTGGGGAACTATTTTTTTTTTTCAGGATATTTTCTCACTTTATTAATTTTTTTGAATGAGTATTTTATCGTGTTTTCAGAGACTTGTTCCCATTCCGTATTTCAAGACCAATCCCACGACCATGACACCTTCCCACCACCATTATTTTGGATTTCCCCCCCCATACACACCACCACCCAAGCCTCCCCCTAGCAGATGCTAAATTACTTATTTTGAAAATGCTTAGAATGAAGAGTATGAGATGTTGCTCGTGGAATTCTAAAATAGTTTGGGGTTGGAGGCACCTCTGCGGCCTGCTACTCTATTCCAAGATTCATTTGTTGACGTGGGGACTGGAGTCATAGTACAGCTGGCAAGGCACTTGTGGTACACACTGCCGACCCACATTCCGTTCCTAAAACTCTCTATGGTCCCCTGAGACCAGTCAGGAGTGATTACTGAGCACTAAGCAAGGAGTAGGGCCTGAGCACCACCAGATGCCCCAATCCCCACATATTCCTATTTTAATTTGGTTATTAGAATTTTCTGGGATGCTCATGGTATATCCCTATAGTACAAATAGGCTCATGTACTCAGGAAATGTCCCCTACTATTTTATACCCAGACACCAACAACAACTTGGATTTCACAAACCTTTATTAAACACTTGCTGCTCTCTTTATCAAGTATCAAGTGCTAAAAATTAGTATTCAATGTAGGTTCAATACTCGAATTTAGGTCAGGAGCTGTCCTGCCCCGCTGAGGCTCACAGCCGGGTCTCCTGAGAGCAGGTGAGGATGAAACTCAGTACTTCCTAGACAGGCCTCAATGCCGGAAGATATTGACGTCTTCATCAATCCAGTCCCATTCATTGGCAAATTGGTCATCCATGGAATCTTTCTGTCCGTGGCCACTGTCTCCATGGTTTAAAGTCTGTGCTTCTTGGGTAAGTCTCTCTGAATCCCTGGAACAGAGTGCAGGAGAAAAAGATAAACCAGGGGTAGAAGAGCAATATTCCCACCTTCGCATCTCTCTCCCTTTCCAGGGAGCCAAGAAGAGAGAAGCTGTAGGATTGGCCCTGCGGGGGCATTGCCCAGCTCTGCCCACACTGACCCCTGTGTGCTGGGAGAACAGCCCTGAGCTGTGGGTGGGACTCGCCCTCCCCCTGGCCTTATTCTCACTCTCTCAGACACTCCCATCTCTCCTTGGGCACAGAGGAGAGTGGCAGAGGGGAAGACCACTCCCTCCACCGACACCCTGCTGAACACAGTTAGAATTTTCTGACCCTTCTCACCCACCCCTGCACCCTTACCTGGTCACTTTGTCTGCTGAGACACCGCCAGGGCCCCTTGGTTCAGCAACATAGTTCATTAGGGCAAGGATCAATCTGCCTAAATTTTCGTTCTCGACCTCTTGCATGAATTTGTGGGCTCGGTAGGGTCCCACCATGGCCTCTGGAACTAAAAGAAAGTGATGAAACGCAGAAGATCACGATGCGGGGAATTACATTTAAAATGCTCCTGCCCAGATTTCAAGAGCTTGGGACAAAGCACCTGGAAGCAGATGGGCTTTGAAATGAAGGTCCCTTTCCCCTCCCTCTGGTTACCATTGAGAAACTCAATACAAGACTGATTCTGTGTGTCCCCCTCTGACCCCTGTTGCTGCTTTGACGATGGCTGTGTGTGGAGTATACACCCCAACCCTTGTACTATCTCCCATCTCTCTTTGGACTATGCTCTGTTACCCCCTTGTGCCTCAGTTTCTCTGTTAAGAGATGCCTGCATCAGGGATGGAGCAATAGCACAGCGGATAGGGCCTTTGCCTTTTACTCGGCTGACACATGTTTTATTCCCAGCATCCCATATGGTCCCCTGAGCACCGCCAGGAGTAATTCCTGAGTGCAGAGCTAGGAGTAACTCCTGTGCATTGCCCAGTGTGGTCCAAAAAGCAAAAAATAAATAAATGAATAAATAAATAGAAGAGAGAGATGCCTACCTCAAAGGATCCAAGGATTACGACATGAAGATAAAAATGAGCTTTTTCGCACTTGAAAACTACTAAATGACTCATTTGCATTTGAAAACTTTAAAATGGCTTCGCCTTATTAAAAATTCTATTATTTTGACTGTACTACTGAGGCTTCAGCCAGAGAAGTAGGAGAGGCACTTGCCCTGCACGCAGCTGACCTGGTTTGATGAGCACTACAACAGAGATTCCCCCCAAGATTCACTAGGACTGACACCTGAGCATAGAGCCAGGAGGAAGCCCTGAGCACACTCAGGTGTGGCCCCACCCCATTACCATAAACTTTAAGAGTGAAAGAATTGGAAACCTAATTCCTAGGTTTGACAAAGTCACTTCAGAGAGCATCAAAATGCTTAGCTCGAACCTCGATTAGGGAGCAGTAGGTCCTTCTTTGCATTATTTAAGGAACCTCTCAGCAAGAGCCCAGAGGGTAGGGCATTTGCCTTGCACGTGGCCAATCTGGGTTCAATTCCTGCACCCCTCTCAGAGAGCCCGGCAAGCTACCAAAAGCATTTCCCCCACAAGGCAGATCTTGGCAAGCTACCCTTGGCGTATTTGATGTGCCAAAAGTAGTACCAAGTCTCACAATGGAGATGTTACTGGTCCCTGCTCGAGCAAATCGATGAGCATCAAAATGGTAGTGACAGTGATTTAAGGAACAAGCATCTCTGAATTCCAACTCTCATCCTCAATCCTGTTAAAACCTGGGCGACCAACTTTATGTGCCCTGGGGTCTACAGGTATCCACAGAAGAGGAAAAAAAACTGGTAAAATGCTGGGGTAAAATCCTTCCTCAGGGTTGAGTGATAGTTCTGTGGGGAAGGCACTCACCTTGCATGTGGCAAAACCCGGTTAGGTTTCCAGTATCCCATATGGGCCCCTCCCCCGACCCGTCCCCGCATCACCAGGATTAATTTCTGAGTGCAGAGCTAGGAGTAACCCATGATAAGCCTTTGGTGTAAACCCTCCCAACCCAACCCGGCAAAAAAAAAAAATCAGAACTTCCTGTCTATCCACTGGGGGACCGTGTCCTCTGCTATGGAAACTACAGGGGACAGCCTCGTTACAGACCCTGACCCCCAATATCCCCGGGGCCTTACCTTCACCAAAATCCCTCATGAATGAGAACCAACTTTGGCTGCTGACGCAGAGAAACAAAGAGCAGAAAATGACGGCTGTGGACAATTGCATCTTGCTGTAGGTACACAAGCAACAATGAGGCAATTCAGGCTGTTGCTCTGTAAGATTGACCCAGGCTCACATTCTGCAAAGAACTTCCACTTACATGCATAGACTGGCATGTAGATAGATAATAGATGTGGAGAGATATGTCCTGATCATCTAAGACACATTTAGAATATTTATTCTTTGTTTCTACTTGTTTCTTCAGAATCCTAGTGCTTTTCTAGGATTTACTAGAGGCTTGATACTCACAGCAATTACACTGGGCTTTCAGTGTAAACCGTTGTCCATTCCTAGCATCCCTCCTCAGCTCTGAGATCTAACTGCATAGCAGGTTTTCCTGGATCCATGGGAGGATCCTAACTCTGAAATAGCCCCTGAGTTTAAAACTCCACCAATATTTGTGGTGTGTCTCCTCTAGCCACCACTGGCTGCCCATCGCAGGCACAAACAACATAATTTCTAATGATTTTCGAGACTGAAATGTATTCGGGGGGGCTGGGGAGTTACCTCAAAGGGCTGGGGCACCAGCTTTGCTCCCGCAGGTGCTCCAGCATTTTGAACTTGGGCTGGGAGAGGGGGTTATCTGTACACTGTCAAAGTGACCCTGCTGACACGAACACAATTTCTGAGCAGAGTCACAGTGCACTGGTTGAGCGGTCCCCAGAAGCCTGAATAGTGCTGGGAGGTCCAGCAACAACAATGCCAAAACGGGTAGCCCATCTGAGGAGACCCAATGGTCAGAAAGTTCAGTCAGGAAGGATGCAGCCCAAGAATGCTGCTGAGGAAGAGGATTGCCCCCCACCCCCACATACAGAAGGAAACTTGGAATGTTCTAGAGCCTCACCTTTGCTGTCTCTTCCTGCTGAGTCTCCTGGTGCGGCCCAGCAGTCTGTGCTATCTGCTGGGGAAGGTGTCTCTGCTATATATACAGACACTTGTTCACAGAGCACATGGGAAGAGAGGGTTGAGGCAAAACAGTGCGTTTGGGGAAACCCCTTGTGTGCAGAGCACACATTCCCTGATTGCACAAATTGGGAGATGTCCCATGTGTGCAAGATGGAGTTCTGCTGCCAATTTCTGAAGTTCTTGTAAATCTGCTCGAGCCTTTCTGGAAAGGTCTGTGAAGGTCATGGCTGGGAGCTTTTGCAGGTAGGTGGTTGGGCAGCATGGTTTGACAGGGCTTTGTAAGCAAGGAATTAGTGTGCAAAGGAGATCTGCTCTCACCGGGGGAGACCTCACCAAGTACTAAAGTCGGTGGACGCCACGAGTGGCTCATTTGGAGTGGGGAGGTGTGGGACGGTCTCTTTCTCTTGATCTGCCTCTTCCACACAGGACCCAGGGCTGTCTCACTTGCAAAAAGGAATTTCAGGAGTAGACAAGCAGTGAAGTAAAACAGTTAAAATTTGGAGGATCTTGAAGGTGTGGAGGAAAAGAGAGCGAGCAAGTGAAAGAGACAGAGAGAGGGAGAAAGAGACAGAGAGATGCATTCAAGAGAGAACGCGATCTTCTCGAAGGGGGGAGAAATATGGGTTCTTTTCATGTTTTGTTGGAACTCATGGGGCCTCCTCAATCACTGTAAAGGTCATTCCTTACACATTGGTGAAAATCTAGACTACAAATATTCCGGGAAGAATTCTTCTTTTGAGCCTGAGCAATTAGATAGCATGTGGTGCACTTGGATTGCACACATTGACCAAAGTTCAATCCCTGGGTTGAAAATATGATGATGTCCTTCCACTTATTGCTGTCCAGTAGTCCAGTAGATCTCTTAAGCTCTGTTCATTTTGAAGGGGAGTTGGGTTTGGCCACACCTGGAGGTGCTCAGGCCTCACTCCTGGCTCTGTGCTCAGGAATCACTCCTGGTGGCGATCAGAGGACCCTGTGAGATGCTGGGGATCTAACTGGAGTCAGCACAAACAAGGATCGAGTTTTAATCCCTGGAATCTCTACAGCCCATCTCTCCATTGAAAGTCTATTTTTATTTTCGCTCATATGTATTGATGCTATTGTTTACCTTCTCCTGGAGGTCGCAGATCTGAGCTTTGGCTCCTTCCTTTATGTCCTTGAGTCTCTTGCACCTGTATCTTTTTAAATGTCAGCCACTGTAGATTTCCTCTCTGCTGAATGACTGCTCTCCTATTTCTTGGGGGGGGGGGTGTTTAGTGTACACTCAGTGGTACTAATGGGCTACTCTCTACACTGTGCTCAGCGATTGCTCCTGGAGGTGTTCAAGAGAAGAGATAGTGCCAGAGACCAAACCAGGCTCAGCTGCATGCAAGACAACCCTCAACTCCTCTACTATCCCCAACCTTTTCATATTTTTTATCTTTTTGGGTCACACCCGAAGATGCCCAGGGGTGGCTCTTGGCTCTGCACTCAGGAATTACCCCTGGTGGTGCTCAGGAGACCATGTGGAATGCTGGAAATGAACCCAGGTGGGCCACCTGCAACGTAAATGCCCTACCCACTGTGCTATCTCTCCAGACCCTTGTTTTTTTGTTTTTTCTCTTTGGGTCACACCTGGCGATGCACTCAGGAATTACTCTGGGTGGTGCTTGGGGGACAGTGTGAGATGCTGGGAATCAAACCTGGGGTTACTGCATGCTAGGCCAACACAATACCCGCTGTGCTTTCGCTCTAGCCCCACATTTTTTTTTAATTTATTTATTTTTAATTAGAGAATCACCGTGAGGGTACAGTTACAGATTTATACACTTTTGTGCTTATACTTCCCTCATACAAAGTTTGGGAACCCATCCCTTCACCAGTGCCCATTCTCCACCACCCGTAAACCCAGTGTCCCTCCCACCCTCCCCAATCCCATCTCTCCCCCACCCCACCCTGCCACTGTGGCAAGGCATTCCCTTCTGTTTTCTCTCTCTAATTAGCTGTTGTGGTTTGCAATAAAGGTGTTGAGTGGCCGCTGTGCTCAGTCTCTAGCCCTCATTCAGCCCGCAACTCCCTTCCCCCACATGGCCTTCGACTACAATGTAGTTGGTGATCGCTTCTCTGAGTTGACCTTTCCCCGGAACGTGAGGCCAGCCTCGAAGCCATGGAGTCAACCTCCTGGTACTTATTTCTAGAGTTCTTGGGTGTTAGTCTCCCACTCTGTTATTCTATATACCATAGATGAGTGCAATCTTTCTATGTCTGTCTCTCTCTTTCTGACTCATTTCACTCAGCATGAAACTTTTCATGCCCATCCACTTAACTACAAAATTCTTGACCTCCTTTTTTCTAACAGCTGCATAGTATTCCATTGTATAGATGTACCAAAGTTTCCTCAACCAGTCATCCGTTCTGGTAGCCCCACATTTTTTTGAACAGTAAATACCTCTATTAGTCAAATGAAAAATGGAGGTAGTTGTACATGGTAAATGTAATGTGCTCACGGATGACCCCTTTCCACCAAAATCCTGCTCACTTCTGAGTTTCAATGCAATTATACAAATTGAAAAACTTTGTTCTGAGAACACCATGTTATGTCCTAGTAGGTTATGTCCTTCCTCCTTGGTTTACAGCCACAACCTCTCAACTTGTCTAAAATTGTTTTATCCAGAAGACCACCCAGATCTCGGGATCCATATTAGCGGGTCATCTCCCTCATCTCGGCCCTTGCTTTAAACAAATGAATGAGCAGCACTTGCCTCTTCTGGCACATTTTTCATACACAGAAGATGGTGCTGGTATCTGGGAGTGGTCCTGTCAGGTTTAGGGGTAGTGACACCAGCTCCAAATCCTCAACAGCATCTTGGTGCTGCAATATATCAAAAGGATCAACATTCCAATTCCTAGGAGAGCAAGTTTTAATGGTATCTCGGTGTATTAGCTTCACGGGACTGAGGTTACCCCACCTGTTCTACAAGGCATGCCATTGTCATTTCTTGCTGAGTGAGACATTTCCTGACATAATAAACCAGGACGATTAGAGACATTTGGCACAGAATAGCCCAAGGCATTGAATACATAGGAGTGCAGCCATACACACATGTCTTTAAGTCCCCAAACAAAGCAATCCTTGATTGGCATTTTGATAGAACTGTCCGATGTGTGCCGGGTATAGATGACAGTGTATAGGCTGGATACCCAGAGGTGGCAGCTGCCAAAATGCCAGCCTTTCTAAAGTACAAGCACCATACTCCTAATTGTATCACACACACAATTCTTTTTTTTTTCTTTTTGGGTCACACCCGGCGATGCACAGAGGTTACTCCTGATTCTGCACTCAGGAATTACTCCTGGCGGTGCTCAGGTGACCATACGGGATGCTGGGATTTGAACCCAGATAGGCCGGATGCAAGACAAATGCCCTACCCGCTGTGCTATAACTCCAGCCCCCCACACATACAATTCTTTATGTCAGTTCATATTGGTAGGACAAAGGGTAAGAGATACACAGCTGAGGAGTTGGGGGCCATATGTTGGATATGCAGTCAGCCCGCACACTTAGCCTGTGGGGTGCTGTGGATTGAACCCAGGTTGGCTGTGTGCAGGGTTAAGTGCCTTAGCCGCTGTACTATCACTCTGGTCCTGTTCTGCTAAAGAAATGTCTGAGACCCCCATTAAGTCTCAGCTTTCCAAGCAGGAGATGTTTCTTGCTTGACTGCACACTGGCAGCTTTTGTAACCTTATCTTAAGCTTGATTTACCCAGGACAGGATCCAGATCTTACACAGCAGGGGAAAGCTAAGAACCAGGCTGTAGAATTTTCAGACCCTGTGTTTTGGGAACCTTTGATGTAAGCTCTAGAGTATTCACTGCATCTCCAGTATGGAAAAGGGGATGCGAATTCCTCTCAATTTTCAGCAAGCCCTCGTTTGCCAGGATAGCTTTAGGGTTTCTGCTGTGGTAAGCTTTGTGACCAGATGTCCTCGTTGGATGTAGTGTGTGACAGGAAGGTCCACTGTCAAACAAGTAGCCTCTGCCACTGCTCCACCCAAAAAAAAGCTGTTTCTAGGTAAGCAGGAAACTGTGACTCCCTGTTGCCTCCAAGCCTCTCACAGTTGAGAGGAAAACAGTCCACTGAAGGGGAGTGAATGGTTTCATAAGGGCGTTTGAAATCATTGTCACTGGGCAAAGCTTGTATGATGCTCCGCACACATGCACTATGGGGGATTCCATCATATTCCCTCTATCCCTTGATTGTTTTTGTCAGTGGAAAGTGTGGGACCCTTTTCTCCTGGCCTCCTCATGCAACCATTTGCATAGGAACTTCAAGATTGTTGTGGGAGGAGAAAATGTCTGGGCTGAATCTGCTGGACCAGGGCCCCAATGAGCTCTAGTGCTCCTTCACGTGAGGGTTAGTTATTTTTGTGATTCTCTCTCTCATTACTAAGTCATTAGCAGTGGGCTTTGTGAGTGGACCCCTGGTACCAGTACTCACGTTTCCATATTCTCATAATCCTCTGGGGCCCCCTCAAATATGAATCCTGATATAGCTTCCCTGTCTCCCACCGAGAGACATCGTCAATTACCAAATGCACCTTTGGTGTAAGGAGACTTCATGGGGTGTTCTCCGTGATGACTTTTCTTATGCAGGATCACTTTGGGGTCATCTGTGTGCTGGCTGCCCTCCGCTTCGGGCCGTCCACTGGCCGCTGCTGAGAGCCCATGGGCCGCATGGGCCGGCTGTGCCCTGGCAGGCAGCAGGACTGAAAATCTCCAGATTCACCTTTTAGTTTTTTTTTTAATCAAACTATTTTAAACTTGTTTTATTCTTCCTCTGATATTACTGAACCGAACAGAAAGAGAATTCTTGTTTTCAAATCTCCTCGGGCAGTTTTTTTTTTACCCGGTCACACCCGAAAATGCAAAGGGGTTACTTAATCCTGCTCATGCACTGAGGAATTACTCTTGGCGGTGTACGGGGAGGACCATATGGGATGTTGGGAAATGAACCCAGCTTTTCATGCCTACATGCAAGGCAAATGCCCTACCCGCTGTGCTATCACTCCAGTCCCTCCTTGGGCAGTTTGAACAGTTCAAAATAGCTGAGGACTGCCCAGGGCCAGATAAATGCCTATTAACATCACCATCACCACCACCACCACCATCATCATCATCATCATCATCATCATCATCATCATCATCATCATCATCACCACCATTTTGTTTCTGGTGCTACATTGGCATTTGTCATGGACCTCAAGTTCAAATTAGGCGAGCAATGAACAGGGGTCCGATTTTATTTTATTTTTTTTTATTTTTAAAATTCTTACTGGTGAATCACCATGAGGAACAGTTACAAACTTAAGAACTTTCATGTTTGCATTTTGCTTACATCCCTCCACCAGTGCCCAATCTTCTCCACCAATGTTCCCAGTATCCCTTCCACCACCCCCACCCCAACCCCACCAGCACACCCAGTCTCTGCGGCAGGGCATTCCCTTTTGTTCTCTCTCCTGTTGGATATTGTAGTTTGCAATAGAGGTATGGAATGGCCATCATATTCAGTCTATAGCCTACTTTTGGCACACAGCTTTCAACCTGAGCGAATCCTCCCAACATTCTCTACTAAGTGTTCCTTTCTGTATCTCAGCTGCCTTTTTCCCCAGCATGGGAGGCCAGTTTCCAAGCTGTGGGGCAAATCTTCTGGTTCTTACTCTACTACTCTCGGGTGTTAGAGTCCCATTCTACTACTTTATATTCTACATATGTGTGCGAACTTTATATGTCTGTCTCTCTCTTTTTGACTCATTTCACTTAAATGATAATATCCATGTTGTCCACTTATATGCAAATTCCATGACTTCATCTTTTCTAACAGCAGCATAGTATTCCATTGTGTAGATATACCAAAGTTTTTTAACCAGTCATCTCTTTTGGGCACTCTGGTTTTTTCTAGATTTTGGCTATTGTAAACAGTGCTGCAATGAACATACAAATGCAGATGTCATTTCTACTATACCCGGTTGCTTCTTCTCGATAGACTCGGATAGCAAAGTTGCAGGCTATAAAATCAATACCCAGGGGCTGGAGTGATAGCACAGCGGGTAGGGCATTTGCCTTGCAAGCGGCCGACCTGGGTTCAAATCCCAGCATCCCATATGGTCCCCTGAGCACCGCCAGGGGTGATTCCTGAGTGCATGAGCCAGAAGTGACCCCTGTGCATTGCTGGGTGTGACCCAAAAAGCAAAAATAAATAAATTAATAAAATCAATACCCAAAAGTCCATAGCTTTCCTATACGCAAATTATGAGAGAGAAGAAGTGACATGATAAAACCAATCCCATTCACAATTGGACCTCAAAATATCAAGTACCTGGGAGTCAGCTTAACTAAGGAGGTAAAGGACTTGTACGGAAAAGAGCTCCTATTTGTAAGGTCAGGTTGATACCTCTGACTCTACTGATTATTGGCAATATCGATGCTCTTTTGTTGGAGAAGCAAGATCAGAGATGATTTTAAAGGGAGACAGCTGGCTGGAGAGATGGGACAGCAGGTGGGACACTTGACTTTCCTGAGGCCAAACCAGCTCGATCCCCGCAACCCCTATAGTCTCCTGTGCATCACCAGGAGTAATTCCTGAGTGCAGAGTCAGGGTGAGCCCTGAGAACCACAGGGTGTGAACAAAAGAAAAAATAAGAATAAAAAGGCAATGAGAATGGAGCATAATAGTGAGAGAAGGTTGAGGAGAGGGGTATGCATATTGGACCCAATAGAAATAGAACCGTAGTTGGGAAGCACCAGAGGGAGTGGAGGATGAAGAACTAGCAGTGTCCTTCAGGCAGGAGACACGTGCAGACAGGACCAACTCTTGTCCCTAGTTTGACGCCTTAAGAACACACAAAAAAGAAATAGTGTGAAACCCCCTTGTAGGAGGAAAAGTCTATGCTTATATTTTAACAGATAACACCTACTAATGTTCTGGCTCCTGCCTTGGCTTGGCTTCATCTGGAGTAAACTTCATTTTCCTGATAAAGACCCCAAACCACCTCAAACAGATCTCAGCTGGAAATCACAGGGAAATCTGAGGAAGAAAGGACAGGCCAAATTGGCCTGAGGACTTAGTCTGGCATTCACGGTACCAACTTTATCCTGAACCTCAGAGAACTTTGTATGCCAAGTGTGAGATCCTTAATGTTTTATGGTAATCTATGAGTGTTTTAATCTTTATATTTGTGTTTTCCTAGAAATCGGAATTCTAAGATGTCTCCCTGTTAATTTCTAATGTGAAGTGAACCCTTGCCCAATGAATATGTTGTAAGAACTTTAGTTGTGAGCATCCTTAAAGTTTTTTGAATATCTATAGAATTGACCTAATGCTTTTGAAATAGCACTGCAAGTAATTTTGTCGTGTTAAATGAGATGATTGGTAACTAGTGTCCAAATTTGGGAGGTTATGTTGTACTAAGTTCAGTAAAATAAGAGTTTGAACTTGTGGGATGACTATAAGGAATATAGATGTATGTCTTAAGTCAGAAAGATAATGGATGCAGATATCATCAGTTGGAAAAAGGCAAGGAATCCTGTTACAGTGAAGTTGATTTTGAAATGGGTTGAAGGAAAGTTACAGGACAGAATGAATATAAAGGAATGTGTAGAAGGTTTGAAGTTGTGTTTGAAGGAAAGAAATTGATCACTGCTTTAAGAAACTCTTTAAATCACATGCAGACTTGTTCTAGTACTCCCAGTACAGTGTTTTTATTAATGGGAAGTCAAGGTTTTCAACATAGGATTGAATGGGTTAAATACGATGTTAAATTGTACACTTTTCCTCTACAGATTTTAGCTCCTTTGACTAGGACCCACAACAAATGGGTGTGTTGCATCTTACTGTGAGTAAAATGAAATGTTTGCTTTTCTCTTCTTTTGTACCTTCAGTATGTTTTTGATGTTTCATGGCACTGTGTTGGTTTGCATAAATTCAGATAAAAGTCTTTCCTCTCTGTAATAGGGTCTACCCCTCATGCAGACAGGAAAATCAGTTATGGGACCCCAAAACCCTCTTCCAGGGAAACAGCAAGGGATTGGTCTAAATGACAGGAGCATGTCTTTAACAGGTACTGTTTCAAGTACCCCACAAACCTCAGGGAGACCCTAGAGGCAGGCCGGCTCAAGGAAAGAATGGAAATCATCACTGCTATGGAGAATGAGGAATCCAGAAATCTATGTGACTGACACGGCCTGGCTTACTCTCAGCATCAAGAAAAACCCTGGAAACTAGGTTCTCTCCCAGCCCTGAAGAAGGGAGGGGAGGGACTCCTTTCTGCCAGGATGCCTCTATGGCAAATGAGGCTCAAGGTCACCTCCAGTTCAACCTGAAGACCTGAAGCCATCCAGTTTATCGTGGGACATTTATGGCCAGGCCTGGGTAACTCTGACGTGCCACATAAGATTAATGCCGGTATTGGTATGCCTCCTGTCTTTAGCCATACCAATGGCTAAAGTCCCCCAGGACTTCTCAGTAAGTAATGGGGTACCCCAAATGGAGAGTTCTCCAATCTTGCTGTGTTTATGCAAAAGAACAAGTCAGATTTGTTAAGCCATCAGGCAAATTTTAAAATGAAGGTGGAGAGAAACCATGTTTTTGTAACTTGCTTTTTAAAGAATCAGATTCAAATTCTACAGAGTGATCTAGTAAATGTATTCTAATCTTGATCTAAAAGGTATCCCTTTTGAGTCATTCAGTACAATGTGTTTTGCTGACTGTAAAGTAAGCAGCCTAGTCTTTGGGACTCAATGTTGAAGATGCTGTCACTAGTCTGACCAGGGTATTGGAAGCCAGAGCTTTAGTGGGGGAACCTCAGCTCAAAGTGCAGAATTAATTACTTTCCCCCAACCTGTCAATTGGCTACAGTGCCAAGAGTGGACGTCTAAGTATTCACTTTTAGTTCTATGAACACAGTCATTTGGAGAGAACTAGAATTTTAACAGCTCTTAATTCTCGTTCCATCATGGGATTAATACCCCATCCAGAGAATACTCATCTAAAATACTCTGCAAAAGAGGGACAATAGGCATTGGAACAATGTTTTCAAAAGGAAATTGATAGATAAAGGGTTACACTAAGCTTCCAACACTATTGAAAGCCATCTTTCATGGAAAGGAACTCAGAACTGTGCTTTCTGTTTTGTTAATGAATCGTGGGCCTCCTTTCCTAACACTTGTAACTTCAAGGAACTTATCAAGGAGAGGATTGGCAGCTTGACATGCAAATGATCAAACGCTTATATTCAAGCTATAAATATCTACTGGCTCCAACTGATAGTTTCAGTGGATGGATAGCTTTTCCTATCTGACAAGTAGCTTGGTGTTTCTATGTTACTAGAAAAATCTGGACATAAGAAGTCATTTTCTATCAACCGTGGGTAAAGCAGTTATTCCTTTCCATTGCTTTTAGGATAGAAATGGGTATGGCATTACGTTGCTTTGGTTTCTGTTGCTTTAACTCTTATGTTTTCTAAGATAGCAAACTATTTTGTTGTTACTAGGTCAGAAAGGAACTTCCACATCTCCAGGGTCTAAGTGCCATCCCTCAGTCTAATTGATCTGAACTTTTCTTTCAGATAACTTGAGGAACCCAACAAATTCATTGCCTGGGGCCCACTAAACTAAGGTAGCCTGAGGTTTCACCCCTTGTGCAGGCAGGGCCAGCGCCCCTCTGTCAGCATGAAGCAGCTCCAGAAGACAGAACTTCGACCATTTTCCCTTTAAGGATTAAAGGTGGTGGAATCTCTAGGGGAATACGAAGTAGGTAGGTAGATTAAGGAAGCCCCTCCAACCTTGAAAATCCCAACTGCTCTGTTGTGAGTGTTAACCCCATTAATGAAGGAACTCTGTTCTCTTTTAAAAATTTTTTGGGGGTCAACTGCCACTGTTCTAACTTAGCCTTGAAAAGGAAGTATAAGCCAGAATATGATCTCTCTCTCTTTCCCAGTTATTACTAGTCTTTACAGGTATCAAGGCCGAGCTCCATGGGGACTGGGAGCACACTGCCAGAGTGAACTCCTCATCCGTATGCATTGAGACATCTAGTTTGAATCAGGTGATAAAAACTGCCACCACCAGAGAACCCCCGTGGAGAGGTCTGTGATCCTGAACACACCAACTGCTTTGAAGGAGGATGGAATCAAAAAGCTGCCTCCCCTCTTGGAACCAGAATGACATCGACTAGTGGCATGTCCAGACAACGGGAGATGACCCCCTTCACAATCTCTAAGATTAGAGATATCCACAACAAGAAGTGGGGATTTGAAGAGGAGGGCAGGTTGAGGGTTAAATTTTCCTTTGTAACTGTTTGACTGCTTTGAAAAAGGTTTTCTTCAGGACCTCCCGCTGGGCAGGAAACTGTCACCAAATGGGCCAACAAACTGCCCTAGAAACTGTAAGCAAACATTTGCAGGGAAACAGTTAACAGTCAACAAATGTTTAGATATGCAAATTAAGTGACCTATGTGTGATCGCCTTTGATCTATAGATGTGATTCCCTTTGATATGTGAGATTTTCATTTCTCCCCCAAAAGGGTATAAAAACAGCTAGCTTTTTGAGTTCCAGGCCTTCGGCTATGCCACCCTATTGAGGCACAGTTGAAGGTCCCAGTAAAGCTATATTGGCTTAAATAAACCCCATGCATTTGCAGAAAGTGTTGTCTTGGTTGTGTTCTTTTGTTTCTCCTAGCCTCCCCCAGCAGAGATCTGCCACCCCTAAAAACACCTGCCAGATACACCAGCAGGGATCATCCTGAAAAAACAGACTTCAAGCCTTCGAGATAGAGTCCTTGTCCTCCAAACTCCACAGAAGAAGCCTAGATGCCCAAATCCAGATGCTCCAATATGCTTCATGACCTAGGGTGCCCTCTCAGCCAGGCTGCCCCTCACAGCACAGCTGGACTCCTGGCCCAGGTCACAGGCAAACAGCAAACAGCCCTGTGTGCTCAGGTTTACACAACCAGGACCATAACCTGAGGATGACGAAAGGACTGATGTCTGGGAAGTTTTCCTGTGCAATTTTCCAGAATTGTGGTTTGCAGGGACTTTCCTGGGCTCCACACCTGCTTTTTCTTCTCCCCCAAGACGCCTGTAGGAGGGAGCACTTGTAGAGTAGTAGATCTCCTGAGCCAGAGGGACCAGCAGCTCCACTGGAAATCAGGGAGGGGCTGCTCCCAAAAGTGATCGACATAACTCAGCTTACTCAGTTCCCTCTTTCTGAATTAGATCGCAGTTTCCTTAAAACCAAACAAAACATATTTTTCTCCTCTGGGCCTCAAAAATAGCACAGGGGCTAAGGTGCTTGCCTTGCAGACACCAACTCCAGTTCCATGTCTAGCACCACATGGTCCCCCTGAGCACTGCCAAGAGCAATCCCCAAGACCCTCTCAGTGTGGCATCACGGACCACCCCTAGGACCCTTGGACCCTTGAGTACTCTCAAGGGCTGGAGCTTCTGCCTTAGACTGTGTGGTAAGATATGCCAGGTGTATGAATAGCTTTTTAGCAGAGAGAAAAACCACAAGATTCACATCACTATGGTCTTTGTTGTTTTCTTTAGGCTACAGCCAGTGTTGATCAGATTTTTTCCCTCTGGTTCTGCACTCAGGGATCCTAACTGGCAGTAAGTGCTCAGGGGACTTTAGGGGATGCCAGGAATGGAACCCCCGTTGGTTGCTCGCAAAGAAAGTGTCCTACCTGTTGTACTATATTACTCTTACCCCTCACGGAGGTTTCTTTGTTTCTCTTTTTGGCCTTTATGGATCACACCTGGTGATACTCTGGGGTTATTCTACTCTGCACTCAGGTATTACTCCTGGTGATGCTCAGGGGACTGTATGGAATTCCAGTTCCCTCTTGCATCGTTGGCCTGAGGGGGCCAGAGTGGGGCTTTAGGGTCACTTCCGTGCAGATAAGCACCAGGCCCCTGAGCGGGCAGTTGGGGTGGGAGAGACTGCTCGGAAGAGTCCGTGGGCTTCCAGCCTCCTCAACTCTGTTAGCAACTGAATGCCCACCCTCCCCAGGATGACACTGTCCCTGTCTGTGTAACATATATTCATTGTATGTTCCTCAATGCTCACTCCATTCTCTCTGATGAACACAAAAACTTCTCCTGACTACTTTCTATCCATACTCATTCTTCCTACTTCACAAGAAAATTTCTTTTTGTGTGTGTGGTGGGTGGGGGGGTAGAACACTGGCAGTTTTTCTTCAGATTTTACACGTATTGTTAATGGAACCCACCATGTAAATATATAGAAATTGAACAAATAGCGATCTAGAGCACTGTCGCACTGTAGCACTGTCATCCTGTCCTGTTGTTCATGGATTTGCTCGAGCGAGCAACAGTAACGTCTCCATTGTGAGACTTGTTACGGGTTTTGGCATATCAAATACATCATGGGCTCTTGCCAGGCTTTGCCATGCAAGCGGGATACTCTTGGTAGCTTGCTGGGCTCTCTGAGAGGGGCGGAGGAATTGAACCCAGTCGCCATGTGCAAGGCAAACGCCCTACTCTCTGTGCTATCTCTCGAGTTCAACAATCTAGTGCATAAATGTAAATACATGTACTATTAACAATTTTATATTTATTGTCAATGTAACATGCAATGTAAATGTACAGGATCTGAACAAAAAATCTACTACATAGCTCTTTGGTATTATTTAATTTTTAGCCAAAGCTCCTGGGGGTGCTCAGGGGACCACATGGGATTTGGGGGATCAAATCCAGACTGCTGTGTGCAATTGCCCTACCTGCTGTACTATCACTTCAGTCCCTCAATCCAGTACAAGGTTTAAGTCAGTCACGAATTTTCAGCCCCAGGTCCTATTGTGTGGAAAACTGCAGACTGTTGATAATCTGCCCATTACCTAGGTTCTAACTTCAGGACTGGGATGCAGACAGGTGCCAGTGCACAGGTATAAGAAGCTTAATGATTTTAGTTTAAATAACACAAGCACTGTGACAGTCTTTATTAGAATTCAGCTTTCCTTTATTATAGGTTTTTAAAAATAATATTTAAAAAGTGCATGATTCCCGGGGCTGGAGCAATAACACAGGGGGTAGGGCATTTGAAAAAAAAAAAAAGTACATGATTCCTTTGGGCGATTTTGTTTAGGAAAGGTTAGAGATAAAACATTGTTAGGAATAAGTTAGCTGTACAGAGGCTCAAATTAGAAGAGCACAAATACTGAGAAAATACTAAACATGAGCTCATAAGAAGCAATTTGACTTAAATCATCACATTTGTATATTCACCATTTCACTTATTCTGTGTGTCAGTCCCATGACACCCCATGACACTAGGAGTTTTGCAACATTCTCATGTAACCTATAAAGATCAACTCCTGTAAATTGTATTTTGTCTTCATGTGCCCAGGATGAGAAACTTCTGCTTCCTGAATGGGTGAGAATTTCTCCACTACACTGGAAAGGGGCAAGATATGGTACCTGAGCACCATATCTTAGTATGGTAATTCCTGAGTGCAGAGCGAGAAGTAGCCCACGAGCATTGCCTGGTATGACCCAGAGAGGAAAAAAATATTTTTTATTTCTACAAGATGTAAAGATTTGAAACTGGCTGTGTAATTTTAATCATGTGTATATACTTTACAATACTTAATAAGTGGGTAAGACGGTTGATTTTGGTATCAGTATTTGACCACAGTAAAATTAAAAAAAAAAAGTATGACTGAGAGAATTAGGTATCTGGTACCAATAACAGTCTTTTGTTTTTTTCTGGCCACCCCAGGACTCCTCAGGGCTACTATCAGATTATATCTTGGAGGACTGTGTAGTGCTAGAGACTTAACCCAGGCCTCCTGCACACTAGCATGTGTTCTAGCCTGCTGAGCAATCTCTGGCCCTGGTACCAAGGACATTTGTTTTTGGATATTTTATCTTGGTCTCACCCAGTGTTGCTCTGGGTCTATACCGAGCTTGGTACATGTGGATCACTCATACCAGTGCTCTGGGGGGGGGGGAGGTGGGGTGAGAGCCATGAGGTTCCAGGAATACAAACTGGACCCACATACAGAGCATGCACTCATTCTACAGGGCTGTCTCTGGTCCCCAATAACTTTTTTTTATTTAGGGCAGGGCTGGCGAGGACACCCAGAAGTGCTCAGGAGCTACTTCTGATCCTGTACTTGGTAGCTGCACCCAGGAATGTTTGGGAGGTCAAACTGTGATCTGCCATACATAAGGCAGCACCTTACCCTCTGCTGTTTCTCTCATTCTCCCAGTAATAGTCTTAAAGAGTCAAGTCATATCAGATTTTGTATCACTAAACAATGTTTTGGTCATAACTGAACAAAATATGTGAGCCTCTTCCTTTTTCTTGGTTTTGATTTTGGGCTGACTCCTGGCTCTGTAACTAGGAATCACTGCTGGCAGTGCTCAGGGGAACATATGGAATGCCGGGGATTGAATCCGGGCTGGCTGCATGCAAGTCAAGAGCCCTACCCACTGAACTGTAGCTCCTGCCCCCTTAGTCTCTTCCTAAACCCTTGGATTGACAGCCTTGCCACCTCTAAATCTGTGAGTTCTACATTCCCAAGCACTCCGTAGGGAGCAGTATAAGCGCATGACAGACAAGCATCACCTCTGCCTTTGCTCAGCAATCCTCAGGATATCACAGGTTCTGTTAAGCTCTCTGAGAGCCCATGGGTCAGACTGCCCTCCTGAGGCGGGGAACAGACCTAATCCCGGCCCAGGGTCTTAGCCAACAGTAGTGCCAGGTGATCCGAGCATTTTAGGTAATCCTAAGAGGAAGAGAAGCCAAAGGCCATATTCTAGTCAACAGATAGGACGTTTGATTTGCACCTGGGGCTCATTCCTGGCATCCATATGGTCCTCCAGCTCCCACAAGGAATGATTTCTGTGTGCAAAGACAGGAGTAACATTCGAGCTCCACCAGGTGTGTCTCAAAAGCAAAACTAAACAAAAAGAAAAGGATTATTCCATCGCCCATTATTCTATCATTCACATTCAGTCATTGTGAACCTTTCACGATCTCCCGTCTAAGGATGAGATCTGAGGGGCTTTTAAAAAGCCTCTCCAGGGACGCGAAGATACTGAAACCCAGCTACCGATGACTCCTATGGAACAGGTCTTTAGCTCAGTTTAATCAGCATTTTTCCTGGGAAGGGACACACTGGGTCGTGCGCTGGGCAAAGGCAGCGGGAAGCGCGCGCGGCTCCAGGCCCCATTCCAGCCTGGGCAAATGTGCAAAAGCAGCGTGGGGGTTGGGCGGGGCGGGTGCACCTGGGTGAGTCCGCTGAGCATTTGGAAGAGCCAGTGCTTGCTGTGTACCCTGTCCCCTATGCAGTCCCCCAGGCCTTGTCCTCCTCCTGCCACAGCGCCCCCTGCCGCCCGCGGGCCCTGTGTCTTTAGCCCCGCGCTGTGTCTACTATGGGATTCGCCCCTAGGGCCAATGTCCCGGGAACAGTTTTTTTTTTTTGGGGGGGGAAGAATTTAGTAATTAATAATTAATTTATTTTATTATTAATTAATAATTTATTAATTAATTTGTTTATTTTATTTATTTATTTATTGTGTTTATCCCTTTATTAATTTTTGAATACATTTTTAAAATTTTGTTTTCAGAGACTTGTTCCCAGTAATTGTTTCCATTCAATACTTCAACACCAATCCCACCACCATGACACCTTCCCACCACCATTATTTTGAATTTTCTCCCCACCACGACCCAAGCCTGCCCCTTAGCAGATGCTAAATTACTTATTTTGCATTGCTCAGAATGGAGATATGAGATGTTGCTCCTGGAATTCTAAAATAGTTTGGGGTTGGAGGCATCTCTGTGGCCTGCTGCTCTAGTCCAAGATTCCTTTGTTGACGTGGGGACTGGAGTCATAGGAAGCTGGTAAGCACTTGTGTTACACACTGCCGACCCACATTCCGTTCCTAAAACTCTCTATGGTCCCTTGAGACTAGTCAGGAGTGATTCCTGAGCACTAAGCAAGGAGTAAGACCTGAGAACAGCTGGTTGCCCCAGTCCCAACATATTCCTTTTTCAATTTGCTTAAGAACTTTCTCTGTGCTTATGGATGATCCCTATAGTACAGAATAGGTTCATGTACTCAGGAAATGTCCCCTACTATTTTATACCCAGACAACACCAACAAATTGGATTTCACACCCATTTATTAAACATTTCTTGCTCTTTTTTATCAAGTATCAAGTACTAGAGATTTAGTATTCAATATAGATTCAATATTTGAACTTGGGTCAGCAGCTGTCCTGCCCCACTGAGGCTCACAGCCGGGTCTCCTGAGAGCAGGTGTGGATGAAACTCAATACTTTTCAGGCAGGCCATAAGGCCGGAAGGCATTGGGGTTGTTGCCAATCCGGCCCCGTTCTTTGGGAAATGGGTCAAAGATGGTATCTTCTTGTCCGGGGCTACTGTCTCCAAACATCAAAAATTTTGTGATTCTTGGATAATTCTCTCTGGCGACACTGGAACAGAGTGAAGGAGAAAAAGATAAACCACGGGCAGAAGAGCAATAGTCCCACCTTCGCATCTCTCTCCCTTTCCAACGAGCCAAGAAGAGAGAAGCTGTAGGATTGGCCCTGCAGGGGCATAGCCCAGCTCTGCCCACACTGACCCCTGTGTGCTGGGAGAACAGCCCTGAGCTGTGGGTGGGACTCCCCCTCCCCACTGGCCATATTCTCACTCTCTCAGGCACTCCCATCTCACCTTGGGCACAGAGGAGAGTGGCAGAGGGGAAGACCACTCCCTCCACGACTCCCTGCTGAACACAGTCAGAATTTTCTGGCCCTTCTCACCCACTCCTGAATCCTTACCTGATCCTCTAGGCGGGCCACAATCTGGCACCGCCCCTTGGCCCATCATCATACTTCCCTAGCAGATAGATTAATCTGCCACCGCCCCTTGGCCCATCATCATAGTTCCCTCGCGGAAAGATGAATTTGCCAAAATTTCTGTCATTCTCCTCTTGCATGTTGTCTCTGTAGTCTCTGTAGGCTCTCCAACTGTCTCTGAGCCCTGGAATGAAAGTGATGAAAGGCAGACGATCCCGATGTGGGGAAATACATTTAAAATGCTCCTGCCCAGATTTCAAGAGCTTGGGACAAAGCTCCTGGAAGGCAGATGGGCTTTGAAATGAAGGTCCGTTTCCGCTTCCTCTGGTTACCATTGAGAGACTCAGTACAAGACTGATTCTGTGTATTCCCCTCTGACCCCTGTTGCTGCTTGGACGATGGCTGTGTGTGGGGTATACACCCCAAGCCTTGAACTATCACCCATCTCCCCTTAGACTATGCTCTCTTAGATCTTTGTGCCTCAGTTTCTACGTTAAGAGATGACTAAATCAAGGCTGGAGCAATAGCACAGCAGGTAGGGTGTTTGCCTTGTATGTGGCCGAACTGGGTTCGTTTCCCAGCATCCTATATGATCCCCCGAGCACTGCCTTGAGTAATTCCTGACTACAGAGCCGGGAGTCACCCCTGTGCATCGCCCAGCGTGATCCAAAATGCAAAAAAAAAAAAAAAAGAGGGGGGGGTTGCCTACTTCAAAGGATCAAAGGATTAGAACATGAAAATAAAAATGAGCTTTTTTTGCACTTGAAAACTACTAAATGGCTCATTTGCATTTGAAAACTATAAAATGACTTCGCCTTATTAAAAATTCCATTATTTTGACTGTACTTCTTAAGCTGGGGCCAGAGACATAGGAGAGGCACTTGCCACGAACGTAGCTGCCCTGGTTTGATCAGCAGTACACACATTCCCCCCAAGATTCACTAGGACTGATAGAGCTATGAGGAAACCTGAGCACAGTCAGCTGTGGCCCAACCCCATCACCAAGAACTTTGAGTAACTGCTAAGGGATTGGAAACCCAACTCCCAGGTTTGACAGTCACTTCAGAGAGCATCAAAATGCTTAGCTCGAACGTCCATTAGGGGGCAATAGGTCCTTCTTTATATTATTATTATCATTTTATTTTTATATTTTTTTGCTTTTTGGGTCACACCTGGCAATGCACAGGGGTTTCTCCTGGTTCTGCACTCAGGAATTACTCCTGGTGTTGCTCAGGGAACCAATGGGATGCTGGAAATTGATCCCGGGTGGGCCACGAGCAAAGCAAACGCCCCACAGGCTGTGCTATTATTCCAGCCCCATTCTTTGGCAACCTCTCAGCAATAGCTAGAGGGTAGGGCATTTGCCTTTCATGGGGCCAACCTGGGTTCAATTCCTCCACTCCTCTCAGAGAGCCCGGCAAGCTACCAAGAGCCTCTCGCCCACAGAGCAGAGCCTGGCAAGCTACCCTTGGTGTATTTGATGTGACAAAAATAGTAACAAGTCTCACAATGGAGATGTTACTGGTGCCTGCTCGAGCAAATCGATGGGCAACAGGATGACAGTGACACTGATTTAAGAAACAAGCACCTCTGAATGACAAGTCTCATCCTCAATCCTGTTAAAACCTGGGCAACCAACTTTATGTGCCCTGGGGTCTACAGGTATGCACAGAAGAGGGAAAAAACTGGTAAAATGCTGCGATAAAATCCTTACTCAGGGCTAGAATGATAGTTCTGTGGGGAGGGCACTCCCCTTACATGTGGCAAAACCTGGTTAGGTTTCCAGTATCCCATATGGGCTCTTCCCCCACACCCCGCCATCCCCGCACCACCAGGATTAATTTCTGAGTGCAGAGCTAGGAGTAACCTATGAAAATCGCTGGGTGTAAAATATAATCAATAGAGTGAAGAGGAGTCTCTTATAGGAAAGGAATTCAGTCCTATAGAAGAGGAGAAAATATTTGCAGATCATATTTGATAAAGGATTTGTATCCAGGACATATAACGAACTCATCTGACAAAAAACAAATAAGGGTCAAAACAGATGGTACATTGGGTGAGGAGCTTGCCTTGTATGTGGCTGGCCAGGGTTGAATCCCTAGAATCCCATATCAGTAGAACTGTGGTTCTCAGAGGGCTATTTGGAAGAGATAACTAAAAATTATTGCTTAATGGGTATGAAGCTCCAATTTGTTGATGAGAGATTAAGGAATTAAAAAGTTTCAGAGACTGGAGTGATAGTCCATTAGGTATGGTAGGATTGATTTACGGCATCGGATATGGTCAATGAGCACCAGCAGGCCGCCAAGATGTGATACTGGGGGCCGCACGTGTGTGTGGCCTCTCCGCAGCTGCACGAGCGTGACTCCAGACCCAGCTAAACTACTTTCGGCATGGGCAGTTCTTCGCAGAATGTCTCAGGACTGAGAACTAAGCCGTGGCCCCATGCCCGCCCAAAAGGGGAAAGGTATTTCTCTCTCGCCTCTTCCTTGCCGGGAGTGAAGGGCGTGGTGACCGCCATATTATGACGACCACAGATGGGGTTTACAAGCTTGCAATGATCCAATATCTGGAAGAAATCTCCCTGGACTTAGTGGCTAAAGTACAGAAATCCAAAACCACCTATCTCTTCACAACAGGTCTGACTCTAGTGGGGTACTCCTAACAATAATAGTGAGGTTTGTGTTGAAGTATTGAATGTAACCAAAGTAAATAGAAAGTAAAGTGAAATTTATCAGTTACAAGGGGGGGGTGCGGGGGTGACCATATGGGATGCTGGGAATCGAACCCGGGTTGGCCGCGTGCAAGGCAAATGCCCTACCTCCTGTGCTATTGCTCCAGCCCCCTCTTCCCTTTTCTTGTTTTTGATTCGGGGCTGATTCCTGGCTCTGTACCCAGCCTTGCCACCTCTAAATCTGTGAGGTTCTACATTCCTAAGGACTCCGTAGAAGGCATTATAAGCACATGACAGAGAAGCATCACCTCTGCCTTTCCCCAGCAATCCTCAGGACACCACAGGTTCTGGTAAACTCTCTGAGAGAGACACTCGGTCACGGGCTGGGCAAAGGCAGCGGGAAGCACCCGAGGCTCCCGGCCCCGTTCCAGCCGTGTGTCTACTATGGGACCCGCCACTAGGCTCCAAGTCTCGAGAACTACTTTTTTTTTCAGGATATTTTCTCCCTTTATTAATTTTTTGAATAAGTTTTTTAAATGTGCTTTCAGAGACTTGTTTCCAGTAACTGTTCCCATTCCATAATTCAACATCAATCCCACCACCATGACACCTTCCAAACACCATTATTTTGAATTTTCTCCCCACCACGACCCAAGCCTGACCCCTAGCAGATGCTAAATTACTTATTTTGCATTGCTCAGAATGAAGAGTATGAGATGTTGCTCCTGGAATTCTAATATTATTTGGGGTTGGAGGCATCTCTGTAGCCTGCTACTCTATTCCAATATTCTTTTGCGAGCCTCTGAATCATGGTCGTTAATGTGCTGAAATGCCTAATTTTAATTTCTTCTGATATGTATTTATACAAGTCCTTAAAGCCAGGCCGATAAATTAGCTTGTATAGCTGAGCTTGAGGTGGTTTGTGGGCCCGACTCCCTCGTACCTAAATTTGGACGTTTAATTTCTCGGTAAACTTGGTCCCAAGTTGTGAGGGTTGGGCCAAAGGCCTAGTGGCAATTTTGTCGTGTCAGGAAGCCTGAAGGCACCATCAGGCTACTGATGTCCTTGCCCTGCAGGTACACCTTGACTTCCTGGTGGCACCATACACCAGTTTAAAGAAAATTTTTTTTTTCCAATTGAATCTCGATAACTGTTACAAAGCTTTCATGATTGAGTTTCAGTCATACAGTGTTCAAACACCCATCCCTCCACCAGTGTACATTTCCCATCCCAATGTCCCCAGGACCTGCCAGGACCTCTGCCGCCACCAAGCCCCTCACCTTTCTATGGTAGACACTTTTATTCTTACTCTGTCTCTAGCTACTTTGGGGCATTATGGTTTGCAATACAGATACTGAGAGGCCATCATGATTGGTTCTTAGTCTACATATCAGCACACACGTCACATCCTCGGCACCCTGCTTGTTTACAAGCTCTTAAAAAATGTATCTTTACTGAGCTCGCTTCGATCCTCTCTTTATATGACAATGGAAGATTATTTTCTATAACAAAAATAGAAATGTTAATTCTCTTTATTTACCCATGGTTATTTAGAAACTGGGGTCATAGCACAGCCGATAAATCACTTGTGTTACACAGTACAGCCCAGATTCTATTCCCCGAACTCTATAATGGTCCCTTGAGAGTAGTCAGGAGTGATTCCTGAGCACTAAGCAAGGAGTAGGGCCTGAGCACAGTCGGATACCCCAATCCACGCATATTCCTTTTGTAATTTGGTTATTAGAAGTTTCTGGGATTCTTACAGATCATCCCTAGAGTACAAAATAGCTCATGTACTCAGGGAATGTCCCCTACTATTTTGTACCCAGACACCAACAACAACTTGGATTTCACAAACGTTTATTAAACGATTGCTGCTCTCTTTATCAAGTGTCAAGTACGAGAGATTTAGTATTTAATTTAGATTCAATATTTGAAATTGGGTTGGCAGCTGCCTTGCCCCGCTGAGGCTCACAGTCGGGTCTCCAGAGTGCAGGTGAGGATGAAACTCAGTACTTCTCAGGCAGGCCTCTAGGCCGGAAGTGATTGGGGTCTTTGCCACTCCTGCCCCATTCATTGGCAAATTGGTCGGCCCTGGAGTCTTCCAGTCCGTGGCCACTGTCTCCATGCAGAAAAAAGTCTGTGATTCTCGGATAAGCCTCTCTGGCATCACTGGAACAGAGTGAAGGAGCAAAAGGTAAACAACGGGCAGAAGAGCAATAGTCCCACCCTCGCATCTCTCTCCCTTTCCAAGGGAGCCAAGAAGAGAGAAGCTGTAGGATTGGCCCTGCAGGGGCATAGCCCAGCTCTGCCCACACTGACCCCTGTGTGCTGGGAGAACAGCCCTGAGCTGTGGGTGGGACTCGCCCTCCCCACTGGCCTTATTCTCACTCTCTCAGGCACTCCCATCTCCTTGGGCACAGAGGAGAGTGGCAGAGGGGAAGACCACTCCCTCCACTGACTCCCTGCTGAACACAGTCAGAATTTTCTCACCCACCCCTGCACCCCTAAGGCCCCTCACCTGATCACTTTGGCCGCCCAGGCACCGCCAGGGCCCCTTCGCGCAGCATCATAGTTCCCCCGGGCGTGGAAGTATTTGTCTGAATTTTTGTAATTGGCCTCTCGCATGTCTCTGTAGGCTCTCCACATGTCTCTGGTCCCTGGAAGGAAAACAAAGTGATGAGACCCAGACAATCACGATGTGGGGAAATACATTTAAAATGCTCCTGCCCAGATTTCAAGAGCTTGGGACAAAGCTCCTGGAAAGCAGATGGGCTTTGAAATGAAGGTCCCTTTCCCCTCCCTCTGGTTACCATTGAGAGACGCAGTACAAGACTGATTCTCTGTGCTCCCCTCTGACCCCTGATGCTGCTTTGACGATGGCTGTGTGTGGGGTATACACCCCAACCCTTGGACTATCTCCCATCTCCCCTTGGACTATGCTCTCTTAGCTCTTTGTGCCTCAGTTTCTCTGTTAAGAGATGTCTGCATCAGGGATGGAGCAATAGCACAGTGGATAGGGCATTTGCTTGCACACGGCCAACCCAGGTTCATTTCCCAGCATCCCATATAGTCCCCTGAGCACCACCAGGAGTAATTCCTCAGTGCAGAGGAAGGAGTAACCCCTGTGCATTGGTCAGTGTGACACAAAAAGCAAAGTAATAATAATAATAAAGATACCTACCTCAAAGGATCAAAGGATTAGAACATGAACATAAAAATAAACTCATTTGAAAACTACTAAATGGCTTATTTGCATTTGAGAACTTTAAAAAGGCTTTGCCTTATTAAAAATTCCAATATTTTGACTGTACTACTGAGGCTGGGGTCAGGGGGGTAGGAGAGGCACTTGCCCTGCACGCAGCTGACCTAGTTTGATCGCCAGTACAACAGAGAGACCCCAAATTTCACCAGGACTGATCCCTGCCCATAGAGCCAGGAGAGGCCCTAGGCACAGTCAGGTGTGGCCCCACGCCATCACCAAAAACTTTGAGTAAGAGCTAAGGAATTGGAAACCCAACTCCCAGCTTTGACAGTCACCAGAGCAGCATCAACATGCTTAGCTCCAACGTCCATTGGGGGCAGTAGGTCCCTACTTGTATTATGTAAGGAACCTCTCAGGGGTAGCACAGCTAGTAGGATATTTGCCTTACACGTGACTGAGCTGGGTTCAATTCCTCCAACCCTCTCAGAGAGCACAGCAAGCCACTGAGAGCACCATGCCCACATGATTCACATGACCTGGGTGCAGCCCAGCGTGTTGGATCTGCAACAGATCAAGGGGATGAAGGACCACCTAGAGTTCTGGTGCACCGATGTGAAGAGCATGGAGATGCTGGTGGAGCACCAGGCCCACGACATCCTCACCTAGGACCCCTCCCTGTGCCTGTCTATGGGCGTTTCATGACTGAGGAACCTGGCTGCTGAGAAGATGTGCATTACGTCAAGGGTGAGGGTTGGGAATCTGTTTAGAGTAGTGACTGTCCTTGCTGTAAAAGCTAGGGGCCGTGGCCAAAGGGAGACCTTCCTTCATGAGAGTCTCTGTAGCCTGAAGACCTGATGGGAAGGATGCACCAGGTCTCAGGTGATAAGGCAGGCAAGGGGTGCCTCAAGAGAGACCCCGGAGTACGCAAAGAATATCTACTCCAAGGTCGTCTCCAACAGATACACCTCATGAACATCTTTTCCAGTGTGGCTTCAGAATGTTCCTGTAATAAACATCTTTGCTTTCTCAAAAAAAAAAAAAAAATTACATAATACAAGTAGGGAACCTATTGCCCCCTAATGGACGTTCGAGCTAAGCATGTTGATGCTGCTCTGGTGACTGTCAAACCTGGGAGTTGGGTTTCCAATTCCTTAGCTCTTACTCAAGGCAGAGCCTGACAAGCTACCCTTCTTGTATTCAATGTGCCAAAAATAGTAACAAGTCTCACAATGGAGATGTTACTGCTGCCCGCTCGAGCAAATCGACGGGCAACAGGATGGCAGTGACAGTAATTTAAGGAACAAGCACCTCTGAATTCCAGCTCTCATTCTCAAACCTGTTAAAAGCTGGGGTCGGAACTTTATGTGCCCTGGGACCTACAGGTATCCATAAAAGAGGGAAAAAAACTGGTAAAATTCTGGGATAAAATCCTTACTGAGGGCTGAGTGATAGTTCTGTGGGAAGGGTGCTCGCCTTGCATGTGGCCAACCTGGTTAGGTTTCCAGTATCCCATATGGGCCCCTCCCCCCCCCCGTCCCTGCACCACCAGAATTGATTTCTGAGTGCAGAGCTAGGAGTAACCCCTGATAATCGCTGGGTGTAAACTCCCCGGCCCCTGCAAAAAAAAAAAAAAATCAGAACTCCTTGTCTATCCAGGGAGGTACCGTGTCCTCTGCTAGGGTAACTACAGGGGACAGCCTGGTTACACACCCAGACCCCCAATATCCCTGGGGCCTTACCTTGACCAGCTTCCTTTATGAACGACAACCAATTTTGGCTGTTGACGCAGAGAAACAAAGAGCAGAAAATGACAGCCGTGGACAGTTTCATCTTGCTGCAGGTACACAAGCAACAATGAGGCAATTCAGGCTGTTGCTCTGTAAGATTGACCCAGGCTCACATTCTGCAAAGAACTTCCACTTACATGCATAGATTGGCATGTAGATAGATAATAGATGTGGAGAGATATATTCTGATCATCGAAGACACATTTAGAATATTTATTTTCCGTTTCTATTGTTTCTTCAGAATCGTAGCACTTTTCTAGGATTTACTAGAGGCTTGATACTCACAGTAATTACACTGGGCTTTCAGTGTAAACCGTTCTCCATTCCAAGCACCCCTCCTCAGCTCTGAGATCTAACTGCGTAGCAGGTTTTCCTGGATCCATGGGAGGATCCTAACTCTGAAATAGCCCCTGAGTTTAAAACTCCACCAATATTTGTGGTGTGTCTCCTCTAGCCACCAATGACTGCCCATCGCAGGCACAAACAACATAATTTCTAATGATTTGCGAGACTGAAAAGTATTCATGGGGCTGGGAGTTAACTCAAAGGGCTGGAGCAACTGCTTTGCTTCCACAGGTGCCCCAGTATTTTGAACTTGGGCTGGCTGGGACGGGGGCGGCTTCTAGGCACTGTCAGAGTGACCCTGGTGACTCAAACACAGTTTCTGAGCAGAGTCATAGAGCACTGGGAGCTGTCCCCGGAACCCTGAATAGTGCTGGGAGGCCCAGCAACAACAATGCCAAAATGAGAAGCACATCTGAGGAGACCCAATGGTCAGAAAGTTCAGTCAGGAAGGATGCAGCCCAAGAACGCTGCTGAGGAAGAGGATTGCCCCCCACCCCCACCTACAGAAGGAAACTTGGAATGTTCTAGAAACTCACCTTTGGCTGCCTCTTCCTGCTGAGTGTCCTGGTGCGGCCCAGCAGTCTGCGCTATCTGCTGGGGAAGGTGTCTCTGCTATATATACAGACACTTGTTCCCAGAGCACATGGGAAGAGAGGGTTGAGGCAAAACAGTGCGTTTGGGGAAATCCCTTGTGTGCAGAGCACACATTCCCTGATTGCACAAATTGGGAGATGTCCCCGGTGTGCAAGATGGAGTTCCGCTGCCAATTTCTGGAATTCTTGTAAATCTGCTCGAGCCTTTCTGGAAAGGTCTGTGAAGGTCATGGCTGGGAGCTTTTGCAGGTAGGTGGCTGGGCAGCATGGTTTGACAGCCTCTGTAAGCAAGGAACTGGTGGACAAAGTAGACCAGCTCTCACCAGGAGAGACCTCGCCAAGGACTGAAGTCATTGGACCCCTCGAGGTGCTCATTTGGAGTGCGGAGGTGTAGGACGGTCACTTTCTACTGATTTGCCTCTGCCACCCGGGACCCAGCTTTACTGGGTTCTTATCTCACTGGCAGAAAGGAATTTCCGGGGTAGACAAGCAGTGAAGTAAAATAGATTATATTTGGAGGTTTTTGAAGGTGTGGAGGGAAAGATTGAGAGAGAGAGTGAGAGAGAGAGAGATAGAGGGAGAGAGAAAGAGAAAGAGAGAGAGATGCATTCAAGAGAGAACACAGGCTTCTCCAAGGGCAGAGAGCCATGTGTTCTGTTTGGCTTTGTTTTGTTGGAACTCCTTGGGCCTCCTGGCTCAGTGTAAAGATCATCCCTCACACATTGGGGAAAATATAGACTACAATTTTTCCGCTAAGAATTCTATTTCAAGCCTGAGCAATAAGATAGCGGGTGGTGCACTTGGTTTGCACACAACTGACCTGAGTTCCACCCCTGGGTTGAAACAATGATGAGTTCTTTCCTCTTATTGTTGTCCCGTAGATCTCTTAAGCTCTGTTCCTTTTGAAGGAGAGTTGGGTTTGGTCATACCTGGAGGTGCTCAGGCCTCACTCCTGGCTCTGTGCTCAGGAATCACTCCTGATGGCGATCAGAGGACCCTGTGAGATTCTGGGGATCTAACTGGAGTCAGCACAAACAAGGATCGAGTCTTAATCCCTGGAATCTCTACAGCCCATCTCTCCATTGAAAGTCTATTTTTATTTTCGCTCATATGTATTGATGCTATTGTTTACCCTCTCCTGGAGGTCACAGATCTGAGCTTTGGCTCCTTCCTTTATGTCCTTGAGTCTCTTGTACCTTTATCTTTTTAAAGGTCAGCTACTGTTGATTTCCTCTCTGCTGAATGACTGCTCTCCTTTTGCTTGGGAGGGTGTTTAGTCTACACTTAATGGTCCTCATGGGATACTCTCAAATCTATGCTCACCGCTTGCTTCTAAGGTGCTCAAGAGAAGCAGGTAGTGCCAGGGACCAAACCAGGCTCAGCTGCATGAAGACAATCCTCAACTCCTCTACTATCCTGAACCTTTTAATTTTTTTTTTTATCTTTTAGGGTCATACCCGATGATGCCCAGGGGTCACTCTTGGCTCTGCACTCAGGAATTTACCCTGGCAGTGCGCAGGAGACCTTATGGGATGCTGGAAATGAACCCAGGTGGGCCACCTGCAAAGTAAATGCCCTACCCACTGTGCCATCTCTCCAGACTCTAGTTTTTGTTTTCTGGGTTTTTTTGCCTTTTCGGTTACATTGTTGATGTACTCAAGAATTTGTTATGGTGGTGCTTGGGGGACCATGTGGGATGCTGGGAATCAAACCAGGGTTGGCTGCACGCATGGTCAACACCCTACTCGCTGTGCTTTCGCTCCTGCTCCACTTTTTTTTAACATTAAATACCTTTATTAGGGGCCGGAGCGATAGCACAGCAGGTAGGGTGTTTGCCTTGCACGCGGCCGACCCAGGTTTGATCCCCAGCATCCCATATGGTCCCCCAAGCACCGCCAGGAGTAATTCCTGAGTGCAAAGCCAGGAGTAACCCCTGAGCATCGCTGGGTGTGACCCAAAAAGCAAAATAAATAAATAAATAAATGAATAAATAAATAAATAAATACCTTTATTAGTTAAATTAAAAATAGAGGTCTCCAGGATGTTGGAGGGCAGTCACTTTGGTCTTGTAGTTGGCGAAGAATAGGCGAGCGTTGCGAATATTTTTTCCAGCTTCTGCCACATCGGCCAACACTGCTATTCTTCTCTCTTTGAGGTCTTCTTTTATCACATCTCTGCACAGTTTTTTGAACTCGACCTCAGCTTGTGGTTGCCTGAGGCTTGTGCCAAACCACATTGACAAATGAAGATTATTGTGGGAGAGGAAATGTCCAGGCTGAATCTGCCGGACCAGGGCCCCAATGAGCTCGAGTGCTCCTTCAGGGGAGGGTTAGTTATTTTTGTGATTCTCTCTCTCCTTACTCAGTCATTAGCAGTGGGCTTTGTGAGTTGATCCCTGGTATTTGTACTCACTTTTTCATGTTCTCATCATCCTCTGGGTCCCCTCAATTATGAACCCTGATATAGCTTCGCTGTCTCATTCCGAGAGACTTTGCCAAGTATCGAATGCACCTATGGTGTAAGGAGATTTCATGGGTGTTCTCCGTGTTGATTTTCTTATGCAGGATCACGTCAGGGTCATCTGTGTGGTTGGCTGCCCTCCACTCCGGGCCATCCACTGGCCGCTGGCCCCGAGAGCCGTGGGCTGCCCAGGCCGGCTGTGCCCTGGCAGGCAGCGGGACTGAAAAGCTCCAGCCCCACCTTTTTATTTTTTTTAATCAAACTATTTTTGAACTTGTTTTATTCTTCCTCTGATATTATTGAACCGAATACTAAGAGAACTCTTGTTTTCAAATCTTCTTCAGACAGTTTTTTTTTCTTTTTGGGTCACACGGGGCAATGCAAAGGGGTTACTGACTCCTGGCTTATGAACTGAGGAATTACTCTTGGCGGTGTACGGGAAGGACCATATGGGATGCTGGGAAACAAACCCAGGTCTGCCACCCACATGCAAGGCAAATGCTCTACCCGCTGTGCTATCACTCCGGCCCCTACTCGGCAATTTTAACAGTTCAAAATAGCTGAGGAATTTTCAGGGCCAGATAAATGCCGATTATCATCACCATCACCGCCACCAACGCCATCATCATCACTGCCACATTTCGTTCCTGGTGCTACATTAGGATTTGTCATGGACCTCATTTCGAATTAGCCCAGCAATGAACAAGGGCTCCTATTTTATATATATATATTTATATATATATATAATTTTTTTATACTTTTTAAGAATTGTATTATTGAATCACCATGAGGGATATTTAAAACTTATGAGCTTTCATGTTTGCATTTCGTTTACATCCCTGGACCAGTGCCCATTCTCCTCCACCAATGTTCCCATTATCCCTCCCACCACCCCCAACCCAGCCCCACCAAGCCACCCTACCTCTGAGGCAGCGCATTCCCTTTTGTTCTCACTCCTGTTGGATGATGTAGTTTGCAATAGAGGTATCTAATGGTCATAATGTTTGGTCTATAGTCTACTTTCAGCACACAGCTTTCAATCTGAGTGGATCCTCCCAACATTCTCTACTAAGTGTTCCTTTCTCTATCTCAGCTGCCTTTTCTCCCAGCATGTGAGGCCAGTTTCCAAGGTGTAGGGCAAACCTTCTGGTTCTTATCTCTACTACTCTTGGGTATTAGTCTCGAATTCTGCTACTTTATATTCCACAAATGAGTGCAATTTTCTATGTCTGTCTCTCTCTTTCTGACTCATTCACTGAACATGATCATTCCATGTTGATCCACTTTTATGCAAATTTTATGATTTCATCTTTTCTAACAGCTGCATAGTATTCCATTGTGTAGATATACCAAGGTTTTTTTGAACCAGTCAACTCTTGTGGAGCACTCTGGTTTTTTCCAGATTTTGGCTATTGTAAACAGTGCTGCAGTGAACATACAAATGCAGATGTCATTTCTAATATAGCCATTTGCCTCTTCGCAATAGACACATATAGCAAAGTTGCAGGCCATAAAATCAATACCCAAAAGGCCATGACTTTGCTATACAGAAATAATGAGAGAGAAGAAATGACATGAAAAAAGCAATCCCATTCACAATTGGACCTCAAAATATCAAGGACCTCAGAATCAGCTTAACTAAGGAGGTAAAGGACTTTTATCGGAAAGGGCTCCTATTTGTAAGGTCAAGTTGTTACCTCTGACTCTACTGACTTTGGGAAATTATCGATAGTCTTTTGTTGGAGAAGCAAGATGAGAGATGATTTTAAAGGCAGACAGGAGCTGGAGAGATGGGACGGCAGGTGGGACACTTGCCTTGCCTGGGGCCAACCTAGCTCGATCCCTGGCAACCCCTATAGTCTCCTGTGCATCACCAGGAGTAATTCCTGAGTGCAGAGCTAGGGTGAGTCCAGAGCACTGCCAGGCGTGAACTAAAAGAAATAAACATAAAAAGGCAATGAGAATGGAGAGGAATAGTGAGACAGGGTTGAGGAGAGGGGTATGCATATTGAACCCCATAGAAATAGAACCATAATTGGGAAATACCCGAGGGAATGAAGGATGAAGAGCCAGCAGTGTCCTTTATGCACGAGACACGTGCAGACAGGACCAACTCTTATGCCTAGTTTGCCGCCTCAAGAGCACAGTACGATATGATTAATATTGCAGCTCTGCCTCCTCTAACAAACTTTTCTACATGCATTATGGGCAGTCACACTACACAGGCAATTCACTTATATAATCCACACCCATCAGGCGTCCACTGATGGGCTACATAAAATCCCACATCATGTGATGCAATCTCCAAATTTATGTTAACATGAGAGTATAAAAATTAGAGCTTGAGCACAATAGAGCCAACTACAATTCCTTTTGTTGGAATGGGTAGGGTGAGAGGGACACACTTAGCGGGATTGAGGGTTTATTTCTGCCTCTGTCCTCAGGGATCCTTTTGCTGGCAGGGGGTGTTCAGGAGTCACATGGTTACAGGGTTCAAACCCAGATAGCTTTGTGCATGGAAAATGCCAAACTTGCTGTACTATCAGGTTCCTCAATAATAGTTCCTTAGGCTGATGCCCTCCTGTTTTTTCCAGATATGGTGGTTAATCTTTCTGAATTTTATGGACAAGGCGCTACACAAAATTCTGTCTCTAATTCTGTTTCATTGTTCAGCTACCCAGAGAGTTCTCTCCCTCAACTCCCTTTCCTGCCATCTTGGCCCCACTTCCTCTTAGATTTCACTTTGTTTGTTTTTGGCCCACCCAGTAGTGCACAGGGATTACTTTTTACTCTGCATTCAGGACTTACTCCTGGCAGTGCTCAGGGTACCATATAGAATGCTGGGTATCGAACCTGAGTTGGCCGCTGCAGGCAAACACCTTCCCTGCCAGACTATGTCTATGGCCCTTGGATTTCATTTCTGACAACTGCCAGATACACCAGCAGGGATCATCCTGAAAAAACAGACTTCAAGCCTTCGAGATGGGGTCCCTGTCCTCCCAAACCCCACAGTCCAGCAGCCTAGATGCCCGAATCCAGGTGCTCCAATATGCACCATGACCTCAGGTGCCCTCTCAGCCAGGCTGCCCCTCACAGCACAGCTGGACTCCTGGCCCAGGTCACAGGCAAACAGCAAACAGCCCTGTGTGCTCAGGTTTACACAACCAGGACCATAACCTGAGGATGAAGAAACCACTGATGTCTGAGTAGTTTTCCTGTGCAATTTTCCAGAATTATGGTTTGCAGGGACTTTCCGGGGCTCCACACCTGCCCTTTCTTCTCTCCCCATGACGCCTGTAGGAAGGAGCACTGGCTGGGCAGTAGATGTCCCGGGCCAGAGGGACCAGCAGCTCCACTGGAAATGAGGGAGGGGCTGCTCCCGAAAGTGATCGACATAACTCAGCTTACTCAGTTCCCTCTTTCTGAATTAGATTGCAGTTTCCTTAAAATGAAACAGAACAAAATTTTCCTCCTCTGGGCCTAACAGATAGCACAGGGGTTAAGGTGCTTGCCTTGCAAACTCAAACTGCAGTTCCGTGACCTGCACCACATTGCTCCCCTGAGCACTGCCAGGAACAATCCCCAAGACCCTCTCAGTGTGGCATCACGAACCACCCCTAGGACCCGTGGACCCTTGAGTACTCTCAAGGACTGGAGCTTCTGCCTTAGACTGTGTGGTAAGATGTGCCAGGTGTATGAAGAGCTTTATAGCAGAGAGAAAATCCACAAGATTCACATCACTAAGGTCAGTGTTTTTTTTCTTTTGGCTTCACCAGCGTTGCTCAGATTTGTTTCCTCTGGTTCTGCACTCAGGGATCATACCTGGCAGTGCTCAGGGGATTCTATGGGATGCCAGGAATGGAAGACAGGTTGGTTTCGTGCAAAGCAAGTGCTCTACCTTCTGTACTATATTACTCTTACCCCTCACGGAGGTTTCTTTCTCTCTTTTTTTCCTTTCAGGATCACACCTGGTGACACTCTGGGTTTATTCCTACTCTGTACTCAGGAATCACTCCTGGCGGTGGTCCGGGGACCATATGGGATTCCAGGGACTGAAACCAGCTTGGATCTCATACAAAACAAATGCCCTACCCATTGTACTATGAATTCGCCTCCAGTGACCCCCAACTGAGATAGCACAACCTTTATTCTAAGCCAGAAATCCTTGTTCCAGCCAGTTGGGGTCATCCAACTCCTGCCTATAGCGAACATGAATATGAGTCGAGAACAGCATACAGTTCCCCTCAGGACATTACATGAAGCATGATCGGGTGTCCAAAGGCTGTCCATTCCTTTTTAAAATTCTTTGACACATCTGTCAGGACTCAGGGCTTACTCCTGGAGGAATTGGGAGACCATAAAGGTTGCCAGGGATGAAACACTGCAGGAAAGGTCAGCTGCATGCAAGACAAATGCCCTACCGGCTGTAACATATCTCTGGCCCTGACCCTTCTTTCTTTTCCCCTCCCCCCTTCCTTTCTCTTTTTTTTTATTCTTTCCCAATAGGTTTATTCAAAAAGAGCTTCTGAATAGGGTTTGCTGACACTGCTTGCAGACAATGGTGTCTAGTTTCAGGTTAATTTGTTCAGGTTGGTCTAGTGTGAATCCTGCCCTTGTAACTGAGTACAGGTGAGAACTATTAACCCACGCCAAGGATGCTCTAGGAATCCACACTGCCATGTCACTTGGACTCACTGGCCAGAGATAGAAACAGATCTCAGGAGCTGTCCCAGTACTTTGAGGATTTGCCGGCTCTTGGCATGGGAAAGTAAGATAGTCAGCTGCTTGAACTTGAGAATTCCTCGGCAGGTCAGGCCTCTTCCCCCACTAGAAGCTGGGAAACTCAGGCTCTGAGCAGCCTGGTTTTTTCTTTTTGGCGATTTTGTTTAGGAAAGATTTGAGATAAAATATTGTTAGGAATACGTTAGCTGTACAGAGGTTCAAAGTAGAAGAGAACAAATACTGGGTAAGTACTAAACATGAGCTCATAAGAAGCAGTTTGACTTAAATCATCTCCTTTGTATCTTCATTATTTCATAAATTCTGTGTGTCAATCCCATGACACCAGGTCCTATCTCAGAAGTTTTGCAATATTCTCATGTAACCTGTAAAGATCAACTCCTATAAATTATACTTTGTATTCATGTGCCCAGGACAAGGTACTTCTGCTTCCTGATGGCCGAGAATTGTTCCACTCCAGCGGAAAGGGGCAAGTAATACTGTAGTTGAGACATGGGTGGCGGTACTGTGACCGTTCAGAATTGGATTGCAGAGTACTCTCTTCAGCAGTGAATTTTCAACCATTACTGAACCACAGCAGGTAGGGAGTTTGCCTTGCACTCGGCTGACATGAAAGATTAATTGCTCAGTCCCTCTTGAAGAGCCCATCAAGCTACTGAGAGCATCCTGCCCACAGGGCAGAGCCTGAAAAGCTACCTGTTGTTTATTCGATATGCGCAAAACAACAACAAGTTTCAGAATGGAGATATTACTGGTGCCCGCTCGAGCAAATCGATGAACAACAAGAGGACAGTGATACAGTGCTACAACTCATCTTTGATGGAGAAATACGGGCAGTCCCAGAGAGAGTCAGATGGCAGAGGGTTACTTAAAGTGTACTCCCCAAAGGAGGTAGGCTGGTCCTGCCCTTGAACAAACACATGCAGCAGGTTCAGGCGCAGGGCTCATGATCTCCCAAAATACATTGACGACTGCTGAATCTTCTTCTACTCAGGCCTGCCTGAGACCAGAGAAACTGATCACATTTCTCAAGCATGCTTTGTACCAAGGCTCTGAAATCGCAAAGGAAAGAAACAGGCACATTTACTTCTCATTTTCACGTTTCCAAAAACCTTAACATACGGAGATGGAAGATAGCTCTAAGGGCAGGAGTGCTTGTCCATCAAGTTTGACCCCCAGTACCACAGAAGGCCAGGCAAGGCTGGGCTTAGTCCTGGTGGCCTCACACCACTGCTTGGCAGGCCCTCCTGCACAAAGAAAACCAAACAAACTAAAAGCCTATGAGGAATTGAAAAAGCTACTGATTCTGTGCGTTTAAAAAATGCAATCAATGGCCAGATAAGACAAAGGTCAGGGCCCTGGCCTTGCACAATACCACCCCGGGTTCTATTCCAAGCCCCCTATATGCTTCCCCCTAACCTGCCAGGAATGACTCTTTTTTAAAAAAAATTTTTAATGAATCACTGTGATGTACAGTTACTAGGTTATGAACTTTTGTGTCTGCATTTCACTCATACAGTGATCGTTTACCATCCCTGCACTAGTGCTCATTCTCCTCCACCAATGATCCCAGTATCCCTCTCACCATCCCTACCCAAACATCCACCACCCCAACCTATCTGTTTGGAAGCGTATTCCCTTTTGTTCTCACTCTTTTTTGGGTGTTGTAGTTTGCAGTAGAGGTATTGAGTGGTCTTCATATTCAGTCAATAATCTACTTTCAGCTCGCATCTTGGAATCTGAATGGGTCCTCCCAACATCCTCTACTTGGTGTTCTCTTCTCTATCTAAGCTGCCCGGAATGACTCTTGAGCACAGGGCCGGGAGGAAGTCCTGAGAAAAGCCAGGTGTTGCTGAAAAACAGAAAGAAAGAAAGAAAGAAAGAAAGAAAGAAAGAAAGAAAGAAAGAAAGAAAGAAAGAAAGAAAGAAAGAAAGAAAGAAAGAAAGAAAGAAAGAAAGAAAGAAAGAAAGAAAGAAAGAAAGAAAGAAAGAAAGAAAGAAAGAAAGAAAGAAGGGAGGCTACGGGCTATAATTATAATGTATCAAGTAAAGCGTTCACCCCGCATGCAGCCAACCTGAGTTTGATCCCATACTCCATGGTCCTAAAACACTGACAGGGGTCATTGCTGAGTGAAGATCTAGGAGTAACCGCTGGGTATCAACTGGTGTGGTACCAAAGAGAAACAAACAAAAAATATTATCAATAGAGTGAAAGGTACCCTATAGGAAAGGAATTCTGTCCTACAGGAGAAAATATTTGCAGATCATATTTGATAAAGGGTTTGTATCCAGGATATATAACGAACTCATCTGACCAAAAACAAATAAGGGTCAAAACAGATGGTACATTGGGTGGGGAGCTTGCCTTGTATGTGGCTGGCCAGGGTTGAATCCCTAGAATCCCATATCAGTTGAACTGTGATTCAAGGGGGCTATTTGGAGGAGATAACTAAAAAGTATTGCTGAATGGGTATGAAGCTCCAGTTTGTTGAAGAGACATAAAGGAATTAAAAGTTTCAGGGACTGGAGTGATAGTCCAGTGAGTATGGCTGGTTTGATTTACGGCATCTGATATGGTCCCTGAGCACCACCAGGAGTAATCCTGAGTGCAGAGCCAGGAGTAGCCCCTTAGCATTGCCGGGTGTGACCAAAATAGGGAAAGAAAAGTTTAGTTCTGCAAGATGTAAAGATTTGAAACTGGCTGTGTAATTTTAATCTTGTGAATATACTTTACATTACTTAACAAGTGGGTAAGACGGTGATTTTGGTATCAGTATTTTACCACCGTAAAATACTAAAAGTCGGACTGAGATAATGAGCTATTTGGTAGTAAGAACAGCCTTCTGCATTTTCTGTCCACCCCAGGACTGCTCTGGGCTACTATCAGATTATTGCTTGGAGGACTGTGTAGCTATAATTCGAGGTGGTGAGCACTCCCAGAAGTGCTCAGGAGCTATTTCTGAATCTGTATTGGCAAGCTGCACCCAGAAATGCTTGGGGGATCAAAGTGAGATCTGCAGTACACAAGGCAAGCACCTTACCCTGTGCTGTCTCTCTCATTCTCCCAGTAACAGTCTTAAAGACACAAGTCATATCAGGTTTTGGTATAACTAAACAATGTTTTGGTCATGACTGAACAAAGTATACGATCCTCTTCCTTTTCCTTTTTCCTTTTATCAGTGCTCAGGGGAGCATATGGAATGCCGGGGATTCAACCCTGGTTGGCTGCGTGCAAGCCAAGAGCCCTACCCACTGAACTATAGCTCCTGCCCCTTAGTCTCTTCCTAATCCCTTTGATTGACAGCCTTGCCACCTCTAAATCTGTGAGGTGCTACATTCTCCAGCACTCCGTAGAGGGCACAATAAGCCACCAGAGACAAGTTTCACCTCTGCCTTTATCTCAGCAATTCTCAGGATATCACAGGTTCTGGTAAACTCTCTGAGAGCTCATGGGTCAGACTGCCCTCCCACAGCAGTGAACAGGCCTGATCCGTGCCCATGTGGTCTTAGCCAACAGTAGTGCCACGTGACCCAAGCATTTTAGGTAATCCTAAGAGGAAGTGATGCCAAAGGCCAGATTCTCTAGTCAACAGATAGGACTTTTGACTTGCACGTGAAGTTCAATCCCTGGCATCCGTATGGTCCCCCAGCTCCCACCAGGATTGATTTCTGAGCACAAAGCCAGGAGTAACCCTTGAGCTCCAGCAGGTGTGACTCCAAAGCAAAACTAAACAAAAAGAAAAGGATTATTCCTTCGCCCATTATTCTCTCATTCACAGTCACTGTGAACCTTTCACGAGATCCTAAGGATGAGATAAGCATCCGAGGGGCTTTTAAAAAGCCTCTCCAGGGACGGAAAGACACTGAAACCCACCTACGGATGACTCGTATTGAACAGGTCTTTAGCTCAGTTTAATCAGCATTTTTCCTGGGATGGACACACTCGGTCGCGCGCTGGGCAAAGGCAGCGGGAAGCGCGCGCGGCTCCCGGCCCCGTTCCAGCCTGGGCAAATGTGCAAAAGCAGCGTGGGGGCTGGGCGGGGCGGTGCACCTGGGTGAGTCCGCTGAGCACTTGGAAGAGCCAGTGCTTGCTGTGCACCCTGTCCCCTATGCAGTCCCCCAGGCCTTGTCCTCCTCCTGCCACAGCGCCCCCTGCCGTCCGCGGGTCGTGTGGCTTTAGCCTGCGCGCTGTGTCTACTATGGGACTTGACTCTTGGTCCCAGGTCTGGGGAACTATTGTTTTGTTTTGTTTTGTTTTGTTTTTCAGGATATTTTCTTACTTTATTTATTTTTTGAATAAGTATTTTAAATTGTGTTTTCAGAGACTTGTTCCCAGTAATTGTTCCCATTCCATATTTCAACACCAATCCCTCCACCATGACACCTTCCCACCACCAATAATTTGGATTTTCCCCCCACCACCACTGAAGCCTGCCCCCTAGCAGATGATAAATTACTTATTTTGCATTGCTTAAAATGAAGAGTATGAGATGTTGCTCCTGGATTCTAAAATTGTTTGGGGTTGGTTTCATCTCTGTGGCCTGCTGCTCTATTCCAAGATTCATTTGTTTAAGTGGGGACTAGAATCATAGTACAGCTGATAAGGCACTTGTGTTACACTTTGCCGACCCATATTCCATTCCTTAAACTCTCTATGGTCCCTTGAGACCAGTCAGGAGTGGTTACTGAGCACTAAGCAAGGAATAAGGCCTGAGCACAGCCGGATGCCCCAACCCCCACATGTTCCTTTTTCGATTTGGTATTAGGACTTTCTGGGACGCTTATGGATCATCCCTATAGTACAGAATAGGCTCATGTACTCAGGAAATGTCCCCTACTATTTCATACCCAGACACCACCAACAACTTGGATTTCACAAACGTTTATTAAACACTTGCTGCTCTCTTTATCAAGTATCAAGTACTAGAGATTTATTATTCAATATAGATTCTATATTTGAATTTAGGTCAGTAGCTGTCCTGCCCCGCTGAGGCACACAGCTGGGTCTCCTGAGAGCAGGTGAGGATGAAACTCAGTACTTGCTAGGCAGGCCTTCAGGCTGGAAGACATCGGGTCTTTGCCACTCCTGCCCAATTAATTGGCAAATTGGTAATCCAAGGAATCTGCAGTCCATGAACACTGATCTATGCTTCAAAAAGCCTGTGATTCTGAGATAATTCTCTATGAATCACTAGGAGTGAAGGAGAAAAATATAAACCACGGGCAGAAGAGCAATAGTCCCAACTTTGCATCTCTCTCCCTTTCCAAGGGAGCCAAGAAGAGAGAAGCTGTAAGATTGGCCCTGCAGGGGCATAGCCCAGCTCTGCCCACACTGACCACTGTGTGCTGGGAGAACAGCCCTGAGCTGTGGGTGGGACTCACCCTCCCCCTGGCCTTATTCTGACTCTCTCAGGCACTCCCATCTCACCTTGGGCACAGAGGAGAGTGGCAGAGGGGAAGACCACTCCCTCCACTGACTCCCTGCTGACCACAGTCAGAATTTTCTGGCCCCTCTCACCCAACCCTGAACCCTTACCTGATCCTCTAGGCCGGCCACAATCTGGCACCGCCCCTTGGCCCATCATCATAGTTCCCTCGCAGAAAGATTAATTTGCCAAAATTTTTGTAACTGTCCTCTTGCATGTTGTCTCTGTCGTGTCTGTAGACTCTCCACATCTCTCTGACGCCTGGGATGAAAGAAAGTGATGAAACGCAGAAGATCACGATGCGGGGAATTACATTTAAAATGCTCCTGCCCAGATTTCAAGAGCTTGGGACAAAGCTCCTGGAAAGCAGATGGGCTTTGAAATGAAGGTCCCTTTCCCCTCCCTCTGGTTACCATTGAGAGACTCAGTACAAGACTGATTCTCTGTGTTCCCCTCTGACCCCTGTTGCTGCTTTGGCGAAGGCTGTGTGTGGGGTATACACCCCAACCCTTGAACTATCTCCCATCTCCCCTTGGACTATGCTCTCTTAGCTCTTTGTGCCTCAGTTTCTCTGTTAAGAGATGGCTACATCGGGGCTGGAGCAATAGCACAGCGGGTAGGGTGTTTGCCTTGTATGTGGCCGACCTGGCTTCGTTTCCCAACATCCCATATGGTCCCCTGAGCACTGCCAGGAGTAATTCCTGAGTGCAGAGCCAGGAGTAACCCCTGTGCATTGCCCAGAGTGATCCAAAATGCAAAGAGAGAGAGAGAGAGAGAGAGAGAGAGAGAGAGAGGGATGCCTACTTCAAAGATCAAAGGATTAGAACATGAAAATAAAAATGAGCTTTTTTAGCACTTGAAAACTACTAAATGGCTCATTTGCATTTGAAAACTATAAAATGACTTCGCCTTATTAAAAATTCCATTATTTTGACTGTACTTCTTAAGCTGGGGCCAGAGACATAGGAGAAGCACTTGCCACGAACGTAGCTGCCCTGGTTTGATCAGCAGTACACACATTCCCCCCAAGATTCACTAGGACTGATAGAGCTCTGAGGAAACCTGAGCACAGTCAGCTGTGGCCCAACCCCATCACCAAAAACTTTGAGTAACAGCTAAGAGATTGGAAACCCAACTCCCAGGTTTGACAAAGTCACTTCAGAGAGCATCAAAATGCTTAGCTCGAATGTCCATTAAGGGGCAGTAGGTCCTTCTTTGTGTTGTTGTTGCTATTATTATTATTTTATTTTTATATTTTTTTGCTTTTTGGGTCACACCTGGCAAGGCACAGGGGTTACTCCTGGTTCTGCACTCAGGAATTACTCCTGGTGTTGCTCAGGGAAGCAATGGGATGCTGGAAATTGATCCCGGGTGGGCCACGTGCAAGGCAAAGGCCCTACTGGCTGTGCTATTACTCTAGCCCCATTGTTTGGGAACCTCTCAGCAATAGCTAGAGGGTAGGGCATTTGCCTTTCACGGGGCCAACCTGGGTTCAATTCCTCCACCCCTCTCAGAGAGCCCCGCAAGCTACCGAGAGCCTCTCGCCCACAGACCAGAGCCTGGCAAGCTACCCTTGGTGTATTTGATGTGACAAAAATAGCAACAAGTCTCACAATGGAGATGTTACTGGTGCCCGCTCGAGCAAATCGATGAGCAACAGGATGACAGTGACAGTGATTTAAGGAACAAGCACCTCTGAATTCCAACTCTCATCCTCAATCCTGATAAAAGCTGGGGTCCCAACCTTATGTGCCCTGTTGTCTACAGGTATCCACAGAAGAGGGAAAAAAACTGGTAAAATGCTGCGATAAAATCCTTACTCAGGGCTGGAATGATAGTTCTGTGGGGAGGGCACTCGCCTTGTATGTGGCAAACCCTGGTTAGGTTTCCAGTATCCCATATGGGCTCCTCCCCCGCACCCATGTCCCCGCACCACCAGGATTAATTTCTGAGTGCAGAGCCAGGAGTAACCCCTGATAATCGCTGCGTGTAAACTTCCCGGCCCCAGCCAAAAAAAAAACCCTCAAAACTCCCTGTATATCGAGGGAGGTACCATGTCCTCTGCTAGGGTAACTGCAGGGGACAGCCTGATTACAGACCCTGACCCCCAATATCCCCGGGGCCTTACCTTCACCAAAATCCCTCATGAGTGAGAACCAACTTTGGCTGCTGACGCAGAGAAACAAAGAGCAGAAAATGACAGCCGTGAACAGTTTCATCTTGCTGCAGGTACACAAGCCACAATGAGGCAATTCAGGCTGTTGCTCTGTAAGATTGACCCAGGCTCACAATCTGCAAAGAACTTCTACTTACATGCGTAGATTGGCATGTAGATAGATAATAGATGTGGAGAGATACGTCCTGATCATCTAAGACACATTTAAAATATCAGCTCTGAGATCTACTGCGTAGCAGGTTTTCCTGGATCCATGGGAGGATCCTACCTCTGAAATAGCCCCTGAGTTTAAAACTCCACCAATATTTTTGGTGTGTCTCCTCCAGCCACTACTGACTTCCCATTGCAGGCACAAACAACATAAATTCTAATGATTTGGAGACTGCAAAGTATTCATGGGACTCGGGAGTTAACTCAAAGGGCTGGAGCACCTGCTTTGCTCCCGCAGGTGCTCCAGCATTTTGAACTTATGCTGGGTGAGGGGGGAGGGTTGTCTAGGCACTGTCACAGTGACCCTGGTGACTCAAACACAATTTCTGAGCAGAATCACAGAGCACTGGGAGCGGTCCCCAAAATACTGAATAGTGCTGGGAGGTCCAGCAACAACAATGCCAAAAGAAGTAGCACATCTGAGGAGACCCAATGGTCAGAACAGTTCAGTCAGGAAGGATCAGCCCATGAACGCTGATGTAGAAGAGGATTGACCCCAGCCCTGTCTATAGAAGGAAACTTGGAATGTTCTAGAAACTCACCTTTGGCTGTCTCACTCAGCAAGAAATGACAATGGCGTGCCTTGTAGATCATATAAGGTAACCTCAGTCACATGAAGCTAATACATCAAGATACCATTAAAACTTGCTCTCCTAGAAATTGGAATGTTGATCCTTTTGATATATTGCAGCACCAAGATGCTGTTGAGGATTTGGAGCTGGTGTCACTAACCCTCAACCCAACAGGACCACTTCCAGGTACCAGCACCATCTTCTGTTAATAAAAAATGTGGAGAAGAGGCAAGTGCTGCTCATTCATTTTTTTAAAGCATGGGGATAGATGTGGGAGATGACCCACTAATACGTATCCTAAGATCTGGGTAGTCTTCTGGATAAAACAAGTTTGGACAGGTTGAGAGGTTGTGGCTGTAAACCAAGCAGGAAGGACATAACCTGCTAGGACATAACAGGGTGTCTTCAGAACAAAGTTCTTCAATTTGTATAATTGCATTCAAACTCAGAAGTGAACAGAATTTTGGCGGGAAGGGGTCATCAGTGAGCACATTACATCTACCGCGTACAACTACCTCTATTTTTCATTTGACTAATAAAGGTATTTAATGTTCAAAAAAATGTGTGGCTGGAGCGAAAGCACAGCGGGTATTGTGTTGGCCGGGCACGCAGTAAACCCAGGTTTGATTCCCAGGATCTCACACTGTCCCCCAAGCACCACCAGGAGTAATTCCTGAGTGCATTGCCAGGTGTGACCCCAAAAGAAAAAACAAAAAACAAACAAACAAAAAGGGTCTGGAGAGATAGCACGTTGGGTAGGGCATTTACCTTGCAGGTGGCCCACCTGCGTTCATTTCCAGCATTCCATATGGTCTCCTGAGCACCACCAGGGGTAATTCCTGAGTGCAGAGCCAAGAGTGACCCCTGGGCTTGAGCATAAGAGAGCCAACTATACTTCCTTTTGTTGGAGGGGGTAGGGTGAGAGAAACACACTTAGCAGTATTGAGGGTTCATTCCTGGCTTTGTCCTCAGGGATACGTTTGCTGGCAGAGGGCTCTTAGGGATCACATGGGTATATGGTTCGAACCCAGATAAGCTATGTGCATGGCAAATGCCCAACTCGCTGTACTATCTGCTTCCTCAATAATAGTTCCTTAGGCTGACACCCTCCTGTTTTCACGAGATGTGGTGGTTGATCTTTCTGAATTTTATGGACAAGGCACTACACAAAATTCTGTCTCTAATTCTGTTTCATTGTTAAGCTACACAGAGATTTCTCTCTCTCAACTCCATTTTCTGCCATCTTGGCCCCACTTCCTTTATGATTTCACTTTCTTTCTTTGTTTTTGGCCCAACCAGCACACTGCTCAGGGGTTACTTTTTACTGTGCACTCAGTTCAGTGATACCTTTGACTCTACTGATTTGGGCAATTATTGGTGCTCTTCTGTTAGAGAAGCAAGATCAGAGATTATTTTAAAGGGAGACAGGGGGCTGGAGAGATGGGACAGAAGGTTGGACACTTGCCTTGCCTGAGACCAACCCCAGCTCATTTCCCAGCAACCCCTATAGTCTCCTGTGCATCACCAGGAGTAATTCCTGAGTGCACAGCCAGCGTGAGCCCTGAGCACCGCCAGGTGTGAACAAAAAGAAAAAAAAAATAAAAAGGCAATGAGAATGGAGCAGAAAGTGAGACGAGGCTGAGGAGAGGGGTAGGCATATAGGACCAAATAGGAACAGAAGAGTAGTTGGGAAGCACCAGAGGGAGTGGAGGATGAAGAGCTAGCAGTCTCCTTTAGGCACGAGACACGTGCAGACACGACCAACTCTTATCCCTAGTTGGATGCCTCAAGAGCACAGTATGATATGATTAGTATTGCAGTTTTGCCCCCTCTAGTAAACTTTTTGACATGCATTATGGGCTGTCACTCTACACAAGCAATTCACTTATATAATCCACACCCATCAGCCTTCCACTGAAGGGCTACATAAAATCCCACATCACATGATGCAATCCCCTAATCCTCCTCAACATTAGAGTATAAAAATTAGTGCTTGAGCACAATACAGCCAACTACACTCCTTTTTTTTGTAGTGTGTAGGGTGGGAGGGACATACCTACAGGTGTTGAGGGTTTATTCCTGACTCGGTCCTCAGGGTTCCACTTGCTGGCGGGGGTTGCTTTGGAATCACATGGGTACAGGGCTCTAACCCAGATCAGTTTTGTGCAAGGCAAATGCACAACTCGCTGTACTATTGGGTTCACCATTTCAATTTATGTCAGTCCCATGACACCCCATGACACTAGGAGTTTTGCAACATTCTCATGTAACCTTTAAAGATCAACTCCTGTAAATTATATTTTGTCTTCATGTGCAAAGGACGAGAAACTTCTGCTTCCTGAATGGGTGAGATTTTCTCCACTCCACTCGAGAGGGGCAAGATATGGTACCTGAGCATCACCAAGAGAAATTTCTGAGTGCAGAGCCAGGAGTAGCTCATGAGCATTGCCTGGTATGACCCAAAAAGGGAAAAAAAAGTTTTAGCTCTGCAAGATGTAAAGATTTGAAACTGGCTGTGTAATTTTAATCATGTGAATATACTTTACAATACTTAACAAGTGGGTAAGACGGTTGATTTTGGTATCAGTATTCTACCACAGTAAAAAAAAAAAAAAGAAGAAGAAGAAGTATGACTGAGAGAACTAGCTATCGGGTACCAATAACAGTCTTTTGTTTTTTCTGGCCACCCCAGGACTGCTCAGGGCTACTATCAGATTACATCTTGGAGGACTGTGTAGTGCTAGAGATTGAACCCAGGCCTCCTGCACACTAGCATGTGTTCTAGCCTGCTGAGCTATCTCTGGGCCTGGTACCAAGGACGTTCTTTTTTGGATATTTTATCTTGGTCTCACCCAGTGTTGCTCTGGGTCTATACTGAGCTTGGTACATGTGGATCACTCATACCAGTGCTCTGGGGGGAAGGTGGGGCGAGAGCCATGAGGTTCCAGGACTACAAACTGGACCCACATACAGAGCATGCACTCATTCTACAGAGCTGTCTCTGGTCCCTAATAAGTTTTTTTTTTTTTTAGGGCAGGGGTGGCGAGCACACCCAGAAGTGCTCAGAAGCTATTTCTGATCCTGTACTAGGTAGCTGCACATTCCAGGAATCCAGGAATGCTTGGGGGTCAAACTGAGATCTGCCATACATAAGGCAGCACCTTACCCTCTGCTGTCTTTCTCATTCTCCCTGTAACAGTCTCATATCAGATTTTGTATCAGTACACAATGTTTTGGTCATGACTGAACAAAATATGTGAGCCTCTTCTTTTTTCTTGTTTTAGATTTTGGGCTGACTCCTGGCTCTGTAACCAGGAATCACTCCTGCAAGTGCTCAGGGGACCATATGGAATGCCGGGGATTGAACCCGGGTTGGCTGCATGCAATCCAAGAGCCCTACCCACTGAACTATAGCTCCTGCCCCCTTAGTCTCATCCTAAATCCTTTGATTGACAGCCTTGCCACCTCTAAATCTGTGAGGTTCTACATTCCCAAGCATAGAGGGCACTTTAAGTGCCTGACAGACAAGCATCACCTCTGCCTTTTCTCAGCAATCCTCAGGATATCACAGGTTCTGGTAAACTCTCTGAGAGCTCATGGGTCAGACTGCCCTCCTGTAGCAGTGAACAGGCCTGATCCGGACCCACTGTCTTAGCCAACAGTAGTGCCACGTGACCCAAGCATTTTAGGTACTTCTAGGAGGAAGAGATGCCAATGGTCAGATTCTAGTCAACAGATAGGACATTTGACTTGCACGTGGGGTTCGATCCCTGGCATCCATATAGTCCCCCAACTCCCACCAGGATTGATTCCTGTGCGCAAAGCCAGGAGTAACCCTCGAACACCACCAAGTGTGGCTCTAAAGCAAAACTAAACAAAAAGAAAAGGATTATTCCTTCGCCCATTATTCTATCATTCACATTCAGTCATTGTGAACCTTTCACGATCTCCTGTCTAAGGATGAGATAAGCATCGGAGGGGCTTTTAAAAAGACTCTCCAGGGACGGGAAAATACTGAAACCCAGCTACCGATGACTCGTATTGAACAGGTCTTTAGCTCCGTTTAATCAGCATTTTTCCCGAGAAGGGACACACTCGGTCCCGCGCTGGGGAAAGGCAGCGGGAAGCTCGCGAAGCTCCCGGCCCCGTTCCAGCCTGGGCAAATGTGCAAAAGCAGCGTGGGGGTTAGGCGGGGCGGGTGCACCTGGGTGAGTCGGCTGAGCAAGAGGAAGAGCCAGTGCTTGCTGTGCACCCTGTCCCCTATGCAGTCCCCCAGGCCTCGTCCTCCTCCCGCCACAGCGCCCCCTGCCGTCCGCGGGCCGTGTGGCTTTAGCAGCGCGCGGTGTCTACTATGGGACTCGCCCCTAGGGCCCATGTCCGGGGAACTGGTTTTTTTTTTTTTTTTTTTGAGAATATTTTCTCCCTTTATTAATTTTTTGAATAAACATTTAAAATTTTATTTTAAGAGACTTGTTCCCAGTAATTGTTCCCATTCCATATTTTAACACCAATCCCACCACCATGACACCTTCCAACCACCATTATTTTGGATTTTCCCACCACCACCACCCAAGCCTGCCCCTAGCAGATGCTAAATTACTTATTTTGCGTTGCTCAGAATGAAGAGTATGAGTTGTTGCTTCTGGAATTTTAAAATTGTTGGGGGTGGGAGGCATCTCTGTGGCCTGCTACTCTATTTTAAGATTCATTTGTTTACATGGGGACTGGAGTCATAGCACAGATGGTAAGGCACTTGTGTTACACACTGCCGACCCTGATTCCATTCCTAAAACTCTCTATGGTCCCCTGAGACCAGTGAGGAGTGATTCCTGAGCACTAAGCAAGGAGGATGGCCTGAGAACAGCCGGATGCCCCAATCCCCACATGTTCCTTTTTAATTAGGTATTAGAATTTTCTGGGATGCTTATGGATCATCCATATAGTTCAGAATAGGCTCATGTACTCAGGAAATGTCCTCTAGTATTTTATACCCAGACACCAACAACTAATTGATTTCACAAACGTTTATTGAAGACTAGTTGCTCTTTTTATCTAGCATCAAGTACTAGAGATTTATTATTCAATATAGATTCTATATTTGAATTTAGGTCCGCAGCTGTCCTGCCCCGCTGAGGCTCACAGCCGTGTCTCCTGAGAGCAGGTGAGGTTGAAACTCAGTACTTCCTAGGCAGGCCTCTAGGCCGGAAGTCATTGGGGTCTTTGCCACTCCTGCCCCATTCATTGGCAAATTGGTTATCCAAGGAATCTTGCAGTCCATGGCCACTGGTCCATGCTTCAAAAAGTCTCTGATTTTTAGATAAGTCTTTCTGAATCACTGGAACGGAGTGAAGCAGAAAAAGATAAACCATGGGCAGAAGAGCAATAGTCCCACCCTCACATCTCTCTCCCTTTCCAAGGGAGCCAAAAAGAGAGAAGCTGTAGGATTGGCCTTGCCGGGGCATAGCCCAGCTCTGCCCACTCTGACCCCTGTGTGCTGGGAGAACAGCCCTGAGCTGTGGGTGGGACTCGACCTCCCCCTGGCCTTATTCTCTCTCTCTCAGGCACTCCCATCTCACCATGGGCACAGAGAAGAGTGGCAGAGGGGAAGATCACTCCCTCCACCGACACCCTGTTGACCCCAGTCATAATTTCCTGGTATACTCACCCAACCCTGAACCCTTACCTGATCACTTTGGCCGGCCACAATCGGCCACTGCCCCTTGGCCCATCATTATAGTTCGACCGCGGAAAGGTTAATTTGCCTAAATTTCTGTAATTGTTCTTTTGCCTCTCTCTGTAGGCTCTCTGCATGTCTCTGACCGCTGGAAGGAAAACAAAGTGATGAGACGCAGACAATCACGATGTGGGGAAATACATTTAAAATGCTCCTGCCCAGATTACAAGAGCTTGGGACAAAGCTCCTGGAAAGCAGATGGGCTTTGAAAAGAAGGTCCCTTTCCCCTCCCTCTGGTTACCATTGAGAGACTCAGTACAAGACTGATTCTCTGTGTTCCCCTCTGACCCCTGTTGCTGCTTTGACGATGGCTGTGTGTTGAGTATAGACCCAACACTTGGACTATCTCCCATCTCCCCTTGGATGATGTTCTCTAGCTCTTTGTGCCTCAGTTTCTCTGTTAAGAGATGTCTGCATCGGGGATAGAGCAATAGCACATCGGATAGGGCATTTGCCTTGCACGCGGCTGAAACAGGTTCGTTTCCCAACATCCCATATGGTCCTCTGAGCACAACCAGAAGTAATTCCTGAGGGCAGAGCCAGGAGTAACTCCTGTGCATCATCCAGTGTGACAAAAAAAGCAAAAAAAAAAAAAAAAAAAAAAAGGAGAGTGAGAGAGAGAAAGAAAAATGCCTACCTCAAAGGATTAGAACATGAAAATAAAAATGAGCTTTTTTGCAATTGAAAACTACAAAATGGCTCATTTACATTTGAAAACTATAAAATGGCCTCACCTTATTAAAAATTCCATTAGTTTGACTGTACTACTGAGGCTGTGGCAAGAGAGGTAGGGGACGCACTTGCCCTGCAGGCAGCTGACCTGCTTTGATCAGCACTACAACAGAGATTCCCCCCAAGGTTCACTAGGACTGACACCTGAGCATAGAGCAGGAGGAAGCCCTGAGCACAGTCAGCTGTGGCCCCACGCCATCACCAAAAACTTTGAGTAAGAGCTAAGGAATTGGAAACCCAACTCCTAGGTTTGACAAAATCACTTCAGAGAGCATCAAAATGCTTAGCTCGAAAGCCCATTAGGGGGCAGTAGGTCCTTACTTGTATTAAGGAAGGAACCTCTCAGCAAGAGCACAGAGGGTAGGGCATTTGCCTTGCATGTGGCCAACCTGGATTCAATTCCTCCACCCCTCGCAGAGAGCCCGGCAAGCTACCAACAGTATCTCGCCCACAGGGCAGAGCCTGGCAGGCTACCCTTGGCGTATTTGATGTGCCAAAAGTAGTAACAAGTCTCACAATGGAGATGTTACTGGTGCACGCTCGAGCATATCAATGAGCAACAAAATGGTAGTGACAGTGATATAAGGAACAAGCACTTCTGAATTCCAACTCTCATCCTCAATCCTGTTAGAAACGGGGAGCCCAACTTTATGTGCCCTGGGGCCTACAGGTATCCAGATAAGAGGGAAAAAAAAACTGGTAAAATGCTGGGATAAAATCCTTACTCAGGGCTGAAGTGATAGTACTGTGGGGAGGGTGCTCGCCTTGTATGTGGTCAACCTGGTTAGGTTTCCAGTATCCCATATTCGACCCACTCGCCCCCGAACCACCAGGATTGATTTCTGAGTGCAGAGCCAGGAGTATCCCCTGATAATCGCTGCATGTAAACTCCCCGGCCCCAGCCAAAAAATAAAAAAGCAAAAAAAAAAAAAAATCGGAACTCCTTGTCTATCCAGGGAGGTACGGTGTCCTCTGCTATGGTAATTAGAGGGGACAGCCTGGTTACACACCCAGACCCCCAATATCCCTGGGGCCTTACCTTGACCAGCGTTCCTCATGGTTCAGAACAAAGTGTTGCTGCTGACGCAGAGAAACAAAGAGCAGAAAATGATGGCCGTGGACAGTTTCATCTTGCTGCAGGTACACAAGCAACAATGAGGCAATTCAGGCTGTTGCTCTGTAAGATTGACCCCAGTTCACAATCTGCAAAGAACTTCCACTTACATGCATAGATTGGCATGTAGAGAGATAATAGATGTGGAGAGATACGTCCTGATCATCTAAGATACATTTAGAATATTTAATCTCCGTTTCAACTTGTTTCTTCAGAATCCTAGTACTTTTCTAGGATTTAAAGAGGCTTGATACTCACAGCAATTACACTGGGCTTTAAGTGTAAACCGTTGTCCATTCCAAGCACCCCTCCACAGCTCTGAGATCTAACTGCGTAGCAGGTTTTCCTGGATCCACGGGAGGATCCTACCTCTGAAATAGCCCCTGGCACTGTCAGAGTGACCCTGGTGACTCGAGCACCATTTCTGAGCAGAAACACTAAGTACTGGGAGCGGTCCCCAGAAGCCTGAATGGTGCAGGGAGGTCCAGCAACAACAATGCCAAAACGAGTAGCCCATCTGAGGAGACCCAATGGTCAGAAGAGTTCAGTCAGGAAGGATACAGCCTAAGATCGCTGCTGTAGAAGAGGATTGCCCCCCACCCCCACCTACAGAAGGAAACTTGGAATGTTCTAGAACCTCACCTTTGGCTGCCTCTTCCTGCTGAGTCTCCTGGTGTGGTCCAGCAGTCTGCGCTATCTGCTGGGGAAGGTGTCTCTGCTATATATACAGACACTTGTTCCCAGAGCACATGGGAAGAGAGGGTTCAGGCAAAACAGTGCGTTTGGGGAAATCCCAGTGTCCAGAGTACACATTCCGGGATTGCACAAATTGGGAGATGTCCCCTGTGTGCGAAATGAGGGTCTGCTGCCAATTTCTGGAGTTCTTCTAAATCTGCTCGAGTCTTTCTGGAAATGTCGGTGAAGGTCATGGCTGGGAGCGTTTGCAGGTAGGTGGTTGGGCAGCATGGTTTGACAGGGCTCTGTAAGCAAGGAGCTGGTGTGCAAAGGAGCCCTGCTCTCATTAGGGGAGACCTCATTAAGGACTGAAGTCAGTGGACCCCACAAGTGGCTCATTTGGAGTGGGGAGGAGAAAGACTGTCACTTTCTCCAGATCTGCCTCTGCCACCCGGGACCCAGGGTTACTGTGTTCTTGTCTCACTCACAGAAAGGAATTTTAGGAGTAGACAAGCAGTGAAGTAAAACAGATTATAGACTATATTTAGAGGATTTTAAAGGTGTGGAGGGAAAGAGAAAGAAGGAGCGAGAGTGAGAGAGAGAGACAGATGCATTCAAGAGAGAACGCGGGCTTCCCCAAGGGAGGAGAGCCATGGGTTCTGTTTGGGTTTGTGTTGTTGGAACTCATTGGGCCTCCTGCCTCAGGGTAAAGGTCATCCCTCACACATTTCTGAAAATCTAGACTCCAATTCTTCTGCTAAGTATACCTCTTTTGAGCCTGAGCAATAGTAGAGCGGGTGGCGCACTTGGTTTGCACACAAGTGACCTGAGTTCAATGCCTGGTTTGAAACAGTGATGAGTTCTTTCCTCTTATATTTGTCCCGGAGATCTCTTAAGCTCTGTTCATTTTGAAGGGGAGTTGGGTTTGGCCACACCTGGAGGTGTTCAGGGCTTACTCCTGGCTCCGTACTCAGGAATCACTCCTGAGTACGTGGTAGATGTAATGTGCTCATTGATGACCCCTTTTCACAAAAATTCTGCTCACTTCTGAGTTTCAATGCAATTATACAAATTGAAAAACTTTGTTCTGAGAACACCCTGCTATGTCCTAGCAGGTTATGTCCTTCCTGCTTGGTTAAAGCCACAACCTCTCAACTTGTCCAAACTTGTTTTATCCAGAAGACCACCCAGATCTTGGGATTCGTATTAGTGGGTCATCACCCACATCTCGGCAATTGCTTTAATAAAATGAATTAGAACCATTTGCCTTTTCTGGCACATTTTTCATTAACAGAAGATGCTGCTGGTATCTGGGAGTGGTCCTGTCGGGTTGAGGGGTAGTGACACCAGCTCCAAATCCTCAACAGCATCTTGGTGCTGCAATATATCAAAAGGATCAACATTCCAATTCCTAGAAGAGCAAGTTTTAATGGTATCTCGGTGTATTAGCTTCACATGATTAAGGTTACCCCAACTGTTTTACAAGGCACGCTGTTGTCATTTCTTGCCGTGTGAGACATTTCCTGGCATAATAAACCAGGACTATTTGAGAAATTTGGCACAGAATAGCCCAAGGCATTGAATACATAGGAGTGCAGCCATACACATCTGTATTTAAGCATCAAACAAAACAAATCCTTAAATGGGATTTTGATAGAACTGTCCAATATGTACAGTGTACAGATGACAGTGTATAGGCTGGATACCCAGAGGTGGCAGCTGCCAAAATGCCAGCCTTTCTGGAGTACAACTACCATATTCCTAATTGTATCACACATACACTTCTTTTTGTCAGTTCACATTGGTAGGACAAAGGGTAAGAGATGCACAGCTGGGGAGTTGGGGGCCGTATGTTGGATATGCAGTCAGCCCACACATTTAGCCTATGGGGTGCTGTGGATTGAACCCAGGTTGGCTGTGTGCAGGGTTCAGTGCCTTAGCCGCTGTACTATCACTCTGGTCCTGCTTTGCTAAAGAAATGTCTAAGACTCCCCTTACGTCTCAGCTTTCCCAAGCAGGATGTTTCTTGTTTGGCAGCTTTTGTAACCTTATCTTTAGCTTGATTTACCCAGGACAGGATCCAGATCTTACACAGCAGGGGAAGGCTAGTAACCAGGTTCTAGAGTTTTCAGACCCTGTGTTTTGGGAACTTTTGAAATCAGCTCTAGAGTACTCACTGCATCTCCAGTACGCAGAGGGAGACGCACATTCCTCTCAATTTCCAGCTAGCCCCCATTTGCCTGGGTAGCTTTAGGGTTTCTGCTGTGGTAAGCTCTGTGACCAGATGTCCTAGTTGGATGTAGTGTGTGACAGGAAGGGCCACTGTCGAACAAGTAGCCTCTGCCACTGATCCACCCCAAAAAAAGCTGTTTCTAGGTAAGCAGGGCACTGTGGACTCCCTGTTGCGTCTAAGCCTCTCACAGTTGAGAGGAAAACAGTCCACTGAAGGGGAGTGAATGGTTTCATAAGGGCGTTTGAAATCATTGTCACTGGGCAAAGCTTGTATGATGCTCCGCACACTTGCACTATGGGGGATTCCATCATATTCCCTCTATCCCTTGATTGTTTTTGTCAGTGGAGAGTGTGGGACCCTTCTCTCCTGGCCTCCTCATGCAACCATTTGCATAGGAACTTCAAGATTGTTGTGGGAGGGGAAATGTCTGGGCTGAATCTGCTGGACCAGGGCCCCAATGAGCTCTAGTGCTCCTTCAGGTGAGGGTTAGTTATTTTTGTGATTCTCTCTCTCATTACTAAGTCATTAGCAGTGGGCTTCGTGAGTTGACCCCTGGTAGCTGTACTCACGTTTCCATGTTCTCATAATCCTCTGGGGCCCCCTCAATTATGAATCCTGATATAGCTTCCCTGTCTCCCACCACATGACATCGTCAATTACCAAATGCAACTTTGGTGTACGGAGACTTCATGGGGTGTTCTCTGTGATGACTTTTCTTATGCAGGATCACGTTGGTGTCATCTGTGTAGCTGTTTGCCCTCCGCTTCAGGCCGTCCACTGGCCACCGCTGAGAGCCCATGGGCTGCCCAGGACGGCTGTGCCCTGGCAGGCAGCAGGACTGAAAATCTCCAGCTCCACCTTTTTGTTTTTTTTTTAATCAAACTATTTTAAACTTGATTTATTCTTCCTCTGATATTACTGAACCGAACAGAAAGAGAATTCTTGTTTTCAAATCTTCCTCGGGCAGTTATTTTTTTACCCGGTCACACCCGAAAGTGCAAAGGGGTTACTTAATCCTGCTCATGCACTGAGGAATTACTCTTGGCGGTGTACGGGGAGGACCATATGGGATGCTGGGAAACGAACCCAGGTTTTCATGCCTACATGCAAGGCAAATGCCCTACCCGCTGTGCTATCACTCCAGTCCCTCCTTGGGCAGTTTGAACAGTTCAAACTAGCTGAGGACCACCCAGGGCCAGATAAATGCCTATTAACATCACCATCACCACCACCAACACCATCATCATCATCATCATCATCATCATCATCACCACCATTTTGTTTCTGGTGCTACATTGGCATTTGTCATGGACCTCAAGTTCAAATTAGGCGAGCAGTGAACAGGGGTCCGATTTTATTTATTTTTTTTTATTTTAAAAATTCTTACTGGTGAATCACCATGAGGAACAGTTACAAACTTAAGAACTTTCATGTTTGCATTTTGCTTACATCCCTCCACCAGTGCCCAATCTCCTCCACCAATGTTCCCAGTATCCCTTCCACCACCCCCACCCCAACCCCACCAGCACACCCAGCCTCTGCGGCAGGGCATTCCCTTTTGTTCTCTCTCCTGTTGGATATTGTAGTTTGCAATAGAGGTATGGAATGGCCATCATATTCAGTCTATAGCCTACTTTTGGCACACAGCTTTCAATCTGAGTGGATCCTCCCAACATTCTCTACTAAGTGTTCCTTTCTGTATCTCAGCTGCCTTTTTTCCCCAGCATGTGAGGCCAGTTTCCAAGCTGTGGGGCAAATCTTCTGGTTCTTACTCTACTACTCTCGGGTGTTAGACTCCCATTCTACTACTTTATATTCCACATATGAGTGCGATCTTTCTATGTTTGTCTCTCTCTTTTTGACTCATTTCACTTAAATGATAATATCCATGTTGTCCACTTATATGCAAATTACATGACTTCATCTTTTCTAACAGCAGCACAGTATTCCATTGTGTAGATATACCAAAGTTTTTTAACCAGTCATCTCTTTTGGGCACTCTGGTTTTTTCTAGATTTTGGCTATTGTAAACAGTGCTGCAATGAACATACAAATGCAGATGTCATTTCTACTATACCCGGTTGCTTCTTCTCGATAGACTCGGATAGCAAAGTTGCAGGCTATAAAATCAATACCCAGGGGCTGGAGTGATAGCACAGCAGGTAGGGCGTTTGCCTTGCACGCGGCCGACCCGGGTTCAAATCCCAGCATCCCATATGGTCTCCTGAGCACCTCCAGGGGTGATTCCTGAGTGCATGAGCCAGAAGTGACCCCTGTGCATTGCTGGGTGTGACCCAAAAGGCAAAAATAAATAAATAAATAAAATCAATACCCAAAAGTCCATGGCTTTCCTATACGCAAATTATGAGAGAGAAGTGACATGATAAAACCAATCCCATTCACAATTGGACCTCAAAATATCAAGTACCTGGGAGTCAGCTTAACTAAGGAGGTAAAGGACTTGTATGGAAAAGAGCTCCTATTTGTAAGGTCAGGTTGATACCTCTGACTCTACTGATTATTGGCAATATCGATGCTCTTTTGCTGTAGAAGCAAGATCAGAGATGATTTTAAAGGGAGACAGGGGGCTGGAGAGATGGGACAGCAGGTGGGACACTTGACTTTCCTGAGACCAACCCAGCACGATCCCCGGCAACCCCTATAGTCTCCTGTGCATCACCAGGACTAATTCCTGAGTGCAGAGTCAGGGTGAGCCCTGAGAACCACAGGGTGTGAACAAAAGAAAAAATAAGAATAAAAAGGCAATGAGAATGGAACATAATAGTGAGAGAAGGTTGAGGAGAGTGGTATGCATATTGGACCCAATAGAAATAGAACCGTAGTTGGGAAGCACCAGAGGGAGTGGAGGATGAAGAACTAGCAGTGTCCTTCAGGCAGGAGACACGTGCAGACAGGACCAACTCTTGTCCCTAGTTTGACGCCTTAAGAACACACAAAAAAGAAATAGTGTGAAACCCCCTTGTAGGAGGAAAAGTCTATGCTTATATTTTAACAGATAACACCTACTAATGTACTCTGGGTCCTGCTATGGCTTGGCTTCATCTGGAGTAAACTTCATTTTCCTGATAAAGACCCCAAACCACCTCAAACAGATCTCAGCTGGAAATCACAGGGAAATCTGAGGAAGAAAGGACAGGCCGAATTGGCCTGAGGACTTAGTCTGGGATTTACGGTACCAACTTTATCCTGAACCTCAGAGAACTTTGTATGCCAAGTGTGAGACCCTTAATGTTTTATGGTAATCTATGAGTGTTTTAATCTTTATATTTGTCTTTTCCTAGAAATCAGAATTCTAAGATGTCTCCTGGTTAATTTCTAATGTGAAGTGAACCCTTGCCCAATGAATATGCTGTAAGAACTTTAGTTGTGAGCCTCTTTAAAGTTTTTTGAATATCTATAGAATTGACCTAATGCTTTTGAAATAGCACTGCAAGTAATTTTGTCATGTTAAATGAGATGATTGGTAACTAGTGTCCAAATTTGGGAGGTTATGTTGTACTAAGTTCAGTAAAATAAGAGTTTAAACTTGTGGGATGACTATAAGGAATATAGATGTATGTCTTAAGTCAGAAAGATAATGGATGCAGATCTCATCAGTTGGAAAAAGGCAAGGAATCCTGTTAAAGTGAAGTTGATTTTGAAATGGGTTGAAGGAAAGTTACAGGACAGAATGAATATAAAGGAATTTTGTGTAGAAGGTTTGAAGTTGTGTTTGAAGGAAAGAAATTGATCACTGCTTTAAGAAACTCTTTAAATCACATGCAGAATTGTTCTAGTACTCCCAGTACAGTGCTTTTATTAATGGGAAGTCAAGGTTTTCAACATAGGATTGAATGGGTTAAATACGATGTTAAATTGTACACTTTTCCTCTACAGATTTTAGCTCCTTTGACTAGGACCCACAACAAATGGGTGTGTTGCATCTTACAGTGAGTAAAATGAGATGTTTGCTTTTCTCTTCTTTTGTACCTTCAGTATGTTTTTGATGTTTCATGGCACTGTGTTGGTTTGCATAAATTCAGATAAAAGTCTTTCCTCTCTGTAATAGGGTCTACCCCTCATGCAGACAGGAAAATCAGTTATGGGACCCCAAAACCCTCTTCCAGGGAAACAGCAAGGGATTGGTCTAAATGACAGGAGCATGTCTTTAACAGGTACTGTTTCAAGTACTCTACAAACCTCAGGGAGACCCTAGAGGCAGGCCGGCTCAAGGAAAGAATGGAAATCATCACTGCTATGGAGAATGAGGAATCCGGAAATCTATGTGACTGACACGGCCTGGCTTACTCTCAGCATCAAGAAAAACCCTGGAAACTAGGATCTCTCCCAGCCCTGAAGAAGGGAGGGGAGGGACTCCTTTCTGCCAGGATGCCTCTATGGCAAATGAGGCTCAAGGTCACCTCCAGTTCAACCTGAAGACCTGAAGCCATCCAGTTTATCGTGGGACATTTATGGCCAGGCCTGGGTAACTCTGACGTGCCACATAAGATTAATGCCGCTATTGGTATGCCTCCTGTCTTTAGCCACCCCCCAGGACTTCTCAGTAAGTTATGGGGTACCCCAAATGGAGAGTTCTCCAATCTTGCTGTGTGTATGCAAAAGAACAAGTCAGATTTGTTAAGCCATCAGGCAAATTTTAAAATGAAGGTGGAGAGAAAACCATGTTTTTGTAACTTGCTTTTTAAAGAATCAGATTCAAATTCTACAGAGTGATCTAGTAAATGTATTCTAATCTTGATCTAAAAGGTATCCCTTTTGAGTCATTCGGTACAATGTGTTTTGCTGACTGTAAAGTAAGCAACCTAGTCTTTGGGACTCAATGTTGAAGATGCTGTCACTAGTCTGACCAGGGTATTGGAAGCCAGAGCTTTAGTGGGGGAACCTCAGCTCAAAGTGCAGAATTAATTACTTTCCCCAAACCTGTCAATTGGCTACAGTGCCAGGAGTGGACATCTAACTATTCACTTTTAGTTCTATGAACACAGTCATTTGGAGAGAACTAGAATTTTAACAGCTCTTAATTCTCGTTCCATCATGGGATTAATACCCCATCCAGAGAATACTCATCTAAAATACTCTGCAAAAGAGGGACAATAGGCATTGGAACAACGTTTTCAAAAGGAAATTGATAGACAAAGGGTTACACTAAGCTTCCAACACTATTGAAAGCCATCTTTAGTGGAAAGGAACTCAGAACTGTGCTTTCTGTTTCGTTAATGAATCGTGGGCCTCCTTTCCTAACACTTGTAACTTCAAGGAACTTATCAAGGAGAGGATTGGCAGCTTGACATGCAAATGATCAAACACTTATATTCAAGGTATAAATATCTACTGGCTCCAGCTGATAGTTTCAGTGGATGGATAGCTTTTCCTATCTGACAAGTAGCTTGGTGTTTCTATGTTACTAGAAAAATCTGGACATAAGAAGTCATTTTCTATCAACCATGGGTAAAGCAGTTATTCCTTTCCATTGCTTTTATGATAGAAATGGGTATGGCATTACGTTGCTTTGGTTTCTGTTGCTTTAACTCTTATGTTTTCTAAGATAGCAAACTATTTTGTTGTTACTAGGTCAGAAAGGAACTTCCACATCTCCAGGGTCTAAGTGCCATCCCTCAGTCTAATTGATCTGATCTTTTCTTTCAGATAACTTGAGGAACCCAACAAATTCATTGCCTGGGGCCCACTAAACAAACTAAGGTAGCCTGAGGTTTCACCCCTTGTGCAGGCAGGGCCAGTGCCCCTCTGTCAGCATGAAGCAGCTCCAGAAGACGGAACTTCGACCATTTTCCCTTTAAGGATTAAAGGTGGTGGAATCTCTAGGGGAATACGAAGTAGGTAGGTAGATTAAGGAAGCCCCTCCAACCTTGAAAATCCCAACTGCTCTGTTGTGAGTGTTAACCCCATTAATGAAGGAACTCTGTTCTCTTTTAAAATTTTTTTGGGGGTCAACTGCCACTGTTCTAACTTAGCCTTGAAAAGGAAGTATAAGCCAGAATATGATCTCTCTCTCTTTTCCAGTTATTACTAGTCTTTACAGGTATCAAGGCCGAGCTCCATGGGGACTGGGAGCACACTGCCAGAGTGAACTCCTCATCCGTATGCATTGAGACATCTAGTTTGAATCAGGTGATAAAAACTGCCACCACCAGAGAACCCCCGTGGAGAGGTCTGTGATCCTGAACACACCAACTGCTTTGAAGGAGGATGGAATCAAAAAGCTGCCTCCCCTCTTGGAACCAGAATGACATCGACTAGTGGCATGTCCAGACAACGGGAGATGACCCCCTTCACAATCTCTAAGATTAGAGATATCCACAACAAGAAGTGGGGATTTGAAGAGGAGGGCAGGTTGAGGGTTAAATTTTCCTTTGTAACTGTTTGACTGCTTTGAAAAAGGTTTTCTTCACGACCTCCCGCTGGGCAGGAAACTGTCACCAAATGGGCCAACAAACTGCCCTAGAAACTGTAAGCAAACATTTGCAGGGAAACAGTTAATAGTCAACAAATGTTTAGATATGCAAATTAAGTGACCTATGTGTGATCGCCTTTGATCTATAGATGTGATTCCCTTTGATATGTGAGATTTTCATTTCTCCCCCAAAAGGGTATAAAAACAGCTAGCTTTTTTAGTTCCAGGCCTTCGGCTATGCCACCCTATTGAGGCACAGTTGAAGGTCCCAGTAAAGCTATATTGGCTTAAATAAACCCCATGCATTTGCAGAAAGAGTTGTCTTGGTTGTGTTCTTTTGTTTCTCCTAGCCTCCCCCAGCAGAGATCTGCCACCCCTAAAAACACCTGCCAGATACACCAGCAGGGATCATCTTGAAAAAACAGACTTCAAGCCTTCAAGATAGAGTCCTTGTCATCCAAACTCCCACAGTCCAGCAGCCTAGATGCCAAAATCCAGGTGCTCCAATATACTTCACGACCTAGGGTGCCCTCTCAGCCAGGCTGCCCCTCACAGCACAGCTGGACGCCTGGCCCAGGTCACAGGCAAACAGGAAACATCCCCGTGTGCTCAGGTTTACACAACCAGGACCATAACCTGAGGATGACAAAAGGACTGATGTCTGTGTAGGTTTCCTGTGCAATTTTCCAGAATTGTGGTTTGCAGGGACTTTCCAGGGCTCCACACCTGCTTTTTCTTCTCCCCCAAGACGCCTGTAGGAGGGAGCACTTGTAGAGCAGTAGATCTCCTGAGCCAGAGGGACCAGCATCTCCACTGGAAATCAGGGAGGGGCTGCTCCCGAAAGTGATCGACGTAACGTAACTCAGCTTATTCAGTTCCCTCTTTCTGAATTAGATTGTAGTTTCCTGAAAACCAAACAAAACATATTTTTCTCCTCTGGGCCTCACAAATAGCACAGGGGTTAAGGTGCTTGCCTTGCAGGCACCAACTCCAGTTCCGTGTCCAGCACCACATGGTCCCCCTGAGCACTGCCAAGAGCAATCCCCAAGACCCTCTCAGTGTGGCATCACGAACCACCCCTAGGACCCTTGGACCCTTGAGTACTCTCAAGGGCTGGAGCTTCTGCCTTAGACTGTGTGGTAAGATATGCCAGGTGTATGAAGAGCTTTTTAGCAGAGAGAAAATCCACAAGATTCACATCACTATGGTCTTTGTTGTTTTCTTTAGGCTACAGCCAGTGTTGATCAGATTTTTTCCCTCTGGTTCTGCACTCAGGGATCCTAACTGGCAGTAAGTGCTCAGGGCACTTTAGGGGATGCCAGGAATGGAACCCACGTTGGTTGCTCGCAAAGAAAGTGTCCTACCTGTTGTACTATATTACTCTTACCCCTCACGGAGGTTTCTTTGTTTCTCTTTTTGGCCTTTATGGATCACACCTGGTGATACTCTGGGGTTATTCTACTCTGCACTCAGGTATTACTCCTGGTGATGCTCAGGGGACTGTATGGAATTCCAGTTCCCTCTTGCATCATTGGCCTGAGGGGGCCAGAGTGGGGCTTTAGGGTCACTTCCGTGCAGATAAGCACCAGGCCCCTGAGCGGGCAGTTGGGGTGGGAGAGACTGCTCGGAAGAGTCCGTGGGCTTCCAGCCTCCTCAACTCTGTTAGCAACTGAATGCCCACCCTCCCCAGGATGACACTATCCCTGTCTGTGTAACATATATTCATTGTATGTTCCTCAATACTCACTCCATTCTCTCTGATGAACACAAAAACTTCTCCTGACTACTTTCTATCCATACTCACTCTTCCTACTTCACAAGAAAATTTCTTTTTGTGTGTGTGGTGGGGGGGGGTAGAACACTGGCAGTTTTTCTTCAGATTTTACACGTATTGTTAATGGAACCCACCATGTAAATATATAGAAATTGAACAAATAGCGATCTAGAGCACTGTCGCACTGTAGCACTGTCATCCTGTCCTGTTGTTCATGGATTTGCTCGAGCGAGCAACAGTAACGTCTCCATTGTGAGACTTGTTACGGGTTTTGGCATATCAAATACATCATGGGCTCTTGCCAGGCTTTGCCATGCAAGCGGGATACTCTTGGTAGCTTGCTGGGCTCTCTGAGAGGGGCGGAGGAATTGAACCCAGTCGCCATGTGCAAGGCAAACGCCCTACTCTCTGTGCTATCTCTCGAGTTCAACAATCTAGTGCATAAATGTAAATACATGTACTATTAACAATTTTATATTTATTGTCAATGTAACATGCAATGTAAATGTACAGGATCTGAACAAAAAATCTACTACATAGCTCTTTGGTATTATTTAATTTTTAGCCAAAGCTCCTGGGGGTGCTCAGGGGACCACATGGGATTTGGGGGATCAAATCCAGACCTGCTGTGTGCAATTGCCCTACCTGCTCTACTATCACTTCAGTCCCTCAATCCAGTACAAGGTTTAAGTCAGTCACGAATTTTCAGCCCCAGGTCCTATTGTGTGGAAAACTGCAGACTGTTGATAATCTGCCCATTACCTAGGTTCTAACTTCAGGACTGGGATGCAGACAGGTGCCAGTGCACAGGTATAAGAAGCTTAATGATTTTAGTTTAAATGATACAAGCACTGCGACAGTCTTTATTAGAATTCAGCTTTCCTTTATTATAGGTTTTTAAAAATAATATTTAAAAAGTGCATGATTCCCGGGGCTGGAGAAATAATAACACAGGGGGTAGGGCGTTTGAAAAAAAAAAAGTACATGATTCCTTTGGGCGATTTTGTTTAGGAAAGGTTAGAGATAAAACATTGTTAGGAATAAGTTAGCTGTACAGAGGCTCAAATTAGAAGAGAACAAATACTGAGAAAATACTAAACATGAGCTCATAAGAAGCAATTTGACTTAAATCATCACATTTGTGTATTCACCATTTCACTTATTCTGTGTGTCAGTCCCATGACACCCCATGACACTAGGAGTTTTGCAACATTCTCATGTAACCTATAAAGATCAACTCCTGTAAATTATATTTTGTCTTCATGTGCCCAGGATGAGAAACTTCTGCTTCCTGAATGGGTGAGAATTTCTCCACTCCACTGGAAAGGGGCAAGATATGGTACCTGAGCACCATATCTTAGTATGGTAATTCCTGAGTGCAGAGCCAGGAGTAGCCCATGAGCATTGCCTGGTATGACCCAAAGAGGAAAAAAATAATTTTTATTTCTACAAGATGTAAAGATTTGAAACTGGCTGTGTAATTTAAATCATGTGTATATACTTTACAATACTTAATAAGTGGGTAAGACGGTTGATTTTGGTATCAGTATTTGACCACAGTAAAATAAAAAAAAAAGTATGACTGAGAGAATTAGGTATCTGGTACCAATAACGGTCTTTTGTTTTTTCTGGCCACCCCAGGACTGCTCAGGGCTACTATCAGATTATATCTTGGAGGACTGTGTAGTGCTAGAAACTTAACCCAGGCCTCCTGCACACTAGCATGTGTTCTAGCCTGCTGAGCAATCTCTGGGCCTGGTACCAAGGACGTTCTTTTTTGGATATTTTATCTTGGTCATACCCAGTGTTGCTCTGGGTCTATACCGAGCTTGGTATATGTGGATCACTCATACCAGTGCTCTGGGGGGAAGGTGGGGCGAGAGCCATGAGGTTCCAGGACTACAAACTGGACCCACATACAGAGCATGCACTCATTCTACAGAGCTGTCTCTTGTCCCCAATAACTTTTTTTTTTTTTTAGGGCAGGGGTGGCGAGGAAACCCAGAAGTGCTCAGGAGCTATTTCTGATCCTGTACTTGGTAGCTGCACCCAGGAATGTTTGGGGGGTCAAACTGAGATCTGCTGTACATAAGGCAGCACCTTACCCTGTGCTGTCTCTCTCAGTCTCCCAGTAACAGTCTTAAAGACCCAAGTCATATCAGATTTTGGTTTCACTACACAATGTTTTGGGCATGACTGAACAAAATATGTGAGCCTCTTCCTTTTTCTTGTTTTTCATTTTAGGCTGACTCCTGGCTCTGTAACCAGGAATCACTGCTGGCAGTGCTCAGGGCCTGGAGTAACCCTTGAGCACCACCAGGTGTGTCTCAAAAGCAAAACTAAACAAAAAGAAAAGGATTATTCCATCGCCCATCATTCTATCATTCACATTCAGTCACTGTGAACTTTTCACGATCTCCTGTCTAAGGATGAAATAAGCATCGGAAATAAGCTTTTTTTCCGAGCCTCTCCAGGGACGGAAAGACACTGAAACCCAGCTACCGATGACTCCTATGGAACAGGTCTTTAGCTCAGTTTAATCAGCATTTTTCCTGGGATGGACACACTCGGTCGCGCGCTGGGTAAAGGCAGCGGGAAGCGCGCGCGGCTCCAGGCCCCGTTCCAGCCTGGGCAAATGTGCAAAAGCAGCGTGGGGGTTGGGCGGGGCGGTGCACCTGGGTGAGTCCCCTGAGCACTTGGAAGAGCCAGCGCTTGCTGTGCACCTGTCCCCTATGCAGTCCCCCAGGCCTCGTCCTCCGCCCGCCACAGCGCCCCCTGCCGCCCGCGGGCCGTGCGGCTTTAGCAGCGCGCGGTGTCTACTATGGGACTCGCCACTAGGTCTGGGGAACATTTTTTTTTTTTTTTGCAGGATATTTTCTCCCTTTATTAGTTTTTTTAATTAATTTTTTTGAATTTTGTTTTCAGATATTTGTTCCCGTAATTGTTTCCATTCGATATTTCAACACCCATCCCACCACCATAACACCTTCCCACCAACATTATTTTGGATTTTCTCCCCACCACCACCCAAGCCTGCCCCCTAGCAGATGCTAAATTATTTATTTTGCATTGCTTGGAATGAAGAGTATGAGATGTTGCTCCTGGAATTCTTAAATTGTTTGGGGTTCGAAGGCATCTCTGTCACCTCCTACTCTATTCCAAGATTCATTTGGGAGTCTCTGAATCATGGTTGTTAATGTGCAGTAATGCCCTGAAATTAATTTCTTCTGAGATTTATGTATAGATCTGTTTAAAGCCAGGCCGATAAATTAGCTTGTATAGCTGAGCTGGAGGTGGTTTGTGGGGGTGTCTCCCACATACCTAACTTTTCGAAGTTTAATTTCTTGGTAAACGGTCCCTAGGTGGTGGGACCCGGCCAAAGGCCCAGCTGCAATTTTGGGGTATCAGGAAGCCTGAAGGCACCATCAGGCTACTGATGTACTGGCCCTGAAGGCATAGCTTGACCTGCTGGAGGCACCATATCCCACCTTTTTTTAACTTTTCAATTGAATCACCGTGAGCTTCAGTTACAAAGCTTTCATAATTGAGTTTCAGTCATAAATGTTCAAATGCCCATTCCTCTACCAGTGTACACTTCCCATCACCAATGTCCCCAGTACCTGCTAGCCCCTTCCCCCTAACTAACACCACCCTCACCACCACCCCTTCTATGGCAGGCGCTTTCCTTCTCATTCTGTCTCTCTACTTTGGGGTATTATGGCTTGCAATGCATATACTGATAGGCCATCATGTTTGGTCCTTAGTCTACTTTCAGCACACATGTCACATTCTCTGCACCTTGTTTATTTAAAAGCTCTGAAAAAAAACTGTATATTTTTTGAGGTCTCTTTGATCCTCTTTTTTATATGACAATGACCCTGGAAGATTATTTTCTTTTGTTTTTAAAATTTGTATTAGTGAATCATCGTGAGATAAAGTTACAGACTTACAAACATTCATGCTTGCGTTTCAGTCATACAATGATCAAGTACCTATCCCTCCACCAGTGCCCATTTTCCACCACCAAAGTTCCCAGCATCCCTCCCACCACTGCCACCCTGTCCCCTCCACCCCACCTTGTGGCAGAGCATTCCCTTTAACTCTCTCCTTTTGGGTGTTGGAGTTTGCTATAGAGATGTTAAGTAGGCATCATGTTCAGTCTATAGTCTATTTTCAGCCAGTATCTCACATCCCTAGCGGGCCCACCTAGCACCCTTTACTTGGTGGTCCCTTCTCTATCTAGTTGCTTTTTTCCCCAAATGAGGCCAGCTTCCAAGCCGTGGAGTAATCCTCGTGGGACTTATCTCTACTATTCTTGAGTGTATAACAAAAATAGAAATGTTAATTCTCTTTATTTACCCATGTTTACTTGGGGACTGGAGTCATATTACAGTGGAAAAGGCATTTGTGTTACACACTGCCGACCCAGATTCTATTCCTGAACTCTATAATGGTCCACTGAGTGATTCCTGAGCACTAAGCAAGGAGTAAGTTCTGAGCATAGCGGAAGTCCCAATCTCCGCAAATTACTTATTTAATTTGGATATTAGAATTTTCTGCGATGCTTATCGATCATCCCTATAGTACAGAATAGGCTCATGTACTCAGGAAAATGTCCCCTATTATTTTATACCCAGGCACCAACAACAACTTGGATTTCACAAACGTTTATTAAACACTTGCTGTTCTCTTTATCAAGAATCAAGTACAAGAGATTTGGTATTCAATGTAGATTCAATATCAAATTTAGGTCAGAAGCTGAACTGCCCCACTGAGGCTCACAGCCGGGTCTCCTGAGAGCAGGTGAGGATGAAACTCAGTACTTGCTAGGCAGGCCTTTAGGCCGGAAGTGATTGGGGTCTTTGCCACTCCTGCCCCATTCATTGGCAAATTGGTCAGCCCTGGAGTCTTCCCGTCCGTGACCGCTGTCTCCATGCTTTATAAAGTCCGTGATTCTCGGATAAGTCTCTCTGGCATCACTGGAACAGAGGGAAGGAGAAAAAGATAAACCACGGGCAGAAGAGCAATAGTCCCACCCTCGCATCTCTCTCCCTTTCCAAGGGAGCCAAGAAGAGAGAAGCTGTAGGATTGGCCCTGCAGGGGCATAGCCCAGCTCTGCCCACTCTGACCCCTGTGTGCTGGGAGAACAGCCCTGAGCTGTGGGTGGGACTCGCCCTCCCCACTGGCCTTATTCTGACTCTCTCAGGCACTCCAATCTCACCTTGGGCACAGAGGAGAGTGGCAGAGGGGAAGACCACTCCCTCCACTGACTCCCTGCTGAACACAGTCAGAATTTTCTCACCCACCCCTGCACCCCTAAGGCCCCTCACCTGATCACTTTGGCCGCCCAGGCCCCGCCAGGGCCCCTTCGCGCAGCATCATAGTTCCCCCGGGCGTGGAAGTATTTGTCTGAATTTTTGTAATTGGCCTCTCGCATGTCACTGTAGGCTCTCCACATGTCTCTGGTCCCTGGAAGGAAAAGAAAGTGATGAAATGCAGATGATCACGATGTGGGGAAATACAATTAAAATGCTCCTGCCCAGATTTCAAGAGCTTGGGACAAAGCACCTGGAAGCAGATGGGCTTTGAAATGAAGGTCCCTTTCCCCTCCCTCTGGTTACCATTGAGAGACGCATTACAAGACTGATTCTCTGTGTTCCCCTCTGGCCCCTGTTGCTGCTTTGACAATGGCTGTGTGTGGAGTGTACACCCCAACCCTTGCACTATCTCCCATCTCCCATTAGACTATGCTCTCTTAGCTCTTTGTGTCTCAGTTTCTCTGTTAAGAGATGCTACCTCAAAGGATCAAAGGATTAGAACATGAAGATAAAAATGAGCTTTTATGCACTTGAAAACTACTAAATGGTTCATTTGCACTTGAAAACTTTAAAATGGCTTCACCTTATTAAAAATTCCATTATTTTAACTGTACTACTGAGGCTGGGGCCAGGAGAGGTAGGAGAGGCACTTGCCCTACCTACACACAGCTGACCTGGTTTGATCGCCAGTACAACAGAGATTCCCCCAAGTTTCACCAGGACTGATCCCTGCACATAGAGCCAGGAGGAAGCCCTGAGCACAGTCAGGTGTGCCCCACCCCATCACCAAAACTTTTTACTACGAACTAAGGAATTGGAAACCCAACTCCCAGGTTTGACCAAGTCACTTCAGAGCAGCATCAAAATGCTTAGCTAGAACGTCCATGAGGGGGCAGTAGGTCCTTACTTGTATTATTTAAGGAACAAGCACCTCTCATTTCCAACTCTCTTCCTCACACCTGTTAAAAGTTGGGATCCCAACTTTATGTGCCCTGGGGTCTATGGGTATTCACAGAAGAGGGGAAAACCTGGCAAAATGCTGCGATAAAATCCTTACTTAGGGCTGGACGGTGCGGAGGGCGCTCCCCTTGCATGTGGCCAACCCTGGTTAGATGCCCAGTATCCAATACGGTACCCCAAAGACAACAGAAGTAACTCCTCAGAAAACAGCCAGGAGTCACCTCTGAGTACCACCAGGTGTGGCCCCAAAACAAAACAAACAAAAGTCCCTACTCAAAGGAGTAAAGGCATAGTACCGCGGGTAAGCTGTTTGCCTGGCATGCAGCAGACCCAGGCTCGATTCCCAGCATCCCATATGCCCCTTACCCCAGTACAGCCAGTACTAATTCCTGAGTGCAGAGCCTGAAGTAACCCCTGAGCATCGCTGGGTGTAAACTCCTCCAACCGCCCCCCCCAAAAAAAAAATCTCTACTCAGTTTCTATCCACTGATGGACTGTGTCCTCCACTCAGGTAATTACAGGAGACAACCCGGTTACAGACCCTGACCCCCACTCTCCTCCGGGACTTACCTTGACCAGCTTGCTTTATGAACGACAACCAATTTTGGCTGCTGACGCAGAGAAACAAACAGCAGAAAATGACAGCCGTGGACAGTTTCATCTTGCTGCAGGTACACAAGCAACAATGAGGCAATTCAGGCTGTTGATCTGTAAGATTGACCCCAGCTCACATTCTGCAAAGGACTTCCACTTACATGCATAGATTGGCATGTAGATAGATAATAGATGTGGAGAGATACGTCCTGATCATCTAAGATACATTTAGAATATTTATTCTCCATTTCAACTTGTTTCTTCAGAATCCTAGTGCTTTTCTAGGATTTACTAGAGGCTTGATACTCACAGCAATTACACTGGGCTTTAAGCATAAACCGTTGTCCATTCCAAGCACCCCTCCTCAGCTCTGAGATCTAACTGTGTAGCAGGTTTTCCTGGATCCATGGGAGGATCCTACCTCTGAAATAGCCCCTGAGTTTAAAACTCCACCAATATTTGTTGTGTGTCTCCTCTAGCCACCACTGACTGCCCATCGCAGGCACAAACAACATAATTTCTAATGATTTGCCAGACTGAAAAGTATTCATGGGGCTGGGGTGTTAACTCAAAGGGCTGGGGCACCTGCTTTGCTCCTGCAGGTGCTCCAGCATTTTGAACTTGGGCTGGGAGAGGGGGGAGGGTTGTCTAGGCACTGTCAGAGTAACCCTGGTGACTGGAGCACAATTTCTGAGCAGAGTCACAGAGCACTGGGAGCGGTCCCCAGAAGCCTGAATAGTGCTGCAAGGTCCAGCAACAACAATACCAAAATGAGTAGCACATCTGAGGAGACCCAATGGTCAGAACAGTTCAGTCAGGAAGGATGCAGCCCAAGAACGCTGCTGAGGAAGAGGATTGCCCCCTACCCCCATAGAAGGAAACTTGGAATGTTCTAGAACCTCACCTTTGGCTGTCTCTTCCTGCTGAGTCTCCTGGTGCCGCCCAGCAGTCTGCGCTATCTGCTGGGTAAGGTGTCTCTGCTATATATACAGACACTTGTTCCCAGAGCACATGGGAAGAGAGGGTTGAGGCAAAACAGTGAGTATGGGGAAATCCCTTGCGTCCAGAGCACAATTTCCCTGATTGCACAATCTGGTAGATGTCCAGTTTGTAGCAAGATGGAGTTTTGCTGCCAATTTCTGGAGTTCTTGTAAGTCTGCTTGAGTCTTTCTGGAAAGGTCTGTGAAGGTCTTGGCTGGGAGCTTTTGCAGGAAGGAGGTTGGGCAGCATGGTTTGACAGGGCTCTGTAAGCAAGGAGCTCCCGTGGAAAGGAGACCTGCTCTCACCAGGGGAGACTTGGCTTTTCTTTCCCATAATGGGGAGTATCAAAAGGTAACTCAGGCAAATTCAGAAATGTGAAAGAAATACCTTTGTTCCACAGTTTGAAAGAGAACCCAAGTGATGGTTCTTTCCTGCTGTCTCCAGCTGAGAACAGCAAAACTCCCAGTATTACAGATCCAAGAGAAGAGGTCATACAAACAGGATCAATTTCAGAGGCCCACAAGACAGAGGAAGAGGTGGCAGTGAGGTTCCTTAGAATCAACCCCCTTCTCGTCTGATTCCTTTGTCTGGTCCCATGGAGAGGCTCAGACAAGGGGGCAGAGGGGAGAGTCGTGGTGTCAGTCTTGTTAGCGTTCAGTACTTTTGGAGATTGGTGACTTCCTTATATAGACTTGGGGTGTCAAGAGGAAAAATGTCTTTTGAGTCCCTAGTTGGGTGCATGCTGAGCCATGAAAACTCTCCTTGTTCTTTCTCGCCAAGCATAGGGGAGTTAAGAAGGGAATCCCTGGGGCTGGAGCGAAAGCACAGCACGTAGGGTGTTTGACTTGCACGCAACCAACCCAGGTTTGATTCCCAGCATCCCATATGGTCCCCTGAGCACTGCCAGGAGTAATTCCTGAGTACAGAGCCAGAAGTAACCCCTGTGCATCACCAGGTGTGACACCCCCCCAAAAAAGATGGAATCCCTGAATGACTTGGTATGTGTAAGACTCAGAAAAATCTTCTGGTGTTTTTTCTCATGCAGGATTTCTTTTTTATTTGGGGGAGGGAATTGAGTTACACCTGACAGTGCTTAAGGTTTACTCCTGCTTCTGTGCTCAGGGATAAGTCTTAGCAGCACTGGGGGGGAATCATATGGGGTACTGGGTTCATAACCTGGGCTGGCTCCATGCAGGACGAGTCACCTACCCACTGTACTATGTCTCCTGCCTCCCTGCTACAATTTTATCCACAGTGAAGGAAGTTGTGTCGACAGGGAGCTTATAAGTGATGCAGTGTCTTTAAATAATCAAAAATGACTCACATACTAAGACAAGAGAAGTAGGTAGAAAGATCCCAATTAAAAGCATATTTGGGGACTAAATCTACCTTTCTGCTTTCTGTTGGGGTTTCCTTGCTTTGTACGAGGTGTTTTGGGGTCACCCCAGAGACGAACAGTGCTTACTTGTGGCTCTGTACTCAGGGATCATTCTTGGTGGTGCTGGAACACCATATGGGTTGCTGGGATTTGAACCCAAGTTGGCTGCATGCAAGGCAAGTGCCCGACTTGCCGTACTATACCTCTGGCTCCCGTAGTTATTTTGTCTCGTAGAGCTTACTTATAGGAAGAAAAAAGTCCTCTGAGCATTTTCTGTTTATCATTTTTTCAATCTGCTTTAAAACCTAGTATAGTAGAGGATTCTCAGAGGTTATTTTCATTCACTACTTTGAATATTGTATTCTCTTCTTGCTTACAGTTTCACTTGAAATCCAGGATGAGTCTTATGCATTGCTTTTGTTTTTGTTTCTAAATGTGTGAGACTTTGCTTCTCTTGCATTGCTTCTCTCATTCTTGCCATTTTGATTGCAGCATGGTATTTGGGTTTGTTTTTTTTTTTTTGGAAATCATTGGGCTTCCTGGATCAGTGTAAAGTTCATCCCTCACACAATGGGGAAAAGACTACAATTTTTCCACTAAGAATTCTTCCTCTTTCGAGTCTCAGCAATAGTATAGCGGGTGGTGCACTTGGTTTGCACACAACTGACCTGAGTTCAATGCCTGGGGTGAAACAATGATGAGTTCTTTCCTTTTATATTTGTCCCGGAGATCTCTTAAGCTCTGTTCCTTTTGAAGGGGAGTTGGGTTTGGCCACACCTGGAGGTGTTCAGGGCTTACTCCTGGCTCTGTGCTCAGGAATCACTCCTGGTGGCTATCAAAGGACCCTGTGAGATGCTGGGGATCTAACTGGAGTCAGCCAAAAGCAAGAATCAAGTCTTAATTCCTGTAATCTCTACAGCCCATCTCTCCATTGAAAATCTATTTTTATTTTCGCTCATATTTATTGATGCTATTGTTTACCTTCTCCTGGAGGTCACTGATTTGAGCTTTGGCTCCTTCCATTCTGTCCTTGAGTCTCTTGCATCTGTATCTTTTTAAAGGTCAGTTACTGTCGATTTCCTTTCTGCTGAATAACTTCTCTCCTTTTTCTTGAGAGGGTGTTCAGTCCACACTCAGTGGTGCTCATGGGCTACTCTCAACTCTGTGCTCAGCGCTTGCTCCTGGAGGTGCTCAAGAGAAGCAGGTAGTGCCAGGGACCAAACCAGACTCAGCTGCATGCAAGACAATCCTCAACTCCTCTACTACTATCCCTAACCTTTTTTTTTTTTCTTTCTTTTTTTTGCTTTTTGGGTTACACCCTGCGATGTACATGGGTTACTCCTGGCTCATGCACTCAGGAATTACTCCTGATGGTGCTCAAGGGACTATATGGGATGCTGGGAATCGAACCTGCGTTGGCTGCATGCAAGGCAAACCCATACCCATGGTGTTATCGCTCCAGCCCCACCTTTGCAATTTTTTTTCTATCAAACTATCTTTGAACTTGTATTCTTCCTATGATTTTATTGCACCGAACAATAAGAGAATTCTTGTTTTGAATTCCTCCTCGGGCAGTCTTTTTTTCTTTTTGGGTCACACCTGGCAATGCACAGGAGTTACTTACTCTTGGCTCATGCACTCAGGAATTACTCCTGATGGTGCTCAGGGGACCATATGGGATGCTGGGAATTGAACCAGGGTCTCTGCCCAATGCAAGGCAAACTCCCTACCTGCTGTGCTATTGCTCCAGCCCCTCCTCGGGCAGTTTTAGCAGTTCAAAATAGCTGAGGATCTTCCAGGGCCAGATGAATGCCTATCATCATCACCTCACCATCACCATCATCATCATCATCATCATCATCATCATCATCATCATCATCATCATCACCATTTTGTTCCTGGTGCTACATGGGGATTTGCCACGGAGCTTAAAGTTCAAATTATCCCAGCAATGATCAAGGGCTCCTATTTGTAAGGCTAGGTTGGTACCTCTGACTCTACTGATTTATGGCAATTTGTCTGAGAAGCGAGATCAGGGGGTAGACAGGGGGCTGGAGAGATGGGATAGCAGTTGGAACACTTGCCTTGCCTGAGGCCAACCTCAGCTCATTTCCCAGCAGCCCCTATAGTCTCCTGTGCATCACCAGGAGTAATTCCTGAGTGCAGAGCCAGGGTAAGCCTTGAACATTGCCAGGTGTGACCAAAAACAAATAAAAATACGAAGTCAATGAGAATGGTGCATATTAGTGAGACAAGATTGAGGAGAGGGGTATGCATATTGGACCCAATAGAAATAGAACCGTAGTTGCGAAGCACCTGAGGGTGGAGGATGAAGAGCTAGCAGTGTCCTTCAGGCACGATACACATGCAGACAGGACCAACTCTTGTCCCTAGTTGGCCTCATTAAGAGCACAGTATGATATGATTAGTATTGCAGTTTTGCCCCCTCTAACAAACTTTTCTACATGCATTATGGGCCGTCACACTACACAGGCAATTCAGTTATATAATCCACACCCATCAGCCATCCACATAAGGGTGACCTAAAATCCCACATCAGGTGATGCAATCCCCTAATCCACCTTAACATTAGAGTATAAAAATTACTGCTTGAGCATAACAGATCCAACTACAGTTCCTTTTGTTGGAGGAGGTAGATGGGAGGGACATACCTAGGGGTACTGAGGGCTTATTCTTGGCTTTGTCCTCAGGGATCCTTTTTCTGGTGGTGGGTGCTTAGGGATCACATGGGCAGGGTTCGAACCCAGATCAGCTTTGTGCAAGGCAAAACCCCAACTCGCTGTACTATTGGGTTCTTCAGTAATAGTTCCTGTGACTGACACAGGATGTGAAAACATCCTGTTTTCACCAGATGTGGTGGTTGATCTTTCTGAATTTATAGACAAGGAGCTGTACAAAATTCTGTCTCTAATGCTGTGTCATTGTTCAGCTACCCAGAGAGTTCTCTGCCTCAACTCCCTTTCCTGCAATCTTGGCCCCACTTCCTCTTAGATTCATTTTGTTTTTTTCTGGGCAACCCAGCAGTGCTCAGGGTTTACTTCTTACTTTGCACTCAGGAATTACTCTTGGAAGTGCTTGGGGGACCATATAGAATGCTGGGTCGAACCTGAGTCGGCCATCTGCAAGGCAAACACCTTCCCTGCCAGACTATCTCTCTGTCCCTTGGATTTCATTTCTGACACCTGCCAGATACACCAGCAGGGACCATCCTGAAAAAACAGACTTCAAGCCTTCGAGACGGAGTCCCTGTCCTCCCAACTCCCACATTCCAGCAGCCTAGATGCCCAAATCCAAATGTTCCAATATGCTCCATGACCTCGTGTGCCCTCTCAGCCAGGCTGCCCCTCACAGCACAGCTGGACTCCTGGCCCAGGTCTCAAGCAAACAGCAAACATCCTTGTTGGCTCAGGTTTACACAACTGGGACCATAACCTGAGGATAAAGAAACCACTGATGTCTGGGAAGTTTTCCTGTACAGTTTTCCAGAATTATAGCTTGCGGGGACTTTCCCAGGCTCTACACCTGCCCTTTCTTCTCTCCCTGGATCCGTGTAGGAGGGAGCACTGGCAGAGCAATAGATGTCCCGAGCCAGAGGGACCAGCAGCTTCATGGAAATCAGGTCGGGCCTGTTCCAGAAAGTGATCTATGTAACAGCAAGTACCCTACCTGCTGTACTATATTCCTCTTTTTTTTTTTTTTGTCTATTATTTTTTTTATGAATCACCATGAAAAAAGTTACAAAGCTTTCAGGTTTAAGTCTCAGTCATATAATGATCAATCACCCATCCCTTCACCAGCACATATGGTCCACCACCAAGAACCCCAGGATACCTCCCATCCCACCCACCCCTCTCGCCTGTGCAGCTAATGATCTTCACTTTACTCTCTCTTTACTTTGATTACACTCAATATTTCAACAGAAAACTCACTATTATTATTTGGAATTTTCCCCCAACAATCAGACCTGCTGGAAGGCATCATTTGATAATTTGTTTCCCATTGCTGAGGATGAAGAGCATATGAGGTCTGTCAAGGCCGCACGGTTTTGGATTTCTGGTATTTTAGTAATTAAGTGCAGGGAAATTTCTGCCAGAAGTCTCATCACTGCAAGCTCGTACCTCTGTTTAGTGGGCTCTATAAGATGGCGGTCGTCTCGCCGCCGCCGCCGCTGCTGCCAACAAAAGGAAAGGCCGAGAGAGAAAATCCTTTCCCCTCCCAGGGCGGCTTGGGGCCGTAGCTCAGTTCACAGTCTAGAGGTATTTCTGCAAGAAGCCGCTGGGTGCCGAAAGTAATTAGTAGGCCTCCGGGATCATGGTCTTTTAGGAGCGGAAGAGCCGTTCGTGTGCGGCCGCTCGGGTCTCCTCTGGGTGGAGAGCCTGTATTATATTACTCTTAACCCCTCACGAGATTTTTTTTTGTTTTGTTTTTGGTTTTGGATCACACTTGGTGATATTCCCTGGTTATTCCTGGCTCTACACTCAAATTACTTCTGTTGGTGCTCAGGCCCTGGCTTGGAGCCCCTACGAAACAAATGCCCTACCCAGGGTACTATGGCTTCGGCTCCCGTCATGGCCAAATGAGTTCTTCGAGAAAGCACAACCTTTATTCCAAGCAAGAAATCCTAGCCCCAGCCAGTTGGGTCTTTTCTACTCCTGCCAATAGCGGACATGAATATGAGTCCAGTACAGTATACAATGCCCCTCAGGAAACTGCATGAAGCATGATCAAAGCTGGCCAAAGGCTGTCCATTCTTTTTTTTATATTTTGACACTTCTGGTGGTACTCAGGGCTTACTCCTGGAGGGAACTGAGAGATCATAAAGGGTGCCAGGGGTGGAACACTGCATGAAAGGTCAGCTGCATGCAAGGCGGTATGCATATCTCTGTGTATGTACTATATATACTATAGTACTATATACAGTACCATATATATCCTACCGGCTGTACTATATCCCTGGCCCTGTCTATTCCTTCTTTTCCCCTTCCCACTTCCCTTTCCCTCTCTTCTTTCCCAGTAGGTCTATTCAAAGAGAACTTCTGAATAGGGTTTGCTGACGCTGCCTATAGGCACTGGCTGTCTAGTTTCAGATTGCTCTGTCCTGCTTGGTCTAATGTGAGTCCTGCCCTTGTAACTGAGTACAGGTGAGAACGATTAGCACACACAAGCACGCACTAAGAATCTGCACTGCCCTGTCACTTGGGCTGACAGGCCAGAGACAGAAACAGGTCTCAGGAGCTGTCCTCGGCACTTTAAGAATTTGCCGGCTCTTGGCATGGGCAAGTAAGACAGTCACCTACTTGAACTTGAGAACTCCTTGGCATGTCAGGCCTCTTCCCCCACTAGAAGCTGGTAAACTGAGGCTCAGAGCAGCATGTTTTATAGCCAGGAACTTACAGCAGCCAGCAGTGGGCAGAGCAGAGAATGATGCAGATGTGCACAAGGATAAAGGCCTGGCCAGGTGGCTGTCTTGGGTCAGGGGTTCCTCCTGGCTCTGCAGGAATCATTCCTGGTGGGAGTTGGGGGACCATATGGAATGCCAGGGATTGAATTGCGTGTGCAAGGCAAATGTCCTATCTGTTGTCCTACGTGGCCCCTGGCTTGTTTCTCTTGGATTACCTAAAATGCTTGGGTTATGTTTTATTGTTGTTTAATGAAATGGTGTGTTATTGAAAAAGTAGCTGTATTTAATTTCTCAAGTGATAGTTAGAGGCCAGGGAGAGAGCTCAAAATGCTGGAGGGCCTGCCCAGTCGATCTTTGTTACCCCATGACCCCTAAACCCCACTAGCTATCACCCTGGAGGCTCTCATCTCAGCTGTACACACACAGGCGTCAGACAGAGAGCAGAACAACTGACCTGCACTCCACCTCGAGTCTGCGGGAGACTGACCTGGGTGTGGCCTGGCGACTTTTGGCATCTCCCCACATGACAACATGCAGCCAAGGCTGAAAATATGTGTCAAAGGGGAAGGCTTCCTTGAGCCTTCCCCTCTGTTAAAGCAGTTGTTTAGGGTCCATTTATGTCCCTACAACTCAGAGGGACTCAATGAGGTGTCTTCATGGTAGAACACATTTACCTCGGGGTTTCAGGGAGACTTTGTGTTGCCTTTCTCAGTCCTGCCTTCCGTGGATCCTCCTCCAACCCCAGGTCCCCGTCTCTCCTTGCAGTCACAGCACTACCAGACCAACCAAGGCTCTTAGTGTCTCAGGGACATCGGCAGTGTCTGCAGTTTGGCTGGTCGCTGAGGGGTACGCTGCTTCCTCTACTGGGTAAGAGCAGGGGTGCTCTGAGCAGCTCAGGACAGCCCTGAACTGACTTCTTAGTGGAGCTAAAGTTGAGAAATATTGGCACTGAGAAATCCTGTCCGATAATGACACTTCCCGTTTCCTGTAAACACAGGACAGGGGGCTGTCAAAGATTTGCAGGTTTGCCCCATCTCTTTCTCCCCTGCAAGTTTGGGGACTCTCTGGGGTTAGGAAAAGGTAAACAAGACAGAGGCTTGTAGTTGGAATGCTGAGCCCACTTCTCCCTGGGAGAAGTTCCCTCTTGCATCATTGGGCCTGAGGGGCCCAAAGTGGGGCTTTAGGGTCACTTCCATGCAGATAAGCACCAGGGCCGCTGAGCGGGCAGTTGGTGTGGGAGAGACTGCTCGGAAGAGTCCGTGGGCTTCCAGCCTCCTTGAACTCTGTTAGCAACTGAACGCCCACCCTCCCCAGGATGACACTGTCCCTGTCTGTGTAACATATATTCATTGTATGTTCCTCAATGCTCACTCAATTCTCTCTAATGAACACGAAAACTTCTCCTGACTACTCTCTATCCATACTCACTCTTCCTACTTCACAAGGAAATTTTTTTTTGGGTGGTGGTGGGGGCAGCACACGGGGCAGTTTTACCTAAGATTTTACACTTACTGTTAATATAACCCACCATGTACAGGAACTGAACTAATAGCAATCTAGTGCAGACAATGCAAATACATGTACTATTAACAATTTTACATTTATTGTTAATCTAACATGCCATGTAAATGTACAGGATCTGAACAAATACAAATTTAGTACATAGTTCTTTGGTTTTATTTAGTTTTTTGGCCAAAGCTCCTGGAGGTCCTTGGGGGACCATATGGGATTCTGGGCATCAAATCCAGACCCCCATGGTACAAGGCAAATAAATGCCCTACCTCCTGTACTATCACTTCAGGCCCTCAATCCAGTACAAGGTTTAAGTCAGTCACTAATTTTCAGCGCCAGGTCCACTGGTGTAGAAAGCTGCAGACCGTGGCAATCTGCCCATTAGGTTCTAACTTCAGAGACTGGGATGCAGACAGGTGCTAGCCCACAGGTATAAGAAGCTTAAAGAGCATTAGCTTAAATAATACAAGCACTGTGACAGTCTTTGTTACAATTCAGCTTTCCTTTATTATGGCTTTTTAAAACTAATATTTAAAAAGTGCATGATTCATTTGGGCGATTTTGTTTAGGAAAGATTCGAGATAAAACATTGTTAGGAATAAGTTAGCTATACAGAGGTTCAAATTAGAAGGGAACAAATACTGAGAAAATACTAAACATGAGTTCATAAGAAGCGATCTCATTGGAATCTTCACCATTTCACTTATTCTGTGTGTCAATCCCATGACACCAGGTCCTACCTCAGTAGTTTTGCAACATTCTCACATAACATGTAGAGATCAAGTCCTGTATATTATATTTTGTCTTCATATGCCCAAGGCGAGAAACTTCTGCTTCCTGAATGGGTGAGAATTTCCCCACTCCACCGGAGAGGGGCAAGTAATACTGTAGTTGAGATAAGGGCGGCAGCACTGTGACTGTTGACATTCGGATTTCATAGCACTCACTTCAGCAATGAATTTCCTTCCACAACTCATCTTTGGTTGAGAAATACTGGCAGTCCCAGAGAGAGTCAGATGGCAGAGGGTTACTAAAAACGTACACCCCAAAGGAGGTAGGGTGGTCCTGCCCTTTAGCAAACACATTCAGCAGGTTCAAGCGCAGGGTTCATGTTCTCCCAAAATACAATGAGGACTGCTGAATCTTCATCCACTTAGGCCTGCTGAGACCAGAGGAACCGATCACATTTCTCAAGCATGCTTTGTACCAAGGCTCTGAAATCCCAAAGAAAAGAAACAGGCACATTTACTTCTCATTGTTCACGTTTCCAAAAACCTTAACACACGGGGCTGGGAAGATAGCTCTAAGGGCAGGAGTGCTTGTCCGTCAAGTTTGACCCCCCAGTACCACATAAGGCCAGGCAAGGCTGGACTTATCCCTGGAGGTCTCCGACCACTGCTTGGGAGACCCTCCTACCCAAATAAAATCAAACAAACTAAAAGCCTATGAAGAATTAAAAAGCTGATTCTGTGCATTTAAAAAACAGAATCAAGGACAAGATAATATAAAGGGTAGGGCCCTTGCCTTACACATGGCCAACCCAGGTTCTATTCCAAGCACCCCATATGGTTCCCCCGAGCCCTGCCAAGAATGATCCCTGAACACAGGGCCAGGAGCAAGTCCTGAGAAAAGCCAGGTGTGGGTGAAAAACTGAAAGAAAGAATAAGGGCACAACAGGATATGGAGTGATAATATATCAAGTGATGCGTTCACCCTGCACGCAGCCAACCTGAGTTTCATTCTATCCTATCAGGTCCCAAAGCAGTGACAGGAGTAATTCCTGAGTGCAGATCCAGGAGTAACCCTGGGCAAAAACAGGTGTGGCAACAAAGACAAACAAACAAAAACATAATCAACAGAGTGAAAAGACATCCTATGGGAAAGGAATTTTATCCTACAGAATAGATGAAAATATTTGCAGATCATACGTTGATAAAGGGTTTGTATCTAGGATATACAAAGAACTCATATGACCAAAAGCAAATAAGGGGTCAGAAAGATGGTGGGGAGCTTGCTTGGCATGTGGCTGACCAGGGTTCGATCCCTCGAATCCCATATCAGTAGAACCGTGGTTCTGAAGGGGCTATTTGGAAGAGATAACTAAAAATTATTGTTTAATGGGTATAAAGCTTCAGTTCTGTTGAAGGGGAGAGAGGAGGGAATTAAAAAGTTTCAGAAGCTGGAGCAACAGTACAGTGGTTAGGGCATTTGCCTTGCATGCCGCTGACCCAGGTTTGATCCTTAGCATCTGATATGGACCCTGAGAACCACCAGGAGTAATTCCTGAGTGCAGAGCCAGGAGTAGCCCCTGAGCACTGCCAGGTGTGACCCAAAATAAAAAAATAAACAAAAAAAACACAGCAGTCTGAGTTCTACAAGATGTAAAAGTTTGAAACTGGCTGTTTAATTTTAATCATGTGAATATACTTTACAATACTTAAGAAGTGGTTAAGACGGTTGATTTTGCTATCAGTGTTTTACCACAGTAAAATAAGAACAGTCTTCTTCCTCCTCCCCCCCCCCGCCCCCCAGCCAGGACTGCTCAGCACTAATATCAGATTATTGCTTGGAGAACTGTGTGGTGCTAGAGATTGAACCCAGGCCTCCTGCACACTAGCATGTGTTCTAGCCTGCTGAGCTATCTCTGGCCCTGGTACCAAGGACATTCTTTTTTTGGATATTTATTCTTGGTCACACCCAGTGTTGCTCTGGGTCTATACCTAGTTTGGTACATGTGGATCACTCATACTAGTGCTCTGGGCAGGGGGGTGCAGGGGAACGAACATGAGGTTCCAGGAATCACATCGAACCCACATACAAAGCATGCACTCATCCTACTGAGCTGTTTCTGGTCCCCAATAATGGCTTTTTGGTGTTTTTTTTTTTTTTTCCCAAGGCAGGGGTGGCGAGCACACCCAGAAGTGCTCAGTAGCTACTTCTGATCCTGTACTCGGCAAGCTGCACCCAGTAGTGCTTGGGGATCAAAATAAGATCTGCGGTACATAAGGTAGCACCTTAGCCCTGTGCTGTCTGATTCCCCTAGTAATAGTCTTAAGGAGTCAAATCATATTAGATTTGGTATCACTAGTCTAAACAATGTTTTGGTCATGACTGAAAAAAATATGTTTGTGTTTTTTTTTTCTTTTTTGGGTAACACCCAGAGATGCTCAGGGGTTACTCCTGGCTCTACAGTCAGGAATTACTCCTGGCAGTGCTCAGGGGACCATATGGGACGCTGGAAATTGCATCCGGGTTGGCCTCGTGTAAGACAAACACCCTACACGCTATACTATTGCTCCAGCCCTGCCAGACTTTTGCTTTTATTCCTTTTTTTGTTTTTATTTTGGGCTGACTCCTGGCTCTGCACTCAGGAATCACTCCTGGAAGTGCTCAGGGGACCATGTGGAATGCCGGGGATTGAACCCGGGATGGCTGCGTGTAAGCCAAGATCCCTACCGACTAAACTATAGCTCCAGCCCCCTAAGTCTCTTCCTAAACAAGGTTTGTGGTTTTTTTTTTTTCTTTTTCTTCTTGGGTCACACCCGATGATGCTCAGGGTTCACTCCTGGCTCTGCACTCAGGAATTAGTCTAGGTGGTGCTCAGAGGACCATATGAGATGCTGGGAATTGAACCCGGGTTGGCCCCATGCAAGGCAAACACCCCACCCGCTGTGCTATCACTCAGGCCCCCCTCTTCCTAAACCCTTTAATCAATACCAATGTCACCTCTTAATCTCTGTGGTTCTACATTCCCAAGCACTTCAGGAGAGGGCACAATAAGCGCATGACAGACAAGCATCACCTCTGCCTTTTGTCAGCAATCCTCAGGATATCACAGGTTCTGGTAAACTTCTCTGACAGTTCATGGGTCAGGCTGCACTCCTGCAGCAGTGAACAGGCCTGATCCGGGCCCATGGCCTTAGCCAACAGAAGTGCCACGTTTTCCACAGTGATGGGGGAAGGCCCATCACCGAAGATCCCATTTGGTGCCTTCTGCGGGGCTGATGCCGTGCTCTTGCTCTGGACCAGATGCAGAAGCAGCCTCCACTCCTCCACAGTCTCTGGAATCCAGCCTGCAGAGACAGACAGAAACAAGGTCTGACTGCTCGGAGCACGCTGCCAGCAAATGGAGTTTCATGCCCCAACACAAAACTACTGCAGGACAAAACACCACCTTGCCACATAGCTGTTTTCTGAACATTGTGGGATAAATTCTAGTTCGTGAGCAGAAGAAGCCACAAAAACAGCTTTAAAATTCTCCCATTCGCTACTGTCCCAGGGAGAGTTGGCGCGAGTTAATGGATATGTGATGAGGAGCCTCGAACCTGGTGACTCCTGCACTCATGTGAAGGACAGAACTTCAAGCAGACAGAGAAGCAAATCTGTATTTATAAACTGCACAGGTCTACAGAGGGCAAGATCAAGGGGCTGCTGAGAGAGCTTTATGAGAAAGCTGAGGAAGATGCTATGGGGAAGTGACATTTTATTTGGGGGCAGTACCCAGGCAGTGCCCAGGGGTCACTCCTGGTGTAGCTCAGAGGGCAATGGTCAGCCTTGTGCAAAGCAAGTGCCCGATCTGCTGTATCTATCTCCAGACCCTCTGTCGTAATTTAAAAAATGAAAACGTATCTGAACTCTTACGGATAGCTTCCCAGAGGTGAACAAATGCCATGAACAACAAAAACAGACCTGAACTCTTCTGGTTCGCTTCAGGGAAGTGCATGTATGCTTTAAATTCCAGTCTTACAAAACCATCTTCTCATTTCATCTCTGACACAGAGGATCTCAGCAGCTACTGCTGTAACTGAGCACTGCTCTGCTCCTCCCTTGCTGACAGGGCTGGAAAGGGTGTGGTTCATGAGGCTGGCTGACAAAACCTGAGGTCGCACTGTTGGCAGCCTTGCACTGAGGTGGAAAAACAACACTGGAAGAGTCTGGTATCATCTCTGAGCACAGGACCTCCTGACTTCAGATACCAGGGATGTGGCTCAGAGCAGGAGCACTTACCTCAAATTTGTCAGGTCCTGAATACAACCCCCAGTGCCCATTTGAAAAAAAAAATCATGGGGTTGGAATGATAGTATAGAGGGTAGGGTGCCTGCCATGCAAGCAGCAGACTCGGGTTTAGTCCGTGGCATCCCAGATGGTCCCCTGAACCTACCAGGAGTGAATACTGAGCCAGGAATAACCCAAGAGCACTGTTGGGTACAGCCCCAAACCAAAACCAAACAAACAAAATAAAAAATCAGTGTCTCAAAGTCCTGACCTGCTGATCATCATTTTATTCGTGCTGAATTGATGAACACTGAAAATATTTTAGTTTGGTTTTTGGGTCACACCTGGCGATGCACAGGGGTTACTCCTGGCTCTGCACTTAGGAATTACTCCTGGCGGTGCTCAGGGGACCATATGGGATGCTGGGATTTGAACCCGGGTCGGCCGCGTGCAAGGCAAACGCCCTACCCGCTATGCTATCACTCCAGCCCCTGAAAATATTTTAAAGAGGGGCTGGAGAGATATTACAGTGGGTAAGGCACTTGCTTTGCAAGCGGCCCACCCGGGTTCAATTCCTGGTGTGCTAAATGGTCCCAAGAGCACTGGCAGGAGTAAACTCAAAGCATCATCAGGTGGCCAAAAACCAAATACTAAAGCATTTAAGTATTTCAGAAGGCTTAGGGGAAAATGCCATGACATTTCAATTTCACAGAAATGATCTTTAACTTCTGGCTGCAGTAAACGGTGGCATGATGCAGAGTAGAGGACTTAAGCATGTTTTCAAGATAGCCCTGGGATAAGCTCCAAACTTAAGCAGCCATGAGACTTTGGGGATACTCATCGTCTTTCCTTGGGCCACAGTTTTTACTTCTGTAACACGAAATAGTAACCACTCAAGCGGTTGATACCTCATTTGACAGCACCGAGGAAAGTGCCTTAGATAGAGTAGATACCAAATTCAAAGCTGCCTGCAGCTCAAGGATTTTATTGCCTCATCATGGTTTTGTTATTATACTAAGTGGTTGAGATCCAAAGAAAATACTCCATAAATTCGACAGCTTGCTAGAATGACACTCAGATTACTGAAACACTGAATTCCTTGACTGGCACGTCTGGAGTGACTTCTGAATCAGCGCCAGAGTAATCAGCCTGGACTCACTTACCCTTGTCCCCTTCCATCAGGCCCAAATCGTTCAGATACACAATGGTGGTGAAGGCTTCTCTTCTTCTCTCCAGTTCCAAACACAGAGTCAGATATCCAGGCCAGAAACTTGGAAGAAACAAAAATTGGCCAAAAGAGCAAAAAAAAAAACAATGAATTTATCTGGAGTTTCTTGATAATAAATAGCAACCACACTGGTATTTAAATTTAAATGAACTAAATGGAATTAAAAATGAAAAAGTCACTTTATGGTTTGGGGCCAAAACTAGTGATGCTCCAGGGAAACCACATGAAGAGCTGGGGATCAAATCTGGGTCAGCCTCCTGCAAGGCAAGTACTTACCCACTGTATTTTCTTGCCGACCTCTCTTGGATCTGGTGCTTAATTAAATGCTATCTGTATACTTGACAACTGGCCAACAGCCAAGCAGATAAAGGAGAGAGGACCATCAAGGGCCAGTCTCTTCTACACAAAGCAAAATTATCAACAAAATGTGAAAGATGGTCTGCAGAAATAGCACAGGGGTTAAGGCACATGCCTGCAGTCAACCCTGCTTCCATTCCTGGCATCACATTTGGTCCCTGAAGCACCACCAGGAGTGATCCCTGAGCACTGCGAGGTGTGGTGCGGAAAAACAATAAAAAAAGTGAAAGACACGATGTCTCTACAGGATCACTTAAAACAAAAAAGGTAATTCATATAGGAAAGAGGATTCCCGAGTGAGAGACCATTTCAGTCCAGGTCCTCAACTGCAAAGTTACAGGAAGAAATGGTTCTAATCATAACATCTGATTTTCTAAGGAAATTCTCACTTACCCATGAGACCTACAGATGTCAGTCATTTTCTCTTTAGTTGCAAAATCTGCAGGAAGTTTAACCAGATGAAGAATTAGCTGACTGTAATTCCAGGAAAACAAATGTGAATAAGGCCTGCAAAAATAAAACACTCTAGGTAAATCATGTAGGAAATCAATTCTACAAAATGTTTATGAGTCATCTAATAAAGTTTAATTATATTAGTTCTATTGCTATTATACTTTACAAGTATTTGTACTTGCCATGCTTTTTTGGGGGGTAGGGGATGGGGGTGATCTCCCAAGCACTGCTTGGGTACTAAAAGCTTCTCCCACTGATCCTTCTGGCTGGCAGGCAGAGCTGTTAGGCCCAGAGGAGCCTGGGGTCACCAGGCCACCCTGGAGGTGCTCAGAGGTCTCTAGGACAATAGCTGGTGGGGTTTAGGGGCCTTGGGGTAACAAAGATCGACTGGGCAGTCCTCCAGCCTTTTGAGCTACCTCCTTGGCCTTTAAATATCATTTTTGATAATTAAACACAGCTATTTTTCCAATAACAAACATCATTTCATTAAACAACAACAACAAAACATAACCCGAGCATTTTGGGTAATCCCAAGAGAAAGAGAAGGAGCCACGTAGGACAACAGATAGGATGTTTGCCTGCATGCAGGGTTCAATCCTCTGCATTCCATATGGTCCCCCAAATCCCACCAGGAATGAGTCCTATGTGCAGAGCCTGGAGTAATCCCTGAGCACAGCCAGGTGTGGCCCCAAGCAAAACAAAACAAAAAGAAAAGGATCATTCTATAACCCATTATTCCATCACTCAAAGTCATCACTCAAAGTCATTGTGAACCTTTCACAATCTCCTAAGGATGAAATAAGCATTTGAAAGAATTTTAAAAAGCCTCTCCAGCAGGGCTGGAGTGATAGCATAGCGGGTAGGGCGTTTGCCTTGCACGTGGCCGACCCGTGTTCAAATCCCAGCATCCCATATGGTCCCCTGAGCACTGCCAGGAGTAATTTCTGAGTGCAGAACCAGGAGTAACCCCTGTGCATCGCCAGGTGTGACCCAAAAACCAAAAAAAAAAAAAAAAAAAGCCTCTCCAGGGACTGGAAGATAGTGAAGCAGGTAGTGACTTGCACGCAGGGCGGGCTGACCTGGGTTCACTCCCCAGCATCCCAGGTGGTCCTGTGAACACTGCCAGGAGTGATTCCCAAGTGTAGAGGCAGGAGTATCCCTGTAGTATCTCCAGGTGTGGCCTTAAGCCCAAAATCAATCAATCAATAAGTATAGAGCCTCTTCCCTGGAGGCCAGAGCAATAGTATAGCAGACAGGGAACGTGACTTGAAGTCAATCCAGGTTCGATTCCATAAGGGTACCTGAGTACTGCCCAAAGTAATTCCTGCATATAGAACCAGGAGTTACCCCTGAGCTGTAGCCCTAAAACAATTAAAAAAAAAAAAAGCAAAAAGATCAAAAGGGACAGCGAAGGTCATTTTCTGTTTATCAAGGGATATGTACAACAGGAAGAAATTTAACCACACTCTTAAACGTATACACTCCTAACCAACGACCGGTTAAATATTTAAAACAACTCCTAACAGACTTCAAAGAGGACATCACTAACAGCACAATAGTAGTCGGAGACTTCAATACGGCCTTATCGCCTCTAGATAGACCCACAAGAACAAAACTCAACAAGGAAACACTGACTCTGAAAGAAGAAATTGAAGAGAGAGGCCTAATAGACCTATACAGGGCCTTACACCCCAAAAAGAAAGAATACACATTCTTTTCCAGTGCACACGGAACATTTTCTAAAATAGACCATGTACTGGGCCCCAGAACATACCTCAATAGAATCGGAAAAATAGAAATTGTATCAACCATCTTTTCAGACCACGATGCGCTGAAGATAGAAGCTAACCACTCACAAATACGGAAAATCAAATCAAACACCTGGAAATTAAACAATTCAATGTTGAACAATGAGTGGGTCAGGAAGGAAATCAAGGAAGAAATCAAAAGATACTTAGAAACAAATGAGAATGAAGACACGAGCTACCAAAACCTATGGGACGCAGCTAAAGCCGTGTTAAGGGGAAAATTTATAGCTCTCCAAGCATTCCTCAGGAAGGAAGAAAGGACCCACATAGATAACTTGACTCACGACTCAAGACCTTAGAAAAGGACCAGAAAACGGAACCCAAACCAGACCGAAGGAAAGAAATAATAAAAATTAGAGCAGAAATTAATGACATCGAAACCAAAAAAACAATCCGAAAGATCAATGAAACAAAGAGTTGGTTCTTTGAGAAAATAAATAAGATTGATAAACCGCTAGCAAGACTCACAAAGAAAGAAAGAGAGAAAACTCTAATAAATCGAATCAGAAATGAAAAGGGGGACATCATAACAGAAACCAGTGAGATTCAAAAGATCATTAGAGACTACTTTGAAGGTCTTTACGCCACAAAAAAGGAGAACCCAAAAGAAATGGATGGATTCCTTGATTCCTACAATCTCCCAACACTGAAGAAAGAAGACCTGGAATACCTGAATAGACCCATCAATGTTAAGGAAATTGAAACTGTAATCAAAAACCTCCCCCAAAACAAAAGCCCAGGCCCAGATGGTTTCACTGGCGAATTCTTCCAAACATTTAAAGAAGACCTATTGCCTGTTTTCCTCAAACTTTTCCAGGAAATTGAAAAAACAGGAACTCTCCCAAACAGTTTCTATGAAGCACATATCTCCCTAATACCAAAAGCAAACAAATATGAGCACTGGTGAAGGGATGGGTATTCGAGCATTGTATAACTGAGATTTAAACCTGAAAACTTTGTAACTTTGTAACTTTCCACAATAAAAAAAAAAAAAAAAAAAAAAAAAAAAAAAAAAGCAAACAAAGACACCACTAAGAAAGAAAATTACAGACCAATTTCCCTGATGAACACCGATGCGAAAATCCTCAACAAAATACTAGCAAATAGGATCCAACAACTCATCAAAAAGATCATACATCACGACCAAGTGGGATTCATTCCAGGAATGCAAGGATGGTTTAACATTCGGAAATCAATCAACATAATCCAGCATATCAACAAAAGTAAAGATAAAAACCATATGATCATATCAATAGATGCAGAGAAAGCATTTGACAAGATCCAACATCCTTTCATGATGAAAACCCTCGCCAAAATGGGGTTTGGAGGAACTTTCCTCAAGATAGTCGAAGCCATCTATCACAAGCCTACGGCAAGCATTATCCTCAACGGGGAAAAACTAAGGGCCTTTCCTCTGAGATCAGGAACAAGACAAGGATGCCCACTCTCACCACTCCTCTTCAATATAGTACTGGAAGTACTTGCGATAGCTATTAGACAAGAAAAAGAGATTAAGGGCATCCAGATAGGAAAGGAAGAAATCAAACTCTCACTATTTGCAGACGACATGATACTATATCTAGAGAAGCCTAAAGCCTCTACTAAGAAACTCTTAGAAACAATAGACTTATACAGTAAAGTTGCAAGCTACAAAATCAATACCCAAAAATCCATGGCCTTCATATATGCAAACAATGAGGCAGAGGAAAGGGACATGAAAAAAGCAATCCCATTCACAATCGTGCCCCAGAAAATCAAGTACCTCGGAATCAGCTTAACCAAGGAAGTAAAAGACCTTTACAAAGAAAACTACAAAACGCTACTCCATGAAATCAAAGAGGACATGAGGAAATGGAAACATATACCCTGCTCGTGGATAGGGAGAATCAATGTTGTCAAAATGGCAATACTCCCTAAAGCATTATACAGATTCAACGCGATCCCTATAAGTATACCCATGACATTCTTCAAAGAAACGGATCAAGCAATCCTAAAATTCATATGGAATAACAAACGTCCAAGGATAAACAATTCTTGGGAAAAAGACAATGGGAGGCATCACCCTCCCCAACCTCAAACTTTACTACAAAGCAGTAACAATTAAAACAGCATGGTACTGGAACAAAGGCAGAGCTGAAGACCAATGGAACAGGGTGGAATATCCCTACACACAACCCCAAATGTATGATCATCTAATCTTTGATAAGGGAGCAAGAGATGTGAAGTGGAGCAAGGAAAGCCTCTTTAACAAATGGTGCTGGCACAACTGGACAACCACATGCAAAAAAATGGGTTTAGACCTTGACCTGACACCATGCACAAAAGTCAGATCAAAATGGATTAAAGACCTCAACATTAGACCACAAACCATAAGGTACATTGAAGACAAGGTCGGCAAAACCCTCCACGATATTGAAGATAAAGGTATCTTCAAAAGTGACACGGAACTAAGCAATCTAGTAAAAACAGAGATCAACAAATGGGACTACATTAAACTAAAAAGCTTCTGCACCGCAAAAGATACAGTGACCAGAATACAAAGACTATCCACAGAATGGGAAAGGATATTTACACAATACCCATCAGATAAGGGGTTGATATCAATGGTATATAAAGCACTGGTTGAACTCTACAAGAAGAAAACATCCAACCCCATCAAAAAACGGGGCGAAGAAATGAACAGAAACTTTACCAAGGAAGAAATACGAATGGCCAAAAGGCACATGAAAAAGTGCTCTACATCACTAATCATCAGAGAGATGCAGATCAAAACAACCATGAGATACCACCTCACACCACAGAACTAGCACACATCCAAAAGAACAAAAGCAACCGCTGTTGGAGAGGATGTGGGGAGAAAGGGACCCTTCTTCACTGCTGGTGGGAATGCCGACTGGTTCAGCCCTTCTGGAAAACAATTTGGACGATTCTCAAAAAATTAGATATTGAATTCCCATTTGACCCAGCAATACCACTGCTGGGAATATATCCCAGAGAGGCAAAAAAGTATAATCGAAATGACATCTGCACATGTATGTTCATCGCAGCACTGTTTACAATAGCCAGAATCTGGAAAAAACCCGAATGCCCCAGAACGGATGACTGGTTGAGGAAACTTTGGTACATCTATACAATGGAATACTATGCAGCTGTTAGAAAAAAGGAGGTCAAGAATTTTGTAGTTAAGTGAATGGGCATGAAAAGTTTCATGCTGAGTGAAATGAGTCAGAAAGAGAGAGACAGACATAGAAAGATTGCACTCATCTATGGTATATAGAATAACAGAGTGGGAGACTAACACCCAAGAACTGTAGAAATAAGTACCAGGAGGTTGACTCCATGGCTTCGAGGCTGGCCTCATGTTCTGGGGAAAGGGCAACTCAGAGAAGCAATCACCAACTATATTGTAGTCGAAGGCCATGTGGGGGAAGGGAGCTGCGGGCTGAATGAGGGCTAGAGACTGAGCACAGCGGCCACTCAACACCTTTATTGCGGGCCGTAGAAGCTAAATAGAGAGAGAGAACAGAAGGGAATGCCCTGCCACAGTGGCAGGGTGGGGTGGGGGGGAGATGGGATTGGGGAGGGTGGGAGGGACGCTGGGTTTACAGGTGGTGGAGAATGGGCACTGGTGAAGGGATGGGTTCCCGAACTTTGTATGAGGGAAATATAAGCACAAAAGTGTATAAATCTGTAACTGTACCCTCACAGTGATTCTCTAATTAAAAATAAATAAATTAAAAAAAAAAAAGCTTCTTGCAGAGGAAAATACATGGAACATTTTATATTTAAATACCGGTGTATGACTCAAATGAATGGTTTGAGAAACAAAAAACAAAAAAACACAAAAATCAGGGCCAGGTACAAAGAATTGGGCCTCTTGTCTTGCATGTGGCTAACCCGGGTTTGATTCCAGATGGTTCCTATGTTGGCCAGGAGTGATCCCTGAATGCAGAGCTAAGACTAAGCCTTGAGCACCGGGCAGGTCAAGGTCCCCAAAACAAAAGCAAACAAACAAAAAAAGGAGAATAAAAACCTAAATACTCTTCTGCCCAGATTTCCCATTTTCTAGTAGCTAAGTGGTCACACCCAGGGACTGCTCCTGGTGCCGTGTAGTCCCACCAATGGCCAACATCCAGAGACTTAAAACCAAGCTCCTGGAAGACATCTTATAGCTTAGTTCTCCCTCTGGGAGAACCTGGCAAGCTACCAAAAGTTTCCTGCCCACATGGGAGAGCTTTGCAAACTCCCCATGGTGTATTCACATGCCAAAACCAGTAACAATGCTGGGTCTCATTCCCCTGACCCTGAAAGAGCCTCTAATGTGGCATCATTGGGAAGGATGAGTAAAGAGAGGCTGCTAAAATCTCAGAACTAGGATGAATAGAGACGTTACTGAGACCACTCAAGAAATTTGATGATCAACGGGATGATGATGATGAAATACTGATTTAGTAGACCTAAACAACTAGAACCCCCACAGTAAATACACACTCCACACACATACACACTCCACACTGTTTTTCCTCTCCAGAAAAAAAAAAAAAAAGCCTCAGGGAATTAGTTCAATTCTCTGAAAACACGGGACAAACTTTGAACAAATGTACATTTCTCTAAGAGAAATCATCAGATTCTTAGAAGGCTGTGGCTCAAAAATATGTTCAGAACCATAAAAAACAAAAACGAAAACAAAAACACACACACAGAGTCATGTTTTCAATGGCATCATGCCTGACTAGGTCAGTCTCCTCCACGGCCGTTCCTGAAAATAAAGCCCAGGATGCTCTACAGGAAGAGAGCATCTCTTAGGTTTCTAGGAGCCACCAGAGCGCAGAAAGCGGACTCCCTCCATACCTGGGGTTTCCCTCGTCATCCACAGTGCTGGTGCTAGGCGGAGCATCGTGGGACACAGCCAGAAGCAGCCAATCCAATCTTAAAGACTCTGGTTGTAGAAGAGACTCGAGGAAGGAAAGCCTAAGAGAACAGAGGGGAAAATTCACCATTTTGATTCTAAGAAAGGGACATAAAATGCAGAGATGTGAAGACAATGTTTATAAGGGCTCAGTATAGTGAATGAAACAAAAAAGCCTTGCAACTACAAGCTGTCCAGGCGTTGGACTAGAGTGGGCAGGGCACCTGCCTTGCATTCACCCCATCTGAGTTTGATCCCTGGCATCCCATATGGTCCCCCGAGCGTAGAGGAGTGATCCCCGAGCACAGAGCCAGGAATAACCCCTGAGCACCTCGGGGGGTTGTCCCAAAACAAAAACAAAAGTAAACACTATGTCTAGGTGTACTGCCAAAAATCTAATTGTCTTTTAAAGAGCTGAACCTCCAGATAATAAGGAGAACACCAGAGGGGAAAATGAGAAATAAAAAATATGACAAAGAGGGCTGGAGCGATAGCACAGCGGGTAGGGCGTTTGCCTTGCACGCGGCCGACCTGGGTTTGATTCCCAGCATCCCATATGGTCCCCCGAGCACCGCCAGGAATAATTCCTGAGTGCATAAGCCGGGAATAACCCCTGTGCAATGCCGGGTCTGACCCAAAATGCAAAAAAAAAAAAAAAAAGACAAAGGAAGAGTGCTGAGCAGGAGAGCCCCTGTCACACAGGTGTGAGTCCCAGCGTATCTCCGCAGGCTGAGAGGGATTCCATGGTATCTGCTGCTGCAGAACCTGGGCACTGCCAAGTATGTGAACCCCAGCACACCAGAGCCTTGAAAGTATATCCCTGTCCCCTCCCCCCATCCCTGTCATCACAAAAACAAGGAAAGGAAGGGGAAGGAGGGAAACAGCAAATGCGTATCAGAGAAGGATTGGCCACCTGGATCAATAACCAAAGGGCAGGGGAGCTGCCCACCCCAGCACAGCCACAGCAGCAAAGACTGGGGTGGGAAAGGGAGGGTGGGGACGGGCAGCTCTGGGAAGTGTGCCAGGTACTATGAATGAACTGTGTACGTTCGCCAACATCCTCCTATTTCACAGGAGGTCTCTCAATTCTACGACAGCGCATAGGAAAAAAATGGTTGGTTTATGTAAAAATTTTGTTCTTTTTCCCTTCTGGGCCATACCTGACAGAGCTCAGGGGACCATATGGGGTGCCAGGGATTGAAGCCAGGTTAGCCACATGCGAGGCAAGTGCCCTACCTGCTGTATTATCCATCAAGCCCCCCCAAAATGCGACTTAGGGAAAGAAGAAAGTCTGTGAAGATTCTCTCCTTCTTACCGCTGATCTTCAGGCCTTGATTTCACCAGACTGTCTAAATAGGCCAAAAACTGGGCAGGATGATGATGACAAAGCCGCATGATATCCGAGGGCAAAATGGATGGATAAAACTGAATTAAGGATCGAAGGGCAGATTCCCCAAACTTCTCATACAATCTGCATTTAGAACAAAACATGTTTTCAATTTCAGTGAGACAACATGGTCACATGATCTAAGTACAGACCAAAAATAGAATGAAATATACTAAGAAGCTGCCCAGGTAGGGTGCTTGCCTATACGTGGCGGATAGGATTTTATCCCTGGTATCCCATATTATTCCCCAAGTACTAGGTGTAATTCCTGAAGGCAAAGCCAGGAGTAACCCCTGAGAAACACATTATGGCCCAAAAAACAAAGCAAAAATAAATAAATAAAAATAAAAAAGAAGTTGCCAACATAAAATAATACTTAAAAGAATTTTAAAATGCAAGTGCTTTAAAACTTCAAGTGCAACAATTTAAGACAACTTACCGGGCAGCATAAGCAATCAACAAAGGACTATCAAAAGGTACCAAGTCCTCTAATAATTTTATTTGTGTTGGGAGGTCTCCTTCTTCTATCTTCAAATCTGTAGAACCGGAACGTGCCATTTCTGAAAAATAAAGCACATCCTGTTCCCGTAATCTCATGAACACATTTTTTGTTTGTTTTGGAGCCACACTCAGCGGTGCTCAGTACTTACTCCTGGACCTGCACTCAGGAATCAATACTGGTGGACTCAAGAAAACCATGTGTGGTGTCAAGGAATGAATGTGGGTTGGCAGTGTGAGCAAACGCTCTACCCACTGTACAACCTCTCCGGCCCCCACAAACATGTTTTTAATGAGGTATCTACTGTGTAGTAAGATTAAATGTTTATTAAGCATTATAAATAATGTTTATCATTTATAGTAGGAGAGACGAAAAGAGCAAAATACCAAATATAAAAACCAAATTGTGAGGCAAAACATACTGCATTTTATGACAAAGAAAAAGACATATGGGGGGCTGGAACGATAGCACAGAATGTAGGGCATCTGCCTTGTACAAGGCCGACCCAGGTTCAATTCCTAGCATCCCATATGGTCCCCTGAGCACCGCCAGGAGTTAATTCCTGAGTGCATAAACCAGGAGTAACCCCTGTGCATTGCCGTGTGTAACCCCCCCACAAAAAAGAAAAAAAAAAAAAAAGACATTAAGGTCACTTAAGTGACTTGAAAAAATGAGCACCAGGAAAATTTATATAAGTGACCATCAAAGCCAAATTCCTCAGCAGGGGCTAGAGCTATAGCACAGCGGATAAGGCGTTTGCCTTGTACACGGCCAACCCGGGTTCAATTCCCAGCATCCCATATGGTCCCCCGAGCACCACCAGGAGTAATTCCTGAGTGCAGAGTCAGAAGTAACCCCTGAGCATTGCCGTGTAACCAAAAAAGCTTAAAAAAAAAAAAAAATCCTCAGCATTTTTTTTTTTTAAATTCTAGAGCCATTGACCTAAACCCATCTTTGGGAACAAAATTAATTTGATTTAAATAAGCTAAAAATATGTGAACTATTATTGAAATGGTATCAGTTACAGCAAGTCTTTCTCCAAAGGAAGGTTAGTCTTCAAGGAATAACAAAGGTATTTAATTGGGTCATACCTGGTGATGCTCAGGGGCTACAGCTGGCTCTGTGGCTCAGGGGAGCGGATGGGGTGCTGGGGCACACACCTGGGTTGGTAGGGAGCAGAGGGAGCGCCCTGCCCACTATACTATCTCTCCAGTCCCACCAACTTATTTGAAGCGTGATAAATAAAGCGCTCATCTACGGCTGACAGTGCAGTGACAGTGCAGTGATGGTACAGTGGGTAGGGCGCTGGGCTTGTACGCGGCCAAGCCAGGTTCCATCTCAGGCATTGCATATGGTTCCCAAACACCACCAAGAGTGAGTCCGAAGTGCAAAAACAGGGGTAAATCCTAAGCACTGCTAGATGTGACCTGCCCCACTCCCACCTCTAAATAAAGTGATCATCTAGTGAAACTACTTGTGTTAAAATATAGTTACCTTTCAATCCATCAATAAAAGTGTCCCAAACACCAGGACTATTGGGGTAACTAAGCTTGATGCTCTCCTTTGCTCTTTTCAAGTCGAGGAGAAAGAAGTACTTCTTTAGGAACTGACAAGGCAGAAGTTCAGGAAAGCACTGTGGCAAAGTGGCATCCATGTGCCCAGTTGGGCTTGTGATCTCAGACTTCAGTACGTTCAATTCCAAGCACAATGTGGCCAATTCAGCCAGTTCCTTCTGAAAACTGTTCTCTATGACGCATGGAGAACATATTTGAAAAAGGTCAGCCACGGGCTCACTCACACTATCGTCAGATTCACTTGTGGTTTCATTAACAGCATCTTCATTGCCTCCAGGGTCCCTCTCGCCTTTTTCAGATTCACCCGAGGTTTGCACAACAGTGTCTTCAACGCCTGAAGAGTCCCTTTCTTCATCTACAATTCCATGTTTTGACTCATCAAGCAATTTCACATCCTGTTTCAGCTTTACCGATGAGTTGCCAGTATCTGAAATGCCTGAGGAGTCCTTCAGAGCAAATGCTTTTTCTAACTCAGAAAGCCATTTCTGCAACACGATTCTCCGAGAGAGAGGTTCAAATAAAACAAATGGGTCCTGTAGCTTGGTCCTACATAAGAGATAAGCACAAAATTTATGTTTTATGAAGTTGAAGTGATAGTACAAGGAGTTTGCCTTGCACGCAGCTAAACTGGGTTCAATCCCTGGCACTCCATATGGTTCCCTGAACTCACCAGGAGTGATTCCTAAGTTCAGAGTAAGGAATAAGCCCTGAAAATCACTGGGTATAGTCCAAAAACCAAATAAATATTCATTTTATATGTTAAAAAAATAAAACACTAACAAATTATTTCACGCTAAATGAATCTAAGGAACACTTATCTAGAATAAATGTCACTGCTCCCCTTTCTCTTCTACCCACCCTCCCTCTTTTAGGAGGTCCCAAGATCAAACCCAGGGATACCCTCTAGCACTGATCTATACCCCAGTCTCTAATTCTTTTAATAACAATTATCTCAGCAATACAGAAAAAGATAACTTTTTGAAGAGAATTTTTTTGGGGGTCACTCTTGGCTCTGCACTCAGGAATTATATACTGATGGTGCTTAGAAGACATATGGTATGCCGGAGATTGAACCCAGGTCAGGCACATCCAAGGTAAGTGTCCTATTTGCTATACTATCTCTCCAGCTCCATTAAAAAAAAAATCAGTAATAAAAATTTCCAAATAAAACTATCCAAGCCTTGGTATCTCAGGACCACTACTACTGATTTCAAAGTCATCCCCAATATCCACAAATCCTTCTCATTCAGAAATACTCACATTGCTTCTGCTGTTGCTCTTTTAAGTTCTTGGAATTTGTCTTCTAACGGTTGACTGGTTGCTTCTTTTTTCCCCCTAGAAAAATGTGGAGAGAACCAGTCCTTTGTTAATAATTCCAAGTCCTTACTAAGTCCGAGTTAGTAATTACTTAATTTAAATTAAGTAATATTATACTTAATTTAGATACGAAAAACAGAGGAGTTAAAAATCAAGGGCTGGGACTACAGTGCTCGTCCATCAGGTAGGGTGACTGTCTTGCTTTCTGCCAACATGTTCCCAGCACCCCGTATAGTCCCTGAAGTCCTGCCCAGGAGTAACCCAAAAACAAACAAAATAAATGGCAAACAAACAAACAAACAAACAGAAACCCTCCCCAAACTGTCAAGGTCTAGAAAAAAACACCTGCAAATAACTAGAATATAGGACAATAAAAGGAACACAGAAAAAGTAGTATGAACATTGTGCTATGAAAGCATAGACAAAGTAGTATCATAACAATACAATCAAGGGAAGCTTTCCCAAGGCAGTTTTATTGGTGTTAGGAAAAATGGGGGTAAGTCACTAAAGGAGAAGAAAGGATGTGAAGTAAAAGAGAAGGTGGCCAGTTCTCTGGTAGGATGAAAATTTATAGTGCTAATAAGAATATGGTTGAGGTGGGCTAAGGTCAAACTGAAGCTTTTCTCTTTTTCCTCCAGTTTTTGGGCCATGCCCAGCAGTGTTCAGAGATCACTACCGGAGGGGGTTGGGGAGGATGTGGTGCTGGGGACTGAACCAGGCTTGGTTGTGGGCAAAGCAAGTGCCCTATTCCCTGAAAACTTGCTTGCTTTGTTTGCTTCCTTCGTTTTTGGTTTTGAACCCACACCTGGTGATGCTCGGGGGTTACTTCTAGCTCTGCACTCAGGAATCACCCTGGAGGTACCTGGATGCCATATGGGGTACAGGGGCTTGAACCTGGGTTGATAGTCTGCAAGGCAAGCACCTTACCTGCAGCACTACCTCTCTGGCCCCTGAAAGTCACTTTGAATGCTATAGAAATATCTTTATTCCCCACCTCCTCCATAAAAACAATGGATTTGTGAGACACAGTACAGAGGTTAGCATGCTTGCCTTGCACACAAATAACCCCAGTTCAAATCCCTGACATAACATATGGTCCCCCAAACTGCTAGGAGTAACCCCTGAGTACTGAGCTGGAAGTAGCCCCTGAGCACAAATGGTAAAACCTCTAAGCACTGTAGCACTGTCATCCCGTTGTTCATCGATTTGCTCAAGCGGGCACCAGTAACATCTCCATTGGGAGACTTGTTGCTACTGTTTTTGGCATATCAAATACGCCATAGGTAGCTTGCCAGGCTCTGCCGTGCAGGTGGGATATTCTTGGTAGCTTGCTGGGCTCTCCGAGTGGGATGAAAGAATCGAACCTGGGTCGGCCACGTGCAAGGCAAATGCCCTACCTGCTGTGCTATCACTCCAGCCCAAAATCTCTACATGAAATAAAACATAGATTCATTAATTTTGGAGGAAAATTCTATTTCACCCGACTATCCAGTTACACTGGGTCTCTGGTTCTCTTAATTCTTGGGTGAGACCTACAATTACTTGCCTCTAATGCTCAGATCCCCTGGATAAGGGGATAAGACAGAGCCCAAACAGAGAAGATAATTTGTCTACGCCAAATCCGGGGCTCTGCTATAATTTTACTAAATTAAGAATAAGCTGCCAGCATATCACAGGACTATCCACGAAAAGATTCTCGTTGCAGAGGCCACAGAACATTAGTGATTTATCCAAGTCACGTGACAGAATAGAGTCAAAGTCGAGACCCTGGTCATCCTATCATTCACCCACTGCTTCTTTAAGGTCTCGAGCAACACTGAACATATCTGGAAGGGAGGCAGGTTGTGTGGGGGCAGCGGGGAATGGGAGAGGTAACACGACTGATGTGTTATGAATTGATGTCATTTTCCAACACTTAATTAGGGAGATTCACTTTTCTTTTATAAGCTACGTGATGTACAATCCAAACAGTTACAGATGCACCTTCTCAGGTGTCAGTTACAGATGACAGGGCATAGTCAGCAGTATTCTGCAAACCGACAGCTGCAGGGCCTTCAAGTCACACAGATTTACATGCAATGGCTTACTCAGTAACTTCTGTTCTTCGATCGGTGGCTGCACTCACAGCCTCTTCACATGACTGCTCATCACCCCTAGATTCTGCTCGTGCTTTCAGATCAGGGCTTGCGTGAAGGGTGCCAATCTTCTCGGTAGTCTTACGCACAAAGCTAGAAACACTGGAAGTCAAATATCAAAAATTAATGAAAAAATCAGAATAAAATCATGAATAATAATAATAAAAAAAGCTGAGTATTCTGTGTTGCTTGGTTCTAGGAAGACAACTTAATAAAAAGAAAGACTTCTTATAGCAACTTCCCTGATCAATATGTTTCACATAAGGCCCATGAAAAATTAACAATATAGTAAGGATTCAGCTCATCTACTGAACTTGACTCAGTGCTAAAGAAAAGGTCTTCAAACCAAAGAAAGAGAGAAAAAGGTCTTCAAAGGAGAGCAGGTAATTACCAGCTCCAAACTGGTCAGAGAAGTAACAAAGAATTTCTTCATAAAACTCAGCTTCTCACTAGTCACAACAGTCTTAACAACAAAAAATCTGTATCCAGTAAAACTCATGATATAAATAGTTACTCAAAGTCTCTCTTAAATTCAAATGCCAAAATGCCAATCCTGTTGTCATGGAATAGCTAGAAACAGTTCTAAAGACTAATCCTGAATCCAAACTGAGAGTCAAGAAGTGACTAATAATATATGAAAACTGCTCCTATTAGTGAGAGGACAAAGCGTTTACTGCTATTGTTTTTGTGCCACATCTAGCAAAGCTGAGGGGTTGCTCCTGGCTCTGCACTCAAGGATCACTTCTGACGGGGCTGAGGGAAGGGCCATGTAGGGTGCTAGGGATCAAACCTGGGTCAAGTGCCCAACCTGAGTCAGATGCAGTGTAACTGCTCTGTGCCCAAAAGCTGCCTTAAAAAAAAAAAAAAAAGTTCAGGTCACACCCAGCGATGCTCAGGGGTTACTCCTGGCTCTTCACTGAGGAATTACTCCTGGCAGTGCTTGGGGGACCATGGGATACCAGTGATCAAAGACAGGCTGAGCACGTGCAAGGCAAGTGCCTTTGCTGCTATACTTTCGATCTAGCCTCTGAAGCTGACTTTTAAAACTTTGCTGTGATGTGAGGAAACGAGATAGGGAAGGAGGCACTTCTGTATTATTAACTCAAGGATCTAGCAACTCAGAGAAAGACAGAAGCTAATCTTTCAATATGGAAATCCTCCAAGATGGAAAAGGAGAAGTTAGCCACTTCATACTACAGACTGAATGAGAAATAATCTAAAGACTTCCTTTTTCCGATTTAAAATATCTTTTCTTTCCCAGCACAAAAACTAGAAATAAGATTAAAATGATAAGACCAATTTTACCTTTCCTTGACAGCCTGAAGGGACACAAGAGGAGATGGAGAACGAAATGATAATGGGATGCCGAAGGGGAGGACAGTCTCACTCTTATCTGTCTCACACGTCACTGGAGCATGAGAAACACTGTCTGATGAATGGAACCAGGGGGAAAAGAAACAAAAATCTAATCACGGGGGAGTTTTATTTTAAATTCTTAAAGAAATTCTGAAATGAACAAACCGAAGAAAAGGAAGGATTCAATATAAAAAAATCACAACTGAACCAGATACAAATGAGCAGAACACAAGTTCACAAAGATGCATGGGATGGTCCACAAGTAAGACACTAAGGCAAGTACCTTCATTTTCCTACTAACCCTGAATCCCCAAAAGTCAAAAAAGGAAGTTTAGAGTCTCTATTAATCTCTTCTCAATATTCAGTCACAGGAATACGCGAACATCACAAAGTGAAGGCAATGGCCCCCAAAACTGTAGTAATTTTTCATTCCTGATGGAAAATAACTTGGTTAGTCAGAATAAACTCTTCAGGTTAATGACCTTCTTTCTTATTAACCTTTTCATCATTCTGATGCATGATCAAAGTTAGGTCATTTACCAATGTTAGTCTAGATGTGAGAGGAAAAGCAAACAAATCAATGAAATACAAACCTATTAAGTCTACCTCTCAGACAAAATTTTATGCACAAGATAATCATCATGGCAAACACAATAACTGCTTCTCATCAGCAATCAGCATGAGTTACATTCATCACCTTCATTTTTGTGTGGGTTGTGACTGTGCTCGGTGTAATCCTCTTCTTGATGTGACATGCATTCTTTTAGCCTCTCATCTTCTGAGAGGGTTTGGCTATGAATCGAACAGGAGTCTTCATCGGACTGACTGCCTCTTCTACTAATGACACGATAAATTCCAGAGTCCAAAATGCTGAAACTTTCCTAAAAGTAAGAATAATTTCAGGGGCTGGAGCGATAGCACAGTGGGTAGGGCGTTTGCCTTGCACGCAGCCGACCCGAGTTCGATTCCCAGCATCCCATATGGTCCCCCGAGCACCACCAGGAGTAATTCCTGAGTGCAGAGCCAAGAGTAACCCCTGCGCATCACCGGGTATGACCCAAAAAGCAGAATAGATAAATAAATAATAATTTCAAAACTCAAAGTAAGATTTTCCTTCTAATACAATATGGCTTTTTAAAGAGAAATACCAACTCTGAAAGTAGCAATTCACTAACAATCACTGGGGCTGTTGGGATAGTGGTGGTGGTAGTGTACCTCAATGGCAGAGCACACGCCTTACACGTACGAAGTTCTAGGGGTTGACACCTAGCAGCTCCCACACAACAAAAAAACTAAAAAATATTCTGGTTTTTGGAGGAGGCTATTGGTCCATACCTGGCAATGCTCAAAGAACAAAACCACATTCAAGGCAAATACTATGCAGTCAGCTGAACTATCTCTCTGGCCCAAGAATAACAATAATTACGCAAGTACGGGGGCAAGAGACGGTTCTAATGGCCATGCTGGCATACAAGGTGCAGGCCTGTCTGCAGGAGCCCAGGGCTCCTTCTTGGGGCCATAGGATCCAGTAGCACAGGAGTATTTAGTTTCTCAAAACAAGAAAAAAAATGTGGCTTGTTAGACCAAACTGCTGAGCAAAGGCATCCTGCAGCTGTGTCCCCCTCATGTGCTAAGAGTTTTGTGCTACACTGGTGGAGGGATGGGTATTTGATCATTGTGAGATTGTAACCCAAACATGAAAGCTTGTAACTATCTCATGGTGATTCAATAAAATTTTTAAAAATTAAATAAAGTTTTGTGCTATAATATTTTTCTAGATAATCTCTAGATATTTCATAAAGCCTGGCTATGAGAATGGGGGGAAAAATAAGACAGTTCTGAGCTAAAGAAACTCAAATTGGCATGACACATCCAAATTCACTATTCGGTGTACCTAACTTGTACATAAAGGAAATAAAATAAAACGTAAATCTAAGACGCATCTAAATGGAGGCTCCATTGGGCTGAACAAAGTTCAAAGAACCATCTTGAAACCCTCCCCTGAAACACACTGTTAAGAAAAATAAAGTTAGTTTTGGTATCTTTATCTATAGCAGATAAATATTACTATATAATAAAACTATTTAAAAACGAGAATACCTACATGTGATGAAATTGAGCTTCTTCTACTGCTGCAAGCTGAATCTAAAGGTTCAAATTTTAACATCAAATCTTCTAGTTGAGAAATCAGATCCCTACAGGTTGTGAGGTCCAGCTGAGATTTCAAATGTTCCAATTTATCTACAGTCAAAGATTTTCTTCCCTAATATAAAAGGGCAAATAGAAAGTCAATGGAGCAGTTTATGGTTTGTAACAATCTATATCCAAAAGACCAATGTACTGAAAGAGAATCAGTACAAAACAGGAAACCTCAAAGGTGCTCTAAGAGAATCAAGGGACTCGAGTGATAGAACAGGGTGATGAGACACATGCCATGCATGCAGTCAATGTCAGATAGATCCCCAGTACCGCATGGTTGCCCCAACATTGCCAGGTACAACCCCAGAGGCCCCCAGGTACCAAAGAATGGCCTGGGGAATCAGACCACTTCGGGATCTGAGAGCATATTCTTCCTGGAATTAAAATGCTGGCCTAGTTAGTCAAGCAGGAACCCCCAGGGCATCCTAAGTGCTTTTCAGAAGACCCCCCCCCCCCCCCGCCACACACACACACACACACACACACACACACACACACTAAATAAAACAGAGTCTTAACAAGCTAGGCTGGGGGATGGCTCAGCAGCTTAAGCTTGCCCTGGAAATTTAAAGTCATGAGTTTGTGTCCCTGGTGCTGTCCACAGACTTGAGTGCAATCTTCAAAATTTTGCTATTTGTTTTCTGTCACACCTGGTGATGTTTCTGTTTTGTTTTGCTTTGTTTTTGGATCATACCCGTGATTCTCAGGGGTTACTCTTCACTCTGCACTCAGTAATGACTCCAGGTGGTGCTGGAGGGACCATATGAGATTCTGATGGAAAATATACCTTTTGTCCTATCTCTACTCACTCCTTGATGTATGTATCATGCTTTCTTATGTCTTGTTTTGGGGCCACATTGGGTACTGCTCAGGGCTCACTCCTGGATCAGCCACACGTAAGACGAGTGTACCTCACCTGCTGTACTATCTCTGACACTGTGTCACACTTTTTCGGGGGATTCACTGTTACTTTAAGTGTAGATCATATACAGGAAAGATTAATAAAGACAAAAATTTTAGAAAATAACCCTCAAGCTAGGCTTGTTTCAAAAATGCAAGTGAATACTAAGCTCTCTGACTCACCCTGCTGGCAATGAGAGAATTCTGGAAAAGACAGCAAGTGCGAGCAGCCAGGTTCCACAGGCCTCGCCTCAGCAGACGCTCCACACAGCGCTCCACGGACAGCAGTGAAAGATGCGAGACTTTCCCATTTAAGTGCAAACAGATCAGTTCATTCTTGCAGACAGCCACATCCTGAATATCTATAAAAACCAAAGGGGCAAACATAGAGGTTGTTAACCAAATAGTCCTCTCCCATTTTTGCAAGGACTGAAGTTGAATCTAATGCACTTTTCACAGGGCTTATCTTGAATGTCACCTGTTTTATAATCCTTGCTCCCTTCTTCCCCTCCCTTTCTTTCTCATCTCTGTGCAAGGCAAGCACCTTACCTGCTATACTATCTCTGTGACTCTATTCTTGCATTGCAGTGAAGTCACATATTAGATCTAAATCTAAAAACATCAAGGATGAAAAATATAGAGAAATAATCTCTTCATTCTGAAGTTGCCTATTTAAAATGCTACTTTCTGTAAAAGGGGCTTGGACTTACAAAAGAGCATTCTGGGAGACTGGAGAGAGAATCCAGTGGGTAAGGCTCTCGTCCTGCATATGGCTGGCGGGGTTCAACCCCCAGCACCCCATATGGTTTCCCGGAGCACTGCCAGGAGTGATTCCTGAGTGCAGAGCCAGGAGCGATCTCAGACCACTGGGTATGGCACTAAAACTAGAAAAATAAATCACTGTCACTATATCACTGTCATCCCACTGGCTCATCGATTTGCTCAAGTGGGCACCAGTAACATCTCCATTGGGAGACTTGTTACTGTTCTTGGCATATAGAATACACCACGGGTAGCTTGCCAGGCTCTCCGAGAAGGGCGGAGGAATCGAACACGGGTCGGCCGAGTGAAAGGCGAACACCCCACCGCTGTGCTATCGCTCCAGCCCCCAGAAAAATAAACAAATAAATAAATAAAATATTCTACAATACAGACCAAACCATAGCATTTCTGAGAGTCTCAATTTGAGGTTAGTGAAGGATTTTAACACAACATGTAAGTCACAAATATTTTACGAGAAGATATTTGTATTGGCAGAACATCAAGAAAGGGGGATTAAGAAGCTAGTTTTCATGGAATTAACACAATAAATTAGTGTTGATCAGATTGGTTAAGTAATGGTTCCTTTATTTTTTTTTAAGTTTTTTTTTAACTGAATCATCATGATACAAAGTTTTCAAGATTGAGTTTCAGTCATACAATGATCGAACACCCATCTCTTCCTTTATCATTTTTTTATATTTAAAAAATAGAAAGTGAAAAAGGACCCCAAAAGTCAAAACACTCTATGAGAAGCAATGCTAAAGATGCTGGATTTGCTCCATATTTGGTTTAAAATGAAAGAATAGAAATTTAATTTCTCTACCTTAGTCACATACAAGGACTTTTGGACCTCAAACTATTACAACACCAAACTCCTAATAGAGATAATAATTCAGGGTAATATGTAGAAGGAACTAATCTAATTCTTAGCAGAGGTTAGAAATATTTATGAATGAATGAAAATTTCATTTCATTTAAAATTACACATGAAAAATTAAACTGAACACAAACTGACAAATGTATTTACGAGAAATACCTGACAGTGGGAAAAAATTATGTTAATTTAATCTTTGAAAGAAATGTTGCCTCATTCTATTTTTCTGCTTCTTACACTATAAGAGACTCTTCCAACAATAATTAAATCCTCCACAAGCATGAGATTAAAAATTATGCAAGAAAAAAAAATTATGCAAGGAAGTAAAATATAATTACCTTTGACTTCACTCCAAAGAAGAACTTGAACATTCTGAGGAATAAAAATATAAATTCCCCTTTCTGTCCAAGTTAGCAAACAATGCTCGCTGCAAATGAAAATAAATCAGAATGATTCTAGTTTGATGAAATAGCTAAATTTATTATATAGAGATTCCCTAAATTCAGACCTTCACAGTAGCTATTAAAAACCACACTGTATGGGGTTGGAGTGGATAGTACAGCGGGTAGGGCATTTGTCTTGCACGTGGCCGACCAAGGTTTGATTCCCAGCATCCCATATGGTACCCCAAGCAACGCCAGGAGTAATTCCTGAGTGCAGAGCCAGGAGTAACCCCTGAGCATCGCCAGGAGTGACCCAAAAAGCAAAACAAATAAACAAACAAAACAACAACAACAATAACAAAAAACCCACACTGTACATGGGTCTGGAGAAACTGTATAGTGGGGAGGGCCTTGTGCACGTGACCGACCCTGCTTTGATCCCCAACATCCCATACGGTCTCCTGAGCCCCACCAAGAGTAATTCCTGAATGGAGAGCCAGGAGTAGGTCCTGATCATCGCTGGGTGCAACCTCCCAAAATCAGACTGCACAAAGAAGAACACAATAATGACCCAGTTAATCAAGTCCTATTACTACTTTCTGTATATAACAGTCCACTGAAATATGGTGACAAATTGCAAAAAACTTTATGCATATATATATATATGTGAAAACACATTAAATATTTTCTAGAAAAAAGAAGAGGCTTGTATTCTTTGGAGGGCCATGCCCATTGGTGCTCTGCGGCTACTCGTGCCTCTTCTGGTGGGGCTGAGAGTAGCACATGGGGTGCTGGGGATTGAATCTGGGTCAAGCCTGCATGCAAGGCAAATGCCCTTGCGCACTGTCTATCTCCCTGGCCCCAGGAATGGTAATATTTGTCCTTACTTGGTGTGGGCAATAAAGTCTGAGAACTCCTTTTACCCTTTGTGCCTCTGTCTTTCCCTTGTGTCAAATTGAAAAGGGTCCAAAAGACAGAGCTGAAGGGACTTTGATACTTATGGAGGGCAAGTTTAGACAACGTACTTTTGAAGAGGTGTGGGAAAAAAAAAACACACACAAAAAACCCGCACTTCTGAAATATAGACAGTAATGTTAATCACTGTTACCTAAAATTTAAAAAAAAAAAATGGTGGAGAAAGGAGTGTGGCTCAATGGCAGAGCATATGCCTCACATATGTCAGGCTTTGGGTAAAATCCTGAGTCCCATAAAAAATCTAATGGGGTAGGGCACTAGCCTTGCACATGGCCGACCCAGGTTTAATCCCCAGCATCCCATATGGTCCCTGAGTTCTTCAGGAGTAATTCCTGAGAGTAGAGTCAGGAGTAGCCCCTGAGCACCAATGAGTGAGGGCCCCTCGCAACATATATGTGTATATACATATATGTATGTATTCAGTGAAATGTATATTATTATCATATGTATTATGATAATAATAAAAGAAGCAACTTTTGAAAGAGAAAACTCCTGGTCAATTACATGCTAATACTTTATTAAAAGCTCTACCTATATGGTCCCCAAAATACTTTACCTATATTTTCTATCATTGTACCAACTCTTCAAACCATATATTATCCCCATTTTGCTTCTCTGGGTCCCACACAGTGGTGCTCAGGGGACATGCCCAGTGCTATGCTATAGCTATGGGCAGGAGTTGGTTCCCGTGGTGCTCCTGGGACCATTATAGACTGGGGACCGAACCAGGGCCAGCCATATATGAAATGCCTTAACAAGCCCTGCACTATCCAGTCCATCCTCATTTTATATAAAAGGAAACTGAAGCTTAGGGGAGTGGTGAAATAATATGCCAAGGACTGAATGTAGGAAGTCACAGTTTATGCACACACACAGGGGGCTGCAGTGCAGGCAAGGCATGTTCCATCTAGGTTCCACCTCTAGCACTGCAGACCCCGAGCACTACCAAGTGTGACCCTGAAAACAAAACAAAGCCAAGATCACTCTTACTAGATCAGTAATGAATGTCACGAAGATGAAAGAAATGGACAGATTCTTCTTAACATGTTGATGCTGGTGCTGCGATTTGTGTTCATTAAGCCACATCCCAGTGTGAGCCACCGGCAGTACACGTCATGGCAATGTGTTAAGGGTAAAGAAGACAAGGGAGATAGCTCAGTTGGGCTAGAGTACAGGCTTTGCATGCAGAGGACCTGGGTTCAATGCCCAACACTAAACGGCAATGAGCTAGGTGTAGGCTCTAGTAGCCAAATGTAACCCAGACACACAAAAAATCAGAAGGTAGAGGAAAACAGCCAGAAAGCCAGAGGATCCCTGGATTAAGAAACAAAACCAACCTGGATGGTGACTGAAATGAATTCCTTCAAAATTTCAACCACTAGGAGTGGCCCTGCTCCCACACACATCCCTGGCTCCATATTGACAAAAAGGAAAAAAAACAAAAAAACAAAAAAGCAAAAACTAGAGTAAGTAATACCTACTTACCCAAAAAGAAAGTATGTAAGAATTCTTTCTTATGGGATCTGCTGGTGCAACTGTAAAGGTTGCCACAGGATACAAGTGTATAAAGTTATGATTAAAGTAAATAAAAAGCTCTCCACTCATGATTTAAAAAAAAAAAACCCATTGAGCTCAGGGAGATGATAGCTCAAAGAAGGGGGAATGCATGTCCTGTGCGTGTGAAGCCCGGTGTTTGAACCCCAGAACTATACGGCTCCAGAGCACCGCGGGACTGAACATCAGGTCCTGCAGAGACCGGCCAAGACTCACCAGGGTTCCCATCACTGGTCACTACTGACAAGACCCTTATTTTTCTTTTCCTTCAGTCTGTGGGGGAGGGGAGGTTCCCAAGCAGCGATCAGGGGGCCTGTATGCAGAGGCTACTGCCAATGATACCCGGGAAACAAGGCCGGGCAGTTCAGTGCTAGAGGGACGACCAGAGCCAAGGTTTGAACTCCAGTCCCCGGCATGCAATACATGCGCCTCTGACTATCAAGCTCTCTCCTTGGCTAAGGCACCAATTCCAAAACAAAACAACAGCAATAAAAAAATCTTTAATGAATTGTTTCATGGAACTATTCTTTGAAAGTTTCCTATGTAGAGAGCACGAGAGCACTGCGTCCATAATAAAGAAGTTGCCCGTACAGTACTGGGAAGGATATCAGTGAAACTGGAGGTGGACAGAGTGATGAACAGATGCATCCACAAATAGGGAAAAAACTGAACAAATACAGAAAAACAAGATTCTAGTGCAAAGAAGGTAGAAACTAAGACTCCTGGAGACATGAGCAAAGACTTCAAAGTGGCATTAATTATTACTTACGGCTCAGAAGCTGGCACAGCCAGATCATTAAAGGGCTTTGTTTGTTATGGCAGGAATTGTAGGAGGAGCTCGAAATAGCTCAGCTCATAAGGAGTAACTCCAAGAATGCAGCAGATGGTGGTCTCCCCATGAGAAAGCGCACCTTAGGCAAGGGTCTTCTTGTCACACCACACTCAGGTTCACAAATATTCATTGTGTCTGTCAGGCACCAGCACAATGCCAACCACCACTGACAGTGCGCAGAAGCGACACAGCTCTCACGGAGCTTAGCCCAGGGTAAAGACAGGCACAATGACTGTAGGAGTATGTAATTATAAACTATGATGGGCACCATGAAGGAAGTTTTTAATATGCTGCACTCAATTATGGGCATTTAATAACTTTTTCCCGGTAATTATCAAGATTAGTTATCATTTCATAGTGTCCTCAATTTACTTGAAGTACTTTAGTGTAGGTAGAATAATATATATACACACTAATTAGGAACAATTAGTTAACACTTCAAGTGGCTTAAAAAAAAAGTTTTTGGGGTTTTGGTTCACTCCCCAGGGTGCTCAAGGGTTACTCTTAAATTTGTGCTCTGTGATCATCCTGCTTAGGGACCGATGGTGCGGGGCACTGACCTAGCTTCCTGCATGCAGAGTATGCTTTAGCACCCACTCTGTTGAACCATCTTTTAAGTCCCTCAAATGTTTTTCAAAAAACCACATACTTAAAACTGGATAATTTTTTGTTTGTTTGTTTATGGGTTTTTTTTTTTTTTTGCCTTTTGGGTCACACCCAGCGATGCTCAAGGGTTATTCCTGGCTTTGCACTCAGGAATTACTCCTGGCGGTGCTCAAGGGACTATATGGGATACTGGGAATCAAACCTGGGTCGGCCACATGCAAGGCAAACACCATACCCACTGTGCTATCATTCCAGCCCCTGGATAGATTTGTTTTTGTTTTTGTGTCACATCCGGAGGTGCTCAGGAACTAGTCCTAGCTCTGTACTTAGGAATTACTCCTAGTGGTGCTTGGGGGTCAAACTTGGATTGGCCAGAGCAAGGCAAGTGCCCTGCCTGCTAACCTACCAGTCTGGCCTTAAGAGTGGTTAGAGTTTAAAGGAACTCAATCAAAGGTTGTTGGGGACCAGGATGCAGAATGCTGGGGCCCCGAGATGGAGTGCTGCCCCGGGGTGGACCTCCTAGAAGACTTTTCTCTGAAGGCAGAGCTTCATATATGTTTATGTTCAACCAAAACCCATGATTATATTTATATTTGACCAACAGCCTCAGATATGTGAAAGCCAAGTAAAGAACATTTATAGTTCTCCAGGCATTTAATGGTTCTAATCAATAAATGAAGCTCAGGACAGTCAGGCTCTCGGTCCAGAGGGCTGCTAGCCCCCTGATCCCATACTTTTCCTCTCATTTCTTTCTCTTCTCTTAATCCTCACTATGCCCTGCTTCAGGCCTGTTCACCCAGGGCTGGTCCCTGGTAAGAGGTAAAACCTAAATACCTTATAATAACCTCTAAACAAAACAAATCAGTATTTACTAACTAGGGAGTATAAGTACTAATTTTCCATTAGTGAAGTAAGCTAAGTTCTAGATACATAGATCGCACCGGGAAGCAAAGCTGACACTTCCTAGGCTTGTAGAACAAGGCTTTTAGAACTAGCCAACTATGGCTGGGAATATAGCTCAGGGTAGAGCACACACCTAAAAGAATTTGACAAAGGCATATGCAACATTCAAGTTCTAGCCTTGCCACAGCATGTCACCCGGAGCTCCAGACCTGTAGCCCTGAGGTTCCCTGAGCACCAAGAGGATGGGTCGAGAGATACCCAGCACTGGCTGACTAAGAGCTGGAAGTAGACCCAGGGCTCCCTGAGCACTGCCTAGGGGACCTGTAACCCCCTTTACCTCTCCCCCCACCCTGTACACAAAGAACTGCAAGCTGAACATTTCACAGCCCTGCGCACTTCTGGTGGGGCCCCCAAACCAGTAACAACAACAAAACGCCCACAAAACACTTCCTGAAATACAGTCATTTCCTAGGCTATTTATTTTTGGTTTTGGATCATATCCAGTGGGATCAGGGAAACAGCGTTGGTGGTATAGTGGTGAGCATAGCTGCCTTCCAGTGGGATCAGGGGGCTGTACAGGATGCCAGGGATTGAATTTGAGTCAGCTACATGCAATACCCTGCCCTCTGTACTATTGTTCTGGTTCCATTTTCTAAAAATCATTTCACACAAACAAAAACAAACCCCAAAGCCCCACCTTAAAAAGCTGAATATCTTAGAAAAAGAAGAATATTCTTAAAAAGAAAAAAAAAATCCAAGAGATAAACTTACCTAAGATGCAAGAGTTTGGGGAAAGACAAAGACTGGGGGGATCCAATAGTATGGTCATACTGAGGTTCTGATCTAGGAAGGAAACACACCTGTTAACAATTCAGTAACTATGTTAAAGTATAGGAAATGTTTGCGCCCAAAACGAACTCAAGAACCCAACTACACCTACCCTCATTGTTGAATCACATAAAAGAAAACTGATTAAAGATTCTAGATTTTCATAATCTTTTTTGTTTGGTTTGGCTTTTGGGTTACAGATGGCAGTATTCAGGTAGTACTAATTCTGGCTCTGTAGTCAGGGGTCACACCCCGTGGTATACGTAGGGTGGTGTTGGGGTTCAAACCCAGACTTCCTGCATGCATAACAAGCATGAACACAGTTCTTTAAACACCTCTTTGTCCACGTAAATTCCACAAATATTCCCTCGATAAATCATACAAACCATTACCTTAACGTAATCACAGGGAGAGGTGGGGCTGCAAGGAGTTTCTTAAACTGGTGTGTACTTATAACTTCCCCATCGAAATTTACTTCCCACATCCTGGAGCCAGGACGAGCACAATATATTAAGGGTTGCTGGCCTGCAGAACATCTTATGGGGAAAAAACACGTTCCATATTCTCCATCTCTTTCCTTGTTTCCAATTTTCCAGAACTTTTCCCTAGTGCCCCAAGAGAAAGAAAAAACATGTTTAATATCCCAAACATGAAAACAATGATATACAAATAAGGATGGCTATTATAACTCTATCACAATGTTCCTTTTCTACCAGTATATTACAGTCACATAAACTGGAAAGAATAATAAAATACAAAGGTCAAAGGTCCATTTTTTTTTTTTTTTTTTTTTGCTTTTTGGGTCACACCTGGCGATGCACAGTGGTTACTCCTGGCAGTGCCCAGGGAACCAAATGGGATGCTGGGAATCAAACCCAGGTCAGTTGTGTGCAAGGAAAATGCCCTACCCACTGTGCTATCACTCCAGCCCCCAAAGGTCTGACTTGCCTTAAAGTATTTCTGGAAGCAAATAATTATAAAAGGAAGCAATTCACTTCTATTAATACTCAGTATGTGATTTACATACATCAGGGGCTTCTTTCAAAAAAAAAAATCAGTGCCTCAAACCATTCCATGCACTCTAAAATCCCACTTACAGCATCTAAAGTCACTTTGGTTCTCTGGGCAACATGGGAATTCTTGATCTACCACTCCAACCCTGTGTCCAGGTCACTCCCTCGCTATAAATACACTTGCTATAAACTCTGCTCTTGACTCAAAATGTCAAGTCCTTCTGAAATTTATACCTTGGAACATTCTGTCCCCTTATAAATACACAACTTATGCCGGCCAAGGAGGGGAAAGATCTTTCTCGTTTTTTTTTCCCCTTTTCAGGGAAAAATGGTGTAGCGTCCGTAAGCAGGTACAAATTTGGTGGCGTGGGAAGGGAAAAAAAAAAAGAGGTTTGAACTTAAAACAGTGGGACTCATGGGCAGTGTCAGGCCAGGTGCGCACTCCACTGAGATGCGACCCAGGTGGCCACATGTTTGTGCGGCCGCTCTGCTGCTGATCAACCATGATTCAGAGGCCAGCTAGACTACTTTTGGTACCAGCAACTGCTTCCAGCAATGTCTCTAGACTGTGAACTAAGCCATAGCCCCATACTTCCCCAGGAAGGGAAATGATGCAATTTCTAACATAAATCTACCTGGATTTAATTACTAAAATACTAAAATGCAGAAATCCTAAACCATGGGGCCGCTATCACTTCATTTAGAGACTTCACATCTCTTCATTCTCAGCAATGGAAAACTAATTATCAAATGCTTCCTTGTCAGCAGGGCAACTCTGACAAGGGGAAACTCCAACAACAATAGTGAATTTTGTGTTGAAATATGGAATGTAATCAAGGTAAAGAGAAAATGAAGTAAAATTTATCAGCTACGCAGGCGGGGGTGGGGGGTTGGGGGGTGGGAAGTATACTGGGGTTTTTGGTGGTAGAATATGGGCACTGGTGAGGGGACGGGTGTTCGAGCACTGTATAACTGAGACATAAGCCTGGAAACTATTTAACTTTCTACATGGTGATTTAATAAAAATAAATAAATTTTTAAAAAATTAAAAAAAAAATAAAGACAATGGCTTTGCACACAGGGAACAGGAAAAAAGATGATCATAAGTCACTTCCTAAAAAACGTTTATTTATGGGGTTGGAGCAATAGCACAGCGGGTAGGGCGTTTGCCTTGCACGCGGCCGACCCGGGTTCGAATCCCAGCATCCCATATGGTCCCCTGAGCACCGTCAGGGGTAATTCCTGAGTGCATGAGCCAGGAATGACCCCTGTGCATTGCCGGGTGTGACCCAAAAAGCAAAAAAAAAAAAAAAAGTTTATTTATTCATGACTTACTGCCATCATTTCCCCTCTGACTTGCTTACTGAATTATGGGCCAGAGATAGTGTGAAGGTTAAGGAAGAACCTTTCAGTTATCTCTTTGCTCCCTAGCTTTTTTTCCTGTTTGTTTTTGGGTGACACCTGGCAGTACTAAGGGATTACTCATGGCTCTGTGCTCAACAATCACTCCTGGTAGACTCAAGGGACATATGGGTGTTGGGGATTGAAGCAGGGCTAGCCGCATGCAAGGTTAAGAGCCCTTCCTGCTATACTGTCTCTCTAGCCTTATAGCTCACTAATTATTTTGTTTGGTTTGGGGCCAGCTTGGAGGTGCTCAGGGCTTACTGCTGGCTCTGCACTCAGGAATCACTCCTGACAATGTCTGGGGACCATATGGGATGCCAGGCATAGAACCCTGATCAGCCATGTCCTACCTCTTCAGCACCTTTATTTATAAAACAAGCCTTTGTGCAGTGATCACTCCTGGCAGGATTTCAGACACGGCACTCTGAGCTCAGGGCACTATCAACTACGTAAGCGCCTTACAGGTCTAATGAAGTATCTCAGTCTCCTCTCATTGCTCTGTACTCTCTAGTACTAGATTTTACTTTTTTTTTTTTTTTTTTTTGCTTTTTGGGTCATACCTGGCGATACACAGGGGTCACTCCTGGCTCTGCACTCAGGAATTACTCCTGGTGGTGCTCAGGGGACCATATGGGATGCTGGGAATCGAACCCGGATCGGCCTCGTGCAAGGCAAACGCCCTACCCGCTGTGCTATCGCTCCAGCCCCTCTAGTACTAGATTTTACTTAAGTGGTTCCTTATTAACTTCAACATAATTCAGGGACTCACACCCAGGGCCTTGTAGGTGCAGGGCTGTGCCACACAGGATCCAAGACTCTCACTAGTATCTGCATAACTGAATGAGGGGCTTGGCTGAATGACACACTATCCCTTTCAGTTCTAAAATTCTGTGTATTTTCAAACTCGTGACTGGTCCATATACCTCTCAGTGTCACACAGGAAGGAGCGAGTAAGTGAAGATATAAGCAGTCTTCCATCCAAATAATCTAACTGGACAACACAGGAGTCAACAGTTGTTATGTTCTGAACAGGAAACATCACAAAGGCCGCAGCTGCCTAGATAGAACATGAGAAGGAAATAAAGATTATTGTTCTTACATATACACATAACCTCTTTCTGTTCAGCTTTTTTTTTTTTTTTTTTTGCATTATTGGGTCATGCTCGACTGTGCTCAGGGATCACTCCTGAGGATCAGGACTGTGCTCAGGGGATCATATATGTGGATCATATGTGGGTCATATGCCTGGGATCAAACCTGGGTCAGTTGTGCAGGACCTTGCCTGCTGTACTATCTCTCTGTCCCCTCTTTATTAAATAAAAGGAAAATTAAAAACAGAAAAATGAAATTTTTAAAATCCAAGCCATACTTGGCTGTTCTCAGGGTTTACTCTGGCTCTGTGTTCAGGGATCACTCCTGGTGGTGCTCAGGGGATCATAGGGGATGCCAGGAACAGAACCTGGGTCCACCAGATGCAAGGCAAGCACTCTACCCACTGTACTATTGCTCCGACCCTCCCAGAAAGAAAATTTTAAATAATCCAAAACGTAGTCAGTTTGTATAGATATAAAATCATACCACCAGGAGTAATTTCTGAGTACAGAATCAGGAGCAAGTCTAATCCAGAGCACAACTGGGTGTGGGTCCAAACAAACAGACCCTGTATTCATAATATTAAATTCATTTCAAAAGAATATATACCAAGGGCTAGAGAAAGTATTGCTGGGTGTTTCCCCTGCTTGCAGCCAACCTGGTTCCATCCCTGGCACCACATATAGTCCCCTGAGCACCACCCTGAGTGATCCCTGAGTACAGAGCCAAGATTAAGTCCTGAGCACCCCTGGGCATGAAAAAAAAAACCCAAAACAAACAAACAAAAACCCTAAAAAAAAAACAGAAATCTGGGCAACTGGTACCATTTCTCTGTTTACCATTTTATTTGTACAACTAATAAATACACATATCCCCCCCAATACACACACTACATAGCATGCTACTGAAGAACGTTGTAATTAAGCAGTCATTCCAGATAATTAAGGGGTATTACAAAAGACAAAGAATAAATTCCTCCAAGTTAGCTCACAATTCATTTTGCAACATAATCAAGAAAAAGCAAGTTATCTTATGTAGCACATATACACAATTCTCAAAACTAATAGTCTAAGTTTCAGATCTATTCTTCAATAAATAAAACAGATATATTGCCCCTTAACTGAAATTCTGTAAAAGTTACCTTGTACCTTATCCACATGCACAAAGAAAAACTGGATTACTCTCACCTTTGCTTGTTTGGAAGCATTCAGTTTAATGGCAGTCACCTTCCCCAGGTGATCACCTACAAAAACTCTAAGAATAGCTGTATCCCAACAGAGGGCAGTAACTTTTCGGCCTTTGTGTTCTGAAGATACATAAATTCGTTCTGGTTTCCCACGACGCTCTTGATTTAATTCCCAAACAACCACAAGACCTTGACTGCAAGAATTAAGTCACAGAAGAAAATTTTTGAGAATGGGGAAAAAGATACAATTGCATAATGTCACAGAATCAGCTATATTATATACACATGCAAAGTCCTGTTCTTCCTAAAAGAGGAAGTAGATGGTCAAGTTATTAATTTCGTTGCTTCAGTCAAGCAATTGGTCAAGTTAGGTTTGTTCTAAACCAGTGTTTCCCAAAGTGGGTAATACTGTCTTCCCCACTCCCTACCCTACCCTCAAGGACACTATGGTTGTGAAGCAGACAGGTAGATGGGGTAGCCTGGCAATCAGTTTGTAATAATCAGGGATATAATAAAACCAAGATGAGATCTAAAGAAGTTAGCATGTCACTAGCTCCGACGCAGCTAAAAAGCATTATTGCAGGGTCTATACTGTGGACACAGGAACACAGACTTTCACTGGTGCCAGCCCAGGCCTAGAGAAAGCTTGACCCCACTACAGAGAGAAGCTCCAGCGGGAACAAAGGGTTATGATAAGGACATGAAGGCGAACCACTGAAAGTTTCAAGTTCTTCTTGACAATGTCGAAGCAATGGACTCCTTTTCTTGTTGTTGTTATACACCCAGCAGTGCTCAGGGTTTATTACTGGCTCTATGCATGGGGGGTCCCTCCTGGTGTTTCTCAGGGGACCATATGATGTGCCAGGGACAAAGTTGGGTCAGCATGCAAAGAAAACAGCCTAGCCACGGTAGTACTGCTCTGGCCCCAACAGACTCTCAGGAAATCCTCTCATGGGGCAGTTTGGGAGAAAAATTTCTACAACCAACCAAAGGCAAACATCACGCCTCCCCATTCTGGAGTAGCCGGCATCTTCACCTGAGATGTATATGCTCTGTTCTTCCTTCTACATACCTCTAAGAGCTGTTTTACTTGATTATTTGTCCCCTACTGAAATTCTCTCCTCTGAGGGAGAGGCGACAGACCTGAAAAGTCTGGGTAAGGCCTAGGACTGACTGTCCTTTCCTGCAAAGAACAATTCCTCCCTCCAGTCTGAGATTATGGCTCCCTGAGAAATCATGTGGCTGGGGTCATCTCCAATGCTGGTAGAACAAGTGAACTTGTTCTGGGGCTGGTAGATGTGAGGTCTGTACTCAGCAGACTTTTATCACTGACTTTCCTGAGCCACTCTGGGGAGTAGAGAGGGAAGTAGGCAAAGAGGGAAGTAGGTAAAGAGGGAAGTGGTAGATTCCTCTCCCTTCTTCACACAAGTCACCTGCAACAGTTGTAGTTCCAGGTGCAACTGGGGAACTTTCTATTTGTTTAAAGAAAGTTGATTTCTGGGGGAACAAAGGGTAGTTTCTTATTTCCCCCTAAAAAAGCAATAGACCAGAGGCTGGAGCGATAGCACAGAAGGTAGAGTGTTTGCCTTGCGACCGACCCGGGTTCAATTCCCAGCATCCCATATGGTCCCCCGAGCACCACCAGGAGTGATTCCTGAGTGCAGAGGCAGGAGTAACCCCTGAGCATAGGGGCTGAGAAGTCCCTAAGACACAGGACTCTCAAATGCTCAAACTGGGATGTAATATGCAAATCCTAACAAATATACAGCCGCAACTATAGCAGTTGTGGGGGCTGAAGAAATAGTATAGTAGGCAAGGTGCTTGCAATGCACATAACCACCTGGGGTTCAATCCCCAGCACCACTAATGGCCCCTGTGAGTTGAGTCCTACCAAGAGCAATCCCCAGGCATAGAGCCAGGAACATACCCTGAGCACAGTCAGGCATGGTCCATAAGCAAACAAACAAACGCAAGTATCTGTGGGATAGAAAGATCAATAGGCTGGAGCATATGCTTTGTATACAGGCAGCCTGGATTTGTACCCTGGCACTGCATGGCCATCTAAGCACCATTAGTGAGCCCTGAGCAACTGAGCAGTGGCCCCTGAAGACCACTATCTATGACAACAAAGCAAATAATTAAGATAATAAAGTGCATTTGGATAGCCCATAAAAGAGCTTGAAAGCGGGGCTGGAGAGATAGCACAGTGGGTAGGGCGTTTGCCTTGCACGCGGCCGACCCGGGTTCAAATCCCAGCATCCCATATGGTCCCCTGAGCACGGCCAGGGGTAATTCCTGAGTGCAGAGCCAGGAGTAACCCTTGTGCATCGCCAGGTGTGACCCAAAAAGCAAAAAAAAAAAAAAAAAAAGAGAGATTGAAAGAGTAAAGTGAATATTTTGAATGCAAAAACATCGACTTTGAGTAATGGCCCTATGTGTTACTCCAAGCACACTAGAAGTGGCCCCCGACCACTGCATTAGGATTAGTCATTCAATCCAAGGTGGTTTTTAGGCCACAGCTGGTGGTACTCAGGGATCACACCTAGCAGTGCTTAGGGGGCCATAAGTAGTACCACAGATCAAACCTAGGCTAGGTGAGTGTAAGGAAAGTGCCCAACTCATTGTACTATCTCTCTAGCCCAGAGTTTTAAAATTAGACAGACTTAAAAATAGATAGCTTACCTGGTAGCCACAGCCACATAATCATCATCATGTAAGCAACAGGCAATCTGAGAAATTGCACCTTCCTAGGAGATAAAAAAATGGCTATGAAGGGTATTTTTTTTTTTTTTTGCTTTTTTGGGGTCACACCTGGCAATGCTCAGGGATTTACTCCTGGCTCTGCACTCACCAATTACTCCTGGCGGTGCTCGGGGGACCAATATGGGATGCTGGTAATCAAACCCGGGTCGGCCGTGTGCAAGGCAAACGCCTTACTCACTATGCTATCACTCCAACCCCCATGAAGGGTATTTGTTAGCACTTTAGTGGTGGGAAAAACACAGTAACTTCATCATATTAAAAGTATAAACATTACTTAAAATTAACTGAAATTTTAAAAATGTTAATGTTTAAAATTTTTATTTTGTTTTGCTTTTTTAGGGGAGGGACACACTCAGTAGTGCTCTGAATTCAGGGATAACTTCTGGCAGAGCTCCAGGAAACATATGTGGTATAGGGGATAGAACCAGATTTGCTGTGTGCAATGCAAGTATCTTACTTGCTGTACTCTCTTTCCTGCCCCCATGAAACAATTTTTTAATAAGAAAAATATTAGGCACTTTCCCAAAAATGGTACTTTAAAAACTCTCAATCTTAAATTTTATGGTCCCCATAACAAATGATATACAATAGAGAAATTCACATTGAATGGTGTATGACAAGTGTTTTCAACCTTACCTTGTGTGAAAGAAAAAGTCTGTGCTTCCAGCCCTCTTTCTGAATTAGATTGAGTCCTCCTCCTGAACTGCCCAAAGCCAACCATTTCCGAGACACAGCTATGCTTGTGCACTAAAAACATGGAGACAAGTGTGAGATCATCACAGTCTTTTTTTTGTTTTGTTTTTGCTTTTTGGGTTACACCTGGTGATGCTCAGGGGTTACTCCTGGCTCTGCACTCAGGAATTACCCCTGGCGGTACTCAGGGGACCAATATGGGATGCTGGGAATCAAACCCGGGTCGGCCGAGTGCAAGGCAAACGCCCTACCCGCTGTGCTATCCCTCCAGCCCCTATCACAGTCTTGTAAGCAATAATAGTAGTCACTGTAAGTACCAAGGATCTGTATGCCAGTTTCTTTCCCTAACCCCAACCTTGGTCCAGACAACCACATTCTCCTTCTAGCATAATAAAAATGTAAGGAAAATACAACACTTAACATTATTTTTTTGTATGTAAAATTGAAATAACCAAAAGCAAACAAGCTAAAAATAAAAACCACAATGGACTAACTCTTTAAGACTACAAAAAACCCCTGGCAATTGTCAGAGGCAAAGGGGAGGGAGGTGGGGGACACAGAGGATGAGCCTCATCACAGAGACCAAACTAGAACTTTGGTGGTGCATGCTGAGATGTTTTTACACAGCGATCAGAAGCTGTACCCCAAAATTTATTAGGTCTTGTAAACCAATGGTAAATCACTTAAGAAACAATTTTTTTTTTTTGCACCTTCCCAACAGTGGTCAGGAGGCACGGGAGCAGCAGGCCAGTGGTTCAAGGGCCTAGGGATGCAGTGCTGCTGGGGCCCTGCGATGCCAGGGCCCCCACAGTGGTGCTCCGGGTCTCCTGGGCTACACCTGGACCAGTGGGAACTGGAATCCAGGTCAAGGTATGTGCTAGGTATGTGCCTAAACCGTGTATCTTCTCCCGGATCAAAACTCAGTAAAATTCCCATCGAACAAAAAACAGAAAGAGAGGCCAGAGGGCTAGAACAGAGGTTAAGAAACCTGTCTGGAATGTGGCTGACCCCAGTTGGATCCCGACAACTCATAGTTCTCCAGAGCCAGGAGTAGCTTCTGGCAAGCACGGCTCCCAAATCTACCATACTTCCCCCCACAGAAAGAAAAGCACAGAAGTTACGGCTTAAAATTTTTAGTTGAATCACAAAATGGAATGAATAGGTAGGCTCAACTATATAAATAAATAATCTCTCCCATCTCCCTCCTCTGCCCAGGGCAAAAGCCAGTTATTGGACCATACACTTTTTATAATTCAGCCACAGAGTTCCAGTGAGAGAAAGCCTGAGACACTGTTCTGCAGGGGGTGCTGGAAGGATGGGGGGTGGGGGTGGTGAGCAGTATTCTAGAATGCAACTGGGAGGCACTTGCTTAAAGTTGTTGCTTGCTAGGGGCTGGAGCAATAGCATAGCAAGTAGGGTGTTTGCCTTGCACACGGCCAACCCAGTTCGATTCTCCGCATCCCATATGGTCCCCCGAGCACCGCCTGGAGTAATTCCTGAGTGCAGAGAGCCAGAAGTAACCCCTGAGCATTGCCGGGTGTGACTAAAGTTGTTGCTTGCTTAAAGAAGGTGGATTTCCAGGGGATTGTGGAGTGATTCTTTTTCTGCAAAGGGGCAATAGGCCAGATAAATGCAGGAACTTCTAGGGGGATAAGCAACCACCTTTATCATTTGTTCACTTAAAGCAACTCTGGTTTGCAAATTTAGAATAAAATACCCAAAGCTCTTTAGCTAGGGAGATTGTAGATAGTACATGCCACTTACTATGTCTCCCTGAATTCATCAAACAAAGCAATGGGATGCAGGACTCAATACCCTGCAGCAAAGACGGTTGATGGGTTAAGGGTTGACTAATAGACCTCCCAACTTTCTTGAAAAGCACCTATACTTTTCATACTTTTTCACCTTATGAAAAGGGTTGTGCCTAAGTTCAGCTAAGTCTCTTTAGCTTAATTTCCGGAGAGCTAAATTTCTGGAAAAGCTTTACCTTCCAAGGAAAAAAAAAGCAGTCAAAAGAAAAGAAAGCCTTTGCTTTTGGCTTCTACTTTCTTAATTGAGATGCTAATGGAACATTAAGTCTGGAGCCAAGACTCTTACAACAGTGACTAAAAACCAACAGAGACAATGGTACAACAGGAAAGAGGATATCCTTTATTACACAAAATCCAGAGACACTAAACCGGCAATGAGGTTAAAAACATTATTTATTCCTTAGGCTATTATTAGGGTATTTTGTAACTTGCAACTGAAAAAAAATGTCTAACTGATCCCCATAACTGCTCACATTCCTTTGCCTGCTTCTTATTTTCCCCCTGCTCAGATATAAAGTGTTTTGGGTAGGAACAAAAGTGTTAGGGATAAAATTATTCTGGAATTAATTAGAAAGTTTTGCTCTTTTTGAAATTAATTAGATAACTTTGAATTAACCTGATCTTAATTTAAAAAAAAAAAGGAGGGTTTGAGAGAGGAACATTATTCTTTCCACAAAATACAATAGGAATATACTTACTTATACCACATTTATTTCAAATAGACTATGGTTCTGAGAGAAGACAGTAATGTGATTGAGTAGGGAAAAACATTTAATCATAATTGTGGGCATGAAAGAAAATTTCAAATGTGACAGCTCAAAAATAAATCAAGAATGAGCGTGAACATTCCAGTATTCAGTATTACTAGCACAAGTGTCTACAAAACAAGAGTGCAGGAGCACATATGACTGCACACGAACAAATGAAGATGAGAATGAATCTGATACAAGGATCAATAAATTCACCTTTAGACGACTGGAATCTAATCGTAGGGCTGAGAGCAATGGATCGAGGAGCTCAAATTCTGCAAGAACATGGCTGTACGACTCCGGTATCACTGGCACAAAAGTCATTTAGCCAAATACTTGAAATTACGTTGAGTGATAGTCCCAATATTCCTCAATAAAACCTGCAAACATACACAAAATCAATTTAAGAAGCTTACCATCCACTCAGCATGCACTTAATGAAATTGTGGAGAACAGAAGGAAACTGGGAGGGGGATATGGCTCTGTACTGCACAAGTGCTTTGCTTAAGTGGAAAGAAAACATTTATCAGCAGCATATATAACAGAGAGCTTGTACCCTGACCCTGAAACTCCCAGAAAATCAAGTTCAGATTCTCAAGGAGTGCATAATGCCTTCCACTCTATTCATCCAACAGTGTGAGAAAGCAGAATGAATGGGATGTTACAGGAGTTCCGAATAAAATCTACCCTGTGTTCCTAAGATAAAATAGCAACTATGTAGCATTTTTCTGAATTGTAAACCTTCTGTCAGAGTCTCTTATTAAAGGTCAATCTATAAAACCCATTTAAACCCTCACCCACAAATTCAGTAATTACCAGCTATCAATTTAATAATGCTCAGTAGTAATACTACTGAAGCCCTCTCTCCCAGCTATCAGTAAATTTATGTTGAGTGAATAAATGCATTTGTTAAGAATGCAGGAATTAGGGCCTCAATGAGAGTACTAAGAATCTGATGAGCTGGAGAGATAGTACCTCTGTACAGCACTTGCCTTGCATGGGGCCAACCTGGGTCTTATCCCTAGTATGTCCCCCTCCATCCCCGGTGCCAGGAGTTACCCCTGAGCACAGAGCTAGGAGTAAGCCCTGCGCACTTCATGGTGTGGCCCCGTAACAAAATAAAACAAAAACAATGTCAGCAAGAGACCTAATAGGGCTACAGCTATAGTACAGCAGGTAAGGCATTAGTTCTAGTCCTGGCATCCCATATGGTCCTCTGAGCACAGCCAGGAGTAAGCCCTGGGCACACATGGATGTGGCCCTAAACCAAAACAAGAACATATATTTTTATTTTATTATTATTATTATTATTTGCTTTTTGGGTCACAACCCAGAGATGCTCAGGGGTTACTCCTGGCTTTACACTCAGGAATTACTCTCTGGCGGTGCTTGGGGGACCATATGGGATGCCGGGGATCAAACCCGGGTCGGCCGCATGCAAGGCAAACGCCCTACCCGCTGTGCTATTGCTCCGGCCCCAAGAACATATATTTTTAAAGAGAACTGAGATCTGATAGAAGAAGTAAGAAAAATACAAACTAGAAATGCCAAAAACCAATGAGGACAACTTAAATACTCCAATATAGATGTTCAAGTATACTCTAACAAATTGCATTAATTTCCAGGGAAAAAGATATTTAAGAAAATTCTAGCCATGGGGCGGGGGGGGGGGCAGTGCTATAGTTCAATGGGTAGGGCGTTTGATTTGCACACTGCTGGCCAGGATTTTTGGCTGGCACCCGGCTCCTAACATGGTCCCCCGAGATCCCTGAGTACAAAGTCAGAAGTAGGCCCTGAGCATAGCCAGGCGTCCTATGGCTATGAACAAAATTTCTATCTACAGGCCAGAGTCATAGTATAGTGGGTAAGATTGTTGCCTAGCATCCAGCCTATGTGGGTTCCATCCCCAGCATCTTATATGATCCCCCAGGCACTGCCAAGAGTGATTCCTGAGAGAAGAGCAGGAGCAAGCCCTGAGCATAGCCAGGTACGGAGTAAAACCCAAAACTGAAACAACAAAATAATTCTACCCATTAATTTTAACTTTTTTCAATCTTTTGTTACCTGCCAACTGAGAGTAAAAAGCAGAAACTGGGGCCTGAGAGTAGCTCAGGGACAACTGCCAGTCTTACAAGTGTGAGGCTTCAAGTTTGATTTCTGGAACTAGCCCATGAACACCAACTACATTCCAGGCATTCTTCTAAGGTCACAAGACAGGAAAAAAAGTTCTAATGCTTTCTGAGAAGGAAGAAAGCACTCTTAACTTTTTATTGTTTGGGGGCTACCCCTGGCAATGCTCAGGGGTCATTACTGGCTCTACGCTAACGGGTCACTCCTGGTAGTGCTCAGGGACCATATAGGGTGCCAGGGATAGAACCCTTCGCTGCGCAAGGCAAGCTCCAAACTGGCTGTACTACTGGGTCTGCCCCACCCCCCTATACTTTTTATTGCTTACACAGGCTTATTTTCTGCAAACTATACTATTCTTAATAAATAGGCCATTACTAGAAGAATGGCATTCTGGAAATGAAAGGGGCTAGAGCAACAGTACAGCAGGTAAGGTGTTTGCCTTGCATGCCACCAACCAGCATTCGATCCCTGGCATCCCATTTGGTCCCCTGAGCACTGTGGTCCCCTGAGCACCGCCAGAAGTAATCCCTGAGAATAACCAGGTGTGGCACAAAAACAGGTGGGGGGCGGGGAAGAAAATAAAACCTTTCTAGTTTTTTTGGGAGGAGGAAGAGGGTGTCACACTCTGAGGTATTGGGAACTACTATACTATGCGAATTGGTCCTGGTAGTGCTTGGGGGGTCTGTCTTGAAAAAAATACTCAAAACTTGAGAAATCATGATCTAAGAGATTTTATCTTCTCTTGTCCTTTTCATTACCTTTACTTTAGGACCTAGCAAATTACCAAGCATTGTGTAAATATTTACTAAAAGGTTCTGTACAAATCTTCAGTAGTTCACTCTTCCATGATCTACCATCTTATCCCCATTTCTTTATCCAACTTCATTTCCCATCTTACATTCTCCTGTGCTTCATCTGAGTTATCTTTTATACCCTATTCGTTCTGAAAACGTTACGTTTCCGTGATTTACTATAAGTTTCTCTTTAATCTTCCTCCATCTATCTTGTTGTTTCCATAAAGATGAATTTGAATATTATTTTCGTGAAGTATGCAATAGGGCTAGTTTAACAAAGAAAAACTAAACAATTAGAATCTGCTTAATGGTTACTTAAGACAACGACACAACTTCTTCTGAGGGGCTGGTTTGCCCAACGTCACAAAATGTAAGAGCCGAGACCAGAATTATTTCTCCAGAGTGCAAATCCAAACATTTTTCTGCATGGCGGGTAACATCAAGAGAGCAGCAGGATCTAGAAAAGACTTTTCTCATCCTCCTAGCACTCGTTTTACCAACGTTTGTCACAACGTTTGCTCTCACACCAAAATGCAAATCAGGGCTCTCTTCCCTCACCAAGTGTTGAAGGGAGAAAGAAAGAAGCAAAGCCAAGAGAGAGGGTAAAAAGGAAGTAGGAGAGAACTGCTCTATCTCCATCCGAAAAACGAATCATCAGAGCACAAATTCTTCCCCCATCGACCAGAAAGGACTCACTCGTTCCTGCACTCAACATTCAGACTGCCTGCAGGAGCCCATAGAACCCGTAGCAAACTTGAACACTGCAATCAGACCTCTCCAGGCCGGGAGGAGCCTCGGGGAGCAGGACTTGCAAGCCAGGCTCCCAGACGAACCAGCAGCAGCCTGGAGGTCCCAGCCCCCGCAAACTTCCAGGCTGTGAGTCCAAGCACGCACGGCAGCTCGGTACCTCCAACCCGCACCCGGGGAACTAGGAACTGCACCTGCGCTTCGGGCTTCCCTCCCGCTCCGCCCGTCTTCCCTCCTCCCCCCCCCCCCCGCCACCGCCGGCTGACGTCATCCCCGAGCGCCGGGGACGCCGGGACAACGCCGGTAACGGTACTTCCGAGTCACGTGACCGGTGACGCCCCCTGCTCGCGCGTGGGTCCCTCCCCCTCAGGCCGCGGTCGCAATTACGCTCTCGGTGGCCTGCAGTCGGCGGGCCGCTGTTGGCAAGACTAACGCAGCGCCGGGCGGCACCGGAGGAGCTCGGAGGCCCCAGGGGTGAGCCAGCCAGGATCCCGGAGCCCTTTGCGGCTTGAGGTCGGCGAGAGGAAAAAAAAAATGAAGCCGGCGGGAAGCGGCAAGGGAGGGAGGGAGGGAACGGGCGGAAGGTGTCATGGCGGCCGCGCTCGGAGGTCACGTGGTGCCCCCTCCGCCGGCCCGCCCCGGCACTTCCGGTCACGTGCCCCCCAGCGTTCTCGCTGCCAGCGATGGAGGCGAGACCCCCCGGCCTCAGAGGCGGTGGCGACGGCAGCGGCTCCGGGCTCTCAGCCTCTTCCCGGCGGCGGCTCTAGAGAAGCGCGGCGGAACGCGGCCCGCTCCCGGGCTTCCCTCGCCGGGCTCGCAGCCCCCACCCGGTAAGTGGAGCGCGAAGAATGGGGGTGGGGGCTGGGAGGGGGGGGCGGGAGCTGACAGGCCCGGGGGCCCGCGGTGGCGGCGCGCGCCTGCCGCCCCCCCTTGGCGCTTTCCCCCGGCCGCCGCCCCGCCACCGCGGCTTCCCGAGCCCGTGGCCGCCGTGGGCTCCCCGCACGCCGCGGGGCCGGGGCCAGCCCCAAGTGTCGACTTCCTGTAGGAACGCGAACTCCCCCCCTTCCGCCCCCCCCACTACTTTCCCCGAGAGCGAGGCCGCGGCCGGGAGGAGGCGGCCCGGGCTGGGTGGAGGACGTGAAGGCCCCTCCCGGGATCGCGGCCCCCCGCCCCCACCGCGCCTCGCTCCCGTTAGGCGACGTGCCGTTGTGCCCGTGGGGCTCCGCGCCGCCCGCCGGGCCCCCCTCACCTGTCAGCCCGCTGCCCTCCCCCCCCACCCGGACACGTGCCCGGGACGCGGCCGCCCCCGGGCCCCCGGACGCCTGGAGGTAGACGCTTGCCGGCTCTCCCCAGACCCCGGAGGCCGAGAGGCGAGGCTGTCCGGGAAGCCTGTATCCGATTGGTAACCTTCAGACACACACTATAGGGTCTGTAAAATGGCCGAAGGGGAGAGGGGGAGGGGAAGGGGGAGGGATCCAAAATTTACTTTTGCCCATTAGCAGAAGCCAATTAAAAATTGATATATAGCAATGGGCCTGAACCATGTTACGGTGGGAAAGGTGCTTGCCTTGTGCGTGGCCCCTCCCAAGTTCCATCCCCAGCAGCTCATAGACACCCCCGCGTCCCCAGCCCTCCACGAGTGATCCCGGAGCATCACCAGGTGTAGCCCTGGTTTGATTTTTAAGGGCTGCGTACTGTATGTCAGTGGTTTGGGATAACCCGTGTAGTGAGCACGGACTCCTAAAAGGACTGGAACAACGCGTCCCAATGAATTCTTACTCGGAACCTCAGTAAGTGGAAAGCAGGGTGCCCGGCTGGCGTGGAGTTTGGGAGGCCAAGCCCCAGGCACTTATTTCCCCTTCTTCAAAACCCAGTTTGAAGTACAGTGAACCGGCATTTGGTATTTAAAACTTGGAAATTCTGGGCCAGGAATGTGGTTCTGTAGGAGAGCCGTGCTTTGGTATATGTGCATCTCTGTGCATATTTGTCTGATGCTGGCAGTAATAAAATGGTGCGGACGCTAAAATGGGTTTTTAATGTGGATAGGAGACCATACTCGGGGGTGCTCAGGGATCACTCCTGCCTGGGTCTTGGGAGACCACATAAGGGGTACCAGGGATCAACTATGGGTTGGTCATGTACTCTTGAATTGCCGCAAGATCTCTCCCCTAAAATATATTTTTAAAAAATCGTTACTTGGGGCTGGAGCGATAGCACAGCAGGTAGGGCGTTTGCCTTGCACGCGGCCGACCCAGGTTCGATTCCCAGCATCCCATATGGTCCCCTAAGCACCGACAGGAGTAATTCTGAGTGCAGAGCCAGGAGTAACCCCTGTGCATTGCCGGGTGTGACCCAAAAAGCAAAATAAATAAAGTGTTACTGTTAATGCTTTTGGTGTACAGTGGAACTGCTGTACTTTCACCAAGCCACTCTCCACCTCTTATTTTTAAGTCAAAACTAAGACCAGGGTAGCTTAAGGGACTCCTATGCCTGCTTCAGCCTGCTTTGCATGAGGGAGGCAGTGATGGGCCTCTGAGCACTTCCGGGAGCTACCCCAGGAACCAATAAATAAAGCTCAAAACTACAACAGCTGAGTCAGAAAGGTCACATTAGAAGGAAAGATAACCTTTGGGATTGGGCCAGATCTGCTAGGAACTGGGCTCTGGAGAGAACTTTGCACTTTTTAGCAGGTCTGAATCCCCCTTTAGAAAGAGGTGTAGATAATTTGGGGATTTTATACCTGATTTGTTAACCCTCATTCAGCCAGCAGTTAACAGTGCAGCAGTTTGAGTCTTATAATGCTGGTAAATTTTTATGATAGTGTGAATGTAAAGAAAGGTAGGTTCACACATGTACAAAGAGGAGTGTAAGTTTTTTTAGGAAGGTCGGTGTAAAGGGAGAAATCAGTTAATAGTAATAAACCAACGACTAGGGCTTGTGACTTTTTCCTGTTGCCCCAAGACAGATTTCATGCAGGTCTGTTTTTCACCTTATGGCCAGCTATTCTGCACTAACTAGTTCTCCCACCCGCCCCCACCCCCACCCCCACCCCCACCCCCCCTTGGGCGCACACCCATTTCTAACATTTTAACCGCAATTTAACCTCATAGGTTGTGTTGCTAGCTTGGTTTTTTCTTGTGTTTGTGTGATGATGTCAGGCATCTTTTTCTACTTGGATTACTACCTACCTGTTCTTCTCTTGACTGGTAATACATGCTTGAAAACACATATTAGTGAATATGTGCACATCTCTCTTAAAGGTTTGCCTCTGCTGAGTTTTCTTTTTCTGAATTTTCTGCTTTTATAAAGTGAGAACTGAAAACGTGCTCAGTCTAAAATTCACTATCATTTATTTCTCTTAATACTTTCTTGTCTATGTAACTTCTTGTAACAGTACATTTTGATTACTCTTTGCATATTTCCAAGGTTTTATTACCAGTAATGCTGAATTGTTAGAATGTATTTCATTGCTCAGTGGTAAGCAGCTTTCCAAATCTCCATTTTCTGTGCTGGCAGATGCAGCAGATCTCTGTTCCAATAATAATCCTGAAGTTGATGAGAAGTTTTATTTTTTAATCATTCCCCCTCCCCACCTCCATTTATCTCTGTACATTGGAAAGAAGATGTAGGTAATAAGACGGTTACGTTTCAGTTCTTTTTGTCACCACTGTTTCCTCCTAAGTAATTAGAGTCTGTGTTAGGAATGGGTCTCTGCTCTGTTACTGAGATCTGTAGTGTTTCCTGCATTTGGCTGAGGATGTATGCAGAAGTTTCTTGTATGTCTTACCAGTATTGTATTCTATGGGGGCGAGGGGTGGGCAGTTCTTAGGATTTACTCCCAGCTCCACTCCTGGTGGGCTTTGGGAACCATATGGGATGACAAGGAGCCAACCTGGGTTGGCCATGTGCATGGGAAATGCCCACCTGTTGTATCACTTTGGCCCCCAGGATTATATTCTTTTAACAACAAAGATGTTGTAAGTCACAAACGTTGTGCCCTGTGCACTGCTCTCCCAGTGAGCAGAACATACGCAGCCTCTTCCTCCATTGTGAAACTTGTAGTTCTCAGGGAAAACATACTAAAGTAATTATTGAAAAATTTATTAATAGGAGCTGGGGGATGGTGCCAGGGTTAGTCCAATGCCTTGCATGGACCTGAATTCAATTTCTGGTACCAGTGACTTTGAGATCTTGTTGAGTGCCACCCTAGAGGCCCCAGATCCCTCCAGGTGTGGCCCTGTCAGTCTCTGGCCCTGACAGTCTCTGGCACCACGGTGCCCAAGCACCACATCCTTGGGCCCTGGGGCTAGACTTTCAGTCAACTTGAGCCAGATATTGCTGTTTGGCTCTGGGTCCTATGAACACTAGTTGGGGACCACCCACCATTATTTAATTATTTGTAGCATACTATGAAGAGAATAGAAGATTGTACCTAGTAGTTACAGGCCTTAAGAATCTTTGGTGTAAATAGAAATGGACACAAGGCCAAGGAGAAACTTAGGTCGAGTTTATTGTCTCTGAGCTCGTGCACAACTGAACAGGTGTTGGTTCCCTGGAAACCAGCCTAGGAAAGTTTTTAAAGGGACAGAGATGGAAATAAAGTGACATCTAAGCATATGGGGATTGCAGGAAACAGGGAGCATAGTGCAAAGGCTCAATGAACATGATTCTTCAGGTGACCCATGTCTCAGTATAGGAAATTTTGCCCCAGGAATGATTTTTAGTAATAGATGAGGTGGAAAGGTCAGTGATTGGGTCTAGCATTGGGGTCCATCTTAGTATGGGCTGGTTCAGTTTGGTTCCTTAGTTTTGAATTAAACACCTTTTATGTATATTCCCCGAAATAAACTACTTAAAAAGTTGAGCAGCTTTCCTTTCTTTTGAAGTGATAAGCAAAGCAATGGACTTCATGGTTACTGCAGAGGATGGCATCCCAAACTTAGTCCTTAGTCTGCCTCATAATAACTGGGGTCTAGAGTATGGAGAACAATAAATTCCCCCAACCCACCTACCTGTCCCCCGGCTTAAAAAAAAAAAAAAAAAAAAACTAGTGACCACAAAGGTAATGCAGGGGTTAAAGCACTATCATTTCTTGTGGTATTTCATATTCTATCAGGCACTACTAGGAGTGACACCTTAGTACTGCAGGGTATGGCCGACCCTTCTCCCCCATCTCCAGATTAAATGAATTGATGGCAAGGGAGAAGAATAAACAGATTCAAAAGGAATAGCTTTCAGCAAATTTTAATTTTCCTCCCTTTTGTTGTTCAATATCCAGAGATCATACGTTGAGTGCTCCGCAGGAATTGAATATTTGATTGTGGTGCACCAGAAATTACAGTTGTATCAGGGATTTAAACTCTGGACCTCATGCATGTAAAATGGTGGCATACTACCAGTCACATCCTTAGTAGACAAGCAAATAATTTTTTGTTCTGTTTTTTGGGCCACACCCACTGATGCCCAGGGCTTACTCACGGCCCTGTGCTCAGGGGTCATTCCGAGTGGGGTTTGGGGGACCATCTGGGGTTCCAGGGATCGAAGGCATGTGCAGGGCAAGTGCCCTACCCACTATACTATCTCCTACACAAATAAGTCTTTTAATTGCAAATAAATCCCTGCCTTTTATCTGAGCAACTTGCTATTTTAAAAAGTCATAATTAAAGGTTATAAATCTTAATGTATTGCTTCATGTAACTCATGAAATCTTTTCAGGAGAGCTAGGTCTTCATCAGCCAACTTATTTAAATACAATTATTCCAGTTATTTTTTTAACAGTTATAAAATTATTTATGATTGAGTATTAGGTTTACAAAGTTTGAATACCAACCCCTTTACCAGTGTCCACTTGCCTTCCCCAGTGTCCCCAGTTTTCCTCCCACCCCCAGCCAGCACTTTTCTCCTCCACCATTGTCATAGTCCCCTCTCTGACCTATTCCCCTACCCCCGGAACCCCACAGGCTTCCTGCTGAAGCCCAGTTCTCATGCTCTTTTATTGCCTTTGGGTATTCATTATCCCCCTACTATATTTTTTTTATATCTTAACATATGAGAGAGATTTTGTGTCTGTTCTCCCTCTAACTTCATGCAGCATGATCACTCCAGATTCATTCACTTAGCAGCAAATTGAATGACTTTATCTTTTTATTTTTGTTTTGTTTTTAGTTTTTGGGTCACACACAGTGGTGCTCAGGGCTTAACTCTTGAGGCTGTGCTCACGGATTATTCTGCCTATGCTGAGGAGACCATATAGGGTGCCAGGGATTAAGCATGGGCTGGCCTCTTGCAAGCAAGCCTCCTACCCTACCCACTTCTTAGGCCTCTGGCTTCTCTTAAGACTGAGTAGTATTCCATTGTGTGTATGTACTATAGTTTCTTTTTCCAGTCATCTGTTCTTGGACACTTGGGTTCATACCAGCTATTTTTGTAAATGAAATGATTTGTGGCCTTTACAGTGAACTGTTGAGAAGATGTGTTGCCCACTTTGCCGCCACTTCAAGATAATCTGGAGGCCAGGGTTTGTCTTAGTGGTAGAGCATCTGCCTCAAATGTATGAGGCCCTGGATTCAATCCCTTGCAGCACCATAGCACCCTCCCCACCATATGCACATCTGGAAATCATAAAAGTTATCAAGAATTAAGCCCCTCCGGTTTTACTAACTTTGCTTTAACTGGTCATTGTACAATGAAAAAAGCTGCTACAGTTGACATGGGACAGTTGAGCAGTCTTGTTACTAACTTGTCAGTTCCCTTCCCCTCCCCCCCCCACCCCGTTACCCCCACTTAAGTGCAAGGGATAAAATATTTGACCACAAGCGGTGTACCTAGCTTTCTCATTTTTCTTCCAGTAGATTTTAAAATGAATAGTTTTAATGTTAAATATGAGAAACTATTTTTTCTTTTTTTCGACTTAAGCTGACTCCAGGTAAGGGGATATGACCCATTGATAGACACATGTCCTCCTTTGTCTGAGACCCTGAGTTGAATCCTATGATGTGCACTGCAAAAATAGGAAATTGACACTAACAAAGAGTTCTCAGTCTATTTTTCTGTTTACGGTTTTTTGTTGTTTTTTTGGGGGGAGGGAGAGGGGCTTGGTCTTTCCGCTTTTTATTCTTTATCTTCCCAAATAAAGACTTTTCTCTTTTCTAACATTTTTCATTTATTCTCCAAGCCCAGTTAACTAGGGACTTACTCTGTCAGCTACCTTTGCTTACTGTTCTTTTGCCATCTATGAGCATATTCAAAATGTACTATATTATATGCCCTTTCTCTCCTTCCATCTTTCACAAGTTTGATTTCAAAGTTCCTAAAATGTTCTTTGTACGGTATGCTGTATAATTACATATTAGTATTTATTTAAGTTATATGTGCTCCTTATGTTGAAAAATCAGTATTGAAATATTTTGATATTTCAGTTAAGAATTTTCCTCTTCTAAGCTTTTTTTTAAAAAAAACTAAAATAATATAGCTGACATTCATATAGAAATTTAAAAAGAACTTGGAGGCTGGAGAGATTGGTGCGGGGTAAGGTGCTATCCTTGGGCATGTCCAACTCCCAGTTCTATCCCTGGCATCTCGTTTGGTCCCCTGAGCGCCACCGAGTGTATAACCAGATATTCCTTCCCCTCTCCCCCCCAATAAAAGATACTACTTGAGTTGAGGAGTTAACTGAAGTAGTAGAGCACTTACGAAGCACTGAGTAGTAGCAGTGTAGTCCTATTGTTTATTGATTTGCTCGAGCGGGCACCAGTAATGTCTACTTTGTGAGACTTACTACTATTTTTGTCATACCAAATACGACACGGGTAGCTTGCTGGACTCTCCGAGAGGGACAGAAGAACCAACCTAGGTCGACTGCATGCAGGGCAAATGCCCTACCCACTGTGCTATCCTCCAAATGAAGCATCAGCTTAAATTCTTACACTAACTTAACCTTATAAGCGTGACTTGATAGAGAATACTTCTTAAATTTTTAAACAGCTTTCATCATTATAAAATTGATATGGGGGGAGCTGGAGCAATAGTACAGTAGGTAGGGCATTTGCCTTGCACATGACTGACCTAGGTTTGATTCCCAGCATCCCATATGGTCCTTGAGCACCGCCAGAAGTAATTCCTGAGTGCAAAGCCCAGAGTGACCTCTCTGCATTGCCAGGTATGACCCAAAAAGCAAAAAAATTGGTTATAGATAATATAGAAAATGAAAAGAAAGTTCAAATCTCTGATCCTATCATCCATAAATAACCTTTTAAATTGGTTATGTGTGTTCCTCCAGTCATAAAAATTAGGAAAATAGCATAATGGAACTCCAAGGTTAGATTGACCCAGATACAAACCTATTTACTATCTATCTCCTTGATGCTTTGGGAAAACTTGATTTCTCAAACCCAGTTTCCTTCAGCTACAAAATGGAACTGGTAATATAACATCCCTTAGGGCTGTTAAGTAGGGATTGAATGATGTTAGTGCCTATAAAGAACTTAGTCAATATTATGAAATACATTTAAAATTTTAACAATGTTGAATGGGGTTGGAGAGATAAGTATAGCTGGTAGGGTGTTTGCCTTGCATGCAGACCTTTGAGCATCATCAGGTGTGGCACAATAAACAAAACAAGTGGAATAATTACACTTACTAGTTTTAGGATTTTTGTTTTACCGCCTAAAAGTGTATCTTTTGTGTCATTAAAAAACAGTGACTCAGGCTGGAATGATAGCACAGTGGTAGGGCTTTTGCCTTGCATGTAGCCGACCCAGGTTCGAATCCCAGCATCCCATATGGTCCCCTGAGCACCGCCAGGGGTAATTCCTGAGTGCAGAGCCAGGCGTAACTCCTGTGCATGGCCAGGTGTGACCCAAAAAGGAAAAGAAAAAAAAAGTGACTCAGGTCAGAGCAGCTTTCCTTGCATGTGGTCCGCTCTGGTTCTATTCCCAATACCACAGATGGTCCCTGGAGCCTTCCAGGAGTGATCCTAAGCACAGAGCTAGAAAGCCAAAAGTAAGCCTTCAGCATCCCTGGATGTGACACCCCCCCCCCAAAAAAAAAAAAAGGGATGGCTATTTTAAAATAACACGGCGGGGCTGGAGAGATAGCACAGCGGGTAGGGCGTTTGCCTTGCACGCGGCCGACCCGGGTTCAAATCCCAGCATCCCATATGGTCCCCTGAGCACAGCCAGGGGTAATTCCTGAGTGCAGAGCCAGGAGTAACCACTGTGCGTTGCCAGGTGTGACCCAAAAAGCAAAAAAAAAAAAAATAAAAAAATAAAAAAAATAAAAAAAAAATAAAATAACACGGGGACATTTTCATTGACAGGTTTTCAAACACAAGATAATTTGGGTATACAGAATGATTATATATATTAATGTTGGTAACAAGAAAAATTTAAAATTAAGAAAATTGTTTTTTGGGGTTGGAGGGTATGGGAATTTTAAAATCCCTTTTTTTGTTAGCATTTTCTTAAAGTACCAAATCTTTTTATTTTATTTTATTTTTTTGGCTTTTTGGATCACACCCAGCGATACTCAGGCTTTACTCTGCACTCAGAAATTACTCCTGGTAGTGCTCTGGGGACCATTTGCGATGCCAGGGATCCAACCCAGATCAGCTGTGTGCAAGGCAAACATCTTACCTGCTGTACTAACACTCTGGCCCCTGTACTCACCAACTCTTCACCCCAACCTTTATAAATGCTCACTTAATACATTCTGTACCTGTGTGAGAAAACAGATACCACATACTCAGTAGAATTTCAAACGTAATCTGATTTCTTGTTTATTCTGTAAATGACACCGCTGTAGTGTTAATGAGGCTAAGTGTGGGGGTGATCCAGGATGTGGCTGCGTGATAAAATGCAGGTGATCCTCTGCACCACTGTGTGGGATATAGGCGATCGGTGTGACCTCTGTCAGCTCTGAGAATGCACCCTGCTTGCTCAGTCTCCCCCTGTCCCTTCCCTCTGTTTTCTCACTGCCACTGGGCATCATTTAAACCCTTCCTACCTTCTTTATTTTTCTCAGAGCTGTCCATAGGCTTTCCTAAGATACAGGCCACACTCCCATTCCAAAGGTTTTGAACGGTTTTTACAATAGGTGGCATTTTTTATTACCTGCCTCCATCTTTACTATGCACATTCAGGTCCTACTGATACCCCAGCAGATCTCACTCCCCAAAATTGTAGTTTTTTTTCCTTCTGTTTCACTCCACCTGGCAGTGCTCAAGACTGTTTCTGACTTGGTATTGTGGGTCACCCCCAGGGATGCAGCAGGGCTATGTGCTGCCAGTATTCTTGCATGCAAAGCTTGCACTCCAGCTACTTCAGTCATTTTTATCTAATGGCAGATTCAGCATTTTGCTGTTGCATTTGTTTTAGCCTCCAAAAACAGTTACACTAAAACTTCACTTATTTGTTCAAGGCATATTTAATGTCTGAAAAAGTGAGATGTTTTAAAATGTAAGTTACTGTCATTACTTTGGGGGATAAAAACTAAAGTTACAGCTTTACCAGAAATGGCATATGTATACAAATATATGACATTTGTGTTGTCACTTTGGCAAGTCCAGCCCAAGGCAGACATTTCCATCAAGTATTTTTTACCTCCTAATTGGACCTAGACAACTTAAGTCACACTCAACTTAAGCCACACTCAAGCCTCTAGGATTTGGGTTGAGCTTTTTAAAGCATCTGGGCTGGAAAGAGAGTGGTCAAACTGACTTCTAATGCGTAGCCAGGTAAAAAATGAAACTTGGGGCCATCTTGCTGCACTCCGCAGTGAAGAGTCCTGGTCAGTGGTCACCACATACTGGAGAATGCTCCGAACCCCAGACAGAGCCAATAACACCGGGATGCCCCAGATGGAGGAGGTGCATTCTTCCCGCCTTTTCCAGATGAAATCCCGGCGACAATGAGCTTCTAACATGGCTCCGGTGTGTGGGGACCAGGGCTATTTCTCCGAACCGTGTGGCGGCTTACGTGGCCATGCGACCTTTCCTGATACACACACACACACACATACACACACATACACACGCACGCACACAAAATGCTCAGGAATGGCTCCTCCTCCCCTCAACAGCCATGATCCCAGAGGCACATAAACCAATCTCAGAACGCAGCAGCTGCTGGCAGAAATACCTCTGGACTTATTTACTAAAATACCAGAATTCTAAAACCCCGCAGCTGCTTTTGCAGCCATGGGACATCATATGCTTTTCATTATCAGCAATAGAAAACAAATGATCTAATAATGCCTTCTCAACAGGTCTGATTGTTGGAGGGGGGGAATTCCAAATAATAATAGTGGGTTTTCTGTCGATAATTGAATGTAATCAAAGTAAAGAGAGAGTAAAGTGAAAATCATCTGCCACACAGGCAGGGTGGGGAGTGGAAGGGGGGTACACTGGGGTTCTTGGTGGTGGAACATGTGCACTGGTGAAGGGATGCGTGTTTGATCATTGTATGACTGAGACTTAATCCTGAAAGCTTTGTAACGGTTCTCATGGTGATTCAATTAAAAAAACAAAAAACGAAACTTGGGCCATAGTATGGAGAATAGTTGAAGAAACTGGATCATTACAATAGCACTTTTCAGCCTTTTTACAGTTGTGACGTACACTGTTCCATAGATTGGCAAGTTGAAAATCATTGTATTTGAATATGGGGGAAATTATACCTGCATAATCTATACTGAAACAAACTTTGATCAGCTGTTAGCAGTGTGGTTTCATTTCTTGGAGTGCTTCTGGGAAAATCATACAAACTCATTGCCCCATAGATGTTTCGGTTGATATAAACTTGTACTGCTATGTTCAGATTTGAGACCTGAACTGGAGAGAACTCAACAGGCCTGGCACACGTGCTTTGTATGCAGAAGTCCTGGGTTTGAGCCATAGCACGCCATGGTCCCCCAAGCACCACCCGGAGCAAACTCTGAGCACTGAGCTCCTGAACACCGTCAGTTAGGGCCCACGAATGAAAACTGAAACAAGCCAAAAATCTGAGTTCTTTTGTAAAGTGCTGTATTTCTAAATATAGATTAAAGGCCACATGTTTAGTCAAATTGTGCATTTGATTTAAGGAAAATAGAAATAAGTTGAAAATATTAACATACAGGTAAATGATCACCCCTGAAGGAGAAGGACAAATACCAGATGTTCTCGTTCATCTATGGAGTAAGTCAGAATAAGAGACTGGACAGTATTGAACAATGACAGAGACTTGGCACTGGAATACAGAACCAAATGCCGAACAGTGGGAGTGTGGTAGGGAGAAGAAAGCAGAGGAAGTAGTGGAGGGTCAGGGACACTTAGGTAGTGGTGTGGGGCATGGTGATTTTGTTTGTCAATGCCATAAACTTCAGCATTATTGTAATTTCCTAACATAAAAATTAAGAAAACTACCAATATTTTTATCTAGATAGATGTTTTAATTGTCAAAATACTGTCAAACAGAAGAAAGAATGCTATGAATCAGAAACTACATAAATTTACACGAATGAGCAAACTGAAATTGAATTTATTTTTGTATTTTCTTTTGGGTTTTTTCTCTTACCATTTATATTGGGGTACCAATAATTAATTTACAATAGTTATACTTTCTTTTTCTTTTTTTTTTTCTGTTGGGGAGGTAGTTGCATACTGAGATGACTTTCTCCTCCAGGGGACAGTATGGGATGCTGGGAATACAGCCAGGCTTGGCCTATGTGTAAGGCAAGTGCCCTACTCACAGTCCTATCACTCTGGCCCCTGGTTATACTTTTCATATATATATATTATTCCAACACTACATTCATCATCAGAGTGCCCACTTTCTTTACCAATGTTCCAAGGGCCCCTTCCAGCCAAACCCTCTCCTAGGTAAGTTCAGTTCTGTACACACAATATTCAGTGCTCATGCCTTTGGCCATTTATTGTTCCTCGTTATATTTATATACTACATGTGAGGAATTGTGGGGGGGGGGGGGGAGGGAGGGAGGGGGGAAGTGGTGAGAGCTACATAAATAGAGCTGAACACCTGAAATTCCCCAAAATCGTAACTCACTGCTAGGTTGATAAAGATTATTCTTCAAAATATTTTTTTTACACATGCACAAAAAAATAAAAATAGTTTTAATAATTATGTGCTAATATATTTTTAAATTTTACATAAAATAGGTAAATCCAACAAATATACAATTTGGTAAGAGGAGAGGAGAATTTAAAAAATCATAAAGGAAACTTTGAATAGTCCTATAAACACAAATTGTGTTTTATTCTAATGAGAGAATATTGAGTATAAGTAAAATATTTTTAAGTAACAAATTTCTTTAGATATTGAAAAATTATTAGAAGGAGCATTCAGCATAAATGAAACTTGTTATTGGAAAAGTATAATCCATAGCAAGCTAGGAATGAACAAATCTTTATTAATGAATTTCCTGAGCTGCTGCCTGTCCATGAAGCTTTATGTTCAAAGCTGAATGATAATGTATCCGGATAGAGTGTGAATTGTTCATTTCATTCAGTATTTTTACTATATCCCACCCATCTCTTCTGACTCATACAGATTGACTGTGATTTTATGGGCTTTTTCTTGTATGTTCCTTTTTTAATCTTGCTGCTTTCAGTATTCCATCTTTGAAATTTTTCTATTTGGGTCTATTTTCTTCTGGACCCTTTGGCCCTCTTGGGTCTGGGTCCCCAAATCATTGATGATTTCTTTAGTGTTTCTTCATCAAGTTTGCCGTCTTGTTCTTCAGAGACTTAGTGATTCTACATTGTTTCTTGTAACTCATTCCATAGTTCTCTGGTGTGCTTTTTTTTGTTTCTTTTCAAACTTTTTCCCCATCCTCTGTTGCTGTTTAGAGTTTTTGCATCTCATCTTGGAGCTTACCCATCTTATTCTCAGCTGCTCTTATTCTGCTGTTTAAATAAAATCTGTTGTGTTTTTTTTATATCACTTACCATACTTTTCATTTCTGTCACTTCTGATTCAGATCAGTTTACTCATTTCTGTTCTGATATTTTCTTGCATTTTGCTACCTGTGCCAGCATTTCTTTGAGCTCATTAAACATCCCCAACATGTGTCACTGAAGTTAGCCTTAGTGCTATAATTTTCATTCACTGAGGTTGGTGGACCTTTTTTTTTTTTTTTTTTTTTTTTTAGTTCACACCCAGTGATGTTCAGGGGTTCCTCCTGGCTCTGCACTCAGGAATTACTTCTGGCAGTGCTTGGACTCATATGAGATGCTGGGAATCGAACCTGGGTCGGTCGCATGCAAAGCAAACACCCTGCCCCCTGTGCTATTGCTCCAGACCCTTGGTGGACTTCTTTGTGGCTTTCCCATTGTGTTTTCTGTGCTCCTATTGTATTGAGAATGATCATTGTTTGACTAAGAGAACCTTTACCCTTCCTGTTTATAAAATTTTTTAGATTTGAAGGAGACTACAGAAGTCAGTGGGTCTGACTAAAATTGATATGTAAAATTTTTCTCTCTATTAGCACCATCTAGACACCATGGCAACTTCATCTGAAGAAGTTTTGCTGATTGTAAAGAAAGTGCGGCAAAAGAAGCAGGATGGAGCACTATACCTCATGGCAGAAAGAATTGCTTGGGCACCTGAAGGGAAGGACAGATTTACAATCAGCCATATGTATGCAGATATAAAATGTAAGTCCGCCGTACTGAAGTCTTTTGTAGTTCTCATTATCAACCTAATGTTAATGATTACAGAATATTACCACTGAATTTTAAAAATTTGCATAGCTTCCACTTACATTAACTATATAAACAGGGCTCAAAAAGCTCTCACAAATACATTTTTTGGAAAATGGCTTTCACAGATAAAACTTAAAGAGTTGCATAATATTTCACTGATAGACTATGTAGTCATTTACCTAGTCCTTTCTTGAAGGATGTTTTCAGAATTCTTTATTCCAACCAATGCTGTAATCTAGATCTCTACAGTAATAACTTTGTGAAGTTATATATGGGTCATGCATCTAAAATGTTGATAAATGATGCCACATTATGATTCAATAAAATTGTTTCATTTAAGCAACTTGTTTAATCTTTGGTAATGTGGCTATCTTTATTGAGAATATACTCTGATATAATGAATAAAGATGGTAAAAATACAAGAGCATGCTATTTTTATGTCCTCAGGCCAGGAGATAGCAAAAAGGACTGTATCTCATGTTCAAGGCTCATAATTTGATCCCCTTTACCACTTGACTTCTCAGCATTGCAAGTGTGGGTCTCTTGGTCCCTGCAGTCCCATAGAACCTGGGTGGCTCCAGTTTGCCAGGCCCAAGCGCCAAAACCACAGACTAGCAGCTGAACTTGACTTCAAAGATCTCAGCAATGCTGGGGAGCACCCCCTCTCAAAAAAAAAGTTTATATTCTTGTACTTTTGTCATACTATTTTAGAGCATAATGACTAAAATCATGGCCTCTTTCTAAATTTATATGGTTACCTTTGATTTTATTACCCATACATAGTGTATCATACTTTGTGGCTCAGTAGTAATTACCTTTAAAACCAGTATGTAAATGCTACAGTTTAAAACTTTTACTCTGATAGGAATTTCTACATTTGACATAACAACAAAAAAGGTCTTAAGAAAGTCAAGGAGATAATCCTGTAACAGTTTGGTATCTTCACTGACAATTTATTAATAAAGATTGATTTATTTTCCTAGACTTTCCTTCTAGGACCTATATAGAGCCCATATAGAGACATACCAAAGACAACTCAAAGTTTACAAGTGTTCAGTTTACATGTTTTTTGTATTTGAACAACTACCCTAAGGACTAACTCTACTTTGCAACTGAAAATGGTCAAGATCTTCATTTTTCTCCACTGAGATAACTTAAAATTCTTAATTTTAATTTTTAAATGGAATACTGTTAGAAATTATCACGATTTTTAAGAATTTCCTAAGCTTTGCCACGTCTTGAGCTCACCGCATAGTATCTCCGTTTACAACTTGGTTTCTGTGGTGAAAATGCTGCTTCAGATAATGATGTTCCAAACTAGCATTTGCATTACAGTAGACTGCCTGCATTAACATTTATCTTAAATGAGAAACTAGCAGTATGCCTTTGCAAGACTCACAGTGATTATACTAGTAGATACTATAAAGAATATGCCTGTCTCCTTAGTTCTCAACAGTTCTTACTAGCTATTGGTGAGGGAAGTGAGTCCCCCAGACTTTAGATTGACTATTTGAAAGAATACCTTTTCTTAAAGAAGCTACTAAAAGCTTTTAATAAGAAATTGCTGAAGTGAAAATCGGAAGTTTAATTATCTTGTTAAATTAAATCTTTGGAAATAGCCTCTCAGGGGAGTAAGACCCTAAAATAGCAACTGCTTAGGGTCCGGGTAATAGTACAAGAAGTGGGGTGCTTGCCCTACATGTGTCTGACCCAGACTTCCATCCCTGGCGCCACATATGGTCATCTCAATCCCGCCAGGTGTGATTCCTGAGTGTGGAGCCAGGAGTAAGTCCTGAGCACTGCCAGGTATGGCCCAAACAGCAACTATATAAAGAGCCTAAAAGAGATCAGTAATTTGGAAGATTGGGGTAATGGGATAGACTGGATTATAGTATAGTTTTTTATAGAGATGTATAGATTATAGTATAATTTTTTCATATTGTCTTAACATAGTATTTCATTCAAATTAATTGATCTGAAAGCATCTTTATAGCAAAAGTTCCTGCTTATTTAAAAGGGCTAGTGATTGATTTGTGCAGAGCAGTGATTCATGCAACCTGAAGTCACCCAGGTATGGGCCAAATACCCTCCATCTCTCTCTCTCTTATAAAGAAGACAAAACACTGCTATTGCAGTGAAGCCCATTCTTTAGAATGTAAGTTCTCTAGATCAAAGTATGTTAAGTGTATTGTCTTTAAATGAGCTTATATGAAATTATCATACACTGATGAAAGCTTTGCTTTCTTTTGTTTTGGGGTTTGTTTTGTTTTGTTTTTGGCTTTTCAGTCACACCCAGCAATGCTCAAGGATTACTCCTGGCAGTGCTCAGGGGATCTTGTGGTTGCCTGGAATCCAAACCTGGGTTGGCTACATGCAAAGCAAGTGCCCTACCTGCTGCACTATTGCTGCGGCCCTGCTTTATTTCTGTATGCATTTATTCCTTAGAAACAAAAAGTCATGTGTTATATTAGACTTCACCACACTCATCAAACATTTTCAGTAAGATCAATGCATAGGTGGTGATATTTGTATTCTACTCTACCATCTAAGAAAGCCTATGGGATCATCTCCTGCTTTTAATTTAATGAGTCTAAATTTGATTATTTGGTTTAAAATGGTTATACCAGAGTTCTCGAGTGTCAAGTTACATATTTCCCTTTTTATTTGGTAGATAAGCTAAGAACATGTTTTGCAGTTTTTTACAAAGTGATTTTATACATGAATCATAATGTTATTAATTTAAATGGTAATTTGAGACACCTCTTAAAAGCAGATTCAGTATTCCTAGTTGCCTCTTCAAAAAGCTTTAAAGAAATTTCCTCGGTTGAATGGAAATAGAAACTGTTTAGTGCATCTGGACATGTAAAAGTAAATGGAAGTGCCACACAAAGGAAGGTACTAAAGAAGGTAGCAGAGAATAGTGAGCAGTGATTTTGCTGAATGTGCTCTGGTTAAATGGAATTACTTGGAAAGAGTGCATTTCTGCAAAAGCAACAAGATTGGAATAAGGCAACTAAAGCCCAAAGGAATTCTGAATCTTCCTGTAGAAGTGACCTGTATTATATGGCAATGTCTGTGTTGTAAGTTCCTCACTTAGTTAGCCTTCTACTTCATTTTAGGTCAGAAAATTAGTCCAGAAGGAAAAGCTAAAATTCAACTTCAACTGGTCCTGCATGCAGGGGATACAACTAACTTTCATTTTTCCAATGAGAGCACGGCAGTGAAAGAAAGAGATGCCGTGAAAGATCTTCTTCAACAGTTGCTACCTAAATTCAAGAGGAAAGCAAATAAAGAACTGGAAGAAAAAAACAGGTGAAAGACAAGGAGAATCACTTTCTGATTAGATACTAGGTCTCTTTGTAAAATAATAGTTTTGTTACTTGTCACCCCTCAGCTTCAGCTGTGAAAATACAGGAAATTATAGGCTCTGATAGTTTCACCTCTGAGCTTGGTTCCCAACTTTATATCTACTGCTTGACTTTGAGCAAATTAGTATATAAACTCAGAAGTCAAGTTAGCTCCTCCTATCTAACACCTGAATGAAAGAACAGAGATTCATTAGTACAAAGGTCTTTCTACCACAGAGAAGATACTAAATCATTGTGTGTTTGTGAGTAAAAAATAGGAAAGAAACACTATAAGTGTGTTGAGAAAGGGACTAAGAATGTGCCTCAGTTGTAGAGTACTTGCCTTACATGTGTGAGGCCATGGGTTTCATTACTAGGACTGCAAAAAAAGTTAAAGCGTGTAAAATGAGAAATTTTTTAATGAGATAAATTATTCTATCACCAACATATTTCTGACCTCCTTTACTTACAAACTTGAAGTTCTTACCACCATGAAAAACGAATTGTCTCTTTCCCACTCTCTTTTTTTGTGGAACAGAGTATAGTACATTACATACATAGAGAACTTTGCATTTTTGGTATATCACATACACACAATGTCCCATTAATCACCGATTTCTCGGGCGGGCTCAGTAACATCTCATTTTGTCCTTTCCTTGAGATCTTAGAAGTCTATCTCGACTTGGCCCTCCTAACGATGTTCGCTGGGGGCTCTTCAGGGTCAGGGGAATGAGATCCAGCTTGTTACTGGATTTTGCATATGAATACACCATGGGAAGCTTGCAAGGCTGTCCCATGTGGGCAGGAAACTCTCAGAAGATTGCCACTTTCTCCTAGAGGGAGAAGTAGGCTGAAGATATCTTTGTGGCCGCATGCTTCTGTGAGCTTGCTTTTAAGTCTCTCTGGATGTTGGCCATTGATGGGATTACACACACCTGGGTTCCTCTGCTGGTACCTTCATGCATGAGGCCTGTCTGAACGTGTAGAGAGGGGCCTCCAGCATGGGTGTAGCTAGGTTCCGGTAGTCTTCAGTCGCCGGGAGCTCTGCTTGGGGTGGGGAGGGAAGCTGGAGCCCATCCCCTCCAAGGGTCCCGGGGAAGCCAGGCGTGCGGGCAAGAGACTCTGCATCACTCTCTTCTGAGAGCTTGCTTTTTGGTATATAGAGACAAAATATAAAGATTCCATGCCCTCCAAACTGTTCAGAGGCTTGAGAGATAGTACAGAGGTTAAGGTCCTTGCCTTACATGCAACTGATGGTTTTGCCCCTTGGCAATGTATATAGCCTCCTAAGCACCACTAGACATGCCTCCCCACCGCTTGTCCCCCCCATCCCCCTCGACTATTTTAAATTCAAAAATCTGATTCCTAAGTTTCATTAGTTCCATTTATTCCTCAAAACAATACCTTTTTTTTTTCTTTCAAAAGAACTTAAAGGGTTTCCACTGCCCAGAGTCTAACAAAGTAAATAAGGGGTTGGGGGTCGGGTATTTGTGGGGGGATGTTATTTGTTTTGGGCCACACCCAGCTGTGCTTGAGGCTTTCTCCTGGTTCTGTGCTCAAGGATCTTCTGGTTCTGGGGATAAAACTGGTTGGCTGCATGCAAGGCAAGTGCCTCTCCCACTACTATTTTTCCAGCCCCCACGAAATGGTGTTTCATATAAGACTTCAAAAAATTGTTACCTCACTGGTATTTTATTGTAGAAGTTGAATATGTTCAATATATTCTGTCACCCAGGATGCTGCAAGAAGATCCAGTTTTGTTTCAGCTTTATAAAGATCTTGTCGTGAGTCAAGTGATCAGTGCTGAGGAATTCTGGGCCAACCGTTTAAATGTGAATGCAACAGAAAGTTCCTCCACAACCAATCATAAGCAGGATGTTGGCATTTCTGCAGCATTTTTGGTATGTGGCTTGTCTGCATTTTTGAAGGGGCAAAAAAAATGTTAAGCCCTGATATGTCTATTAATGATTCTTTTGTAAAATATAAGCATCTTCTCAAATTAATAGAAAATTTGTTATCCAGGCTATAGTACATGTACACAATGAAATACTATTCAGATGTAAGAAACAAAGTCATGCCGTCTGCTGCTACGTGGATGAATCTGGAGAGTATCGTGCTAAGTGAAATGAGTGAATTGAGTCAGAGGGAGGACAGACAGAATGAAGTTGTTCATATGGGGCATATAAACATAGTAGATGAATGACAGATGCCTGAAAACCCTAGAAAGGAAGAGCAGGAGGACTGCTTCTTGGTAGGAAGTTTGCCACTGAGGAAATGGGTGAGGAGCTAGGTTAGGGAGAGGACCACGAGGACAATGACAGGGGAAGTGGTCACTGTTTGAGGGCTGGAGGTTAACAGGAGAGATGTGCGTAATACCGTCAGTAACAGTACTGTAAACCACAGTGCCTAAAAGGAAAAAGAAAAATCGTGCCCACCATAGAGGCAAACTTCTGAGTGAAAGGGAAGCTGGGGTGTTGTTGAAGTAAAGGGGACACTGGTGAAGTTAGTGTTGAAACATTGCATGCCTGAAAATCTTGAATAATCATAACTTTGTAATTCATGGTGGATCAATAAAAAAAAATCGGAAGTACACCAAAAATTTAAAAAATCCCCTTTGACACTTACGTTTTTCTTAGTTTTTGTGCTAGAAATCATACAGAACTTTAAAATTAGACCAACGCAGTTATCTTTAATAGTTTCAAAGTTAGAGATCTCTGGTACCTATTTTTATGGTCGCTCTATTTTGCATATAATATATTTTAGAGAAAAATTCTAATATCTTGCATGTAAAACTGGAAGAAGGGATTTTGGGGGCTGGAGAAACAGCATAGCACATGGGGCTCTTGTCTTGCACAGAGTTAACCTAGGTTTGATTCCCAGCTCCCTGAGTGACCCCCAGCCTCAAGAGCTAGGGGTAAGGCCAGAGCACCACTGGATATGGCCCAAAGACTTTTTTTTTTTTTTTTTTTTTTTTGCTTTTTTGGGTCACACCTGGCGATGCTCAGGGTTTACTCCTGGCTCTGCATTCAGGAATTACTCCTGGTGGTGCTCATGAGACCATATGGGATGCTGGGGATCGAACCTGGGTCGGCCTCATGCAAGGCAAATGCCCTACTCTCTGTGCTATCGCTCCCACCCCCACAAAGCCTTTTTTTTTAAAAGAATGTAGTCTGTGGAACCAAAATGGTATTTCTTTATTTAAATTTCAGTGCCAGGCATTTTTGGAATCTTTCTTGGTACTTTGTAGTAAGTTAATTATGGCCATTTTTTAAGAAACCAGCCCAAGATTTTTGGTTTTTGGGTTTTTTTTTGGGGGGGGGGGGCAGGTCAGACCCGGCGATGCACAGGGGTTACTCCTGGCTCTGTACTCAGGAATTACTCCTGGCGGTGCTCAGGGGATCATACGGAATGCTGGGAATCAAACTCGGGTTGGCCACCTGCAAGGCAAATTGCCCTACGCACTGTGCTATTGCTCCAGCCCCAAAGCCAGTCCAAGTTTGAATAGGTTTTACAAAGTTTGTTGGTTTTGATTTTCGGGCCACACCCCTCAGTTCTCAGAGTCAGCTGTGCAATCAGGGATCACTCCTGGTGAGGCACAGGAACATACAGATGCTAAGGCAAACCTGAGTCAGTTGTATGCAGTGAAATGCTTTATTTGCTGCACTGTATATCTGACCTGGAATGTACTCTGATTGGCGACATGCAAGGCAGATGCCCTCGCCCACTCTCTGTCCTGTAATCAAGTTTTGAGTTCCCAAAGGCAGATTGCTAATTGCATTGAAACAGGAAGGTACGCATTGAACTTTCAAGAAAGCAGTTTGGGGCAGGATGGGAGAAGAGGCATCCCTGCAGTGCTCAGGGCTTCTGTGTCTGCACTCAAGGGTCACTCATGGTGGGCTTGGAAAACCATATGGGGTGCTGGGGATCAAATCTGAGTCAGCTGCCTGCAAGGTCAGCATCCTGACTATTGTACTATTGATCCAGCCCCTCAAGGAAGCAGATCTTTTTTAGGTCACTGTGCTTCCGTGAAACCAGGCCATAGTTCTTTGAGCCCTCCAGACTATCTCTTTAGTCATTTTCCAGTATTTTAATGAGTATGTGTTTTCTTTATTTTAGTCTGATGTTCGACCCCAAACAGATGGATGTAATGGTCTAAAATACAATTTAACCTCTGATATCATTGAGTCTATATTTAGGACCTATCCAGCAGGTAAGAAGAATCACTTTTTGCAGTTGATATAATATTTGCTTTTGTGAATTCAGCAATATATTGTTGGAAAATATAAGGCTTTTTCTTTATTCTTAATTAAGTTTGGTAAACTGTGCTAATTTAGTCAGTGCCTGGTAGATATTAAGGGTTTAATAAATAATATGCTGTCTTTTACTTAAGGATGTGAGGACTTTGCTTTTCTTTTATTTTTGGCCACACCCTGCAATGCATAGGGATTACACCTGGCTCTACTCAGGAATCACTCCGGGTGGGTCTCTGGGAACCATATGGAATGCCTGGGATCGAACCCCGGTTAGCCACTTCAAGACAAGCACTCTATCTGCTGTACTATTTCTTCAGTTCTGATCTTTGATATTCTTTTCATCAGTGGTTCTTCAACTTAATCTTGCATGTACCTGAGCAAGGTGAGTCAGAGACATCACTGAGTCGATAGCTTTAACTCAGAACATCCTTTTTGCTGCCTTCAGAGTGAACTCTAAAGCCTTTTGATATTTTCACTCATTTAATCAATATAAGTATACTATAAAGTAGGTACTATTACTACTCTCATGTTAAAGATACAGAAATAGGGGCCGAAGCGATAGCACAGTAGGTAGGGAGTTTGCCTTGCACTCGGCCGACCCAGGTTCGATTCCCAGCATCCTATATGGTCCCCTGAGCACCACCAGGAGTAATTCCTGAGTGCAAAGCCAGGAGTAAGCCCTGAGGATTGCTGAATATGACCCAAAAAGAAAAAAAAAAAAAACAGATAAAGAAATAATTTTTATTCACACAGTCTATGATGGGCATTGAATTTCACATTTTAAATTAGGACTCTACCTCAAGAAACCAGGCTCTTAAACACTTTGTTCATAGGACTGTCAGCTTGTAGAGTGCTGAGATCTTTATTTTCCTAGCACTCACTTCTTTGGGTTGAATGCCCAGTCGTGTAAACAAATAAGCAACGTAGTTCTGCTCCTGCACTAGACCCTGCGGAGTAGAGTAACTAATTTCCCTCACCTTTGCAAAATACTGACCAGCTTCATGGCCTCCTGATACTCAGAACTGACCCCAGGCAGAAAAATGAGCTTTTTTGCATAACTCAATGTCTTTACCAAGTGCCACTGTGTACTACTTAAGACTGGTGAACCTCCTTAGTCCTCACCATCATTGAAAATGCCAGTGAGTGTAGAGGCTCATTCTACCTGCAGAATGGCACAGTATCCTTCCTAGAGACTGAGCGCCTACCCCTGGGGACCATGACTTGAAGCACTGGGTGACCAAGAAGGTGCTGGGTGCTGTCTATGCACACGTCTCTGGATGACTGCATCTGTCTGGAAAATACCTCTCTGCAGCCCAGTTTGAGAGCCCCAGTCCATGCCTACACCTACAAGTGTTCTGTTAAGGAGATTGCCCCACGGTGTCTGTCTCTAACAGTCAATGTGATGACGTCCTTTCCTGGAGACCAGAGTCGGGAAAAGGCTCTGTCAGCCTCAGTGCCATCAGCAAGTGTCCTCTGCTGCAGGCCTGGGCCCTGATCTTCTCCTGTGGCCAAACTTTGTAGACCTGTACCCTGAAGACTTGGGATAGAAAGAACAAGCACCTGAAGGCTGCGCAGGAGGTGTGCATCAAGGGAGGCCAGTGCTGCAACCAGCAAGTCCTTCATCTCGAACTTTTTTTTTTTTAATTTGGACTTTTTGGAGCATCGCACCCAGAAGTGCTCAGAGCTTGCTTCTAATGGCTCAGGGATCACTCCTGTTGATGCTTAGGGGACCATATGACGGATTCATTTGGAGTAGCCACGTGCAAGGAATACCTCACCTCTGTCCTAAGTCTCTGGCCCTCTAAACATGCATTTTAAGAAGAAGTAGTCTAATGCTGCCTTCAAAACTCCAAGCCTCCACACGCCACCCCCCCCCCCACTCTCTTCTCTCATTCTTGAAGAAGGAAACATTTTAGAGTCCAGGCTACTACTTTTTCGTATCGGTGACCCTCCCTTGTGTTTTGTTACGTGGTTTTGTCTGTATATATTAGTTTTCATCACCCTTTCCAGCCCACTGCCAATTGCTATTTAGTTAGAGAAAGGAGGGCAGCAGATTAAAGAAACTGGTGTTTCTCTTTACTAAAACTTCAAGACCTATTCTTTGTTAAAAAAAAAAAAAGTTTCCTTTTCAGTTGTGGCACTGTCACACTATCCACCCGCTATGCTCCCAATTTGCTCCAGCGGGTAACAGTAATGTCTCCATTGTGAGACCTGTTGTTACTATTTTTGGTATATCGAATACGCCACGGGTAGCTGTCCAGGCTCTGCCATGCGGGTGGGATACCCTCCGTAGCTTGCCGAGCTCTCCGAGAGGGACAGAGGATCCTTTGCAGTTAATATTTATAAAAATAATCCGTTACCTAACGTCTCAATTTCTGTATTATTTATATTTAGATTATTCTATATAGTATACAGAGTTCAGCTTTATGATCTGCTCAGTTTTGCTCTTAGTCAATTTCAGCTTTCTTGAGTTTTAAGATGGAAATTCAGTTTGTAATTGTTATGGTTGTTTTCCACAGTAAAAATGAAATATGCAGAAAACGTTCCTCACAACATGACAGAAAAGGAATTCTGGACGCGTTTTTTCCAGTCCCATTATTTTCACAGGGACCGTCTGAATACAGGGTCAAAGGACCTCTTTGCAGAATGTGCCAAAATAGATGAAAAGGGTAACTTTATTCCAGATACTTACAGCTTTGGTGGGGAGGGGAGGGGATGCCCACGCGGTTGTAAGGGGAGGGGTTTGGGGCCACAGCCAGCAGTGCAGAGAGGCTGGCTGCTCTGTCACTCTCGGTAGTACTCAAGGAAGTGTGTACAGTACTGGGGAGCTATTTAGTCAGCTGCATGCAAGCCTTAACCCGTCTGCTATTTCTCCAGTCCACAGTAGCATTTAATTTGCTGTTTTCTAATTTTTGGTAGGTTGTTTTTTGTTTGTTTGTTTTTCCCCTAATGCTGAAAAGGGTAAGGCCTGATGGATTTTTTTTTTTCCATTTTCTAGGGTTAAAAACAATGGTTTCATTAGGAGTGAAAAATCCACTACTTGATTTGACAGCTTTGGAAGATAAACCATTGGATGAAGTGAGTAAAATAATTTTGAGACAAAAACAGCTTTAGTCTTCAAAGCATGTGCTGTCCAAATGACCTCCATTCCTAACCCAACATTTCTCACTTGCAAAAGTGAATTTGTTTTGGGGGCCAGGGTGATAGGACAACGGGTTAGGTGCTTACCTTACACATAACTGACCAGATTCGGTCCTAGGCATCCTATATGGTATTCCCACCCCCGCCCACCAGGAGTATTCCAGAGCACAGAACCAGGAGTCAGCCCTAAGCATCACCAGTGTGGTCCAAGAAACAAAAAAAATTTTGCGGTGATCTTGTTTTTGGGCTGTAGAAATTGCTCAGTGCACATACGATGGATCTTCATCTCCTTGGTGCTCCAGGAAATAGTTTTAAATCTCCCTTCTATTCTCTATTGGGATTAATCACTTCCTTTCCTATGGCCACTGTAAGTCTCAACTGGACTTAGAGCCCAGCATCCCCTAACTAGTATTTAGGCTCCCTTGCACGCAGGGTCTAATGCACTGTATGTACTCAGGACATACTGAAATGTTATCTTAGTCTTTGATGGCCCGCTTTATAGCACTTGGAAAAGTTGACTACCTTTCCTACATTAATACTCGACTGAAAAAGTGAGTAATTCTGAGTTTGAATCCATGTCTTAGCTGTATAGCCATTTCATACTGGTTTCGAAATTGCTCTGGGAAAAAAGTGCAGTTTAATGCAGAGTTTCTTGTAAGGTTAAAAGGAATTATCTGTAGTGTCATTTATTTTTGAATGTTAACCTGTATTTTCTGTTTTTAAAAATGTGACAGTTTTAATCTAATTGTTTCTCACAGGGATATGGCATTTCCTCTGTGCCATCGACTTCAAATTCCAAATCTCTAAAAGAGAATAGCAATGCTGCCATCATCAAGAGGTTTAACCATCACAGTGCCATGGTTCTGGCAGCAGGTCTCAGGAAACAGTTAAGTATACATGCAAAGATGTCATAGCTGGACTTCTGAGATAGCTTTGTAGAGTTGTTACATTCTGCTTACACTTTTTTTAACTTTTTTTTTCTTTATATTAAGAGAAGCACAAAATGAACAAAATGGTGAGCCCAGCGGCATGGACAAAAATTGTGGAGATGCAGATTGCTTTCAGCCCGCAGTCAAAAGGGTACGGGGAAAATATCTGAACTGTTTACAGCTCAGATTTTACCAAATAAATTATATAACTGCCCATACTTTATGTTCATCTTTAATTATTTCAAGTGATTGAGTTCTTCTGACCACAACCTTAAACATTCCGCTTTCATTGTAGAACACTTTGAAGTGCGCTTCCTCAGCCTTGGCTTGTTTGTTTGCTGTGGACTCAAGATTAACTATTGGGCTGGAGTGACAGTATAGTAGGTAGAGTTTTTGCTTTGCATGCAGCCAGCTTGGGTTCTGGCTGACCTGGGTTTGATCCCCAACACCCCATACGGTCTCTTGAGCACCGCCAGGAATAATTCCTGAATGCAAAGCCAGGAGTGACCCCTGAATATCTCTTAGTATGACACACACCCCCAAAAAATATAAAAGATTATAAGCTATTATTTTCCATTTTCCCTTCATGTGTACACATGGGCTGGAGTGATAGCACAGCAGGTAGGGCGTTTTCCTTGCACGCGGCTGACCCAGGTTCCATTCCTCCGTCCCTCTCAGAGAGCCCGGCAAGCTACTGAGAGTATCCCTCCCACTTCGCAGAGCCTGGAAAGCTACCTGTGGCATCTTCAATATGCCAGAAACAGTAACAAGTCTCACAATGGAGACATTGCTGGTGCCCACTCGAGCAAATCAATGAACAACGGGACGACAGTGCCGTGCTACAGTGTACACAAACACAGATGCTGATTTATAATTTTTGTCTTCTAGAGGGTATTCAGTAAAGATACTATGACATAATAGGATTTTGTCTCATAGTAAGCCTAGCTTATCTGGAAATTACCTCATTATAAAGAAATTTGACCAGGGAGAGAGCTTAATGAGCTAGAATGCGTGCTTGGCATATATAGGGTTCCAAGTTGAATCCTCACACTTTATGGACTCTTGAGCATCACCGGGGGTGTGTATCTTCTGCCATTTATTTCTGGTTATAAATCTACATGTGTATATAATAATTAAAATTATATTTTTGTGGGGACCACACCCAGGGGTGTTCAGGGCTTACTCCTGGCCCTGCACAAGTGCTCTGCCTGCTGTCTGATTGCTCTGGACCCAGCCCTAAAAAATTAGCTTCTCTGGGGCTGGGGATGCGGGTTTCGTTAGGTCATACCTGGTGTTGTGCAGGATTTTTTACTCTGTGCTCAGGATTCACTTCCATTGGGGCTTGGGGGGCCATATGGTGGGGTACCAGGGATCAAACTCAGGTGCGCTATGTGCAAGGCAAGTGTTCTGTCTGCTTTACTATTGTTCTGGCCCTATATTTTTTACTTATACATATTTTTTTAATACATGTAATTTTAAAGTAAATTTTCCATATATTAAAACATTTTGTTCTATGAAGTATAGACAACTTCTTGGACAGTCTCTGTTAGTCTCCAGCTCTGCCAGATTATTCTGTTCTTTAATATGGAAGCAACCCTGGTAATGCTCGGGCCACCAAGAACATAAGGAAGGGTGCGGGTGAGGGAATATAGGACCATGTGGTTGGCCTCACACAGTCTACCCTAATGATCACATCACAAGCCCTTGTCTAAATATTTTTTTTTTCCATTCCCAATTACATAAACAAATGAGAAAGATTTCTTCATGGGCCAGTAGACTCTTTATTCATATTGTAAAGGTTTATGCCCATAATTTTACTTCTAGGTAGTAGAAGATACCAACAGTGAGATACAAATATTCATTACAGTATCATAGTAAATTGCAAACATTTAGTATCTTAGGTACTTTCATATAATTGATACTGACCTTGCCACTAATGAAAAAATTAAAAGGAGTGTTAGTTTTGGCTACACCAAGTGGTATTCAGTTACTATTCCTGGCTCTGCTGGAGGTCCTTATGCAGTGCCTGGGTTCAAACTGGGGTAGGCAGCATACAAGACAAGCGCCCTAACCCTTATACAATCTTTCCAGCCCCAATCACTAATCTCACTAGTGAGATTAGTGATTGGGGCTGGAAAGATGTAAAAGAATTATGTTTAAAGAATAGACTAAGGGCTACAGAGATAGTACTGCAGGTAGGGCACTTATTTCCCTGATACACAGGTTTGGTCTTCAGCACCTCATATGGTCCCCTGAGCATCACCAGGAATGGTAAGCATCACCAGGAATGAACACAGCCAAGAGTAAGCCTTGAGCATTGCCAAGGTGACCCAAAAACAACAAAAATACTGTATTATAACTTTTCACTGTAAAAAGAACCTGACAATCATAGAGATAGCTCAGTGGGTGGGAACGTGTGCTTTGCATGCATGTGGCCCAGGTCTGATTCCTCCATACCACTTAGAAATCCCCAAAATAGAAGTGGCCTTCCTCTTTGCCTGATACTGTCCCACCACCATCCCTCTTCCCCCAGACCCTGCCCAAAAGCCAACTTCATAAGCTTTAATAAAGACTTATAAAATTGTATTGAATTATTTTCTGATCATAAAGATTTTTTTCTTTATTTCATTATGTGTGTGTTTCAGAGGGCCTCCCTGTGATTCTTGGTCAACTGGGCCTGGTACTCGTGACCCTCCAAAGCTGAACCTAGGGTTGGCCACCTACACGGTGTTGGTTAATCCCTGTGCCATCTCTCCAGTCCTTAAATGTGTTTATTTCATATAATTCAGTACATTCATATTTCTGCAGGCATTATATATGCTGTTGAATTTTTTTCATACGCTTTTTTTTTTCCTTGTACTGTGAGAAGTGTAAATAATAGGTTAAAAAATATCTGTGAAATGATGCTTTTTGTCTTTGGAGGCTTGGTCATACCCAGCAATACTCAGGAATTACTCCTGGCCACACTCATGAACTATTCCTGGAGGTGCTCACAAGACATTTTGGGATTCTGGAGGTTGCATCTGGGTCGGCCACATGCAAAACAAATGCCCTACCCGCTGTCCTCTTGCTCTGTCCCCAAAAGGTTTTTCTTTTCTTGTTTTTTTGTTGTTGCTGTTGTTTTGTTTTGTTTTGTTTTTTTGCCTTACACTTGCACTATTATCTTTCTGATTCTTGGTAGGAAAGGTTAGCAGAACCATAGAGTAACCCAGTCGCAGTATCTGATCAAAGGCTGACCTTACATTGTCTTTCAAGTCATTCGTGGTTTGCTGTGTTTTCCAAACGGCTTTATTAATAGATGAGATTCAGAAGTAACGAGTCCTTATATTTAATGACATTTTCAATTAAGTATGGTGCTTGGTTGATTTAACACGCATTGATAGAGGCTTAAGATTTGTATCATGGGAGGTTGGGTATGAACATGGTTAAGGTAAAGGGTAGAATTGAGCTTGCTGACATGAAATGCAATGAAGACCTCAATTTGTCTTGAAGTTAGCTAAAAGATAGGCTGTAAAACTGAGAAAGTAGTAAAAAATGAAATGCTGAGAGCAGGTAAACTTTTGCACTCCAAAGGGATTCAAAGGGATTATTCATATTCAACTCTTGAAATAAGGTCCTTTTTTTTTTTTAAGGTTCAGATTATTACACAGTCTTAAGAAACTCTATTTTTACTTTTAAAATTTTATCTGTGTGCCACTCTTAGAGATGCGTTGATAGCGAGGGCCACACCTGGCAGTGTAGGACCAATGGGAGCATGCCGTGCCAGGGCTCAGACAGGGCACGTTGTACATTTGAAGACTATGCTTTGCCACCTGAGCTCTCCCTGTGACCCCAAATTGAATTTTTTAGGATATAGTTAATAACCTAAATGCTTTGGTAGCTGCAACTGAGAATTGACCAAGCGAATTTCATGGCTTTGTACATAATAGGTGAAATATTTGTAATTATTATAGACTATAAAAATTTACAGAAGATCAGCAAAACCAGCAAAAGGGTTCCTTAAAGACCTACATAAATGGAGGAATTGGGGGCTAGAGAGATTATACAATGACTAGGGCACCTTCCTTGCACTCAGCCGACCTGGGTTCAATTCTTAGCACCCCATTTGGTCTCCTGAGCCTAACCAGGAATGATCTCTTAGTGCAGAGCCTGAAGAAAGCCACCACCAGTTGTGGCCCAAAAATAAAAATTAATAAAATGAAGGCATTACATAAGTGGTTAACATGACATTTTAGAATCATCAGAGAGAGAGTGCTCCACTTTGCACTTGTGTGCCAAGCACTGATTATTGATATGGTGTAGAGAAACTCCAGGTTCTTTACCTTATTCCTTATTCCAAAGTGAATTTCAGGTGAATAAAAATAACAGCAGATTAATCCTGAGGAATAAGCAAAAAGGGAACAATAAAACTAGGAAACGTCAAATTTAAGTTTAATTGTTACAATTTACAACACATATAACAAAATTAATTTGGAGGGAAAGTAGTATATGCTTTTACATACCCCAGATTGTCAGAAATTAGAAGTTTAATATTTAGTGTGATTTGACTATAGGAAAACATATACTCTGCTGGTGATTGATAGGAAATAGATTTAACTGAAACCGTTACTTCTAGAAAGTGAGGCTCGTGGTGGGAAGATCTACTTTTTTTTTCTCGTGTTTTGTTATCTTTGTAAAAGGAAAGTACAATAAAAAGTGCTATGTTAATTTTAGGCAAAGTTACAAGAGTCCATTGAATATGAAGACTTGGGGAAAAATAATTCCGTAAAAACAATTGCACTAAACCTCCAGAAGTCAGATAGGTAAGTTGGACAATATTAAATTTAGGCAAAATAATCATGCAGCACAATCATTGCAGAATCCTGTAAGGGTGCATACAAGTGTTATTGCTGCCTTAGAAGTTTGGTATCCCTTTCCTTAGGAATGTACTTTGTGCTGCTCAGAAAAGGATTTAACATGACCAAAGACACACCCCCCAAAAAAAAAAAATTTGCTCTCTGCTATTTTCTCATTCCCCTTATAGGAATTCGATTAGCTTATTGAAATTTCTTTAACTATATTATGCTTTTTTTGAGAGGAGTCTTAAATTGAAAGTCAAGTGTGAGTACCTTTATTCTTTGTAATTAGTGGTTTCTTTCCTCTTCCTAACCTTCAGGTATTACCATGGTCCTACTCCAATCCAGTCTCTACAGTATGCAACAAGTCAAGATATTATTAATTCTTTTCAAAGTATTAGACAAGAAATGGAAGCTTATACACCTAAATTAACTCAGGTAGGTGACTTGCACTATGTGGAGATCAGAATTTCCATAGTTCCTTCTTCACTATATGAATATAACAATTAAACCATACAGCTCCATTTTAATTGAGGATAAAGGTTATATTTCTGGATCTAGCAAGATGGCAAAAGGGACTAGAGTGCATGCTTTGCATGCAGTAGCCTCAGGTTCAATCCTTTTCACCATGCTGTTCCCCAAACACTGCCAGAGGGCCCCCCGCCCCCCAAGCATTGCCAGGAGTATTCCTTAGTGCAGAACCAGGAGTAACCCCTGAGTACCACTGAGTACCTCCTTACCCCGAAGAAAGTTTTTTCTGCCAAATTGAAAAAGGCTTTCTCTTTGCCAAGCCCACTTTCCTTCCTTGAACACATATTTTATTTATTTTTGCGTTTTGGGTCACACCTGGTGATGCACAGTGGTTACTCCTGGCTCTGTACTCAGGGATTACTCCTGAGTAATCAGGAGTGCTTAGGGGGCCATATGGGATGCTGGGAATCAAACCAGGTCGTCTGTGTGCAAGGCCAAAGCCCTACCTGCTATGCAATCGCTCCAGCCTCCAGAACATGTACCTTTCTGTTTTTTCCACTCTGTAGAAGCCCAGGTTCTCTCTTTGAACCCTTTTTGTTGTTGTTTATATATATATATATATATATATCTTGCTCCCGAATAGCGCAGCGGGTAGAGCATTCGCCTTGCACATGGCCGACCTGGGTTTGATTCCTCTGCCCCTCTTGGAGAGCCTGGCAAGCTACCCGTGGCGTATTCGATATTCCAAAAACAGTAACTAGTCTCACTTGGAGATGTTACTGGTGCCTACTCAAGCAAATCGATGAACAACAGGATGACAGTGACACATATATACATATATATAGTGTGTATATACATATATGTATACACACCACACTTGGCAGTGCTTTGGGGGCCCTATGGAATACCAGGAATCCAACCCAGGTTGCTCTGCCCCTCTTTCTCCCCTCAAATCTTTCTAAGTAAATATAATTTTAAAAATTCGGGGCTGGAGAGATTGTATAGCTGCAAGAGTTAAGCATGCTTTGCATGTAGGAGTTCCGGTTTAATCCTGATTATCACCAAAAATGTAAATTATCACCAAAATTATTTACAATTTTAATAATATAAATAAAATTAAAATATTTCATTTTTAATTTTGGCGATAATCATGATTATTGTCAAAAATAAAAGCCTTTATCCAAGATTGAGAAGATAGCAGACGAGATAACCCAACTTTAGTCTCCAGCATCCCTTTGGCCCCTGAGCACCATCAGTTGTGACCTTGTGACCTTTAGATCACTCTCTGACTGATCACATTGGTCAGTAGAAGATTTTGCCAGAGTCAGAGGGCAAATATTTATTAGGAAACACCCACAAGTGTGGTCAGGACCTGATGGAGGGAGAGCTGCATCTGGTGGCAGCAGAGACATGGGTGGGTTTTTTGTTTCGTTTGTGCACTGTGGTTATGATACTTTCAGTGGTAGTTTCATGCATAGTATTCCAGAATTGGTCCTATAACCAGTATCCCAAGGTCCCCTCTCACCCACTCTCTGTTGTGCCACACAGACACACTATCCTTGGGGCCAGCGCTCATGTGCTGTTGCCTTTGACCATTTCTCTCCTGTTTTTGAAGATGAAATAATCTACTTTTGTGATCATTATAAGCGTCATTACCACTGTCTCCCATCGTTTATAGATTTGCCCGAGTGGGTGCCAGTAACTTCTTCATTTGTTCCTCTGACATGCTAGTGTAGCCCAGTGGCGTATGCTTGCTCAGGAACACGAAGAGCACCTTGTTGTTGCCAGTTTTGGCATTTAAATACGTCACGGGTAGCTTGCCAGGCTCTGCCATACAGGGAAAAAAAATAAAAATAAAGAGGTCTTTTTGTAGCTGTGCGCTCCAGGAAAAATTGCATTGCTCTCTTCAGGAGCTTTGTTTTATAGTCTCTGGAGGCCCAGTCCCAATCCAAGTAGGCTTGGGAATCTCAGCCATGGGTCCCGCATACCTGGGTTCATCGGTCGGTTCCTTCATGGGTGAGGCTCATCTGAGCGTATGGAGAGTGGCCTTGAGCATGGCTGTGGCTGGAACAGGGAGGGGAACTCAACCCACCCCCCTCCGATATATTTATGACACGGGTCACATCAGGCAGTGCTCAGAACCTACTCATGGCTCTATCCTCTGGGATGACTCCTGGAGGTGGTTAGGGGAACCCTGCATGGTACTGGGAGGCTTTGGGTTGTGTCCCAGGGATAAAACCTGGGCCTTTTAGGCAGACATCTTACAGCGTACTATCTCTTGGGTCCTTTTTTGGTTTTAGTTTCTAGGCCTCACTCAGTGATGCTCAGGGCTTAAAGTAAAGTTATAAAAACAAGTCAAAGGTCAAGCCATTATAAGCATAACAACCTTTAATACCAGCCACTATTCTTTTTTTTTTTTTTTGATGTTTGTTTTATTGATGGATTGGTTGGTTTACTTATTCATGGAGGGATGGAGGGATGGGGGATCCTAGCCAGTATTCTTGACTATCTCCATGATTATATAAATTATATTCACACCTTGTACTTTATCACCTTGTTGTTCAAAATAACTATTTCTTCTATTTAAATGAAATGCCTCCAGGTATAAATTATGTTGTATTCATCTTTGTGCTCTCACATATTTTGCAAGGCAGATGCTCGTATTTATTGTTTGAACAAATGACTGAATTAAGTGCTTTAATTTTATGTACTTTTTTCTTAAGTCTAGATCTGTAATGAAAAAATGACAAAATAGAATAATCTCTTTGGCTTTTCCAAGCTAAATAACTGAAATTAATCTAACTTTTTCTCATAGAACTTACTTCATTTCTTAATCATCCTTACCATTTGAATTCTCTTTAACCTTCAATTATCCTTTCAGAATCTGTCACCAGTCAGACATTCTATTTCAATAAACATCCCATTAACTTAAAATATGTGTGCTGGATTACCTCGTGGCCAATGTACATTACTGATTAGGGTTTCTCAGACTGTACAACCTGACTTTTCTGTACCATTGTAAGCACTTGATGTTAACTGTTTTATTTACTTTTTCCCTCATGTATTACATAAACACAGGTTTACAACGTGCTTATAGTGATTTGTTAACAGGTATTCCGTATTTTAACACCAATTCTACCACCATTGTACCTTCTCTCCACCATTGTCTCCAATTTTCCCAACCACCCCATAAACCTCCCCTAATATAGCAGGCCCTCAATAATGTATTTTATATTGATACCCGTAATTTGCCAACAGAATGAACATAAAATGTTTCCTTAGAAGAAGTTAGTAAAGAATGTTGTGTCTCATCATGGAGCCATTAAGTCCTTGTATAAGAGATTACTAAAATGTTATTACCGGTTAAGCCTTCTGTGTTTATATTTTGTTAATTGAAATCGGTTGCCTTCTACATTATATCCCATTCAATTTGTTGTGCTACTCCTTGTTTATCAGTCTTATGGAGTTAGTGGCTGCGTGCTCCAGGAAGTCCAAAATTTTTCATGGGGTGATAACAACCAGAGTTAAATTTTTAACTGAATGGAGGCTTTGGGTTGTGTCCGTGACTGCTGGGGTTCTGAAAGTACAGGAGATGGGGTGGGGCGGGGGAAGGTAAATCATCCTGACCCTGTGAAAGCCTGGAGATTTCAGTCACAAAGCCCACATACCTGAGTTTTTCAGCAGGTTAATTTCTGGATGAGGCTCATCCTGAGCAGTGGAGTCCAGCCAGAGCTTGGGAGCAGTTGGCTGCCAAGGTTCTGTTTGTGCAGGTACTGTGCTCACCCATCTCCCTCCAGGGTGCCCCAGACGACTCAGCCTTGTGCAGGGTCTGAAAGAATCTCTAACTTGTTGATCTCTTTAGAGTCTCTGGGTCATAACCTGTAAAAGAGCTTACATGGCATGGTGCCAAACCTTTGCTTATTTTTTCTTTTTTTTTTTTTAATTTTTGAGTCATACCCAACAATGCTCAGGGGTTACTCCTGACTTTACACTCAAGAATTATTCCTGTCAGTGCATGAGTGGAACATATGGGATGCTGGTTATCAAGCCCAGGTCAGCTGCGTGCAAGGCAAACACCTTACCTACTGTGCTATCACTCCAGCCTCTCCTTTGCTTATTTCTTATTCCTGTGCTATGTTTCTTCATATACTGCACATAATGACATCATTCTGGTTTTGTCCCTTTTCTTCTGACTGAATTTACTCAATTTGAAGGTATTATGCTGAAACTGAGGAAAGTTCCAGTTTGATCCACATGGCAGCAAATTGTAAAATTCATCTTTTCTCATAGCTGAGTAATAGTTCATTGTGTGTATACACCATAATTTTGGTGGTTTTGGTTTCTTGCCGTTTCTAGCAGTACAGGTTACTCTAGGCTCTGTGCTAAGGAATCACTCCTAGTGGTGCTCAGGACCATATGGATTGCCAGGGATCAAACCTGATGTCACTATGTGTGAGGCATTCTACTATCTCTTTGGCCCTCATAACTTTTTATCTGCTCATGTTTTTGACGTGTGGGATGCTTTCACATCTTAACTATTGTGAATAGTGCACAAATTTTTGTATCGTTCTGGTAGATCCTGGGCTAGCTGTAGGTAAGTGCAAAAAGTTTTGGTTTTGTTTGTTTGTTTTGCTTTTTGGGTCACACCTGGCAGTACACAGGGGTTATTCCTGGCTCTACACTCAGGAATTACTCCTGGCGGTGCTCGGGACCATATGGGATGCTGGGAATCGAACCTGGGTTGGCCGCGTGCAAGGCAAATGCCCTACCCGCTGTGCTATCACTTCAGCCCCAATTCTTAGTTTTTTGGCAAGTATCTGTATTGTTTTCTGTAGGCATTGATCCAGTCAACATTCTCACTAATAGGCAAGGACTGCCTTCTCCCCACATCTGTAACAGCACCATTCTTTTTTTGATTATGTGTGCCAGTGTGAGTCTGTTTAAGATGACATTGCATTGTTCTGATTTGTTAGTTCCCAGTGACAGGTGATGATGTATACCTTTTTATACACCTGTTAGCCACGTGTATGCCCTCCTTAAAGGGGTGTGTTTAACTCTTCTCTTCATTTCTTTTTCTTTTTTTGGCTTTTGAGGATCACACCTGGCGATGTTCAGGAATTACTTCTGGCATTGCTCAGGGGACCATATGGGATGTTGGGGATTGAACCTGGGTGGGTCACATGCAGGGCAAATGCCCTGCCTGTTGTACTGTCACTTCAGCCCTTCTCATTTCTTGAGGGTTTATTAAGCACTACAAGCAAACCTTCAGGTATATGGATCAGGTAGTGTTTGACAACAGAGCTATTTAACAGAAGTGATTTGCTCCTCCCTATGCAGTAAATGGCATTTGTTAGATATTCATGGGATAAGTAAATTATGTCCCTAAATATTGATATTTATCAGCATAAAGGGGTGTTTTCCTCCTTTTGGGTAAATTCATTCACTTCCTTGAAAAATGGAAAATGATACAAGCTGTTAGAGTGCTTTTTTTATTTTAAAGCTGCCATTGGGAATACATGTTAACATGGTTTGCTGACCTTTTTATTCTTAACCTCAAGTTTTTCTACAGTGGTTCACCGGTTAAGCTGCTACTAAGAAAAGGCTTCATTGGGAACTGGGTGATGACTCAGAGGGCTAGGACACACGCATTGCCTGCAGGAGAGCTAGGGAGCAGTCCACAGTACCACTGGTTGTGGCCCAAAACAAAGTAAGAAAGGGCTTCATGGAACCAGGAACATATGTAGCTCAGTGGTAGAGCACAAACTTTTGTATGTATAAGGCCCTGAGATCAGTATCTGGCTCAAAAAAAGAAAATAAAAATGAGAGATAAATCAGGTGAGTTTTGAGGTTCCTATGCACTTGCTTGATGATTCTGGATGATTGGTACATTGTAGGATGACATTACTTTGTCCTCTCCCCCCTTACCACGAGGAACTTGTCCCGGTTTTTCCCAGAGCTTAGGCTTACTCCAGTCTCACCCATCAAGGTATTCCCGAATCTCTCCCATCCCTTTGTTTAGCTGTAATCACTTCTCTGCTCTCTTCCCTAAAAAGAGTTAATCAGCTTCTCCCCCTAATCTGACTCTGCTAATTTGTAAGGTCAGACCTTCCTAGGATACTGAATTTATATTATAAGTTAATACTGCCATTCTCCTTTCCTTATGCCTTTTGAATAATTTACTTTAAAGCAATGTCCTTTTTGTATAGACACAAGAAGACAGTATTATGCTTTTGTAACTTGGGACTTAATTGGCTTTGAATATTATTCATTCCCGGGCATCTGCTTTCTCCACTTAAGCCTCAGTTGCCCTCAGTTCCTAGCACCCCAAAAGCAGGGTCCCGACGAGTGACGGGACAGATCCAGGGCAAGCGGTGAGTTATGTGCTACCCTGGCATCGAGATGGGCCTGGCCAAAGTGCCTAATTCTTAACTATAAGAGCTTGGTCATAGACAAATGTTGTCATGATCCAAAAGTAATGATGAGACTAGGATCCTACTAGGGATAGGAAAGACTGATCTGGCCTGACCACTGTAGTCTGAGATCGAGATGGCCCCCGGAGAGCAATTCTGTAAGCTTTAATGCATTTCTTATTGTGTCCATACAAAATGATTAATATTATGAATGCTTATATGTTTGCTGGATGAGGAGAGGAGAAACACACTCATGGGACTCCGCCCTTGGGTGGATCCTCCTGCTGAAAGAGAATCAGTCCTAGGAGAAGCATCCCCTGAGGGAAAACAACTTTACTCCTATTGATTGTGACCACACCTATGTGTACACCCCAAACCCCTCATTCTGGGGGGATTTAACTAGGCTGTAAGAGTGGGTTGGGGCAAGATCCAGAGAGAGATCCAGAACTGGGAGAGAAGCAGAGAGAGAGAGAATGAAATAAACTGATCAAGCAACCAGTTTGGTCTTCTTCCTTCCGTCGCCTGCCCTTGACCAACAGCCACACACAGCGGTTCTAGAGCACCGAACGTGGGCGGTGAGACAGAGCCGCCCGGAGAGCCCGAGAGTGCACACACCCCTCAGCGAGCTTTAGTTTTTTACAGTACATAATACTATTTTTGTAGATACTTACTTCTGCTTGCTGTAAATTATGTGTTTAGACAGGAGTAAAGACTGTTTTAATTTCTTTCAGGTTCTCTCAAGTAGTGCTGCCAGCAGTACCATCGCAGCCCTATCACCTGGAGGAGCACTTATGCAGGGAGGGACACAGCAAGCCATAAACCGTATGTGCTAGGCTGGTGCCCTCTGCCATCCCTTTCTTAAACCAGCTGGAAAGAACAAGTGGGGAGGGGCTGGAGCATAGTGCAGCTTGTAGGGTGCTTGCTTTGCATGTGGCCAACCTAATTTTGATCCCAGCATTTCATAGTTCCACAAGCAAGCCAAGAGTAAGTAAGCCCCGTGTACAGCTGGGTGTTATCCAAAAGCTTTACACAAATTAAAAAATGAGTGGGGAGATTTTTATTGGTCTTTTTGGGGCACATTCTGGGGCATTTGCATCCAGACCTTGAAACATTTCTAGACATAAGAACTTAGGTTTTAGTCTTACCTCATGCTGATCTATACTCCTGTGTCACATTGAATGCTTTCTTATTTTCTCCACTGCCTCTTAGAATAAAAGGAAACCTGAAAGTCTCTCCAAAATCCCTAGAGAATTTAAATTGACATTTCTTAGCAACAAAATAGTAATTCATCCCAGAATTGCACACTCTTGGCATTGGTAGGAGAACATGTCCAGATTTCTTTTCTGAATGGTCATTCTTTCAGACTCTTGGGTAGGGGTGGAGGAGAGAAAATAGCTTTTGTCTTACGGCTCTCTTCTTTTGCAGAGATGGTGCCAAATGATATTCAGTCTGAATTGAAACACCTGTATGTAGCTGTTGGCGAACTTCTCCGGCACTTCTGGTCCTGCTTTCCTGTTAATACACCATTCCTAGAAGAAAAGGTCAGAACTTCTTGGGCACAACTAGCTGCCATTGTAGTGTGACTTAGTGAGGTGTTACTTAGAAGTTGGGTGAATACAGGTTTCATAGAATCCTTATGGTGTAGGCATTGCTATTCACAGATGAAGAAAATATCTAAGCCACTGGAAGTGATTGAGCAGGAATCTTAAATCATACCACATAAGTAAAATTATGTGGTACGTTTTTAGGAGTAATTTAAAATGAAAAGTCAGCTAATGTAAAATTGGCTGTTTAACTTAAAAATTATTTGTAGGACCTGGGATCTTGGGCCCATACACAGTTGCACTCCAACATCCATCCTTCCTAATGTGCATTTCCCAGTGCCAATGTCCCCAGTTTCCATCCTTCCGTCCTAGTATGGCAGGCATTTTTCTTCATTGTTTCTCTTCTTGTTCTTTCTCTTTCTTTTTGGGGCCCTATGGTTTGCAGTACAGGTACTTATGTACTGATGCACAGGTTTTTAGGTATATCCCTTTACCTACTTTCAGCACTCAATTCTTTCCAGATTGATCATTTCTAAGAAAATGTTATACACATTGATCTTTAAAAATGACAAGACTGAGGGCTAAAGCTCTAGTACACCAGGTAGGGTGCTTGCCTTGCACGTGGCCAAGAATTTTTTTAAATTTAAATTTATTGGTAACCCCAGCACCTTTGGGAGTAGGCCCGCTCCCTCTTTACTAAATAAAATTACAGTATTTTCTGTCCATACTGAATTGGACGGAATGAAAGTAATGGAGGAGTGAAAGTAATGATAAACTTTAGTCTAATTGCTGGGTCCTTTCTTCAATCAACTATTATTGCTACCTTTAAAAAATTGTTTTTATGGCCGGTAGGGGACTTGTCTGGACCTAGATTTGATTACTCGCACCCCTTTTGGTCCCCTGAATCTGCCTGTAGTAATCCCTGAGCACAGAGTTAGGAGTAACCCCTGAGCATTATCAGGTGTTAGCCCCCAAAATACAAAATAATGTGCATCGTAATATAATGTTTTCAGGGGTCCAGGATATGGCTCAGTGACTTAGCACTCACCCAGTCGGCACAGTGTCAGTGGTTCAGGCCTTGCTCTCTTCACAGGACTGCAGTGGTTCTGGTAGCCCTGCTGTTAGGTCACAAGTTTAATACCTGGTGCTACATATGAAATGATATGGACCTCTCCTGTTGTCTGGCGTCCCAACCGGAGAAAAAATTTTTTTCTTTTTGGGTCACACCTGGCGATGCACAGGGGTTACTCCTGGCTCTGCACTCAGGAATCACTCCTGGCAGTGCTCGGGGGACCATATGGGATGCTGGGAATCAAACCCGGGTCGGCCGCGTGCAAGGCAAATGCCCTACCCGCTGTGCTATTGCTCCAGCCCCCAGAATTTTAAAAAATAATCCAGGAACAAGGCTCTAAGAGCTACCGAATTGTTCTGCTACTATTGTGATGTCTGTGAGATAGCCTCTCCGAGCAGTGCTCAGGAGGACTGAGGAACACTCTTGGAGATCCTTGGACCAAAGCTGTTTGGGCCCAGCAGTACTGAGCCCGCCCAGTGTTGTTTACAATCATGTGGTACCAGGGATCAGGCCTACTGCTGTCCATGGAAGATAGTATGGCAGTGTCCTAAGTAGCACCAGAAGGACATTGATTAAGGGAGTATGTGGCATGATAATACATTAGATATACATTATATCCATTTTGTTCTTTTTAAATTATGTCACTTCTTTTCAAAAGGGTCCACACCCAGCACTGTGGCCTTTGCTTAATGGGTTCCATTAGGCCACTAGAGCTATCCCCAGCAGAGTTAGGGGCTCATGGAGTGCCAGGAATTGACTTCAGGGCCTCACATATGCCAGGGATGTTCTCTACCACTTGAGCTTTCTCCCTGCCCCATACACATCCATTTTATTTATTTGGTTTTGTTTTGTGTTTTTTGTTGCTCAAAGCTACTCCTAGCTTTGTGCTCAGTGGTTCTTAGTAGACAGTGCAGGGGATCGAACCTAGGCTTCCAGGACCTCATGTACAAAGCATATGCTCAGCCCTTTGAGTTGACTCTATAACCCTGTCCATCTTTCCATGTGGGGATAGTGGTTTGAGCCACACCAACAGTGTTTAGGGACACCAGGACTCAAACACAGGTCCCCCACATACAAGGCAAGTGCCCTGCTCACTGTACTGTTAACCCCTCCCTACATTTATTTTTGAATGATGGCTTAGGTGGGTACTGACTGGAAGATACTCACATAGCGTCAGGAGAAGAATAGTAGCCTATCTTTTTCCTGCTTATGTGCATTCATACACATACACATAATACAAGAATTATTAGGGGGCTGGAGCAATAGCACAGCAGGTAGGGCGTTTGCCTTGCACGTGGCCGACCCGGGTTCGATTCCCAGCATCCCATATGATCCCCTGAGCACCACTAGGAGTAATTCCTGAATGCATGAGCCAGGAATAACCCCTGTGCATCGCCAGGTGTGACCCAAAAAGCAAAAAAAAAGAATTATTAGCCAGATTTTTTTTCTGAGTGCGAAATATAATAGGCATATTAGTTTTCTTTCACATTTAGGGTTTTTTGTTGGTTTTTTTTTTTCAAAGTCGCATATTATAGGGATACCTATAGGGACCAGGAATGTGAGTTAGTGGTAGAGCATCTGCCTAGGATATGTGAGGCCCTGGTTTGATCCCCAGTGCTACCAAAATAAAAAATTCATTGTTTTCTTTTTTCTTTTGTAGGTAGTGAAAATGAAAAGTAATTTGGAACGATTTCAAGTTACAAAGCTTTGCCCATTCCAAGAGAAAATTCGGAGACAGTATTTAAGCACAAATGTAAGGCAGCAATTTGATTTTTACCCAATTTTCTTTTTTTTATATATATATATATATATATAAGACAATGAAATTGTTTTTGTGTAAATGAGAAGGTAACTTTATTCTGTTGAATTAGTGTTTACTAATTGAAGTCATAGCATACATTTAGAAGGAATATAAAGTATGTGTACTTTTTAAAACTATAAAATGAGGGGCCTGAGCAATAGTATATTAGGTATCATACTTGATTTGCGTGTAGCCAACCCAGGTTGAATCTCCACATATAATCCCTGAGCCCACCAGAAATGATCCCTGAGTACAGACCCAGGAGTCAGACCTAAGCATCACTGGGTGTGGCCCCAAAATCAAAATATAAATTAAAATAAAATAATAAATTTAGTATCTGCATCAACCAGTCCCCATAGTTATTCTCTAAGGGTTCCTATTCTCTAAGAGTCAAACCCTCCTTCACATTTTTCCCAAGGTCACGACTTAATAAGCAGTTGTAATTGTCATTTCCTTGCTTTTCATTATATATGTATGTCCATAAGATGTAATTAGTTTCAAAAGCTGAAAAGGAAGCACAAATCAAGCAGTGCAAAGACTGGCAGAATTACTGTTCTGCTTGAACAGTTCCTAAGTTGGTGTCTGCCTTCGGCTTCCCTTCCTGGGTCTAGGGAAGGAGAGGTAGTTTCACATCATGTCTAGGATTCTTAACATAATTTTCAGTGCCAGACTAGAGTAGGCAAACAAGAAAACTTTATATGTAAATCTTGAAGATGAAAGATGACTGGGAAAGGAATGGTTTAACAAGTCTGAAAGATAACTGGGGAAGAATAGAATATGCAAATATGATTCCATATTTATTTATATTTCGTTTGGGAGTCACACCTGGCAGCGCTCAGGGCTTACTACTACTTCTGCATTCAGGAATCACTCCTGGGGCTTGGAGGACCATATGGGATGCCTGGGATGGAACCCTGTCCAACTGCACGCAGAGCAAGTGCCTTACTCCTGTACTGTTGCTCTGGCCCCACTGCAAGAACTTAAAAAAATTTACTCCTGTGGGAGTTTCAGGAATGAAGCATTGTTCAGATATTCTGTAACCTAAGGTTGAGACCACCACTTTGGTCTTAACTAACTGAAATGTTTAAATCTAGAAAAATCACCGGTTTAGTTCATCTCCTCTTCTTTCATCTCCCATATTTGGCAAAAGAAACTGAGGTCTAGATTCCATTTAGGCCTTTTGTGACAGAGCAGGTATCAGCCCACAGAGAGCAGATGAATTTTCAGCTTTGACTGTGTCTGAAAGCACTGTCACAGCAGGCTGGCACATGCCTCCTTTACTGGGGAAATTCAGATGAGCTGGAAGCTGAACTAAGTAGGGGCCAGGGAAGCATTAACTTCCCAGCCTTTGCCCAGTTTCCTGAGTGTGTCCTGTCTTTCAGTTGGTAAGTCACATAGAGGAGATGCTGCAGACAGCCTACAACAAGCTCCACACGTGGCAGTCACGGCGTCTGATGAAGAAAACGTGAAAGGTCCCATGGTTCTCACAGGTCTGTGAGATGAGAGAACTGTGCCCCACAGTGACTCTGGAAACCTGGCCTGACACAATGCAGGTGATCACTCAGAAGTGACAGACATCTGCACCACACGGACTCGCAGAGCCAATGCTATTGTACTTGCACATTGTGAACGGAAAAAAAGAGCTGTGATTAAACGCAAAGCTGGGGAGGTGAATTAAGGCAGAACCAAAATGAGCTAAGTTGCAAATATATATATATATTTTTAAAAAGACACTGTTTACTGCAGTTACTCAGGAACTGCTTTCGATTCACATTAAGCTGCTTTCAGAAAATTGAAAAAAAAAAAACACTTTTTTTAAAGGGTGCGTTGATAAAATCTTGGGGTCTGGGGGTTTGGTGTGTATGTTTGTGTGAGCGTGCATGTGTGTATGTGCGTGTGCGCGAGTGTGTGAGTGTGAGTGTGTGTGTGTGTGTGTGTGTGTGTGTGTGTGTGTGTGTGTGTGTGTGTGTGTGTGTGTGTGTGTGTTTTCCCTAAGTTTATAGCACAGGGTACACCTTAAGTATTTCTCCTTCATCCTCCAATTTTGGCTCAAGTTTTACTGACTCTTAGTTGTACCTCCGTCAGCAAGTTTAAACAAGTACTTTAAAGCAGAGGAGACTGTGGCTCGGCCCTCGGGAAACAGAGTCATGAGACATCGTTGGTCCTGTGTTTCCTACGGAAATAAAAAACAATACATTTTGCACTGAATGCTTGTGGCTTGGAGTCCCAAAATGCTAAAGAGGGAGCGTATATTTGCAGAGAGTCACGTGGAGTTTTTTATGCAGTTTGTCAGGAGACAGTGGCACTGCATGCTTTTCCTTGAGTGCAAATGTACATTGCTAAGGTTTTTTTAAAGATGGCATGTGCTTTGAAAAGAAGATATTGCATTTTTAAGAGTTAAAAATAATCTTATGAATGAAAATTATTAAAAAATGTCTTATTTTCACCTCTTTAGGAAAAAAATAAAAGATGTTTCTCATATCTCCTTTTCTCCAGTTACTGTCCTTCGCGAATTGATAATCATTGACTAGTGACTGAAAAGCCTAACTGCAGAAGAAAAAAATGTCTTGTTTCTGGAATCCGTGCCATATTTTGTTCCTAATTGGGTTAATTTGCTGTTTATCTGAGACTTTAGATGTCTTGTATTAAAAATTATTTTTAAAAAGTAAAGTTTTTTTATAGACACTCTTTTAACCAACATATCTTTGTGTGGTATTTACTTGGGTGGGTGGCTTGAGGGCCACTCATTCTTTTTAAGAATCATTAAAAACTGGATTTCTTTTATATAATGGTTATAACAGGTCAAAACCTATTCCCACAGGGCCAGAGAGAGAGTACAGTGGGTAGCACACTTACCCTTTATGCAGACAACCTGAGTTCAACCCTCAGCATCCCATGTGATCCCCTGAGCTCACCAGGAGCTATCCCTGAATGCAAAGCCGGGAATAAGCCCTGAGTATCACTGGCTGTGACTCCCAAAAAAGAGCAAACCCAAAAAAAACTATCCCAAGAGGCCCTGAAGTAGTCCAGTGAGTTAGCTCCTGGACTATATTGCACATGGTTTGATTCCCAGCACTGCCTGTCGTCCACCAAGCAGCACAAGAACTGGTCCCTAAGCCCAGAGCCGGAAGTAAAGCCTGAGCATCCCTAGGAAATGAGCCAACCCCGCCTCCCCTGCCCTTAAAAAAATATGTTTCTGAGTTTGAAGCAGTATGAGGAAAGAAACAACCCCTTTCTACTTCGCATTTCTCCTTTAGATCAGTATAATAATGTCTGTACTTTATCTGCCTGATGGTTTTGTTCTTGGCAAGTGATCTTTTGGCCCTGCAGGGCTAGGGGCCTCCAGGGCCATCCATACTCAGTGCTGGGGGTGGGGCACAGGAGGGGACCGTGCAGCACCAGGGAAGGCGCTCCAGGCCTTGCACATGCATGGCAGGTGCTCCGACCTTCGAGCCATCTCCCTGGCCTCTGAGCTTTACAGAATGTTGATCGAGTGCATTACCACCACAAGTACTCTAAGCAGTAGAGCAGATAGAAGATACATATGTTGGGAAACAAAATCTGTTGAGTTCTCTGTTAGAGATTCAATGACAAATACATTGGAAAAGAAACTAAGAGAAGGGAATTGAGTCAGTTTCATTAAAGATATGACTTTATTTTTGGGTTTTTGGTTTTTTTTTTTTTAGGACCACACTGAACTGTACTTGGGGCTCACTCCCGCATCTGTTGTCAGTGATCACTTCTGGTAGTGCTCAGGGAACCATTTGTGGTGCCAGAGACTAAACATAGGCCAGTCATGCGCAGGTCAGACGCTCTACTCAGTGTACTGTCTCTTAGGCCCAAAAGGTGACATTTTAGCTATCCCTTGTAGCTTGAATTGGAAAAAGCATACTAACGATTTGAAAGTATTGAAAAACCTCTACTAACAGGAGCAATGTGTTCATCAGTCACGGTTTGAGTGAGCAGATGCTGAGATCAAGTTAATGGGTTTGTGTCACTAGGTATGGAATTACAAGCTATCTCTGGCACCAGTTTTCTGTTTTTAACTAAATGGTCTGGCAGGTAGGGAGGCCAAAATCTATAAGACTTGTAACACTGCAAAGGATCCAAATGAAAATGAAGTCCTGAGAAGGGACCACCAAGTAAAATGTGGTTGGAGGTCATGTGGGGGAAGGGTGATGCGGGCCGGGCCGAATACAGACTAGAGACTGAACACAATGGCCACTCAACACCTTTATTGCAAACCACAACACCTAATCAGAGAGAGAGAACAAAAGGGAATTCCCTGCCATAGTGGCAGGGTGGGGTGGGGGGAGACGGGACTGGGGAGGGGGGGAGGGATGTTGGGTTTACTGGTGGTGGAGAATGGGCACTGGTGAAGGGATGGGTTATCGAACTTTGTATGGGGGAAACATGAGCACAAAGATGTATGGATCTGTAACTGTACCCTCACGATGACTCTAATTAAAAATAAACTAATAAATCAAAAAAAAAAATGAAGTCCTGAGGCTGGCAAGGCAGTTCAGGAGTTAAGGCGCTCACCTTACATTTGACTGCGGCAGATGCAATACTGTGTTGAATCCCCAGCACCGTGTATAGTACCCAGAACACCACTGGTGTGGCCCAGCAGCCCTCCATCTCTCTCCCCTCTCTCCTCCTGTCCCCAGCCCATGTAAATAAAAATAAAGTTCAGGTAAAAATAGAGGACTGAGTGAAGAAGTTCCTCAGGTGTGTGATAAAAACTGGAACTGAGGACTTTTTTTTTTATCAGAGATCGTTCTCAGCGTGCATGTGAAGTGTGATTCTTGGGGATCCTTTAAAAATGAAGGGCCTTGGGGTCTGGAACGATAGCACAGCAGATAAGGCATTTTTCTTGCACCGGCCGACCTGGGTTCAATTCCCAGCATCCCATATGGTCCCCTGAGCACCGCCAGGAATAATTTCTGAGTGCAGAGCCAGGAGTAATTACCCCTGTGCATCGCCGGGTGTGACCCAAAAAGAAGAAAGAAATAAAAAAAAAAAAATGAAGTGTCTTACACATGGCTGACCGGTTCAGTCCCTGGTTTATTTATGGTTTATTCCATGTGGCCCCTAAGCATCTCCAGGAGTAATTCAGTGCAGAGTTAGGAATAATTCCTGAGCATCACCACGTATAGCCCAAACACCAAAAATAATTTTTTAAATGAACTTTGCGCACCAGAGAGTGCAGCAAATAATGTTTCCATGCAGCCAACCCCAGTTTCATCTCCAGCACCACACATGGTCCCCTGAGCACTGCCAGCTTGGGTTCTTGAATACACAGGAGCAAGTCATGAGTATAGCTGGGTGTGACACAATAAATTGGGCAGCATTTAGGTCCACAGAAGTCCCACCTCCCATCATGGATAGTGTTGGCAGCTGCTGGGGATGAGGGCTACAAATTAGAAATAGGGTAAAGCAGAACTTCCCCCCAAGGACCATAGTCCTCTCTTGGCCTCTGAGATATTCCAAGGGGACCACAGTGAAAACTGTAAACAGGGGGTAAGGAAGTGGCATGGCACAAAACTAGGGGCCAGGGGCTGGAGAGATGATAGCACAGCGGGTAGGGTGTTTGCCTTGCATGCGGCCGACCCGGGTTCAAATCCCAGCATCCCATATGGTCCCCTGAGCACAGCCAGGGGTAATTCTTGAGTGCAGAGCCAGGAGTAACCCCTGTGCGTTGCCAGGTGTGACCCAAAAATAAATAAATAAATAAAACTAGGGGCCAATTATAGGACAGAGGGAGCACAGGAAGACATCAGAAAGGTTGGGAAGAGGCAAACACTGGTTTAGAGGAGCAGTTTTAAATAGTTGTGTTGACGAGTGTCTGTCCTCCAGTGTAAATAAAGGGTGAAAACCACGGGTCTACTATTGTGGATTTAAACTTCTGTTGGCTCTAGTAAAGAGGCTGACAACTGCTGCTTCCGTGTTAACTAATTAACTCAAGTTCACGTAGCCAGTTAAGTGGCAGAAGTGGGGTTTATGCAATCTTAAGCATTTGATGCCACCACATAAAGATGTTTGTGGGGTTAGAGTGCAGCATGCAGGACCCTGCCTTGTACACAGCCAAGCCGGTTCCATCCCTGACCCTGCATATGGCCCCCAGCCCCTTCAGGAATGAGCCCTGAGCACCGAGCCACAGTAAGCCCTGAGCACGGACAGGTGTTGTGCAAACTCCTTCACTCCCCCCACCCAAAAAAAGGATGTTTGTGAAAGTGGGAGATTTTATTACCCAACCAGAGCTTCTATTACCTAGTTTTTCCTTTGACCTGTCAGCACTCCTGCCTCCTGTTCTAGGCTTTGCTTCGTTTTTTGGCAGATCACGTGGGATTACTCTGCCAGGTGTGTCCCATCAGTATACAGGGCTATAAAAATCTAAGATAATGGCAGGGTACCCTGCCTTAGAATCTGTTTTCTAGAAAGAAAAAAAAAATTGGTGTTAGTCTGGGGTTGGACTTAGGCTGTGATGGGAGTAGGATTCCTTGTGATACCCGCCTCAGTCTGGAAGACAAAAGGAGGTTTTAAGTAAGCGCCCCAGGAAGGTTTCCACGGGCTGGGGGTGCTTTCCTGCGGGTGCCTTACCCTCTGGAGCTGACGGGGCCCTGTGTTGGAGGTTTGCCTGTGACAAACAGACTCGCTGTCTCCGGTGTCAGGACTTGTGTGGGATTCCCCAGTGTATCACCTCTGCCCTTTCCCAGTTTAGCTTCTTTAGGCCTCAGCTGTTCTCCCAGTTCTTCAGGCCAGGGGGATCTGTTCTTATTTTCAGTTCTTAAGTTGTCCTGAGCTTGAACATTGCCTAAGACCTAGTTCGCAGTCAGCTGTGGCACATACAATTGCTCGTTCTGTCTTGAAATCACAGGAGAGATCTTAGAACTCAGGTTTTGTAACCAGAAAGCTGTTCTCAGCCTTTTGCAGTATTCCTAATAGGACTGATGTAAAGCTACGCACTAAGGGGCAGTGAAGCATCTATCACACACACATATGCACATGCACACACACAGGATTAATGTGAAGCTTCTCTCTCTCTCTCTCTCTCTCTCTCTCTCTCTCTCTCTCTCTCTCTCTCTCTCTCTCTCTCTCTCTCTCTCTCCTCTCTCCTCTCTCCTCTCTCTCTCTCTGAAGGTAGCAGCACTGAGCAGCGCTAGGGGACTGTTTCCTGTCCTGGCTGCCCAAATGGAGAAAATTTCCTCAGTGAAACCGTTTCTTCAGTACTTTTTACCACCTCACCCCCAAAGAGAACAGCCTAATTTTAACAGCTTGTCTTGAGCAGATTTATTACTAGTCACTTGTTTGTTGTGTCCTGATTCTCCACACTTGGAACTATTGGTGAGGAGGCGGCGTGGGGGTAGACCACACCTGGTGGGCTGAGGGGCTGCTCGGGGGTCACGTCTGGCGCTGCTGGAATTTGAACCCACGCCTCCCTCATGCAAAGTGCCTCTCAGCCTGTTCAGCCTTCTCAGCACGTGTTGTTTTCTTCTTTAACAAACAAAAAATTAAGGGGCTGGAGCAATAGCACAGCGGGTAGGGTGTTTGCCTTGCACACGGATGAGCCGGGTTCGATTCCCAGCATCCCATATGGTCCCCTGAGCACCACCAGGAGTAATTCCTGAGTGCAGAGCCAGGAGTAACCCTTGTGCATCACCAGGTGTGACCCAAAAAAAGCAAAAAAAAAAAAAAATTAAGTTATTTATGATAGGTTTCACACTTCAGCACAGTTTACAAAGAAATTTTCTTCACTCATAGAACATAGGGAGAATTGTGTGTGTACATGGAATGTACAGATAGTTACCAAGTAAGAATATTATAAATTAGAACCCAGAAAATGTTTGAAATTAAAGTTGCAAAACAAAAAAGGTTTCCAGTGTCTCAGTGAGAAAGGGAAAAATAGCTTATTGTTATTTAATAATGTTTTTACCAGTACTTTCCTTTTTTTTTTTTTTTGTTTGTTTTCTTCTCTGCACTCAGAAATCACTCCTGGTGGGTTTTAGGGGAACCCTCTGGGCTGCTGCCGACCCAGCCTGGGTTGGCCACGTGCAAGGCCAGAGCCTTACCCACTGTATTATCCCCGACTTTAAAATAGAAGTTGGGATCGAGTTCAAGTTAGAAGAATTCATCATTGAAATATGCTGAGGTTGTAGAATAGCAACCTTGAAGCGTGGTTCAGTATGTACAAAGGGCTTCCCTTCAAAACAAGGTCAGTAGGCCAGCAATGGGGTTCAGCGGTGCAGTGCATGCCTTCTGTGTGTGCTCAGTCACAGACAACCACAAACAAGATCATTAATGTTTAGTCAGCATGTCCCCAGGCCCTAATGGGCTGATCAGAAATCACAGAAACTGTTGTGATTTAGAGCTTCTATTAGAAAAGATACTGTTTCTTTCTTTCTTTCTTTCTTTCTTTCTTTCTTTCTTTCTTTCTTTCTTTCTTTCTTTCTTTTTTTTTTTCTTTTTGGGTCACACCTAGCGATGCACAGGGGTTACTCCTGACTCATGCACTCAGGAATTACCCCTGGCAGTGCTCGGGGGACCATATGGGATGTTGGGAATCGAACTTGAACCCGGGTCAGCTGCGTGCAAGGCAAACGCCCTACCCGCTGTGCTATCATTCCAGCCCCAAGATACTGTTTCTCTAAGCGCATGAAGATTGGAGCAGTGACACAGCAGCTATGGTGCTTGCCTTGTGAGCAGGTGAGCCGGCTTCAATCCCCAGCATCCTGTATGGCCCCCTGAGCACAGCCAGGAGTGATCCTGGAGTCGCAAAGCCAGGAGCAAGCCTTGAGCACAGTCAGGTGTGACCCAAACCCCTCTCCCCACCATCAGGAATAAAAGATAAGATAAAGAGTGCTTGCTGTGCTCTGTGAGTAGACCGGTAGAAACCTTACATGATTACACACTCTTGCTCTACATTTGAGTTCCCTAGGTCCAGATCCCAGCCCTGCCACCAGATGGTTGTGAGATTACTTAATCTCTCCATGCCTCAGCTTCATTATTTGTAAAATGGGCATCTTGATGTTATTTTATAGATCTTTTGAAAATAAAATGAAACTAATGTAACTGCAGCACACAGGTGTTTGGTTTTAACATACTTACTCTTATATACATTCTCTTATATACATATAAGAGAATATACATTCTCTTATATGTATATAAGTTGTATACATTCTCTTATATACTCTCTTATATACATTCTCCATCCCTCTCGGAGAGCCCGACAAGCTACTGAGAGTATCCCGCCTACATGGCAGAGCCTGGCGAGCTCCCCGTAGCATATTCTATATGCCAATAACAATAACGGGACTCATTCCCCTGACCCTGAAAGAGCCTCCAGTACGGCACTGTTGGGAAGGACGAGTAAGGAGAGGCTGCTAAAATCTCAGGGCTGGAACAAATGGAGACATTACTGGCACCCACTCGAGCAAATCAGTGAACAGTGGGATGACAGTGAATGTGAATGTTACTGCTTAAAATAGCAAAGGGCAGGGGGCTGGAGCGATAGCACAGCGGGTAGGGCGTTTGCCTTGCTTGCGGCCGACCCGGGTTCGATTCCCAGGATCCCATATGGTCCCCTGAGCACCGCCAGGAGTGATTCCTGAGTGCAGAGCCAGGAATAACCCCTGTGCATCGCCAGGTGTGACCCAAAAAGAAAAAAAAAAAATAGCAAAAAGGGCACAAACTAGGCAGTCAGCAAATTATCCATTACTGATTACTAGTATATTACCGGGTTCTGTGACTTCGGCTGGTACACAGATATCACAATCAGAGGGAGCTGAGGCACTGAAAAGGAGCTTCGAAACTACCCATGAGCTCTCTTTGCCATGTAGTTGCCATGCTCTGGAATGTAAATTACATGCTTATGTAATCCTTAGAATTCATTCAACAACATTTTTACCAAGCTCCAACTATGCAGCAACAGCCCCTAGGGTGGGTAGAATCAACTTCTGGAGCTCACTTAAGAATAAACTGGGAGGGGCTGGATCGATAGCACAGCTGGTAGGGTGTTTGCCTTGCACGCGGCCGACCCGGGTTCGATTCCCAGCATCCCATATGGTCCCCTGAGCACTGCCAGGTGTGGTTCCTGAGTGCAGAGCCAGGAGTAACCCCTCTGCATCTCGAGGTGTGACCCAAAAAGCAAAAAAAATAAAAAATAAATAAACTGGGGACTCAGGAGGTGAAATCGGGGCTGGAGAGAGAATACAGCGGGTATGGCACTTGCTTTGCGTGCAGTCGACCCAGGTTCAATCCCCAACACCCCCTATGGTCCCTTGAGCAGCACTAGGAGTAATTTCTGAGTACAGAGCCAGGAGTGGCCCTGAGCATTGCCAGGTTGGTGATCTAAAAAAAAAAAATTGTGAAATCTCTTTCCTAAAGGGCCCAACATTCAACTTGAGACTTGGAACGCTCATGTTTCCACCCAGCTCTGAGTGCAGAATCTGAGAGTCTGTGCTGAGGGACGAGTGTCTCCTTTCCCTGCCGTGCACCATCTCCTGACACTGCTCAGGCAGCCTGGAAGTTTCTCTTCTACCTGCTATAAATAATGTAGTGAGGGAGAGCTGTTTTATTTCTAGTGGGCCACACTGACAAGCACAGATGGCTGCGAGACAGAGACTGCTTCTTTCTAAAGGGCAGTGAGAGAAATGGATTCTTGGGTCTGTTATTGCCGGGTGTTGGATATCAACCCCAAGTGTTTTAGGCTTCGTGGGTGAATTGCCCTTTTCCTCCTCCCAGAAAAGCTTACCATGCCCTGGATAACATCCTAATTTGGCTAAAGTTTATCTTCAACCTTTCCTTTGTGTTGGATATTAACAGCAAGTGCTTTAGGCTTCAGTGAATTCGATTCAGTGAATTGCCCCCTTTCTTCCTCCCCGAGAAGCTTTTAGGCAGGGGAGGGTGGGAAAGGGGGGCTATACCAGGGACATTGGTGGTGGGGAATGTACACTGGTGGAGGGATGGGTGTTTGATCATTGTGTGATTGTAACCCAAACATGAGAGCTTGTAACTATCTCACAGTGATTCGATAAAATTAAATTTAAAAAAAGAAGAAGCTTAACATGTTCTTGCTGTAGCACTGCAGCACTGTCAGCCCATGGTTCATTGATTTACTCAAGCGGGCACCAGTAACGTCTCCATTGTGAGATTTGTTACTATTTTTGGCATATCGAATACACCATGGGTAGCTTGCCAGGCTTTGCCGTGCAGGCGAGATACTCTCAGTAGCTTGCCGGGCTCTCCGAGAGGGATGGAGGAATCGAACCCGGGACGGCCACGTGCAAGGCAAATGCCCTATCGCTCCAGCCCAACATGCTCTTGCTAACATCCCTAATTTGGTTAAAGTTTATCCTTAACCTTTCCCTTGTATTTTTTCTCTCATTGTCACAGTTCCCCAGCTGTGAAACTTACTAGTTTTACTCATGAACCAAAACTTTCTGGTAATTCTGAACTTTGTATTTGTACTACTTCGTATTTGAAGTGCTGTATATTTTTACCTTCTTTTCTATTTCCCTATAGCCTTTTTATATTTTACTATAGAGCAATGTTCTTTGGTTAAACACAGAAAGACCATTAATGCTATGCTCTGAATATTTGGGAGTTGATTGACTCTGAAATATATCTGTTCCTGGGCATAATTACTTCATCATAATTACTTGACTCAGGCTTCCGTTGCTGTAGTTCACACCCCAAAAGGGAGGTCCCACCGTAGGCCTGGGATAAAACTGGAGCAAGTAGCACAGCTACCCGACATCAAAATGGGACATTCTAGAAAGCATAAATGCATGTTCTTGATGAAAGCTGTTACAACTTAAGAGACAGGACCTCCATGGAAAAGGACAAGCTGAACTGGCCTGAGGACTTAGTCTGGGATTTACGGTAAAAGCCTTGCTAGCTCTCAGAGCCCAGAGAACTAAGCGTTAAAAGCCTTGCTTGCTCTCAGCCCAGAGAACTAAGTGTTGGGATCTTTGTCTCTTACTGTGTTTATCCAAACAACTGCAAGTATTAATAATTAATACAACTAGAAGGAAAGATAAAAGCAATGTAGATGTCCCTGGGAGTCAGAGTATCTTCTTGAATTGATCTCCCCAAGAGAATTTCCTCTGCCAAATGTTTATCTGTGTAAATGATCAATCACACCTGTCCTTAACGCAACCCCTCTTCAGATGTTCTATAAGTGTGCTAGTAACTTTGCATTAAACGGGCCATTTTTACCATCAGACTGTGGTTCCCCCACCCCCCTGTCTCTCTGTCTCTGTTGGGGAGCCCAGGGGAGGTGGGGAGGCAGCTCTGGGCCACGGAACACACACACAGGCCTGTTGCAGCGACAGCCCCCGAGATTTGCTGTGTGATTTGCTCACACCGGGGAGGCCACCTTTTCTCCTGGCACTTGATTATTTTGTTTGTTTGGGGGCCACATCTGGTGGTGCTCAGGGATCACTCCTGGCAGGGCACAGGAGACCCTATGGGATGCTGGGTATTGAACCCGGATCAGATGCGTGCAAGGCAAGTGCTTGACCACTGTACTATCCTTCTGTCCTCTCTGGCACTTTTTCCTTTTTTTTAAATGTTCTCAGCAGTCTCTGTTAAAAAATAAGTAAATAGGGGACTGGAGCGATAGCACAGCGGGTAGGGTTCTTGCCTTGCATGCAACCGACCCAGGTTCGATTCCCAGCATCCCATATGGTCCCCCGAGCACCGCCAGGAGTAATTCCTGAGTGCATGAGCCAGGAGTAACCCCTGAGCATCGCCAGGTGTGACCCAAAAGATAAATAAATAAATAAATAAATAAATAAATAAATAAATAAATAAATAAAGGGACCAGAGCCCTTTTTTTAGCAGGTAGGATGCCTTAAACCACATATCAACCAGGAGAGAGGAGCCGCCACAGCGGGAGCCAGTCACACAGCCCACTTGTGGCTCCACACGGCAAAGCCGTCTCTCTCTCTCCTCTCTCTCAGTCCCCTAGGAAGGGCAGAGGGCAGGGGACATCACCGTGGCTGGGTCATTTGGGTCAGCCCACAGCATGCCGAGCAGGATGGAGACTCGACCTACAAAGTAAACAGAAAGTGTCCACACAGCAGCCCGGCGGGACACAGATCTTCTTAAAAATCCTTGACCAACATTTCTTGTTTTGAGGCCACCCCACGGCTGCGTGCAAGGCAGCTGCCCTGCCCACTGTGTTGTGTCTCCAGCTCTAGCAGCACTCTCCCCTATCCTGGAGACCCTCACCACGGTTTCCTATTTGCTGGCTCTTCTGACACTCCTGCGGCTCCTTCTGCTCCTAACTCTGGAGGAACCTCCCCAGCTGGCCCTTAGATTTGAATGGGCCCCTTTGTTTTTGTGTATGGTGGCTATGGCATTTGGGGACCACTGTGGCTCACTTGCCAGAGATCACTCTGAGCAATGCTTGGCGGAGCATGTGACACTGGGGCTTGAAGCCGAGGTTCTCGCCTGCAAAGCCTGCACTCAACTCTCTGACCAGCTCCCTGGTCTCGGTGCGACTCCAGTGTCAGAAATTCAGTGTATGTCAGTGGGTGTGTGGAGCAGAGGGCTTCCGTGGGAGGGGTGCAGTGTGGGGGCTGCTTCTCCATGCTGCTCTCAGCTGTCCGGATTGGAGAACTTTTCTCTGAGGCCAGTTTCCCTGGGAAGGAGCCTCACACAAGCAACTGGGAATTGCCTTTGTGGCAATTACCTCACCTCCGGGCTTGGTTCCTGCTAATTTCCACTAGGAAGAACCCTTTTTAATTATTATTATTATTATTATTATTATTATTATTATTATTATTATTATTATTATTAGTGCGGCAAGCTACCGAGAGTATTGCACCCGCACAGCAGAACCTGGCAAGCTAACTGTGGAGTATTGGATATGCCAAAAAAAAACCAGTAACAATAAGTCTCACAATGAGAGACGTTACTGGTGCCCACTTGAACAAATTGATGAGCAACAGAATGACAGTGACCACAGACAGTGGGGTGCATTATTCTCATTATTATTATTTTATTATTATTATTATGGGCTGGAACGATAGCACAGCAGTAGGGCATTCGCTTTTCACGAGGCTGACCCGTTTTCTATTCCTCCGCCCCTCTCGGAGAGCCCAGCAAGCTACCCAGAGTATCGCGCCCACACAGCAGAGCCTGGCAAGCTACCCGTGGCGTATTCGATATGCCAAAAACAGTAACAGTAAGTCTCACAATGAGAGACATTACTGGTGCCCGCTCAAACAAATCGATGAGCAAGGGATGACAGTGACAATGATGATTATTATTATTTTGGTTTGGGGGCACACTGGGCAATGCTCAAGTCTGACTCCTGCCTCTGCACTCCTGGTGGTGTTTGGGAGGACCACGAGGGATGCCGGGGATCAAACCCAGGTCAGCCGCCTGCAAGGCAAATGCCCTATCCACTGTGTGATTGCTCTAGCCCCTAGGAATAACCCTTTTTTTTCAGTGATGATGAAGACAGGAGACTGACATTTTCTTTCAGGTGGTAGAAGGAATATGAGTCTAACATTCCTTATTGCCCTCCTTTCTGCCCCTTCCCTAGTATCTAGTATGAAACCTGCCCAGAACTTTGCAAAACAATCAACTTCTATCTCCACTCCCACTCCCCGTGGGAACGCTGGCTTTAACTCTCCAAACCCTATTGACAGACCTCATCTGCTATTATCTCCTCTTCCCTTCTCTCTTCGTGGGATTCTACTGTCTATCATCTTTTCTCCTCATAATTGTAGGAGTTGGAGGGTGGGGAACTCGGAGAAACATGAGTTCAGCCTGTCATGTTTAACCAGTCGTTAGATAGCACTGAACGTTGCTGAGGTTTTATTTCAGGGCTAGGTGAATGCTCACCCTTTCATCACTGGAAGGCCCTGAGATAGTTGTTCAAAATGGTATTTCCCAAAATGGGCAACACTGCCCTCTAGAGGGGTCACTGGAGTGGTGGGGAACAGTTGGAATCTTGGGTGCAAGTTGGGGTAAGGGTTACTTTCGGTTTGCTTGAAGAAGGCAGATTTCCCAAGACAAAAAGTGTTGGGGACTGCTCAGGACCCTGAACAAAAGAGGACCCCAAAACCTTTACCCTGGACAAACCGGAAAATTCCATTACCAGCTTTGCTTGACCTGAGGCAAAGGTGCCCTTGTGACAAAGGAAATAGCCAAATTCAAGAGGTAAAAGTAGCCCAGGCCAGTTAACTAAGGCATTCCTCCTGCCAGATGCTCCTGCCAGATAAACCCTTGCCTTCCCCTCCCCACTATTTCTCAATCTACTCTTGAAGAATGTTGTAAGCCCACCTAATACACCCCGAACCTTTCCTTATTTGGTCTGAGAAGACACTTCCCTGATGATTGACAACTTATGTACCAACCCCCTGCTAAGAAAAGTATAAAACCAGCGTGGCAGTTAATAAAGTTGCCCTTGATCGGCATGTGTCGTCTTGGGCCCCCTGTTTACTAACCTCACTAGTCTTATTTCAGATCGGGACCCTCACAGAATCCACCTAATTAGGAGCGCTTTCCACTGTTGTCTCTCCGCAGGCAGGAGAGATCTCCAGGGGAACGCGCAAAAAAGTGCTGAGTAAGTAATAGGTTTTTGGGTTTGGTTTTCTTTTTCTAAAAAGATAATGGTAGGCAGGTAAGTTTGGAAACCTCTGCTCTAAACCAATACTACTCAAATCCCCACCAAGTACCTTCAGTTCCTTTCGATACAGAGAACCACAGTTTCTGAAGTCATCTTTCTTGACACAAACTTGTCACTGTTCATTAAGTTCTTCACCAGCCCAGTGTTTACTAAAGAATTTCAGCAGGGGGGCCGGAGCGATAGCACAGCGGGTAGGGCGTTTGCCTTGCACTCGGCCGACCCCGGTTCGATCCCTGGCATCCCATATGGTCCCCCAAGCACTGCCAGGAGTAATTCCTGAGTGCAAAGCCAGGAGTAACCCCTGAGTATCACTGGGTGTGACCCAAAAAGAAAAAAAATTTCAGCAGGGCCAGAGATACAGTACCTGAGTGAAGGGATAGCTGATCCTGGTTCGAGGTCAGGTACCACATATGGTCCAGCAAGCACTGCTGGGAGTGATCTCTGAGCAGAGTCAGGAGTAAGCACTATGGTGTTGGCCAAAACACCCCCTCCCAGTAAAAAAATAAAGTCAGTATACCTCAGGGTAGAGAGAGCATTTTGACATGAGCATTTTACAATATTTTAAAGTTGTAATTATGTATATATATAGTTTATATAAATATATACATATATATGGGTTTGGTTTTTTGTTGTTGTTGTTTTGCTTTTTGGGTCACACCCGGCGATGCTCAGGGGTTACTCTTGGCTCTACACTAAGGAATTATCCCTAACGGTCCTCAGGGGACCATATGGGATGCTGGGACTCGAACCTGGGTCAGGTGCATGCAAGGCAAATGCCCTACCCGCTGTGCTATTGCTCCAGCCCCTACATATATATATTAACATATATGTATGTTAACATATATATGTTAACTGGCATATTGCCCGTATTTTGCATCTAATAAAATAGTGTATTTAACAAATACTATTGAGTAGTATAAGTACTATTCAGGAATGCAAGTGTAGTGACAGCGATGAAGATCTTTGAACCCTGGGCTGGGGTGATAGCTCGTGTTGGTGGGGCACTTGTGGGAGATTCTGAGCTCCATCCCTTAGACTCTGTGGTCCCTGAGCGCAGTGCTGAGTTTACCCTGTTGAGCCTGTGACAAGAGTGACCCTTATTTTAAAATAAAGTGGTAAATCTTGCCTTGTTCAGCTTCTGTGGAAAAACAGTGTGGAGAGTTCTCAAAAAAGAGTAAAGTTTCTTTAGGACCTAGAAATCCCACTTCTTGGCATATATCACTCCCCAAACACAAGAACACCAATTCAAAGAGATAGATGGGGATTACAGGGGTTAAGCTCCTTGCCTAGCTCATGGCTCAGCTTGCTTCCATCCCTGACACAGTACATGGTCGCATTGTCAGGAGTGACCCCTGAGCATAGAGCAAGATATAAGCCCTGAAAACTGCCAGGTGTGGCCCCACAGCTGAATAAAGCACCTCCCTCACACACACCCTTAACTTTTCATAGGCTGTGTGGTCATCTGGCCTCCCTCCCGGAAATCACTGCTGCTGTGAAATGTGTGTGGACTGGCTTCTGCCACGGTCTGAGAGGCAGGTTGTCAGTGGCAAAGGAATCAGCAGAGGGTGGGAAGCAGACAGGAAGAGAGTGGTGGCCGTCCCTCGGCCTTGCATTTCTGCTTCCAGACCTTGTTTCTCTGCACCTTGCCCCCTCTGTCCTCAGGCGAGGCCCAGCTGATGGGAGGGGCTGGTAGCGGCAAGAGCTGGGGTGCCGGCTCTTCGCTTCAGTCCTCTATCTCGGCATCATCCCGGGCACCGTGCCCACCAAGTGCAGGTTTGAAAGCAGGTGGTGTCAAAGGTCTTGCTTCTTCCAGTGTCCTTCTTAGACTTGAAAGCTCGTGACTTTAGAGCTTTCCCAGGAAATGATGTCATAGAGATTATCAATCCAGATTGGGCCTGGGTTATTGCTTGGTGATAAGTCACAAGGCTTTGCATGTGTGAGGCCCTGAGCTCAATCCCTGGTACCCTAAAAATGTATCCAGGCTTCCCAAAAGAGCTAGAAAAGGGAATTAATATATATTTTGAACTCCAGCTAGATGCCTGGAACTTTACGGTTAAATGTCACAACAGGGACTGGAGCAGTAGCACAGCAGGTAGGGCATTTGCCTTGCACGTGGCCGACCCAGGTTTGATTCCCAGCATCCCATATATGGTCCCCTGAGCACCGCCAGGAGTAATTCCTGAGTGCATAAGCCAGGAGTAACCCCTGAGCATCACCGGGTATGACCCAAAAAAGCAAAAAAGCAAAAGAAAAAAAGTCACAACAGCCTATGAAAATGGCAGTATCTGCTTTCTACACAGGGTCCAAGGGCTCTAGTAATCTAAGTTCCCAAAGCGATTGGAAGAGCCGGGAGGCATACCCAGGCCACAGCAAAGAGTGGGGGGAGAAGGCCCTGGGCAAGCCTGCACCCCACAGTGCAGGCCTCACCCTGTTGCGTGGAGTTTCCATAGCCGCCTCCTCTTCCAACCTGTCAGAAAAACAAAACTCAGGAACACCAGGCCCTCCTGGGTGGTGGCTGCCTTTCCGAATCGATGCAAGGGCAGAGACTAGCCAAAGTGTGGCAACAGCCAGGGAGTGTAGCCAGAAACCCCTATGGCCCATGTCACAGGCCAGTGAGATGCTAGCCAGCCCGGCCCTGTATAGACCGCTGGGGGTAGTCCTTGGAAACGGGGCACCCCTCTTGAAAGGAAACAGAAGCTTAGCTAAAGCATATTGAGTGCAGGTTCAGGAAATGCCCTCACCTCAGGGAGAGGTCAGAGAGGTCAGGCATGAGTACGGGCCAAGAATTCCACCAGCCAATGATCGTCTTGAATAGATGAACAAATTGTCCACAGGGTGACAAACGCCTCCCTCGGCAGCACATTTCCTGTGAGCGGAATGCAGTTGATTGGGCAATCCCTGTGCACCAGGCCCTTTAGTTGGCATTGAACCGTGACAGGGGAGGCTAGTGGGCGGGGTGGGGGGGGAGTCTTTTTCCCCCTGGCTTCACAGATAGATGCCTAAGGCTAAGGGTAAGAGCCCAGAAGCCCACCAGCAGCAGGAGCAGTTAGGGTTGGCACTGAGCCTGCTGGCCCCCACGCCCAGGTCCCCCTGAACGCCCATTTGAAGGGCAGAGAAGTAGCTTGGAGGAACACACAGCTGGTGGGGGTGTTGCTGTCTGCGCCTCCCCTTCGTTAGATCAGGAAAGGATTCTTCTTTTTTTTTTTTTTTTTTTTTTTTTTTTTTTTTGCTTTTTGGGTCACACTTGGCTAAGTACAGGGGTTACTCTTGGCTCTACACTCAGGAATTACTCCTGGTGGTGCTCGGGGGACCATATGGAATGCTGGGAACTGAACCCAAGTCTGCTGTATGCAAGGCAAATGCCCTACCCTCTGTGCGATTGCTCCAGCCCCAGGGATTCTTTTTTCATTTGTTTTTGGGGACACATTCTGTGGCGCTCACGGGTTACCACTGGCTCTGTACCCAGGGCTCACTCCTAGCAGGCTTGGGGAACCATATGTGATACCGGGGATTGAACCCGTGTGCGAGGCAAGCGCCCTCCCCACTGTATTATTGCTCCAGCCTTCAGGGAGGGATTCTTAAACTTCTTCCACTCACTTTCCACCTGAGAAATTTTTTATGCCACCCTGGATGTAGAGGTCTCTCCAATACATGATCAAATCAAACGCAGATAATAAAACCTCAAGAAATTGTAAGATCGAACACATGTAGCACTTTTTTTTTTTTGCAAATTAAGAAAAAATTTAATTTGCAAACTGTGGGGCATATTCAGTTACGTGCCCCACAGTTTAAGCGGCTCGGCCCGGGGCCAGAGAGATAGGATGCCTGGTCAGGCGTTTGCCTTGCATGTGATTGACTGGGGTTGGATCTCTGACACCCCAGGTGGTTCCCTGGGCCCCCCAGGAGTGAACCCTGAGCACAGCTGGGTGCAGCCAAAAGAAGAAGGTAAGCAAGATATAGAAAAGGCTTCCTATGTCTTTCTGTATCTCCATGTGGGTCCGAAAGACAGAAAGGTGGAAAGCAGAGGCTCTTTCGAGGGTTCCACACGGTCCCTCTCCCACACCTCCCCCAGGACTGAGACAAGTGCAGAAACAGGCGGCAGAGCTGCTGCAGATGGTCACAGCGGCCCCATTGCCTTCCCGCTGCTCAGCTCAGCCCGCGTGCAGTGATGCCTCATGGAAACCTCATTGATTTTCTGCCCCGTTAGCTCGCTGAGAGTCCGCAGCTCAGCCCTCTTGAGCGAGGCACAGCAACGCACAGGCCACCTAATGAGAGGGTGTCCGTGTCCCCGCTGCTCGGGGCTGTGGCGGCACCTGGGCTCTACACAGGCGGCACCAACGATTTCATCTTGGGGTTTTGTTTTGTTTTGTTTTGTTTTGTTTTGTGGTTTTGTTTCTTTGGGGGCCCATACCTGTCAGTGCTCAGGATCAACTGCCAGCAGTTCTGTGCTGGGCGTTACTCCCAACACAGTACTCAGGGAACATGCAGCTGTAGGATCAAACTCTGGACATCCCACATGCCAAGCATGTGCTCAGCATGTTGACCAATCTTTCTTTCTTTTTTTTTTTCCTTTTGCTTTTTGGGTCGCACCCGGTGATGTTCAGTGCTAACTCCTGGCTCTGCACTCAGGAATTACTCCTGGCGGTGCTCAGGGGACCATATGGGATACTGGGAATTGAACCCAAGTCAGCCGCGTGCAAGGCAAATGCCCTATTGCTCCAGTCCCTGTTGACCAACCTTTCTGGGTTTTGTGTCTTTAAGCTGTGTGGGACCAGAGAGATAGTACAGGGGTTAAGACTCTTGCCTTGCCTGTGGCAGAACCTGGTTTGATGCCCAGCACCACATATGGTCCCCATGCTTCCCAGGATCCCTGAGCATAGAGCAAAGAGTCAGCCCTGAGCACTGCCAGGTGTGATCTCCAAGCAAAAGCTGGGTGTCTTTGGCAAGTGACATTACCTCTGAAGCCTCAGTTCCTGTTTCTATAGATGGGAAACAGATGTCCCCTGTCACAAAGAGGAGCAGTGGGGAGTAAAGGTGATAATACGGTCAGAAGCTAGCAGGTTTGGGGCCAGAGCAACAGTCCAGCATATAGGGCATTTGCCTTGCATGTGGCCGACCCAGTTCTATCCCTGGCACCCCATATGATTGTGGCGGCACCCTGCAGCAATCATAAATAATTTCCGTATGGCTCAAGTCTTTGATCTGCCCTGGACCAAGTCATCATGGAGTCTGCAGTGGTGCTCACAGTGGCACGGAGCAAGAATCCTCTATATTAGACAAGGTGTAGCTCAGCGGTATAGCACCTGCCTTGCAGGTGGGAGTCCCTGGTTTGAAGCCCCTTCCCTAACACACACTCTGTAAAAAAAGAGAGACAGAGACAGAGACTAAAGAATCCTCTTAATCTCTACCCAACTTTCATCAATGTGTACCAGTTTAGGGCATCTTTCTTCAAGTCTCCCTTCCCTGCAATGTCTCCAAAATTCCCTAGGCCGCTTTCCTCATACCGTGTGAGTGGGGTGTAGATACCCAACCTCCTGTTCTGGCCTCTGCAGGCTTCTGTATTCTGTTTTGTTTTGTTGGGGGCCAGGACCAGCCATTCCCAGGACTGTTCCTGACTATGTACTCAGGAGTGACTCCTGGTGGTGCTGGTGGTGCTTAGGGGACCGTCTGTGGTCTGTGCTGGGTTGGCAGCATGCAAGGCAAGCACCTCTTAACCCCTCCACTGCCTCGTCTGCCCCAGTCTTCTGCGTTCTTACATGGGTGTCACAGAAACCCAATTAACAAGTGGATCAAAGACCAAACTCGCCTGGGAAATCAGAACTTGCTTTGACCAGGAAAATGAATACCCCAGAGCACAGGGCAATGACCTCTCGCCTGGTACATTGTTTATGTAAGTGAATTTCAGGCTCCCTCCTGTGCTCTGCTGCCCTGGGAACAGTTATTCTGCCAAGGTGGTTGTTGGGAGCAGAGCGGGGAAGAGAAGAGGGAAGACGAGACCCGAGCAGCCCGAGTTTCCATTCTCCCTGGTGTCTCTCCTGGAAACAGAGTTTCTCTCAAGGGAACTCCCTCCCCGGGACGTGAGGTGAGTGCCATTTCTGCTCCCGGGGTGCCCTGCCAGCACCCCCTCCTTCACTGGGAGAGCCGACCAGAGAGACGTCTGTCCACCTTCTGTCTCCAGAATCCTCGTCTCTACTCCAGATGAGGGGGACCTTCTGGCTCCCCAGCCGTCCCAGGGGTGACTTTATGGGATCGGGGTGGTGGTGGCAGGGACTGGATGGCTGCCTGACCCATTGCAGCCTGCGCACAGCATCACCGCCACCCCCTCCCACAGGGAGAACAAAGTCTAAAGCCAACTAACTGGCGAGAATTTTCAACTTTCACCCGTTGCCCTGAAGAAGGGTTAAAACCGGAGCCCCGCAACCTGCCCTGAAGAATCAGTTCCATTTGGTTCCAAGGAGGGGTGCAGGCCCCAGGGGAAGGAGGACTTTCTCAGCCCTCCTCTTTTCTAGACCTTTCTCCCAAAACAACATCAATTTCTTTTCTTTTCCTTCTTTCTTCCTTTTTTTTTTTTCCGGTAGGGTTGAACCACACTCAGCAGTGTCACAGGCTTCTTCCTGCCAGTGCTCAGGGGATCAAATGCGGTGCCAGGGATTGAATCAGAGTTGGCTGTGTACAAGGCAAGTGCCTTAATGCCTGTACTATTTCTCTCGCCCGTCAAGACTCCCTCCAGTTTTTTTCCAGGGCATCCGGAATGGGCAGTTTCCCTAGAGGGTTCCAAGGCCCCCAGGATGACCCTTGTGGTGGGCCTGCAGCGGCTGCTGGTCCTGCAGGAGATTTCGAGCTGGCTCTGGAGTGTTTCACAAGACGCCAAGCAGTGGCCCCTGGTTACCATGGTGATGCCAGCTCTGTCTGTGTCTGTCCGGGGTTGACAGCAGCCTCCCTTAAGAAAGGAAGAGGGCTGCAGCGATAGCACAGCAGGCAGGGCGCTTGCCTGGCCAACCGGGGTTGGATCCCAGGCATCCATTGATTTCCCCCCTGAGCGTGACAGAAGTCATCCCTGAGTGCAGAGCTAGGAGCAGCTCCGAGCACCGCCAGGCGGGGCGCAAAAAACAAAAACCAATGAAAGGAAGAGCAACGGGCCAAAGGGATTATACAAGGATTAAGGCACTTCCTTTGCAAGTGGCCAACCGAGGTTCAATCCTGGCACTGTGTAGAGTCTCTAAGATACACTCCGAGTCACACCAGCAGTGACTCCCTACTGCCCCAACCAAAAAAAAAAAAGAAAGAAAAGAAAGGACAGAAGAGAGATTTGGTTGCTTGAGAGCTGACGGGTGGGGAGGAGGCAAGCAGGGTGACATCTGCTGCTGAGGGCCTAGAGAAGGGCCAGGCTGGGAGCTGGGGAGCTGCCCACCAAGGTGGCCTCCGGGCAGTTCCCCAGCAGGAGGTGTGGCCTCCCGCTGAGAAGCCTCCCTGCCAATCTGCTCTGGACCAAGCCTGGCACAGTGGAAAAACCCCAGGAGTCAGAGCAGCGGGAGGGCCACGCCCACAGGACAGCCACGCCGGGAACTGAGAGGTTCCAGACTCTTAGTCACTGAATGAGAAATCCTCCTTACCCCTCTGGGTTTTTCAGAAGATGATTTTAAAAATTGGGCGGGGGGGGGGGGTTTGGAAAAATAGCACAGGAATGAAGGCACTTGCCTTGCACATGGCTTGCCCTGTTCCATCTCAGCACCCCATAAGGTCCCCTGAACCCTGTTCAGAGGACAGGGCTTATTCCCGGCTCTCTTCAGCAGAGAGCCGGGAATAAGCCCTGAGTACCACTGGGTGTAGCCCAAGTCCCCCTCCTCTCCTCCCAATAATAGAAACTGAAGAAGCATTAGGTACATGAATAAAAGGAGAAATGTATTAAAAATATGAAGAATTCCTGTACATATAGGAATGTCTTAGCAAAATAAAGCAAATCACCACTTTCACCAGCTTGGACATTGCTTCTGTTTTGGTGGGGTTGGAACCACACCCAGTGGTGCTCTGGGGTCACTTTTCAATGACTTGAGGGGAGTTTATGCTCTGCTCGGGAGTGAACTCAGGTTGCCCGTGTGCAAGGCAAGCACTGTGCCTTACCCGCTGCACGGTCTCTCCAGCCTGAGATGCTGCTTTTTTTTTTTTTTTTTTTTTTTTTTTTTTTGCTTTTTGGGTCACACCTGGCAATGCACAAGGGTTACTCCTGACTCATGCACTCAGGAATCACTCCTGGTGGTGCTCAGGGGACTATATGGGATGCTGGGAATAGAACCCAGGTCAGCCACGTGCAAGGCAAATGCCCTACCTGCTGTGCTATCGCCCCAGCCTGAGATGCTGCTTTTTCCTGAGAGTTTTTGTTTGTTTGTTGGGCTGTACACCAAGCAGTGCTCAAGGCTTACTCTTGGTTCTGTGCTCAGGGATGCTTCTGGCAGGGTTCAGTGGACCACATGGGATGCCAGGAATTGAACCTGGGTAGGCATTCAAGCAAGAACCCTACCCACTATACTGTCGCTCCGGTACATGAGATGCTATTTTTTTCAAAGAACTGAACTAACTCCGAGAGCTTTGGGAAGAAGGGGAAGATTCCGTAGGCATTTCCGTTCTGAATAAACTGAACGTCCTACCCATTGTAGTTGTTCTGGAGCAAAGAGACTAAAACTTCCTGGACTCCTATTTCCCTACCACACCAGTGTTTGCCCTGTGGGCAGCCAGTTACTGCAGGGCTCCACTGGGAAAGCGAAGCCTGGCAGATGGGAGGAGCTGGGGTCTCCCTGGGATTCGATAGTAAAATGAAGGCCAAAGGCCTCTTTGAGGCTCTCATTCCTGTCGCTAAACCTGGAGGATGAGCTAAGTTGAAATGTCTCAGTAGAGGACCTGACACTGCAAATGTGATTGACCAAAGGGCAGAGCTTGGCCCCACACGCTCAGGGCTGCATGAGGCTCCAGACTGCAGGGAAAGCGAGGCAGATTAGATAGGGCCTTGGAGTAGACCTGTGGCAACGGAGTCTCTTGCAACCCAGGAGGAAGGAGCTAGGGTAGCTATCAGCTTTGCCCTTTGCTCTCTAGGGAACAAAGGTTTTACTGGGTTCCAAGCTATAAACCACTCCAGGAAAACCAAGGGATCATGGTGTGTGTGTGTGTGTGTGTGTGTGTGTGTGTGTGTGTGTGCGCGAGCGCGTGTGTTTGGGGTGGGGGGAGCAAAAAGAATAAGATTTTTAGTTTTAGTTTTGGGGCCACAGGAGTTTGAAATCCATCAGGCTGTTACCCAGCTGTGTGGCCTGAGGTGGTGATGTTGCCTGACTTGGTAGTCTTGCCCATAAAGCAAAGATAAAAATCTGGTTCTCCGGGACAGAGAGATAGTACAGTGTGTAGGGTGTTTGCCTCCATTCTGCTGACCCAGACTCCATCCCCTGCAAACCCACCGGAGTAATTCTTGAGCACAGCACCAGAAGTAACCCTCAACCATCCAAAACCAAGAACGAAGCACCCCCTCTCCCTGCCCAAATTCTGGTTCTGCTTTTCTCTTTTGGTTGAGGTGGAAGCACCACAAAAGAATGAATATGAAGAATGAATCTGAGGGGGGAGTGGGGGAGGGGGAGAGAGAGATTGAGAGAGAGAGAGAGAGAGGGAGGGAGGGAGGGAGGGAGAGAGGGAGGGGGAGAGAGAGAGAGAGAGAGAGAAAGAGAGAGAGAGAGAGAGAGCACTTGGAAGAGTGGAGCACATCGGCAAAGCATTGAATTTGACTCCTGTCTCTGCATGCTCCCTCTTCAGTGACCCTGCTGGGCCCCAGCAGGGCAGGGCCAGACCCAAACCCCTGGGCTAAGCCTCACCAGGGAGTTGCTTAAACACCCACATAGAAAAAGATAAAGAGGAATGAATGAATACGAGGGCCACACACAAATGAAGGACTCAATGAGCTTTATTTCACTGTGTGGGGAGGGGGGTTCTCCCTGTCTCCCACTCCACTGCAGCCCATCCTAGTTGAGTAGAGGAGCTCTACATACAATTTGGGGGGAGGTCGGGGGCGGGGCACTCCAGGCTGAGCTCAGGACTCCCTCCTGGCTCTGCATTAAGAGATCACTCCAGGGGGACTGGAGCAATAGCACAGCGGGTAGGGCGTTTGCCTTGCACACTGCCGACCCAGGTTCCATTCCAGCATCCCATATGGTCCCCTGAGCACCACCAGGGGTGATTCCTGAGTGCAGAGCCAGGAGTAACCCCTGTGCATTGCCAGGTGTGACTTAAAAAGCAAAAAGAGAGAAAAAAAGAGAGAGATCACTCTGGGCAGGCTTGGAGGACCGTATGGGGTCCTAGGGACTTAACGCGGGTCAGTTGTGTGCAGGGTCAGAGCCCTACCCACTCTACTACCGCTCTAGCTTCTCATATTTTTTTCTAGTTACTTGGGTCTGGTGCTCAGGCCACCACACTTACACCCTTCAGTGCTCAGGGTCTAGGCAGGGAGGGCTCCTTGCACACCCCCTTGAGCAATCTCCGTGCTTGCTCCTTCGGTCCTCTTAGTGGAACCCCTGGCTCCTGAGTGGAGCAGAATGCCCTTTGGCACACTAGGAACAGGAGAGGTGGCACTCAGGCTTACCACCTTCAGCAGAAGCTGGCTGAGACAAATGGGGCTACTCTACCAAGCGGAAAAGAAGGTTGAACCAGATCAGTGGCTAAAAGATGAAATACCACCAGGACTCTAGAGCGAGACACCTAACAAACGACTCCCCGGGCCAGAGAGCTAGCAGGGGGGTTAAGGCACTTGCCTTGCATACAGCTATCCCTGGGCATCCCCAGCACTGCAATGGCTCCCTAAGCACTGCCTGAAGTGAGCCCTGGGCACAGAGCCAGGAATAAGCCCTGAGTGAGCATTGCCAGCCCTGGCTCAAAAACTTAAAAAAAAAAAAAAATCACCGAGGCAGAAAGATAGTACAGCAGGTGGGGCACTTTACCTTGCATGCAGCCAACCTGGATTCAATCCTTGTGGTCCTATGAGCACCTCCAGGAGTAATTCTTGAGTGCAGAGCCAGGAGTAACCCCTGAGTAACTCTGGAAGCGACTCAAAAACAAACACAAATTGCCTGCAGCAGATTCAGGCATGAATTCTGGGAAAGTAACACCTAAACCCACAAGGGCAATGTTTGCAACCTTATCTTAAGGCTTTTTCAATGATTCTTTTTCAATAAATGCTTTGGTTAAAAGGAAAAGGGGGTGGTTACCGGAGCTATAGCACAGTGGGTAGGGCATTTGCCTTGCATGTGGCCGACCCAGGTTTGATTCCCAGCATCTCATATGGTCTCCCCAGCACTGCCAGGAGCAATTTCCGAGCCAGAGCCAGGAGTAACCCCTGAGCATCACTGGGTGTGACCCAAAAAGCAATAAATAAATAAATAAACAAATAAATGGAAAGGGGCTAGAGAGTGCAGGAATTAAGGTGCTTGCCTTGCATGTGGCCAATCCTGGTTAGATCCCCAGCACTGCCAGGACCAACCTTTGACTCACCCTCTCCCCCCCCCCCCCCCGCCCAAAAAAAAAAAAACAAAAAAAAAAAAGAAAGTGAGGTACATTCTACCTTTCAGTTCAGGCTCCTCTGAGGAGAATCAAATAAACAGGGCAGAGCACTTTCTGCTTATCCCGGGGACCACAGACCCAAATCTCAACAAGGTGCCTTGTGACCAGCAGCTAAAAGACTGGGGCTTTGGCACTAAAGTGATAGTATAGCACGTAGGGCTTACACCCCACTGACACGGTTTGATCCCTGGCACCTCAGATGATCTTGCAGATGATCTCCCAAGCCACACCAGGAGTTGTCCCTGAGCGCAGAGCCAGGAGTAAACCCTGAACACCGCCGAGTATTGCCCCAAAACAGAAACAACAACAACAACAACAAAGAATTTGCTTTTAGTTTCCCGTGAGACTGTTTTTATGAACAAAATCAGTAGCACTCACCAATGCCTTGGGGATTCTGGAGTTTGGTGTCTCACTTCAGAGTTGATATGGGACACAAGAGAACAGCGGGCCGGGGCAGCTTCCTGTTGGCAAGGAGCACTGCCCGAGTCGTGAGCAACTGAAAATAAAGGGGTGTGGGGAGATTGGCCCCAGGGACTCGTCGGAGTTCAGGGTGTTAGAAGTGGAAGAGAGAGAAGAATCCACGTCAGTTTACCCGCAAGGACTCTGAAGCCACGGTGGAAATGAAATAGGCCTATCTGCCAGGCAGGGTCACCCAGGGCCCGCTTCTGTGTCTTCTCCCTCAGGTCAGTACAGTCACCTGTGCTGAGCCAGAACTCTGCGTATGCCCCTTGCCAGCATGCCAGAGGAAAAGGAAAAGGCTCCCGCAGCCTCGGGGCCAGATCAGATAAGGAACACTCTCTCCTCTGGGAGATCCACACAGCAGATTGTCTGGTTCAAGAGGCCCCTGGGGACTTTCCAAGCTGCTCTGGATTTCAGGTGGTCTGTTAGATGCCCCTTACGTTTTGCTGACAGTCTTTGCCTTGCAATTGATCGATAGAGGAAGTGTGTGGCCCGACTTCTAGCCAGAGAGGATGGAGAGAAAGCATCTAGCTCTTTATTTCCTGGTTCTCATACAATGAGTCTAGAGGGGTGGAGCCATCGCTCGTAGGGCTGGAGAATCTACGCTCATCTGGGAGCCCCAGAGTCAATCCCCAGAACCCCATGGTGCCCCCAGCACTTTGGGGGCGTGCAAGCTTCCCCACAAAGAAACAAAGACGAGGGGCTGGAGCAATAGCACAGCGGGTAGGGCGTTTGCCTTGCACGCGGCCGACCCGGGTTCGATTCCCAGCATCCCATATGGTCCCCTGAGCACCGCCAGGAGTAATTCCTGAGTGCAGAGCCAGGAGTAACCCCTGTGCATCGCCGGGTGTGACCCAAAAAGCAAAAAAAAAGAAAAAGAAAAAAAAGAAACAAAGACGAAGAAGGAAGAGCTGGGGCAGAGGGAAAGCACAGCAGGTAAAGTGCTTGCCTGACAAGAAGCCGACCTGGGTTCAATCCCCGACACAGCTTATGGCCCTCTGAGCCCCAGGAGGAGTGATGCCCAGACACAGAGCTAGGAGTAAACCCTGAGCACAAACCCAAAACAAAGAAAAGGCAAATTTCTGGGAGGGTGTCTTAGTCCATTCAGAATGCTACAATAAAATGTCACCATAAACTAAGTGACACAAAGAACACATTGTTTTTCCTCACAGTTTTGGAGACTGGGACGCCAACACTTAGGCTGTTAGCCTAGAGTACTAAGTAAGCCTGCTGAAAGTTCCAGAAAGGGCCTGGAGTGACAGAACAGTGGATATGGCACCTGCCTTGAATGCAGTTGACTTGGTTTGATTCCCGGCACCCCATATGGTTCACTGAGCACTGCCAGGAGTAATTCCTGAGTGCAGAGCCAGGAGTACCCTGAGCATCACCAGGTGTAGCCTATAAACAACAACAAATTTTTTAAAAGTCAGCTCCAGATAGCCATCACTTCCTGTGCTTTCACCTGGCAAACAGCACAAGGGTTCTCTGGGAACCTTTTCCTTTTTTTTTTTCTTTTTGGGGGGGTGGTAAGGCCACACCCAGCAGTCCTTAAGGGTTGGTTACTCCTGGCTCTGCGCTCAAGGATCATTCCTGGCTGGCTCAGGGACACTGAGGAATCAAACCCGGGTTGGCTGTGTGTAAGGCAAATGCTCTATCCACTGTACTATCGCTCCAACCCCTCAGGGACCTTTTTTCATGAGGGTTTTATTCACTGATTTTATTCAGGAGAGATTTGGGGGGAAGGGGTGCTGGGGGCTACTTTCCGCTTGTTGCTTGGGGCTGCTTTTAGCAGTACCGAGGTACCATGCAGTGCCGGGGTTTGTAGTCAGATCTATAGGCAAAGGATGTGTTCGGCCCTTTGAACAATCTCTCCAGCCCTTTATTCATGAAAGCATCACCGTCATGTTTTAGTCACCTCTGAATGCCCCACCCCCGCCAATTCCGTCACACTGGAGGTTAGATTTTGACAAATGAATTCAGGGTAGGGGACATATTCAATCCCAGGTGAAGGGCATCTAGAGTCTCTAAGATGGACTCTGTTATGTGACTTGTGTGAGCCATGAAACTCTGGAGGGCAGGTTGATCCAAGTCAAAAAGGGAAACAGAGGCAGCACCTAACATCTGAGGATGAGCCCCACCTCGAACAGGGCCTGGAAGGTGGTGTGGGAGCAAGTCTGATGGCGCTGGGGAGGACTTGAGGAGTCGGGGTGGAGCTTTCTGCACCCATCCTCTGAGAGTGGGATTATGGGATGGCAGGAAGCTGTGTGCGGGGGGCAGGCGTGGGGCAGGCGCCTGCGCTCTGGCCTGCGAGAAGAGCTGCTTTGACACGTCCACAGCAGACCCGGCCTGTCAGCAACAGACGCCCACGAAGCCACCAGCATCTTGGGCCCTGCACCTTCAGGAAAGCCACCGGCTTTGCAATCCCAGGTACCAGAAAGCCAGGCTGTCCGTGAGAGTTCAGAGGGCGCGTGGGGCTGTGTGTCGGAGGAGGTTCTGTTTCCCGCAGATGTGGTGGGAGCTGTGTATATACTGAGCTTCCTGCGTTGCTACACAACAAGGCACCCCCTTTCCAAAATTTCTCAGTGACCCTGCTTTTGTCCTGTCTCTTCTGTTCTCCACAACTTGCATGACTTCTGCTCACCCCTTGCCTAAGCCCCCCACCCCCCCCACACGGCCACCGCCGCCAATTGTTAACCTGGCGTTCATGTCCCAATTGGGTGTTTTATTATTTTAGGGGGGTGTTTAGCCCACACACAGCTGTGCTCAGGTCTTATTCCTGGTGGGGCACAGGAGACCCTCTGCGGTGCTGGGGATCAGACCCAGGTCAGCTGCATGGAGGGCAGCATCTTATCCCCTGAACTATCACTCTTACCCACTCTGGCTTGGTTTTTGTACAGAGTTCTATTTGGACTGTTTGTGTATTTGCTTCTGTATTTGCCAGGTTTCTTCAGAGAAACAATATATATATACACACAAAAATGAGGGGCCAGAACAATAGTACAGAGGGTAGGGAAACAAATCTAGGCTTTGTAGTCACCCAACTCTGGGTTAAGCACCAGCTGACGGCACTTATTATAAGTATGACCTTGGCAAAGTCACCAATCTCTCTTTCAAGCTTGCTTTCTTAGCTGAAACATGGAGCGAAATTGTGTTGACTCCAAAGAATTAAAGTGAATATGACTCTGTGGGGGCAGCCTCCCTGCCTGGCACCTCGGCGTGCTCTGTAAACAGTACGTGATTGTATTCCTTCTAGCATTGAATAAAGGCATTTGTGTTGCATGAGAGGGAACGTCAGCCAGGTGATTCTTACTTAGGTCCATGCAGATTCTCCCCGCAGGTTATCTTGAGGTGGGGGGATTATCCCCAGGCTTCCTGATGAGGGTTATCGCTCTGACTTCTGCGGTGAGCTCTTCTCTGCTCAGGGATCACATTAGCTAGGCAGAATCCCCCGCCTGGCCTGAAAGAGGACATTGTTGCAAGGACCCAGAAGCCAGACACTGTTGCAATGTGCCCTGCCCCCCCTCCTCCAGGGAGAGCTGGTAGCAGTCCCGCTGCCCCTCCAACTGTGTCTGAGGTGAGAGCCGAAAGTCCGGCTTATTAGAGAGATGCCTCGCTTTCCCCCAGCTGAGATCGGAGGTCTCCCTTCCACACTGAGAAGCCCACGATTATGGATCTTTCTTAGAGCCGGGCGATATGTTGGTGACCTACGTGCAAAGAGGATGTAGACTGGCTCATGCCCTTGTGAGACTCCACTCAAAGGTAGGAGGGCAGTGCCCACACAACGGTTTGTAAGTGGGTTGGAAGCTGTTGTGGTGGCAGCAGAGATGGGTGATACCAGTTCTGTGGGTGTGTGGAGAAGGGGTGAGGTCACACAGACAACGGGACTAGTTGTTTGTGTGGGGGCCACATCTCTGGGTGCTCGGGGCTTATCCTGACTCTGCTCGCAGGGATCACTCCTAGCAGGGTTGTGGAGGCCTTATGTGGAGCTGGAGGGGGACCCAGGTCAGTCCCTGCAAGGCCTCAACCCTTGTACTAGCTCTCAGATTAAAAAAAAAAAAGGCTGGAGGAGGTAGGCCCTGGCATCGAAGGAGTCAGCATGAGTAAAACCCCAGAGGTGGACTCTAATAAATTATGTTTTTAGCTGGGTGTGGCTGGGGTACGGGGTCCGGGCAATGTGGGGCAGTTGGGAGGAAGAGGCTTAAGCCTTACGGTCTGGAAAGGTTTAGAAGCAGGGGAAGAAGAAGCGGAGTCAGGTTTTGGAAATCGTTTGATTTTAAATAAAAAAGACACTCTGACTCAGCATTGGATTTTTTTTTCCCCCTTGGGGTTGCCGCGGTGGGGGGGTGAGAGGAGCCACCCAGAGGAGCTCAGAACCTACGCCTGGCTCTGTGCTCAGGGGTCACTCCTGGTCGGCTCGGAGCCCCCTGTTGCATGCCAGAGCCGATTCTGGGTAGCCGATACTGGGGAAAAATACGATGAAAATTCCGATCAAGTCTCCCCTGGGAGGAAGCCCCACATTTTTTTCTGAAAGAGGAATCTGAGGGGCCACTGGACCCTAGCCCAGGGACTCAGGTCCCGGCCGCAGTGGCCGCTAGGGAGCCCCTAAGCTTTCCCAGCGCACGTGTGTCGCCCCGCTCGCCCCGTCGTTGAGCTGCGCGCGCCGCAGCCTGGGCAGCTCCGAGCGCCCCGCCCGGCTCCGAGCCCGCCCCCAGCCCGTCCCACACGTGGGTTCCCGCACGTCCTCCTGGCTCCCCCCGTGACGTCAGCCTCGGGGTTGCATTTAAGGCCCCTCCCGCACCCCTCTCCGACTCCTGGAGCTGCCGCCGCCAAGTTCGGATCCACGCCGCGCCCGACGTGCACTCCCGGTATGGAAGGGCCACGCGCGCGCTCTGCGCCCGAGGGGGCGGGAGCTGGGGTGGGGGGTCCTGCGTCCCAGGGGTGCACAGTGGCGTCTGGGGATCAGGGCGGTGGTCGTTCTCCGCTTATGCTCTGCAGCGGGCGTGGTGGCTTCCAGCCAGGCCCGGCTGGGCTGGGCAGCCAGGGAGGTGGCCGCGCCTTACCCCAGGATGGCAAGCCCCAACCCGGCTGGGTGGAGAGGGAGGGAGCAGGAGGAGGAGGAGGAGGAGGAGGAAGAGGTGGTGGCAGGTCTCGGGGTGCGGAGTGGGGGTGATGGATTGCCTCTGGGCTTATAATCGCCCAGTGGCCAAGCCGGAGGTCGTGAGCCCAAGGGAGTATTAACATTCCTCCTGGAATAATAGGGCGGATTCCTGGAGGCTGGAAAGCCGCCCGGGCCTCAGGAGGACGCGCCGCTGCCCACAGATGAGATGGGGCGCGCTCTTGCACAAATTGCATGTTTTAAGTCCCTCGGATGCCTAGGGCGGTACACTTGGGCACGGAGCCTGCAAAGATGAACCCGAAGGGGGTGCATACAACCTCTGGCACCTCAGGTGGGGGCTACCGGGAATAGAACCACTTGGTACCATCTCTTTGGGCGTTGGGGGTGGAGGGGAATCTAAAGCTGGGAGATTCGGCTCCTGGGAGTGGTGGACAGACTTTGGGAAGTCGACCCTCTTTATGTGGGGCTTCTACCCTCCCCTCCCCCCCCCGCACTCCCACTGAGAAGGGAGCCCAGAGCTTAGGGGTTTTGTGAAGCCAGGAAGGCTTTGAGTCCCTTCCGTGCCAGGCTGCAGAAACCTTACAAGGCTGTCCCGAAATAGCAGTGATCTGTAAGGAGAGGCCTGGGAACTCTGGGCCGCCTGCCTAGAAGGCCTCTTGGATATTTTTGCCCATTGCAGCCGTGTCAAGACTAGAAGGGGGGGTAGGGGGGAAGTGCTTTCAGGATGCCGTCTGCGACTCTCCCAGTGGATGCAGTTCACGATGGATTTGGAAACCCCCTCTCCCTCTGCACCCCACCTCTGGAAATTTAGGGGTCCCATCACATAGCTATTCACTTTGGAGGCGGGGAAGGGGCAGGCCTTGGGCTCCCGCAGCTAGTTCTGCACTTCCTGTAGTGACAAGAAGCCACTCACACCTTTGCAAGAAGCATCTCGGGCAGAAGCCGCGCGAGGCGCCTCCCTCTAGGCTGGTTAATAGCCTCCGGTTCCTGCTTCCCGGTGCCTCGGCAGGGCCCGGCTCTGGCCGCGCGCCAGGTCAGGCGGGCTGGCAGCCGGGCCGCACGCTGGGAGCGCCTGCTTAGGGACACCCGCTGGGTCTAAAGTCTCAGCTCCGAGCTCATCCCCTTTGCCCTACAGAGAGCGAGCGTGCTGATAACTGTCTCGGCGCACAGGCGGGGTGCCCAGGTGTCCAGTGCCCACCTACTGGCTTGGCTCGGGTCCCTACCCGGAGTTCTATGCGCAGGCGTAGAAATTTTGTGGCCTGGTCTGGGGGGAGGGGAGGCGAGGAGGAGACGGGCCGAGTCTTCCGGGTCTGGGCGGGGCTAAGGCCCAAGGGCTCCTGTGATTGGAGTGGTTTATCTGATTCCCCGCCCTCTCTGGAAATGGGCGGGGCAGGGAGCGCGCATGAGCAGACTGCAGAGCACGTACCACTCCTTCGGGTTCCTGCTTTGAAGCGGTTAATGACATTTGGCTCCGCTGGTACCTCTTTGGGTCCTTCAATGAAGGCTTGTCTGGAGTAGAGCTGGGTCTGGCGCCACAGCGATCTTGTCTGAGAAAGGCCCACCCCGTTGGGGATTAATCGTTCCAAAATGAGTGAGCCATCCGAAATCTTTAATTACACCCAAACTTCCACGACACTTGACTCCTCTGGAGGCTGTATTTACACTGAAACATCATTATTATTTTTCCATGCCAAGGTGAGGTCCTTCTCTCAGACTCCCCCCACTCAGTGTTTTGAGTTATTCTTTGTGGTTTTGTTTTTTTTTTTTCAAAGTGGCAGATAATCCCGCAAGGGAAGTAAAATAAGCTTTTTCAAAAGCGTTTTTGGTGAATAGGTGCTAATTTAAAGAAGATATAGTGACAGTGCACATTTCCCCTCCTGTAGGTTCCTTTAAGTTCTTCGTCCAAGATGGCATCTCTCAAGGATCAGCTGATTCAGAACCTTTTTAAGGCAGACCATGCCCCCGAGAATAAGATCACGGTTGTGGGGGTTGGTGCTGTTGGCATGGCCTGCGCCATCAGCATCTTAATGAAGGTAAGTGAGATTCTATCTCACAGGAAGCCAGACGTCTTGACCTCACGCAGTCTCTGCCTTTCCACGACTTTGCATCACATTGTATATATCAATATTGCAAACAAAGAACTTTATGTGAGATAGTTTTTTGAGATATAATGCTATACCAACTGGAAATTTGAACAAAAAAAATCACAACTGTAATTAGGCTGTAGGTTTAGTTCCTTAAATTCACTGAGATGTATTCATATGCGTAAGTTACCTACAAATAAAAATGAAGGGTCCGTGCCTATAAACAAGCTACATTTATTTTAAATTTATTTATTTATTTTGGTTTTGGGGCCACATCTGTGGTATTCAGGGCTTACTCCTGGCTCTGGGCTCAGGAATCACTCTTAGTGGCAAAGCTCCCTACCTACTGTGCTAGTATCCAGGCCCCTTGGATAGCAACTTTGGATAGCAACTAATTGCGGGACTACAATTTATTAGAAGGAGAACCGGTGAATAACACCTGTTATTGCAGTAGAAATGCAGTTTGCATAAAAAAAGAAGTGGAGGCAGCTTCCAGTATTAAAATATCTGAAGTTTGCCTCTGGTGTTTCCTTGACTAGAGGGGAATGATAATTCTAGGTTTTGGACAGGGATAGTATCCAAGTGAGCTAGGTAGACAACACACCCATTGCTCTAGGCTTATTCTTAGGAAAAGACACATCTTTTACCAGCTCTCCCTAGCTAATACTTCTGCAATCTGACCCCCCCCCAAATTATCTTTGCATTTATGTGATGTTAATGGAAATTTAAAAAAAGTTCATCATCATCATCCCGTTGATCATCGATTTTCTCGAGCGTTCTCAGTATTGTCTCCATTTGTCCTAGCCCTGAGATTTTAGAAGCCTCGCCTCCCTTTACTCGTCCTTCCCAATGGTGCCGCATTGGAGGCTCTTTCAGGGTCAGGGGAATGAGACCAGTCATTGTTCCTGGTTTTGGCATATGAATATACCACAGAGAGTTTGTGAGGCTCTCCTATGTGGGCAGGAAACTCTCGGTAGCTTGTCATGTTCTCCTAGAGGGAGAAGTTAGTTTTTATTAAAAACATGATTTACAAAATTGTTCACTATGCAGTGTTTCAAGCATTTAGTATTTCCAACACCACCAGTGTGACTTTTTTTTTATGAGCCAGAAATAACCTTAGTTTATTTTTATTTTTTTATGTTGTAACAAGATTTTGAAACAGTGGAAACATTCCTTTTGTCACATAATCAAAGAAAAGATCAAAAAAATTCTTACAAAGGAGGTATTATAACATTAGCTATATTTCCAAAAGTAATTTATTACTAACTTAGCAGTGACTCATTCTTTCATCAAGTCAGATTTACTAATACACTAATCAAAGGCATTTGTATTTCAAATTATTAACGGGAAAATTATGTTCTGAACATTCTAAAACAGTCATTCATATGAGATGAAGATCTGACGTCATTATACAAATCAGTTAAAGAAGATTGCTCAGATTTTGTGGGGGGGCATCCATTTTATCAAGCATCTGAGCACTGAATATAATCTTAGACATTATATTAGATACATGGATTCAGAAATGATAATATAGTCCCTTTACATTTCTGAGTCTTCTCTCTAGAACTATCTCCTGCTGCATGCAGTAATGTCTATTCTTGCACTTGACTGCAGTTATTGTATACAGTTCCCAAACGTACCTGGCTTTTCACTGCCACAAGTGTCTTTTGTTAGAATGCTGCTCCCTTCCTATTTGTCTCTGACATGATTCCTTACTCTCTATACACAGTTTCAGAGTGTGACCTAACTTACTATGTTTTTAAATTCAGGTATGCAAAGAATGAGTAACTAATGGTGTTCTGTCATGTCGTATGACAGAGAATGTCTGTAATGCTTTGCATATTAACAGCTTGTATTGCTGGGCAAGAAAATAGAGAAATTCTACACACATGCATACAAATATATCTTTGTGTGAAATGAATGGGGAAAAAATGCCCAAAAAAGAAATAAATTCTGTTTGGAGTCGGTTTTTTTTTCCACTGAAATCACCATTATTCCCTTCCTTAGATAGCAATATTGCTAGTGATAATGAATATATGAATTGCAGTGGTCCTTTTGTGTGAAGCTCTCTAACTCAGACGTGGCTGAAGAGTAAGTCCCAAACCACTCGTTTTGTTGGAAAAGATTCAGAAGTAGATCTGCAACACAGCAAGATCATCTTTATTTATAATAGCCTACATCTCAGTTCCACTCAAGCTATTATTGCTCCTGGTCTGAAGTGCATCTCTGATATTTTATAGGCTTAGCTAAAAGGATACTTACTTTGTAGTGCCCAAGTCTATTTTTATTTTATTGTTATTTTTTTTTTTGCTTTTTTGGGGTCACACCCGGCGATGCACAGGGGTTAACTCCTGGCTCTGTACTCAGGAATAACTCCTGGCCGTGCTTGGGGGACCATATGGGATGCTGGGAATCGATCCTGGGTTGGCCGTGTGCAAGGCAAATGCCCTGCCTGCTGTGCTGTTGCTCCAGCCCCCCAAGTCTATTTTTAGTTTTGTTTGTTTGGGGACCATACCTGGCAATGCACTGGGGTTACTCCTGGTTCTGTACTCAGGAATTACTCCTGTGGTGCTTAGAGGACTGCATGGGATACAGGGGATCAAACCCGGGTCGGCCATATGCAAGGCAAATACCCTACTCACTATACTATTGTTCTGGCCTTCTAATTTTAGTTTTATGTAAAACCAAGTAGTATTAGGGTTGGAGGGGTAGTACAGGGGATGATGAACTTACCTTGCATGTGGCTGACCCCAGTCAATCGCTGGCACCATCTAGGGTCCCCTGAGTACTGCTGGGTGTGACTTAAATACAGTAAACCAAAGGGGCCAGAGAGATGGTATGTTTTCTTGCACATGGTCTACCCAGGTTTTATCCTTGATATCCCTGATGGTTCTCTGAGTTCACCAAGAGTGATCGGCCACGAACTCCCCTGAGCACAGAACCACCAGGTGTGGCCCCAAACCAAAAATTCAAGCAAAACCAAAAAACTAATACAGTTGGTTTATATATGGAAAATATAACCAGATGATTCAAAACAACGCTTTATTGGTACTAGTGAACATCACCTACTTAATGAATAGCAAGTATATATGTATATGTATATGTATATGTATATATATATACACATATATATATATACACACACAGCTGAATCTTAGAGAATAAACACCACAGTTTTACATAACTGGACATACGCCTAAGCATCACTGATTCAGTGTACTATTCAGTGATGCTTCCTCAGAGGTTGTTCAGTGAGGGGAGAGGATCAGCAGTTCCTCCAGGATGGGATACTTGTCAGTCAGCTTGTAAATGGAATTCTGCCTTCCCATGTGTCTTTACCAGAACTCTCCAGTGTCTGAAATATAGGAAGCTTCGCATGCTTTTCTAAAAATCTGGAGGTCGCAATTTTCCACTGAACTGAAGTTTGTGTCTCTTGTAGGACTTGGCAGATGAGCTTGCTCTTGTGGATGTCATGGAAGACAAACTGAAAGGAGAGATGATGGACCTCCAGCACGGCAGCCTTTTCCTTAAAACGCCAAAAATTGTCTCTGGCAAAGGTTAATTTCAGACTTCACTCTTGACTTTGTAGTCTCCAATCCTATAGCTTTATTTTTATTTTACTATTATGACTTAGGTAACATGGTTTACAACACCATTCCCGTTTGCGGTTTTGATGTACAAAGTTAATGCACCCCCCCCCCACCACCGGAGTGCCCAGGATCCTCCACCTATTATGTTACTTCTAGCCTGACTCATTCCTCCCCCACCGTCTCCACCCACTATTTGGTAATCATGAGTTTTGTAATCTAAGGCCAAGGGTTTGTCGTTGTTCAATACAGACTCTTGTTTCAGCCCCAGCTCTTTTAAAGATTTCTGGTTTTTTTTTTTTTTTTTTTTTTTTTGCTTTTTGGGTCACACCTGGTGCACAAGAGTTACTCCTGGCTCTGCACTCAGGAATCACCCCTGGCGGTGCTCAGGGGACCATATGGGATGCTGGGATTCGAACCCGGGTTGGCCGCATGCAAGACGGCCTACCCACTGTGCTATTCCTCCAGCCCCTAAAGATTTCTGTTTGATGCATAGGAGAGCCCTTGAACAATTTTGCATCATTATGTACTGATATTAAAATTTCCATTTCTAGTAAGTGGTTTTAGGTGGAAATCCAATTTCCTTATGATTTGGAAAGCATCGTAGGGAAACTTCCTTGCTTGGGGCCTGAGAGATGGAGTAGGGAATAAGGTGTCTGTCTCGAGTGTGCCTGACCATGCTCCAGCCCATCTCCCCTATATGGTTTCCTAAGCACCACCAAGTTACTCCTGAGCACGCACAGCCAAGTGTGCCTCAAACCACCTCTCCAAAAAAAAACCCCCCAAAAAAAACAAAACTCTTTTAGTCCACATTTAACCAATCTTTGGAGCAGATTTGTTTGTTTTGGGCTATACCCAATGATGCTCAGGGGTAACTACTGGTACAGGGCTCAGGAATCACTCCTGGTGGTGCTTGGGGGACCATATGGGATACTGGGGATCAAACCCAGTCAGCTGCATGCAAGGCAAGCACCCCACCCACTGTACCATCAACCCCCAAATCCTGTGCACTTTTGTTTTGTTTTTGCACCACACCTGGGAGCCTCCCAGATAACTCCTGACTATATTCAGGGAATATTCTTTTTTTTTTTCTTTCTGGGTCATTGCTCAGGGGTTACTCCTGGCTCTGCACTCAGGAATCACTCCTGGCGTTGCTTGGGGGACCATATGGGATGCAGGGGATTGAACCCAGGTCGGCTGCGTGCAAGGCAAATGCCCTACCTGCTGTACTATCACTCTGGCCCTTAGGGAATATTCTTGGGGCTCAGGAGACTCTATGGCGTGCCGGGGATTTAAGCCAGGTTAGCCCCTTGTAAAGCAAACAACGCTGCTTGTAAGGCAAACACCCTTACCCATGTATTATTGCTTCAGCCCCTGGAACAGATTTTTGTTGGTTAGCTAATGAAGTTCTCTACAAGTTCTAAATCTCCTAGTCATCTTTTCTTGTAGACTACAGCGTGACAGCAAACTCCAAGCTGGTCATTATCACAGCCGGTGCCCGTCAGCAGGAGGGAGAAAGCCGTCTGAATCTGGTCCAGCGGAATGTGAACATCTTTAAATTCATCATTCCTAATGTTGTGAAATACAGCCCGAATTGCAAGTTGCTTGTTGTTTCCAATCCAGGTGAGACTTTCAGTTGCATAAAAATCACCTAGAGTCACCTTGGGAGCCTATGTTATATTCTGCGCATACATTTTCTTGTAGTTTTCATTTTCCTTCCAAGAGTGGGTTTGTGCTTTTGTAAAACAGCTAGGTGCACTGAAGCGAACTTAATGCCTGTGAATGCTCTTGGAACCCGTAGAGCACATGCTTTGCATGTGGAAGGCTCTGGGTTTGTTTTCTAATACGGGGGAACAATCAGTTATTTGCTTGAAGAATCTTAGATGAGGACTAAGTTTATGAATCCTGTTTCATTCTCTTAATGTGCATCTGGTATATTTTCTTTATACTTCTTGAATACGTTATTTATTTGCTGTATTTTGCATAATATAAAGGTTTGAAAGTATTAAAGTATTAATTTAAATCAGTGAGAGCATTGATTGTCAGCTGGGCAGATAGTGCACAGTGCGAGAGTGCAGGTTTTGTATGCTTAGTTTGATTTTTGTGTGACCCAGTTTGATTCCCAGCACTGGACGGTCTCCCGAGCTCTGCTGGAAGCAGCCCCTGGAGCACTGCCAGGGCTCAAAATCCAACAAAACAAAAATGTTGATTGCCACCATCAATTCTAAGCCCCCGACAGATCTCTGTGTCCTGAGCGGCCTATCCCTATCTAATGATTGACCTAGAATCTTTTTCTGATATTTTATCCATAGTGGATATTTTGACCTATGTTGCTTGGAAGATAAGTGGCTTTCCCAAAAACCGTGTTATTGGAAGTGGTTGCAATCTGGATTCAGCCCGGTTCCGTTACCTCATGGGCGAAAGGCTGGGAGTTCACCCATCGAGTTGCCATGGGTGGGTCCTCGGGGAACACGGAGACTCTAGTGGTATGTATAATCTTCTTTTTTTCCTTTCCCAAAGAGATGGTGTACAAACACGGAAAGGTGTGTGATGTGTTAGCCAATCAGGGTAAAGTTTACAGGCATTCATCAGGATAGAAAGGTTTGCAGGAATCTATGTTTTGATATGACTACACACTTAGAATTTTCAAGATTTTAATATGACATGGCCTGAGGGCTGGGGAATATAGGTTTTTACTTTGTACAATGACTTTATTGAATAAGAGAGAAGCTGTTAGGATAATCTCAGTCATTTGTTACCCTTGCTGTTTGTACTCGATTTGCACTAACTCCCTATGAAAGCTGAGCCCCTGTGAGCAGGATATAAGTAACATTGCTATGGCAGTTGAACTTGTGCAGTAATTTGTGTAATTTCATAACGTATGCCAAGAAAAATTTTATCATACAATAGATATCTCATACAATATCTCAGGCAAATGTAGATGATTTGAACATCCCGGTAGCTTAGGGAAATAAGTTAGACTGCAATGAAAATTCTCCGTTTTATATAATCTTAGAGGAGCCAGAATTTAAAAGAGCATTGGTTACCTCGATCACTTACCAAATGGTGGTAGTCCTCCCCAGCTAAGAAAGGAGAAGGGGCTGATGAGATGGTATAGCAGGTAAGGCCCTTGCCTTGCACACAGCCTTCCTTTATTCAATTCCCAGCATCCGGATGACAGGAAATAACCATCTTTTTTGGTTGGTTTTCCCTTTGTCAGGCAGCGTGGTGATTACTAAACAGGCATGATCTCGGTGGCGCGGGACGAGGGGGGAAAAAAATAGAAAAGTTATGTAACAAACAGCGGGACTTAATATCTCTACATTCTCAGCAATGGAGAGCCATCAATTGCTTCCTTGACAGTGGGACTGTCTTTTCTTTTTTGGGGGGAAACCCTAGCAACAATAGTGAGTTATGTGTTGAAACATGGACTGTAACCAAGATAAAGCGTAAACGAAGTGAAACTTATCACTTACAAGGGCGGGGACTGGGGGGGGCGGGAGGGGGCGGGAGGTATAATGGGGTGGTTGGTGATGGAATATGGGCACGGGTGAAGGGAAGGGTGTTTGAGTATTGTATAACTGACATAATCCTGAGAACTATGTAACCCTCCACATGGTGATTCAATAAAATTTAAATTAAAAAAAAAAAATTCCCAGCATCCGTTATGGTCCCTGGAGCACTGCCAGGAGTAATACCTGATGGCAGAGGCAGGAGTAAGCTCTGAGCATTGCCCAGCGTGGCACAAAAACTAAAAAAAGAAAAAATAAAGAAAAACAAGAAAAAGAAAAGGGAATTAGAGGTCAGGAAAGTGGTGCAACAGGCTGAAACGTACATTTGCTTATCAAAGTAATTTGACCTAGAAGCCCTGCCTTTGATCCTGTTGCTTGGTCCCCAGAGCACTAAGAGTTGCCCAAGTACCACCAGTAAACCTAAAAAAGCCAAAGCCCACCTCCTCTCCCCACTGCCCATACCCCCAAAGTGAAACAGAATTCGGAAATTAGAAAGATGAGCCAGAATGACCGGTCTGCTGCCTAGTACATGGAAGTGACGGTGTTCTCTGCTATTCCCTCTAGTGCCTGTGTGGAGTGGAGTGAATGTTGCAGGGGTTGCGCTGAAGAATCTGCACCCTGATTTAGGTACTGATGCAGATAAGGAACAGTGGAAACAAGTTCACAAACAAGTGGTTGACAGGTAATAGAATATTGTAATGCGATAATCTTCAATATAAGAATCTATTTTAAAGATCAAAAAAAGTCTTTGTGTGTGTGTATGGGGGGGGGGGTCACACCTAATGGTGCTCAGGGCTTACTTCTGGCTCTACATTCAGAGGTCACTCCTGGCAGGGTTAGGGGGACCATAGGGACTGCTGCGGATTGGACCCGGGTTGCTTGCTCTATCTGGCCCCAGGAGTTCCTTCCTTTTCCAGAATCTTGACCTTTTAATGTATCCACAGCGGGTAGGGCGTTTGCCTTGCATGTGACCGACCCGGGTTCAATTTTTCTGACCCTCTTGGAGAGCCCGGCAAGCTACCCGTGAGAGTATTCCGCCCACATGGCAGAGCCTGGCAAGCTACCTGTGGTGCATTCAATATGCCAAAAACAGTAACGGCAAATCTCACAATGGAGACTTTTACATTACTGGTGCCTGCTGGAGCAAATCTATGAACAACAAGACAACAGTGCTACAGTGCTACTATTACAACAGTTGTATCCAAAGGTTCATCCTTAAGAGTGGTAGTCTTTCTATAAGGTCTTCACAAAAATCTGCATCTTGGTGGTGGGTCCACCGCAGATGGTGACTCAGAAAGGAAGGTGAATTTACTTTTTGAAATTCAGTATTAGAGGGTCAAAGCTGTATAGTACAGTGGGTCAGATAGATGCTTGTCATGCATGCAGTCAACCCAGGTTCCATCCCCAGCACCTTAGTATGGTCCATTGAGCACCACTAGGAATGATCTTCGAGTGCAGAGCCAGGAGTAAGCCCTGAGCATCTCCAGTTGTGGCCCTAAAGCCAAATAAATAAATAACAAATTCAGTATTAGATTTTTTTTTTTTTTGGTGGTGGTGGTGTTTGGGATCAAATCCAAGGCATTCAGATATTCAAGGCCAGTGCTTTATTGTTGAGCTTTGTCTCTGGCCCAGTCATTTATGTTGTTGTAAGTAGTCATAGTTGGTTCACAACTGTATGATCTATTTTATGAAAACACTATAATTTTTCCATTCTCTGTTGGAGAGCACAGGACTAGCTACCAGATTTTATTTGATATTGCTGATGATAGTGTTGTGAATACCTCCATTACAAAATATCTCAGAATATATATCCCAGGTGTTTGGTGCATTCTTGTGGCGTTATTTACTTTAAGGCATGTGTTTGGTGAAAGCCTTGGTTTTGTTTCTTCCACCTTACCTTTTCCTGCCCTTCCCTTCTCTACCCTACAGTGCTTATGAGGTGATCAAACTGAAAGGTTATACTTCCTGGGCCATTGGGCTCTCTGTGGCAGACTTGGCAGAAAGTATGATGAAGAATCTTAGGCGAGTGCATCCAATTTCCACCATGATTAAGGTAGGCTGACATACTGATATATTGTTCTTGGGCACCATTGTTTTCTGCTACTAAAAAAGATTTCTTCTGAGATGATAAAGCAAAGATGATGATTAGAGTGATAAAGTTTTCAGTCATCAAGTTCAGTGAAATAAATCCATGCTCATCCCACTGTTCGGGAAGATATGGTTGAGCTTTAAGATTTATGTCCTAGCAGTATGTTTACTACATAGACACTTGAAAACTTGTTAACTGAAAAACCGTCTACTCAGGTATGTTGAGATAGATGTGTTTGTGTTTTTGTTTGGGGACAACAGCAGTGATGCGCAGGGTGTACTCCTGGCTCTGCACTCAGGAATCACTCCCGGTGGGCCTGGAGGGATCATATGTGGTGATGAGGGATTGAACCCAGGCCAGCCACATTCAAGGAAAACACCCTACCTACTGTATTATTGCTCTGGCCCCAGAAATAATACATTTCTCTTTTGGAAAAAAAAAAAAGTCACTTTCCATTAAAATTAGCTAAGTGTCAGTGTAATGAAAATTGGAAAAGTATTATGGATCAAGACAACAGTTCAGGGGCTGGAGTAATAGCACAGCGGGTAGGGCATTTGCCTTGCACGCGGCCCACCTGGGTTCGATTTTCAGCATCCCACATGGTCTCCCGAGCACCACCAGGAGTAATTCCTGGGTGTATGAGCCAGGAGTAACCCTTGCGCAACCCTCGGTGTGACCCAAAAAGAAAAAAAAAAAAGACAACAGTTCAAATTTTGTTTTAGAATGGAAATCTTGCTACTGTATTATTTTTCTATTACGTGTTAATGACATCCTAAATTAAATCTTGGAAAAAAATATGTCAACTTATTAAGTTACATTAGTAAACTTTAAAACTGTAGAGAATGGAAGTCTCCCTTTCCTTCCCTCCCCCCCACCCTATATGGGCCACACGCAGTGTTGCTCAGGGCCTTTATCCTGGCTTGTGTTGAGTGAGGAATCACTCCTTGCGGTGCTTGGGGGACCATAGGAATACTGGGGATCAAACCCGAGTCAGTTGAGTGCAAGGCAAGAGCCTTACCCGCTATACTCTCTGGCCTCAAAAATGAAACAACATCTGCACATGTATGTTCATCGCAGCACTGTTTACAATAGCCAGAATCTGGAAAAAACCCGAATGCCCCAGAACGGATGACTGGTTGAGGAAACTTTGGTACATCTATACAATGGAATACTATGCAGCTGTTAGAAAAAAGGAGGTCAAGAATTTTGTAGTCAAGTGGATGGGCATGAAAAGTTTCATGCTGAGTGAAATGAGTCAGAAAGAGAGAGACAGACATAGAAAGATTGCACTCATCTATGGTATATAGAATACCAGAGTGGGAGACTAACACCCAAGAACTGTAGAAATAAGTACCAGGAGGTTGACTCCATGGCTTCGAGGCTGGCCTCACGTTCCGGGGAAAGGTCAACTCAGAGAAGCGATCACCAACTACATTGTAGTCGAAGGCCATGTGGGGGAAGGGAGTTGCGGGCTGAATGAGGGCTAGAGACTGAGCACAGCGGCCACTCAACACCTTTATTGCAAACCACAACAGCTAATTAGAGAGAGAAAACAGAAGGGAATGCCTTGCCACAGTGGCAGGGTGGGGTGGGGGGGAGATGGGATTGGGGAGGGTGGGAGGGACGCTGGGTTTACGGGTGGTGGAGAATGGGCACTGGTGAAGGGATGGGTTCCAAACTTTGTATGAGGGAAGTATAAGCACAAAAGTGTATAAATCTGTTACTGTACCCTCACGGTGATTCTCTAATTAAAAATAAATAAATTTAAAAAAAAAAAAAAAAGAAAGAGAAAAAAAAAAATGAAAGTCTCGGAAAATGTTAGGGCACATGGACAAAATATGAAATACTTGTCATTTTGTCTTCAGGGTCTCTATGGAATAAAAGATGATGTCTTCCTGAGCGTGCCCTGCATCTTGGGACAGAACGGAATCTCAGATGTTGTGAAAGTGACTCTGACATCTGAAGAAGAAGCCCGCTTGAAGAAGAGTGCGGACACACTTTGGGGAATCCAAAAGGAGCTGCAGTTTTAGAGTTGTTTAGTGTATTACTTCACTGTCCAGGCTACAGTAGGATTTTAGTTGGAGTTGTGCATATTGTCCCTTTCACCTGATGACTAAAGCAGTACTCTTAAGACAATCTCAAAAAAAAAAAAAAAATTGGTTTCCTAAAGCTAGACATGGAGAGACGGTTTATAAAACCCTGGCAGCTATCTCTTTCTGCTGGGTGGTACCTGTGTCCTTCTAAACTGGTTAATGTAAATTCCAGTCCCTTGGAGGCACCACTGCCAATGCTACCACGCCAGACGTGTGTCTTTGTGCATTAGATGACTTCTGGTTCCTTCACCCAACATGCTGGTCGAACCTTGTTTTCTCTTTTCAGTCCCATCCTGGATCCCATGGAGGAATCCAAGGTCGCATGTCTTGTGCATTGTTCTCAAAGATTGTATTTTGTGTACAATATGTATCTTCATCACTATCTGATCTTTAAAAAAAGATTATAAATATAAACAGTGTAACCAACTAAAACATCAAATAAACCTGAACAGTGACTACTCTATTAAGAGATTCAGTCATTGAATGGCTCTTTATTTATTATATCATTGGGAGGCATTAAGTTAAGTCTTTTTTTTTTTTTTTTGCTTTTTGGGTCACACCCTGTGATGCACAGGGGTTACTCCTGGCTCTGCACTCAGGAATTACTCCTGGTGGTGCCTGGGAGACCATATGGGATGCCAGGAATTGAACCTGCTGTACTATTGCTCTGGTCCCCGTTAAGTTAGTCTTGGCAACCCTGCAATAGTAGTTTTTCAAATGGATATATTCACTAATCACCAGAACTCAGCTTAATATGCACTATAGCACTGTCGTCCCGTTGCTCATTGATTTGCTCGAGTGGGCACCAGTAATGTCTCCATTGTGAGACTTGTTACTGTTTTTGGCATATCAAATACGCCACGGATAGCTTGCCAGGCTCTGCCATGCAGGAGGGATACTCTCGGTAGCTTACTGGGCTCTCCGAGGGGGACAGAGGAATCAAATCCGGGTTGGCACGTGCAGGGCAAATGCCCTACCCGTTGTGCTATTGCTCCAGTCCAGCTTAATATAAATTAATATATTAAGGTGCCATTAGGTTGACTTGGTTATTTGGTACTAATCATTTTGATATTATTAAGATACTCTGGTGGACTGGAATGATAGTACAGCGGGTAGGGCATTTGTCTTGTATGTGGCTGATCTGGGTTCGATTCCTCCATCCCTCTTAGAGAGCCCAGCAAGCTACTGAGAATATCTCGCTTGCATGGCAGAGCCTGGCAAGCTACCCATGGCATATTCAATTTGCCAAAAACTGACAACAAGTCTCACAGTGGAGATGTTACTGGTGCCTGCTCGAGCAAATCGATGAGCAGCGGGATGACAGTGATACAGTGAAGATACTCTGGTAATTTGGTAATAGTCACCTTACAGTTAATGGAGTAAGATTGCCTTGCAGGTGGCTGAAGGCTGACCTGGGTTCCATTCCTGGCACTGTATTTGGTTCCTTGGGCCCCACCAGGAGTGATTTCTGAGCACAGAGCCCAGAGTAAGCCCTGAGCACTGCCAAGTGTGCCTCAAAAACAAAAGACTTTTTTTTCTTTTTGGGTCACACCTGGCGATGCAAAGGGATTACTCCTGGCTCTGCACTCAGAATGCAGGGATATCCAACCACCTGGCAGTCTTGTCTGCCTTGGCTCTCAGGGAGAGCCGTAATCCAAAGTAAATTACTGTTTTACCTGACTACACTGGCGTCAAGTCACCAGTCAAAACTTGTCTTGTGTGAGGGGGCTGGAGCAATAGCACAGCGGGTAGGGCATTTACCTTGCACGAAGCCGACCTGGGTTCGATTCCCAGCATCCTGTATGGTCCCCCGAGCACTGCCAGGAGTAATTCCTGAGTGCAAAGCCAGGAGTAACCCCTGTGCATCGCCGGGTGTGACCAAAAAAGCAAAAAAAAAAAAAAAAAAAAAGAAAAAAGAAAACTGCAGTGTTAGGGATCAAATCAGGATAAAAAGCATGTACTTGGGGCTGAAGCAATAGTACAGCAGGTAGGGCGTTTGCCTTGCACGCGGCCGACCCGGGTTCGATTCCCAGCATCCCATATGGTCCTCTGGGCACTGCCATGGGTGATTCCTGAGTGCAGAGCCAGGAGTAACCCCTGTGCATCGCCAGGTGTGACCCATAAAGCAAGGAAAAAAAAATAGCATGTACTCTTGTTGGTCTGTCACCCCACACCACCCCCCACTTCATTTTAATCTCTGGAACCTTGGGAAGGTGAAGCAAGCCTTAGTCCTATTTCAGTCAAGTGGGTGGCAGGGTAAGCAAATAGGATGTTCAGAGGTGGTCCTCTCTCCATGTCTGTGTTTTCCAAAACTCCTGTTGCCAAAATATAGTTGTCAGGACTTCCAATCTGTGTTCTTTTGAAATCAAGGAGCCCGGGAACAGCTTCATCGCAGAAGTGTCAACATTGCCAGCGTGTCACTGCAAGTTCTGTCCTGGGTCCTGAGCATGATTGTGACAGCTCTGCCTTTTGTGACCCCAGGGCACCTTGACCAGGTGTTGAAACACATAAGACAAGGTTTTTGTTTTTGTTTTGTTTTTTTTTGCTTTTTTTGGGTCACACCCAGCGATGCATAGGGGTCACTCCTGGCTCTGCACTCAGGAATTACCCCTGGTGGTGCTCAGGGGACCACATGAGATGCTGGGAATCGAACCCGGGTCAGCCTCGTGCAAGGCAAATGCCCTACCCGCTGTGCTATTGCTCCAGCCCCCTCACACAAGACAAGTTTTGACTGGTGACTTGACGCCAGTGTAGTCAGGTAAAACAGTAATTTACTTTGGATCACGGCTCTCCCTGAGAGCCAAGGCAGACAAGACTGCCAGGTGGTTGGATATCCCTGCACCCTGGGCGGGTATGGGAGGAGAACCTCTCCAGCTAGAGCAGGAGTTTGGCCACTGCAGACATGACCCCTCTCGGGTTATAGGAACTTGAGTGGTTATAGAGCTTGGCTTTGGAAGTCAGTCCAAGCACAGAGTGTCCCTCTCAGCCCCTTTGATATAGGAACTTCAGGGACCTGGAGTTGCACACAAGTGAACCGAGAGAGCTTCGGCGGTAGCCGCCACTTTATTCCAGGGGCACCTTGTTTGGGGTGGGAGTGAATTGTGTAAAGAGTCTTCAGAGAATTACGGGAAGGGCTGAGAGACAGCACAGGACAGAAGGACTTGCTTTGCACGTTAACATTGCATATTAACTATTGATATGGTTAATCCCTGGCACCATATATAGAGATAGGAGCATCATTAAGGCTCACTCCTGAGCACTTTACAAAGGTTTGGGTCCAACACTCCCCATTCCTCCCCCAAGAAAGGAAAGTAGGGGAGAGGTAGGAAGATGATGATAACTGACATATTGGTCAAGGAAATTAATGTTATCGGTGTCCCAAACTAAAAATAAGAATCAACTTTGAGAAGGGCTGGGAGAACCTTCCAGATATAAGGAACAGCAACAAGTTATGAGCCCTGAAAAAGCAGTCCAAAAACTGACTAGAGTGTACTGAATATTCTGGATAGAGGAGCAGAAGTTAGTCAGATCTTGACTGTGTTTTAGATTGTGGTAAAATTTGAATAGGTATAATGGAAACAAGTATTCTTTTTTTCAGTCATGCCAGAGATCAAACCCATGTCTTCTGCGGTCACTTTACCTCTGAGCCATATCCCAACCATTAAATGAGTTTTGAAATGGTTTTTGGGTTACACCTGGCTCTGCACTCAGGAATCACTCCTGGTGGTGCTTGGGGGAACTGGGATGCCAAGGATCAAACTGAGGTCAACATAAGGCAAGCGCCCTACCCATGGTATTATCTCGGGCCCAGCACTAAATGATTTTAAGCCATGTTAGTATATGATCTCAGATATTAAAACAACAAACAAAAGGGGGCGGGGTATAGTATACTGGTCACTGCATACCTAGCAAGTACCACATGGTTCCGGGCACCTTGGGACATTGTCCTGGAGGCCCCAGCACTGCAGGGCCCAAAGTAAGATCGCATCTACAGACCCTGTACGGACAGGGTTGGCCAAGAATTGCCGGTTGGAGACCTGGAGCTCCTGACACTCATAGGAGATCCAAAAAACCAAGCAAGCAAACAAAAAACAAACAAAACAAAGGTTATGAAAGTGGAAAATAGATTGTCCTTTAGGAAAGTTTAGTTATTTGGGAAGGTTTCAAATGCCAGTGCTTGACAAGAGATGAAAGAAACGGTTTGCTCTCTTCTGTGACTTACAGACTCTTTGTGTATGTCAAAATCACCCTTAGAAAACTGAATCTGGGGACCAGTGAGAATACAGCTGGTAGAATACTTGTAGTGCAAGCAGCCAACCTGGGTTCACTCTCTGGCACCTAGTATGATCCCCCAGTCCCTCGAGGAGTTATCCCTGAGCAGAGCCAGGAGTAAGACCTGAACATTGCTGGGTGTGGCCCTAAAAGGGAGAGAAAAGAAAAGAAAAGTTAAAAGTAAACTAGAAGGGGGGGCTGGAGTGATAGCACAGTGGGTAGGACGTTTGCCTTGCATGCGGCCAACCCGGGTTTGATTTCCAGCATCCCATATGGTCCCCTGAGCACCGCCAGGGGTGACTCCTGAGTGCAGAGCCAGGAGTGACCCTTGAGCATCACTGGGTGTGACCCAAAAAGAAAAAAATAAACTAGAAGGAGTTGGAGTGATAGTACAGCGGGTAGTACATTTGCCTTGCATGTGGCCAACCTGGGTTTGATCCCCCGCATCCCGTACGGTCCCTTGAGCACTGCCAGGAGCAATTCTTGAGTGCAGAGCCAGGAGTAGCCCCTGAGCATTGCTGGGTGTGACCCAAAGAGAAAAAAGAAAAGAAAAGAAAAACTAACCTAGATCTGGCCCTTCTTTTTCATCATTTATTCTGTTTGCTCAGGAGAAATGCAAACTTTATTTTGCAACTCGGTGCTGAATCTACAGAGCCCAGTAAATTTTGAAACAGCTACAAAGTATCTTGGTAAATGCATCCAAAAAAAGTGAAATTCTGGGGCTGGAGGGATAGTATAGCGGGTAGGGTGATTGCCTCGAAAAATGGTCAACCTGGGTTCGATTCCCAGCACCCCTATGTGGTCCACCAACTTCAAGAATGCAGAGCTAGTGAGGGTCTCCCTCACTCCCCAAGGAAAGCACCTCTGACATGACCAGGGTATTTCCGGTACCACTAAGTAGTACTGGCCCAGATGTCTTCAGTCAGAAGAGGTCAGTTATGGGTTCAAGTCACAAGTTCTGCTGTGTCACTTTTCTGACTCATTGCCCATCTTAGATTAAGCTTCAACAATTATGCTTCTGCCAACTGGATGCTGCATTCTCGTTTCTTTTCTGGGCCACACCCAGAGGCACTCAGAGCTTCCTGGCTTTGCACTCAGCATCACTCCTGCTGTGCTAGGGAAAAACCAGAGATGGTGCCAGGGATTGAAACTGGGGTCAGCAGCATGCAAGGCAAGCGCCCTGCTGTCTCCCCAGGCCAGGGCACTGTAATCTGGCTTCACTCTTCTAGAAGAAACACCTCTCATGGGCCTCCAGCTGATCGCCTGTTGGGATGATAGTGGAATCTCCAAAGTACCCCCCAAGCCCTAAAAATCTATTCCAGGTTTAGGGCAACAGAGGATGTCCTATCTAGTATGTTCCTCTCTAGCACGCTCTTGTATTTCTTTTCTCTTTGGCTGCAGGGCGGTGCTCAGGGCTTACTCATGGCTCTGCACTCAGAGATCACTCCCGGCGGGGCTCAGGGGGACCATAAGGGGTCCCAGGGATCGAATCCAGGTCAGCCGCATGCAAGGCATGCGCCCTACCTAGCTGTACTATCCCTCCAGCTCCTCTTGCATACCCTTAAGGAGCATTTAGAATGTCGCGCCACTACCGTCCAAGGATATGACTGTGTTCCACCTGCCAGGCTGGGATGACGTCAGGACCCTGTCTGTGCACCTTCACCCGCGCGGGCCCCGGGGGCGGAGCTTGTGTGCTGACGTAGGAGGAGCGGGTGGTGCGTGGGGTGGGCGCGTCTGCACAGAGCAACCGTTTCGGACTTCGCACCTCAACTGGCATCGCTTGAGCGTGGCAATGCGATTCCTTTCAAATCTCCCCTAAAGGCCTTCCGCCGTGCTTTGGGCTGTCTGGACTGGTTTGAGGCAAGCGAAGAAGAATTTGTGAGTCTGGTACTGCGGTGAAAATACTGACTGGGGTCAGAGAGAAATCAAAAGGCATCTAGGCACCCCCTGGGCTAACTACTCTGAGTCCCTGATTCTTGCTCACACTCTCCACACCCCCTTGATTGGGAACTTGTGTCCTTTGAGTCTCTCCGGGCTTCCTTTCCACCCAGATGTTTTTGCAAACTCAAGAGGCAGTTGCTTGGAAGTTGAGTGCTGTCAGTGTGACTGAGGGAGGGAGTCTGAGTCCCACAAAGTGCGTTACCCCCGTCAGGTTCTCAGAATGGCATCTGTCAAGGAGCAGCTTATACAGAATGTGTCTAAGGATGAGATTGTCTCCCAGAGGAAGATCACCATTATAGGATCGGGTGCCGTAGGCATGGCGTGTGCTATCTCTGTCCTACTGAAGGTGAGTGGCTGACACTCGAGTACTTTCAGGGTTAGCAAAAATGTTAAGGAGTTCAGCTAATCCCCCAACAGTGAAATATGTCTCCTTCTTGTTTGATTTTGACACAATTTCAAACACACTTGGAGGATACCAGTATTGTTGCTAGACTACAATGTATCCCACAATAAGACACACTGGGTTTCTAAAAATAAGGCATTTTCTGGAAACGACTCAGTACTTTCTGTGCCTTTCTTGGTGAGTAATGGTTTAGCTCACTGCCCCCCCCCCAAAGAAAGAGGGACAAGTTGCAAAATTACATCAGAAAATAATCCTATGCAGCATTATCAGAAGCCAGTTGACTATCTCATGAAACACACATTGGCCCGTCACCCAAGAATGCCTGATCAATCCAAATATTGGTCAGGGGTCTATCCTGGAAATTATTATTATTATTATTATTATTATTTTGATTTTGCGATATATCCGGTGACGCTCAGGACTTAACTTCTAGTTCTACACTCAAGAATCAATCCTGGCAAGGCTCAGGGGACCATACGGGATGTCAGGAATCAAACCTGGGTTATCCATATGCAAGGCAAGTGCCTTACCTGTTGTATTATCTCTCTGGTCCCAAATTATTATTGTTAAAGTAGTTTAGTCAAAGACATTCACTTAAAGAAATGAGGGGAGAGAAAGAAACATGTTCAGAGAAAGAACACAGACTTCCCCAGAGTGAGGAAAAAAAGGCTTTTAGGAGAAGGTTATATACAATTTCTTCAAATTATCTTGGCCTTGGGAGCTGGAGGGACAGTACAGTGGAAGGATGTTTGCCTTGCATGCAGCAAACCTGGGTCCCTGGCATCCCATATGGTCCCCTAGCAACGCCAGGAGTAATTCCTGAGTGCAGAGCCAGGAGTAAGTCCTGAGATCTCCAGGTGTCCCATGCCCCAAAACAGATAATTATTATGAAGAAAATTATCAAGATATCAAAATGTACTCTAACAAAAAATAAAATATTAATTAATAAAATTCAGGAATAGAGAAATTATTTACCAAAGAGGCTGAACATATTAAAAAATAATTCAGATAGCTCGGGGAAATATCTTACTGGGCTCAAACTCACGCATTGCATGCAGGCACCTTGGGTTTGCTCCTTAACACATGATACCCTGAGCATTGCTCAAAGCAACCTTCCCACAGCAAACTGGAAGAAGCCCCCAGCTGTCCACAGCATTATTGGGTGTGACCCCAAAACAAAGCAAGCAGACAAAAATATTCGGTTTCCAAACATGAGAAAAAAACATAAAAATGAAAACTTCTGTGGAAAGCATAGTATGCAGGTTCAGTGGGAAAAGAAATCAGTGAAATTGGAGATAAGATCCCATTATGATTCATATGGAATAGGAGAAAGAAATAAGATTCAGGAAAAATGAAGAAGACTGCTGAAAATAATCAGATTCCATCAAAAAAGTAAACTTAAAGAAAACGGGTACATTGGGGCCTGACATGTAGTGCAGTGAATACAGTGGGCGGAGTGCCTACCGTGCATGCAGCTGACCTAGGTTTGATCCCTGACACTCCATATGATTCCCCTGAACACCACTAGGAATAATTCCTGAGTGCCCACCCAGGTGTGAACCCTGGGCACTGCCAGGTGTACCCCCAAAATAAACAAAGAATGAGTGAGAACTTCTCAAACTTAAAGAGAGAACCAGCCATAGTTTCCTGGAAACTGCTAGAACACCCAAATTTCTGAAGTTGTTTTGTTTTGTTTTTGTGCCGTACTGGCTGTGTTTTTTAAATTTTTCATTAAATTTAATAAACTCTTGTGATTGAAAAAGTTGTTGATTATACAGTTGTTGGGCTGGAGCGATAGCACAGCGGTAGGGCGTTCGCCTTTCAGACGGCCAACCCGTGTTCGATTCCTCCGTCCCTCTTGGAGAGCCCGGCAAGCTACCGAGAGTATTGAGCCCACACGGCAGAGCCTGGCAAGCTACCCGTGGCATAGTGGATATGCCAAAAACAGTAACAATAAGTCTCTCAGTGAGAGATGTTACTGGTGCCCACTCGAACAAATCGATGAGCAATGGGATGACAGTGACAGATACAGTTGATTCAAGCATTAGTATTCCAATACCACGTGTGTGACCTTCCCTCCACCAATATCCCCAGTTTATCTACCAGTCCCAACCTGTCCCTTTTGGCACGTAACAAATTTACTTTATAGTTCTTATTCCAAAAACACCTTCCTAACTGGCAAATACACATCCTGCCGCCTCCAGATAATCTTGCCATTGGCCACCATCCAGATCACCTGGCTGCTTCTCCAGAAAGGGAGCATAACATTAGGCCTGTGCCTTAACCTGTGTACTAACTCTCCAGCTTCTATAGCAAGGTCACTCCTGGCTCTGCACTCAGGAACTACACTTGGCGATGCTCAGGGGACCATATAGGGTGCTGGGAATCGAACCCAGGTCGGCTGCGTGCAAGGCAAATGCCCTACCCGCTGTGCTATCACTCCAGCCCCACTTCTACAGCAATTTATTTATTAAAAATAATACTATTTTGTAGGTCGGAGTGATAGCAGAACTGGGAGGGCATTTGCCTTGCATGTGGCTGACCCAGCTTCAATCCCCGGCTTCCCATATGGTCCCCTGAGCACCACCAGGAGTAATCCTGAGTGCAGAGCCAGGAGTAACCCCTGAATATCACCGGGTGTGACCCAAAAAGCAAAAAACAGACCAAACAAACAAACGAAACCCAAAAACACCCCCAAAATAAAACATTCTGTGCGAGAGAGAATTCCGGGGTTAAGGCATCTTCCTTACATGTGACTGATTCTAATTTGATCCCCTACACCACATATTGTCCCCTCAGAGCGTCCAGAAGTGATTCCTGAGCTCAGAGCCAGGAGTAAGTTCACACTTCTATGTGTAGCCCCCCAAAATATATAGGCTTGGAGCTACATCTGGGTATATATGATACTCAGTATACACACACATATATACACACACATATTTATGTATATACACATCTATCTATAACATATATAATTTATATATATAGAAAACTTCCTCTGCCAAAGAGTACAGGGGTTTAGCAAGTGGCAGATTTGTTTTCCAGCATCACATTATTGCTAAGCATCTCTGGTTGCAGCCCTGAGGGCCCCAAGCTCTGCTAGGTGTGGCCCTGGAGACTTCTGAGCACTGTCCTGAATAATCCCCAGCTCTGCAGGCCCTGAGCAGCATTGAACTCTCAGCCAGTTGGCCAGGTTGGTTGACTCACCAGGAGCACTGCTTGGGGAACTTCCCTCTCAAAAAACCAACACTCCCTTAATTAGAAAGTAGCACTGTCGTCCCATTGTTCATTGATTTGCTTGAGCGGGCACCAGTAACATCTCCATTGTGAGACTTGTTGTTACTGTTTTTGGCATATCGAATATGCCATGGGGAGCTTGCCAGGCTCTGCCATGTGGGCGAGATACTCTTGGTAGTTTGCTGGGCTCTCCAAGAAGGGCGGAGGAATCGAACATGGAATGGCCAAGTTCAAGGCAAGCACCCTACTCGCTGTGCTATTGGATTAGAAAGTAATCACAGAAAAAATTCTTTTCCTCTTCCGAAAGCTCAGGCCCATTTTCCAGAGCACTTTAATCAATGCTTTGATGTATTGTAGGACTTGACGGATGAACTTGTCCTTATTGATGTTGTGGAGGAAAAGCTGAAGGGCGAAATGATGGATCTGCAGCACGGCAGCCTTTTCCTTAATACTCGGAAGATTACCTCTGGAAAAGGTCCATCTGTCTCTATTTTATAATTATAATTGTTGGAGATAAAAAAAATTAATGAGTTTTTAAAAAATTAATGAGTTTTACTGGACCATTATCTATACATATTTAAAACGCACCCTCATTAGGACATATGCTTTATTTAGTTATTTAATGTGGGTGCTGGGGATTGAGCCCACGGCCTCACACGTGGAGTTCTCCCCTTGCCCTAGAACAGCTGGGCAGAGTCCTGGAGGCCCCCCACCCCTACCTGGTGGCCCTGCTGGTCCCCAGGGCCACAGAGGCTGAGCAGCACTGCATTTGTGGGCTCCTTGAGCATCATTTGGGAGGTCCCCTCCCTGGTGAAAAACAAAACAACTTGTCATTCTGTCATGCATGTCTAAAGATACAGTCTTGGTGTGTGTGGGACCCTCAAAAACAAGAACTAAACCTGGCAATGCAAGGCAGGCATCCTAGCCCCTCTCCTTAAAGAATTAAGGCATGTCGTGGAAATCTTGGTCCAAATACTGTCTTTTTAATTTTTATTTTTAAGATTATGCTTTATCTGCAAACTCCAAACTCGTTATTGTGACAGCAGGAGCAAGGCAGCAGGAAGGAGAAACTCGCCTTTCTCTGGTCCAGCGTAATGTGAATATCATGAAATCAATCATTCCCTCTGTTGTCCAGCACAGTCCTCAGTGTAATATTCTTGTTGTTTCAAATCCAGGTGAGCATTTCCCCCCCAATTGAACCTCTGTTTAAAAGACCTCTCTATAACATTCTTATCAAAAAACTTACCGAGACACTTAGGTACACTAGATGGACGTTTGTATGGATTTGGTTTGCATTCCCTGATGCTCAGTGATACTGAACAGCTTCTTATGTGTCTGTATATCTTTTTGGGGGAAGAAATGTTAATTTAGTTCCTCTGCCATTTATTCTTTTTTGTTTGATTTTTTGGTGGTGCTGGGGCTCAAACCCAAGGCCTGATACATTCTGCCACTGTGATCTACATCCACTGTATGCTTCTGCCCATTATTATTAATTTTTTTGCTATTGAATTATGTGACTTTGTTTAATATTTTGTATATATTCAGTTTGCTAATATTTATTTATTGGTTTGGCTTTTGAGGTCACAGCCGGCGATGCTCAGGGGTTACTTTTGACTCTGCACTCAGAAATTACTCCTGACAGTGCTCGGGGGACAAGATGGGATGCTGGGAATCGAACCTGGGTCAGCTGCCTGCAAAGCAAGTGCCCCTCCCTGCTGTGCTATGGCTCCAGCCTTAATTTGCTGATATTTAGTTGAGAATTGTTTGTTTGTTTTGGGGTCACACCCAACTGTGCTCAGGGCTTCTGGCTCTGCATTAAGGAATTACTCCTGGCTCTGCTCAGAGGACCATCTGGGATGCTGGGTATGGAACATGGGTCATAAAACATCCCCTGCTGGCCAAGAGAGTCTCCTCTGTGTGTGGTCATTATGCAGACAGATGACCCATGCCTAATCTCTGGAATTAGTGGAGTAATGAATCCAGGGCTCTGCTTCAGAGTTTTCCTCTGTGGACTGGATGAATGCTCTCTGCTCTTTGGGCTGTGTCTCTAGGACTCCTTGCACAGTGCTGAGTGCTTACTTGTCTTGCCTCCACCCGTCTTATGGGAAAGGCATAATCTTTGCCCAGGGAGTATGATGTTTCCTGTGAATTTTCTTGCACAGTAGTGAAGAGGTTTTTGTTTTTTCTTTTAATGACTGTGAGACACAGTTACAAAGTTTTTATGTTTGACTTTCATTCATACAATGATCCCTCCCCCAGTGTACATCTTCCACCACCAATGTCCCCAGTATTCCCCACCCCCCATCACACCCCTTCCCCTGCCTCTATGGCAGACAATTTCCCTCTTATTCTTTCTCTACTTTTGGGCATTATGGTTTGCAACTCAGACACTGAGAGGCCATCATGTTAGGTCCTTTATGTGAAGAGTTGTTTTTAAATCATGAGTAGATTTTGAATTTTTTCACCTTCTTCCCTGCATCTATTGATTGTTTTATTGTTATATAGTGACTTTGTCTTTATTTTTTTTAATTTTTATTGAATCACCATGTGGAAAGTTATAAAGTTCTCAGGTTTATGTCTCAGTTATACAATATTCAAACACCCATCCATTCACCAATGCCCATATTCCACCACCAAAAACCCCAGTATACCCCCCGCCCCCGTCCCCCCCATCCCCAACTGTATAACTGATGAATTTCACTTCATTTTCTCTTTACCTTGATTACGTTCCATATTTCAACACAAAACTCACTATTGTTGCTGGAGTTTCCCCCCAAGAAAGACAGCCCTACTACCAAGGAAGCATTTGATAATTAGTTTTCCATTAAAAGACTGTATGTTGGGGCTGGAGTGATAGCACAGCGGGTAGGGCGTTTGCCTTGCATGTGGCAGACCCGGGTTGGATTCCCAGCATCCCATATGGTCCCCTAAGCACCGCCAGGGGAAATTCCTGAGTGTACAGCCAGGAGTTACTCCTGTGCATCATCAGGTGTGACCCAAAAAGAGAAAAAAAAAGATTGTATGTTTTCAGTTTTTTGAAAAGGAGTTGTCCCAGTCCCGCATCCCGGAGCCATGTTAGTTGCTGTTCAGTGTCACCGGGGCTCCATCTGGAGAGGGTGTGGTGGCTGCACCTCCTCCGTCTGGATCCCCGGTGTTGCTGGCCCCGTCTCGGGTCCGGAGCATTCTCCGGCCGCGTTGCTCACCAGAACGCCCGGCTTCTTCTCTGTTGAATGTGGCAAGATGGCGCCGAGGGTGGGTCCAGGGCATGACTTCCGGCGGCCGGGGCCACCTGGAAGCTGGGCTGGTGCTGCCCCACTCCAGTGCCCATCCCCCGCGGTTCGGAGTTGTCCCAGTCCCGCATCCCGGAGCCGTGTTAGTTGCTGCTCAGTATCGCCAGGGCTCCATCTGGAGAGGGTGATGGCTTTGTCTTTAGTAATAAGTTTTGGATTAGTCTAACTTTCCATTAAGACAAAACACAGGTGCTAAATTTGCCATGCTAGCCATTTGAATTCTGTAATTCATTGGTATTAAGAACATTGTACTTGGGGGCTAGAGCATTAGTACAGTGGGTTGAGATAGCACAGACAGTTACATTTGCCTTACATGTGACCAAGCTGAGTTTGATTCCTGGCATCCCACATGCTCCCCTGAGCACCGCCAGAAGTGATTCCTGAATGAAAAGCCAGGAATAAGCCCTGGGTGCCCCTGGGTGTGCCTCAAAAAACCAAAATATAAATAGTGTTTTATTTACGCAAATGCCACTAGATTGTATGGTGCCAAAACTTTTCCATTATCCTAAATGAAAAAACCTCACTTGATTATTTTATTGTTTTTTGTTTTTTTGGCCACAACTGACAGCACTCGGAGGCTACTCCTGGCTCTGTGCTTAGGGATCAATCCTGGTGGGGCTCAGGGAACCATATGGGGTGCTGAGGATCAAACCACATTGGCTGCATGAAAGGCAAGCCCCCTACCCTCTGTTCTATTGCTTTGGCTCTGTCTGCTTGACTTTTTGGGTCACACCCAGTGATGCTCAGGTATTGCTCGTGGCTCTGCACTCAGGAGTTACTCCTGGCAGTGTTTGGGGGACCATATGGGATGCTGTGATCAAACCCGGGTTGGCGGTGTGCAAGGCAAACACCCTACCTGCTGTACTATCGTTTCGGCCCCGTCTGCCTTCTTGACTTTTAATTAAAAAATTCTGGAAAGTTTATTCTTTGTTACATGGCACGAAAGTCTTTGTTCCATTTACTTAGTGATCAGCTAATGATTGGACAGAACTTTTTTAAATCTCTTTTTGGTTCACACCCGGCGATGCATAGGGGTTACTCCTGGCTCTGCACTCAAGAATTACTCCTGCTCCTGGCAGTGCTCGGGAGACCATATGGGATGCAAATGCCCTATTTGCTGTGCTATCACTCCAGCCCCTGAACAGAACTTTTTAAAATATCTATAACCAAAAAGGTATCTCTCATTCTCTGCTAAAGGGAACTGTGTGCTATTGTGACAGTCGCCCTCAACATTTAGGCTGGAAGCTTTTATTTTCGGCTTCCACAGAGTCTGAGTATCAGATCGAGCTAAGCTTCACAGTTGTCTCATGTTTTTCCTGAGCGTGTACAGTTCTGCACACAGTCTTGGGTATACTATCTATGTATACCCAAGTATAAAAGTTCATCACATAAAAGTTCATCTATGTGAACTTTTTAGTACGGCATGCTGACACCTTAGATGAGGCTGTAATGAGGATGGAGTGCTGAAATCTAGACTATCATAAAGAGGCTGAGTTAGCTGATTATTGGATGTACGGACAGCGCACTTATTATCTCAAAGGAAGATTTTTGTTTTTGCTGTCTAAAAAATCTGAAGGTGGATAATTTAACTTCTTAATTTAAGCCCGCTTCTTTGTTGCTTTTATTTTCTCTGAACTCTGCAATGTTCTAAGATTTGTTTCAAATTTTTCTAATTTTTAAATTTTTTTCTAATTTGTTTCTAAGATTACCTATATATCCAAAAATAATAAATGATAAATAATAAATTATCCAAAAATAATAAATTATAACAAGAAATTATTCTTCATAGTGGATGTGTTGACATATGTGGTCTGGAAAATAAGTGGACTTCCTGTGGCTCATGTGATTGGAAGTGGTTGTAATCTAGACTCTGCCCGCTTCCGTTACCTAATTGGAGAGAAGTTGGGCATCCATCCGACCAGCTGCCATGGTTGGGTTCTTGGAGAACATGGCGATTCCAGTGGTAAGTATAGTCACAATATCACTATATACTTCTTATCTCTATTTGTAATAATTTTCTTATTTTTTCAATTAAAATAATTTTTTTTGTCCTTGGGCCACACCCCAAAATGCTCATGGTTTACTTCTGGCTACGCATTCAGGAATTACTCCTCGCAGTGCTTAGGGGACCATATGGGATGCTGCAAATTGAACCCAGTTGGCTGTGTGCAAGGCAAGTGTCCTACTCACTGTACTATTGCTCCAGCCATGTACCGATGCTGAGTTTCTTTAAAGTCTTTAAAGTCTGTTTCTTCTTTTAAATTTCAGTGCCCTGCACACAAATATAAATAAATTACACTATATATTTTCAACATTTTATGATTTTATTTTCCATGTTTTCATCTTCCCCCCTCACACATCATTTGAACCTTTCTTTTATATCTGATGTAAAGTAGTAGCCCAACTTTATATAAAAATTTACTAAAAACAGCTAAATGTATACAGGGAAGAATTTATTAACATATATGTAACATATATGTTTGGGGCACTTCCAGAGGTGCTCAGGGTTTACTCCTGGCTCTGCTCTGAGATCACTCCTGGTGGATCTCAGAGGACCATATGCGGGTGCCTGGAATTGACCCACATTGGCCTTGTGTGGGTCCAGATCCCTCCCCTCTGTACTATTTATTTGGCCCCCTGATAAATGTTTTTCAATTGAGTTAACATTGACTTAAAAACTCTCTAGGTTTTGGGCGTATAGTTTCTCATCATAAGGTATTTTCTTCTAGTGCCCATATGGAGTGGTGTGAATATTGCTGGTGTTCCTCTCAAGCTTCTGAACCCCCAACTAGGAACTGATTCAGATAAAGAGAAATGGAAACACGTCCATAAACAAGTTGTTCAAAGGTAATAGTGCTCATTCAATTCATTATTTTTTTTAATGGGGAGTGGCTGGAGTGGTCGTACAACGGGTGGGTGTTTGCCTTGCACGCAGATGATCTGAGTTTGATCCCTGTCAGTCCATGCAGTCCCCTTAGCACCAACTGGAGTATTTCCTGAGTGCTAAGTCAAGAGTAACCCCTGAGCAGCACTAGTTGTGGCCCAAAACAAACAAAAAAAAATTGGGGTCTCTCTCCCAGTTGAGCTCAAGGGCTCAGGAACTGAGGTAAGTAAAGGTAGTTGAGGCCAGGATCTCCCTTGTCCTCATTCAGTATTTTGTTTCTGTGTTTTTGGAGGACCACATCCAGTGGTTCTCAGGCCTTATTCCTGGCTCTGTTCTCAGGGACCAGTCCTGGCTTAGGGGACTGTAAATGGTGCTGGAGAGCAAACCCCAGTCAGGTGCATGCAAGGCAAGATCCCGACCTGCTGTACTAGCTCTTCTGCTCACTCATTCCATTTTTTTTGTAATATATATGACATTTTAAAAAATGGGTTATTTAACAGCTTACTCTGTTAAACTGGGGGATCTAGAAGAAATAGTCAGATTCCTAGCAGTATATAATCTCCCAAAACAGAATGAGAAAGAAAGAGAAAGCCTTAACAGGACAAACACATGCAAGGAAATTGAAACAGGAGTTAAGAATCTCCCCAAGAATTAAAACCCTGGTCCATATGGGTTTATGGGTGAGTTTTATCAAACCTTCAGTGAAGACTTACTGCCATTTATCTTTAAGCACTTCCAATATATCAAAGAAGTGGGATTCTTCCTAACATCATCTACAAAGCTAACTTTACATTGATACTCAAAGCTGACAGAAATACTACCCAAAAAAAAAGGAAAATATTTTCTATATCTGTCCTTCTCCTTCTGACTCATTTTATTCAGCATGATACTTTTCATGTCCATTCACTTGCAAGCAAATTTCATGACTTCATTTTTCCTGGTGGCTGGTAGTATCCATTATGTAGATGTACCGTAGGACCAGGAGTATGGTTGGAAGTCTGCCACAAGTATTTTGGGGTAAGGGGGGTGGAGAGGAGTTAGGATATAGAAGGGACCACTATGAATGGAAGACAGGTTCTAACAACATAAGATGTGCCATCTATATACTGATCTAAGGTACCATCTAGAAGATAAATCCCTGCATTTATAACTGCAGAAAAATATTGGTTCTGAGCTTTTATAGTTTTTTATAGCTGTTAGTATCTTGAGGAAGGTTCTTTTACCCTTTTTTGAGCTCTATATCATAAATGAGTGTTGGATCTCTCTGAATCAAGAGATATGATCATATGATTTTTATCTTTCCTTTTACCAATGTGGTGTATCATGTTTATTGATTTGCATATATTAAGCCATCCTTACATCCCTGGCATGGACTCCACTTGATCATGGTGTGTGAGTTTTTGACAAGGCATTGGATTGTTTGTAAGATTTAGTTGAGAATATTTGCATCAATGTTTATCAAGGAGATCGGTCTGAAAATTTATTTTTTTATTTTTTGTTTTGGTTGTTAATTAGTTTTTAATTGAATCACCATGAGATGCTCTTCTACAAAGTTGTACATGATTGGGTTTAGTCATACCATGTTACAACACTCATCCCTTGACCATTATATATTTTCCACCACCAGTGACATCAGTTACCCACCCCCTGTTCCCCACCTGCCTCTATGGCAGGCACTTCTTTCTCTCTCCTCTCTCTCCTCTATCCTCTCTCTCTCTCTCCTGTCTCTCTTTCCTTTTGGGCTTGCATTACAGATACTGAAAGGTTATCATGCATAACCTCTTACCTACTTTCAGCACTCAGTTCTTTTCCAGAGTGATCATTTCCAACTATCATTGTCATGAAGTTGTTCACAGTAATTGTTTCCATTCAATATTTCAACACCAATCCCACCATCGTGACACCTTCCCACCACCATTATTTCAAATTTTTCTACCACCACCCAAGCCTGCTCCGTAGGCAGATGCTAAATGATTTATTTTGTATTGCTTGTTATGAATAGTATGAAATGTCGTGCAGTCGTGAAAACAGCCACACACTCCTGGAATTCTAAAATTTTTAAATATTATGGAGGCCTCTCTGCAACGTTCTGCTCTCTTTCAAGATTCATTTGTCCTAAATAATTATTTTTATAAGGAATTTATGAATAATTTCCAGAACAGAACCCTGAGGATTTTTTTTTTTTTGCTTTTTGGGTCATACCTGGAGACGCACAGGGGTTACTCCTGGCTCTGCACTCAGGAACTACCCCTGGTGGTGCTCAGGGGACCATATGGGTTGCTGGGAATCAAACCTGGGTTTGCTGCATGCAAAGCAAATGCCCTACACGCTATGCTATTGCTCCAGCCCCCCTGAGGAATTTTTAATAGAGTAGCACTGATGTATAGGTTGAATGAATGTTTTCTCTGATTAAGCATTCGATGAATTTGGTTTTCTTATTTTCACCATCGTAGTGCCTATGAGGTCATCAGGCTGAAGGGGTACACCTCGTGGGCCATTGGACTGTCTGTGGCAGATATGTCAGCAACGATTTTAAAAAACCTTAGGCGAGTACACCCCGTTTCCACTATGATTAAGGTAGGCTTGAGCTAAACCTTGGTTTATTGTTCGTTAATGTTTGTTCGGTCCCTCAACATTGTACCCAGTGTTTAAGGATGTAATGGTGACCCAGTAAAACACACTGTGATGTCATGGGGTTAAAGAGCGAAAGCACATCGGGTAGGGCATTTACCTTGCACGCAGCCAACCCAGGTTCGATTTCTCCGTCCCTCTCGGAAAGCCCGGCAAGCTATCGAGATTATCTCACTGGCATGGCAGAGCCTGGCAAACTACCTGTGGCATACTTGATATGCCAAAAACAGTAACAACAAGTCTTATAATGGAGACGTTACTGGTGCCCGCTTGAGTAAATCGATGAGCAACAGGATGACAGTGATACAGTGATTATCCAAGTAAATATATAATGACGGTGTGCCAAGTGCTTGGAGGGAACTATGGAGTGCTAAGAGTACAACAAGATGGGCAGGGGGCTGCTCCGGGTGGGGGCCATTGGTGGTGTGCTTAGGGAAGACACCGCGAAAGTGAAAGGAATCATGAGTAGGGATAAGTTCAGAGCTCCAGAGAAATGGATTTGGAAAGCTGGGGGAACACATGGCCAGTGGGTATTGGAGGCAGCTGCAAGCCAAGAGCACATGAGATGCTGGAAGAGGAGACGCTGGAAGGGCCGGGAAGGCAAAGGCCAGGCCTTAGAAGGAAGAGCACTGAGAGCAGCAGGAGGAGCACTGCCCACTGTGGAAGAGCAAAGGAGGTGGAGGAACATGTGCAAACTCTCATCGGCTCATCTCTGTTTCCTTGGCTCATCTCTCATTCCGTCAGCTTCAGTCTCACACGGGCTTTTCCCCATGGAGCATCAAAGATGTTTTCCAGAAGCTGCAGGCTGGGAGCCTTTATTATCTGGAAGCTGCCCACACCCACTGCTCGTGTTGATTTAGATGGTGCGCCTTTCTGAGGTGGAACTGCCATTGTCAGGGAGAAGGTTTCCAAAAGGAAAAAGTAGGGTCGTTCGGACAAGGAGAAGGGCCGTGTGAGAATCTGGACACACACAGCAGCTGTTGCTTACGCATGGTCATTGGGTCAATGGGTCACATAGTCACATGATCTGCCTAAGGAGAGTATATCCACTGCAAAGACAGGTTGAGTTTTGAGGAATTCTAATATTAAAAAGTTGAATTTATGGGGCTGGAGCAATAGTACAGCGGGGAGGGCGTTTGCCTTGCACATAGCTGACCCAGGTTGGATTCCCAGCATCCCATATGGTCCCCTGAGCACTGCCAGGAGTAATTCCTGAGTGCAAAGACAGGAGTGACCCCTGTGCATTGCCGGTTGTAACCCAAAAAGAAAAAAAACGTTGAATTTATACTGACTCCTCAAAGTTTACTAAGAACTGGTGGCCATAGATTAAAAATGAAAACAAGCAGAATGTGGTATAATGGTAACCAGGAGAATGGAGGATACTTTAGAGATGAAAATACTAATTTTACATTGCTCATAGTTGTGCAGTTATAATATAAGGATAGGAAAAAGGACTGATAGGGCCAAGTGTCGGAGGTGATTGATAAACTTAGCAAGAGCTGTCTGAGAGAGCAACAGGAAGGAATGAAAGCCTGGCTGGAGTGCATTACATTTTCTTAAAGTTGGTGGTGCTCACACTGGGTGGGTGGGGCTGGGTGTTTCCTCACTGTGGGGGCTGTTCTGTACACTGAGTATAGCAGCATCCCTAGCCTTTATCCAGTAGATACCAGTAACATGTTCTGCTCCCCAGTTTTTTGACAATGAAAAATATCTCTCGATATTACCAGATAGACAGAGAAAATTAAGACCAAGTGCAAATAAATGTTTTGAGGCCTTTGTCTGTGAGGGTAAGATAGAGCAATAATTGGAGAGGAGAATTAGGGCAAGGCAAGGGGGTTTGTTGTTGTTGTTGTTGTTTTTCTTTTTTTTTTTTAAGCATAAGATGCTGATGGTGTAAGCAGTGGTGGTCCAAAGGTTCCAGGGAAAATAGACTCAACTAGGAGAACTCCAAGATCCTGTAGGCTCAGAATGAAAAAAAAAACCAACAAAACAACAACAACAACAACAAAAACAAAGACAGATACAGAATACCGAAAGCAGCAAGATTAAAACAACAATAAAACCACAAAAACTTACATACAAAGGGAAGCCCATAAGAGTCACATCACACCAATCAAGTGAGACTTTATGAGCCAGAAGAGAATGGAGACATACAGAGCAAACCCTCAGTGCAGTGAACACCTCAGCAAGAATCCTGTATCCAGCTAGATTATCACTCACATTCGAAGGAACAGTGCGGGGCTCAGGGTCAGGCAACAGTTTAGGGAATTCATAGCCTTGAAATCTGTCCACTCTACTATCCCTCCAGCATCTAGTTATTTCATTTTTATTACTTCACATTCCCAGAAAAGGTGTGACTAGCTTTTTTCATTTTAATACATAACGGGAATGGGGCAATAGCACAGTGAGTAGGGCGTTTGCCTTGCACATGGCAGACCTGGGTTCGATTCCTCCGTCCCTCTCGGAGAGCCTAGCAAGCTACCGAAAGCATCTCGCCTGCATGAAAGAGCCTGGCAAGCTACCCGTGGTATATTCAATATGCCAAAAACAGTAACAACAAGTCTCACAATGGAAATGTTACTGGTGCCCGCTCAAGCAAATTGATGAACAATGAGATCACAGTGACAGTAATATATAATACATTGAGTGTATTTTTGGTCAAAAAAAAAAAGGAAATCTCTCTTTTATAAATAGCCATTTCTTCACTACATGGCCAGTACAGAAGCATGGGAGGACAAACATTGGTGCATCCAAGGCTCATAATGTCAATGACTCATGAAGCTTAAAGGGGAGAGAGTAGGCTGCAGCGAGTACAGCAGGCCAGGCCTGGCCAGGCCAGGGGATGGGGCCTTGTTTGCAGTCCACTCAGTGGCTTTCAAATGACATGATAGGATAGATCCATATTTTCCCAACTCCAGCCTCTTCTAGAAGGGCCCACCAGTTCCCCAGAATACTCACAGGGCAACAGAGGGCCACAGCCTTGGTCTCTAACACAGCTCGTGTTTAGAGCCCCAAAGGTTACATAGAAGTGACGGTGGAATGATCCAGGCTGAGAAGGGTGGAGGAGGCAAGTGTAACTGGATCTCGGCCCTCGGCCGGAACAGAATGTGAGCGACTGTGGAGAGGGGCAGTGGCCTCCCGTGGTGGCCAGACTTCGGGAGTGCGTGGGGAGTGTGAGTGCGGCTTGCAGGAGGCTGGCCTGGGAAGGGGTGTGACTGGTCTTACAGCTCACTAAGTTATACACTACAAAATGGTGACCGAAATCAGGGAGCAGGGCTGGGCAGGAAGTGGGGCCCCAAATTCCTTTATGGGCAGCTGGGAGAGATGAGGAACAGGAAGTGTCCCCTGAGCTGCCAAGGAGAGAGCCTCGGAGGCGGGGGAGATGAGCTGAGTAGCCGTGGACTCTGAGCTCCGGGGGCCAGCACTGCTCCCCACAGCCAAGGGGCCTTTCCCTGTCCTCAACTCCAGCTTCTGAGAGATGTTTGTAATAAAAATGGAAGAAAAACAGGACTTTCAAGAATCTGTACCAGCTACCTATAGACTCGGCTCCGAAGTGTGGGGTAAGAAAAAGCAGGACGGGCTAGAGCGATAGCACAGCAGGTAGGGCGTTTGCCTTGCGTGCAGCCGACCCGGGTTCGATTCCCAGCATCCCACATGATGCCTGATCACCGCCAGGAGTGATTCCTGAGTGCAGAGCCAGGAGTAACCCCTGTGCATCGCCAGGTGTGTACCCAAAAGGCCAAAAAAAAAAAAAAAAAAGAAAAAAAGAAAAAGAAAAAGCAGGACGAAGGCAACCAATCTCAAAAACAATGTTAGCACACAAGGCCCAACCTGTAACAACATGTTAGTAATTAATCTCTTATACAAGAGCTTAATGTCCCCAGGGTGAGATACAGCGATCTTCACGCACTTTCCTCTTAAGCAAAGTTTTTTTTGGGGGTCATTTTTAGTTGATTATTCATGACAAGCAATATGAAATGAATTATTTAGGCTCTGCCTGAGGGGCAGGCTTGAGTGGTGGTGGGAAAATTCAAAATAATGGTGGTGGGAGTGATATTGAAATATTAAATGGAATAAATCATTGTAATCAACTAAAAAGAAAAATTTTAAGTTTTTTTAAAAAGAAGAAAGAACAGAGAGTGGTGGAAGGCAGGAAGCTACGAAGGGTCTACTGGGTTGTCTTCTAGGGGAGGTGGCACACAGGTTGGTTTGCGGGCATGTAGGCGTCAGTGTGTTCAGGTCTTAGTCGCCTCTGGAAGATACTTCAGTGGTTGGGCTTTAGCTGCCAGGCTGCCAACTGGAGGTTCTATGGGCCCAAGATAGGACAGAGACCAGGCTGTACCTGATGGATGGGCCTGCCTGTCTTGGGAGGTCGTAGGTAAAATTCCCATGGCAGCAGGACACGTCTTCTCGTTCACTCACCCGGGGGGCAAGACTTAGGCCCTTCCAAGGACCCCCTGCAGGTACCACAGCAGGCATGGCTGTGGATGGCTGCAGATGCTTCCGAAAGGGTTCTTGGCCAATGGTCCTTCCACTGTACGGATCATTATGAAGGGGGCAGAACCTCCCCCACACATCTCTTGAAGTAGTTTACGCAGCCCAGTTGCTTGGCTTCAGAGCGTCCTCAGATATAACTAAGGGAGGATTGCGCGGAATCCTTTCCCATGGACCCAAGGAGTCAAGGAAACAGGACCTTTCTCGTTCCCGTCCAAGGCCAGTTCTGTTCATGTGACTGAACACAAGTTCGGTATGATCACACCATCTGGATGCTTCTTGGTACAGTTGATGATCACGCCTTTCTAGTGGGCGCTATATGTTTCTAGTAAACCGTTGTGCAATGGCTCTACCCTCAACATACTGAGCAGTCATTCAATTAAATTAATTAAATTATTAAATTGATTACATTTATCTTTCAGGGTTTATACGGGATAAAAGAAGAGGTCTTTCTCAGTGTCCCTTGCATCCTGGGGCAAGGTGGCGTCTCAGATGTTGTGAAAGTGAAGTTGAATCCGGAGGAGGAGAACCTTTTAAAGAAGAGTGCAGACACCCTTTGGGATGTCCAAAAAGATCTGAAAATTTAAAGCAGATTGTGAGTTTACATTTTGAAAATGTTTGCATTGATCTCAAAAATAAAAACAGAAACAGAACAGTGAAACCTTTGATAGAATTCCAGTCTCTCCAGTTTCCTAATAAAAGAAAACGGTGAGGTTTTTCCTGTGTGTGTCCTTTATCCTGTTCTAAAGATTGCCAACACGTGCAGAAAGCACTTACACTTTTGACTTACAGTTGTGTAAGCTGTTTACACAACAAGTTGTAGTTGTGTAAGAATCGCCTCCAGGTTTAGTAGAATATGTATAGTAATGCACTGTAAATATGATTTCCCTTACCAAATAATTCCTTTCCAAGTCATGTATGTCCCTGGCCCTGCGCTTTTTCTTTTTTTTTTTAATTTTTTATTTTTTAAAAAATTTTATCACCATGTGGAAAGTTACAGAGTTCTCAGGTTTATGTCTCAGTTATACCGTATTCAAACACCATCCCTTCACCAGTGCCCATATTCCACCACCAAAATCCCCAGTATACCCCCCGCCCCCCACCCCAACTGTATAACTGATGAATTTCACTTTATTTTCTCTTCACCTTGATTACGTTCCATATTTCAACACAAAACTCACTATTGTTGTGGGAGTTATATCCCCAAACAAGATAACCCTAATAAGGAGGCATTTGATAATTAGTTTTCCATTCAAAGATTGTATGTTTTCAGGTTTTAGAAAAGGTCGCGAGGCTCGGATGTGTCCCAGTCCCGAATCCTGGAGCCGTGTTAGTTGCTGCTCAGTGTTGCCAGGGTTCCATCTGGAGAAGGTGTGCTGGCGGCACTTCCTCCTTCCGGCCCCCCGGTGTTGCTGGCCCCGATTCGGGTCCGGAGCATTGTCCGGGCCGCGTTGCTCACCAGAATGCCTGCCGCTTCTCTCCCTGCGCTTTTTCTAACATTGAAATTTAATCTTGTGTTTTCCTCAGTTTGGGCGTCAGCATGTGCATTTATGCTTTCTTAGTTGTGTGTGTGTGTGTGTGTGTGTGTGTGTGTTTTCTTTTTGGGTCACACCTGGCGATGCACGGGGGTTACTCCTGGCTCTAGCGGTATACTACTGCACAGGATTAGTCTTTATTTTATTTTATTTTTGCTTTTTGGGTCACACCTGGTGATACACAGGGGTTATTCCTGGCTCTGCATTCAGTAATTACTCCTGGCAGTGCTCAGGGGACCATATGGGATGCTGGGAATTTATGCTTTCTTAGCTGTGTGTGTGTGTGCGTGTGTGTGTGTGTGTGTGTGTGTGTGTGTGTGTGCGTGTTTTCTTTTTGGGTCACACCTGGCGATGCACGAACCCAGGTCGGCCACATGCAAGGCAAAGGCCCTACCCACTATGCTATCACTCCAGCCCCAGGATTAGTCTTTAAATGTTTTGTTTCTGGTGGTGCTGGGAGTTGAACCAGGGCCTCACACATGCAGGCCAGCTACTAGGCCAGGAACTTGACTGTGGAGACACATCCCTGGCCTCAGTTTCCCATTTCTTCTATTTATTTTCCTTGCTTTTTAATTATTCACTTGAGTGCACAAAGTATGATTCTGGGTGAGAATTTAGTAAGCATAAGGAGAAGAGAAAGTTTTTTATGGATTTTACCCCTCACCTAAATTTCTTTTGTTTTGTCTTTGGGCCACACCCAGCAATGCTCAGGACTCACTCCTGGCTCTGCACTCAGGGACCATATGGGATACTGAGAATTGAATCCAGGTTGGTCACATGAAGGCAAATGCCCTATCCACTGTACTATTGTCCTGGCCCCTTAAAAAATGTTTTTGAGGTGGAATAGGTATGTCCATCCATCCAGAAAAAAATATTTTTTCACACATTTTGGCCACATTTTGAGGTGCTCAGGGATTATTCCAGGCTTCAACCAGGATTGGGTGCATGAAAGACAATCATCTCATCCTTTGTATTATCTCTCCAGCCCTCACCTCAGTCTCACTGTTTGTTTTATTTCTTGGGTCACACCTGATGATGCTCAGGGGTTACTCATGCACTCAGGAATTACTCCTGGCAGTGCAGTGCTCAGGGGATCATATGGGATGCTGGGAATCGAACCTGGGTCAGTCATGTGAAAGTCAGACACCCTACCCACTGTGCTGTTGCTCCAGCCCCAGTCCTTCTGTTTTTTAAAACTCTCTTTGGGGAGAGATAACTGAAAGGGCAGGAGACTGGAAGACTGAAGCGAAACTGTGCTACATATGTTCTCAACAGATGCAATACTGAACCCAAAGAATTAAAAAAAAAAATTGTGGGGCTGGAGTGATAGCATAGTGGGTAGGGCGTTTGCCTTGCACTCGGCCGACCCGGGTTCAAATCCCAGCATCCCATATGGTCTCCTGAGCATCGCCAGGGGTGATTCCTGAGTGCAGAGCCAGGAGTAACCCCTGTGCATCGCCAGGTGTGACCCAAAAACCAAAAAAAAAAAAATTGGATCTTAACAGCTTTCCAAGTTCAACCTGGACAGATAAAATTACTCTCTCTCTCTTTTTTTTTTTTTTTGGTGGGGAAGGGTGTGGGGCCCAAATCTGACAGTGCTCAGTGCTTAGACCTGGTGGGATTTGGGGATCATAGGAGCCATCGGGATTGAACCCAGTTGGTCCCTGCACTATCTCTTCAGCCTATAGATATAGTTTTAATTTTTGAACCCACCAAATCTTGGTTCTTTTATAGTCCTTCTAAATTCTGCTTGAAAAATGGAACAATTGCTTCTTTGTTAAACTCTTAAAGAGTTAGACTTTTACTCTTTATTCATTTATTGGTTTTGTGGCTACACCAGGCATTCCTCAGGGCTTACTCCTGCCTCTGTACTCAGGGGTCATTTGGTGAGCTTGGGGGACTACCCAGGGTGCCGGGGTTTGAACCCAAGTTGGCCACGTGCAAGGCGAGTGCCCTACTCACTGTACTGTCGCTCTGGCCTTGCCTGTAAAATAGTTTCTCCAGAAGTAAAACTGTACTATATATGTTCTCAACAGGTGCAATACTGACCCCAAAGAATAAAAACCCTTGGATCTTAATAGCTTTTATTTCATTACACTTTACTTCCGGCAAATAGAAATCAGCCAGCAGTTTCAATATTCTTTTTTTTTTCTTTTATTTGGGGGTGGGGAGTCACACCCAGCGATGCTCAGGGTTACTCCTGGCTCATGCACTCAGGAATTACTCCTGGCGATGCTCGGGGGGAACCATATGGGATGCTGGGAATCGAACCCGAGTTGGTCGCGTGCAAGGCAAACGCCCTATCGTATGTTCTATCACTCCAGCCCCAGTTTCAATATTCTGATTGGAAATCTCCTTAGGTTAATTCACAAGATCATTCAGTATTTTTTCCATTTTCAGTTTATTTTGTGCTCAGGGGTGGGTCCTGGTTCTCTGCTCAGGGGTCACTCCTGGAAGGCCCTGAGAGCCATATGTGGTGTCAGGGATCAAAACCAAACCAGCGCATGCAAAGAAAGAACACTACCCGCCATACTATGGCTTTGACCCCAAAGTCGTGTTCCTTAATTCTTAATTTTACTACACAGGAATGGATGGGAGCTGAGAAATCAGGAAAAATGACTAAGAAGAGTCAACAGAGAATAAAAAACAGGTCGAGGAGCACACCATTTTATAAAAGAATTTATCAGATCCGTATTATGTATTATGATTCACAGATAAGAAAGCAATTAGGTAGAATGTGATGGGAGAAAAGAAGGAACTGTGGCTTTATTTCAAATTATGGCATAAAAGTTTTTTTTTTTTCAGATTGTATATTTCACAACTTCTTAAGTGATGAGTTGAGTTTTACAACCCCCTTGTAAAAATACTTATCAATTACCATTGCACTAATCAAGTCCTTAGAATTTCATATCTTAAAACTCCTTTGCATACAGAGATTTTTTTTTTACTTTTTGGGTCACACCCGGCGATGCACGGGGCTACTCCTGGCTCATGCACTCAGGAATTACTCCTGGTGGTGCTCTGGGGACCATATGAGATGCTGGGAATCGAACCCAGGTTGGCCACGTGCAAGGCAAATGCCCTACCTGCGGTGCTATCGCTCCAGCCTTGCATGCAGAGATTTTGTTAAAAAAAAATACAAACTTGCTACCAAAAACTCATTATTTGTGGGCGGCAGATAGTAGCCCAAGTTCCATCCCTCCTCCTGCCCTGGAGGAAATATCCCAAAAAGTCCAGTTGCGTTTGGACCAGACTTGGTTAGAAATCTAATGGGCTGGAGAGATAGTGCAGCGACTATGGCTGACCCAGCTTCAATCCCCAGCGTCCAGTATGGGTCCCTGACTACCGCCAGGAGTAATCCTGAGTGCTGAGCTAGGAGGAACCCCTGAGCATCGCTGGATGTGACCCAATAAGGAATCAAAAAGAAGGAAAAAAGAAAAACACATTCACTAACGTCAGAGAGATCATCGCAGGCACTTGCTCCATCCCGGGCACCGCCTGCTTAGCATCTCTCTGTTCCCGGGGTGCTGCAGCACCCCGAGCTGCTCAGCAGGTGCCTCTGGTGACAAGCTAGTTGCTGTGAAGCAGGAGCCCACTGAGAGTTGCCTGATAGGAACTGATAGGCCGGCGGGGTTTGCGCTTTCAGCAGCTCAGTACCTCTGCGGGGCCCGAGATGTGGTAGAGCACGTGTCATGTGTGAACCCTGGGTCCCTGTCACCCCCACCGCCCACTCCCACACTGCTCTGAACCAACAGAAGCAGGAATGGATGCGCTCGGTCCTGTAGTGTGCAGGTCTTTCCACCCTTGGGTCCGGGGTGCCCCCTGCAAGCTCAAGAGGCGAGTGGGGTGCCCTGCAGCTCTCGCGGGCCTGGCCCAGAGGAAGGGTGCAGTTTGCTCTTCTCTAATTGTCTCGCCCCGAGGGGCTCCTTTAGCTCATCCTTTGGTGTGGGATGAGAATCACAGTCCCCACCAGGATGACTGCATACGGTCCCCCGGGACTGGACGTCTCTACTCTCCAGCTGGAAACATGGGGACAGAAGCGTCCCAGCCTGGTGGTAGGTGTCCCATTAGTTCTAGACACGGCCATCTTTTCCTTTTAGCCAAGGATGATGAAGTCTTGGAGATGTCCTTGCTGCTTTTTTTGTTTGTTTATTTCTACTTTATCTACACACGGTGGTTTGCAAAGTGTTCATCATGCCGTTGTTTCGGGCATTCAATGTTCCAACCCCAAATCCCACCACCCAGATGACCTTCCATCCACCATTGTTCCCAGTTTCCCACCCACCCACCTCGGCAGGCACAGAATAATTAATTTTACATTACTTGTTACAACAAAATGCCTAATGGAATTATCAAAAAGTTATTGAAAAGTTTATTCAGTAAAAGAATATTTGTCAAAATTGTTCAAGTTCACGGGGGGTGGGTTGGGGTGGGGGGGTGGTCATTAAAGTCATTGCCTGAGGGTTTATTAAGCTGTTGCTAGTTTGAGCCATCCATGCTATTGTTTTTCTTTTCTCATCGAATTTGGGGTGCTCCTATTGGGCAGACGTCACACACGTGGCCATGTGCTCCAGGAATTCCAGGATCTGTAGAACTGGGTCAATGAATTTCAAAGACTTGGCCTTGCTTGCATCTCCTCTGTGATTAGTGGTGAAGCTATAGCGCAGGTCCACTGCTTACGTGGCAGCCTCTGTGGGATGTGGGTGTGGCTGTTGGGGCTCCCAGCAGTATGGGGGGGGGTCTCATACCCAATACTGGTGTCCCTGGAATTTTTCTTCAGTTTGGCAGCTCTGCAGAGATTAGTCGTGAAGCAGTGAAGTTGGGCCCTTTGCATAGTTTTCATGGCCGTGGCTGTGGGGTATGGGTGCAACTACTGGGGTTTCCGCAGGGGGGTGCCCAGTCTTCCTCCCTCCCAAGGGCACCCCAGCATTTTTAGCCAGAAGACTGAAGAAGACTCACTAGCTGTGAGCTTTAGCAGCTTGGTCTGTGTCTTTCCAAGATTAGTGGTGACAGCTCAGCTGTTGCTTTGCTGCTTATAACAGAATACCTGGAACATTTTTGCAAACTGCCTCTCAATCACCGTTGATCTGGACATGATTTACTGAATTCAGAGGATTAACCCTGGATTCCATTTCTAGATCGTATTTAGTGCATATTTAGGGGAGTAGGGTTGGGCGATAGCTGGCCTTGTTCAGAGGCTATTCCTGGCTCCATGCCGGGAACTTTATGTGCATTAAGGAAATCCTGAAAAGTCGTCATGACATCTATTTCATACAAGTAGAAAATGATTGTCTACCCCAAGGTACACAAATAGGTCAGTTATATAGAAGGTATATGAAGGGCGAAGAGAGCACAGCAGGTAAGGTGCTTGCCTCGTATGTGGCCATCCTCAGTTTGAATCCCCAGTACCACAAATGGTTCCCTGAACACAGAATCAGGAAGTAAGCCCTGAGTAATACAGGGTGTGGCTCAAAAATAAAAAGAATACATATATGGCAAACCTTAAAGTAAAAGTGATACCATTTCGACATAGATGAGACTTTCTGAGAGGGATCGAGCACCATCCCTTAAAAAAAGCTTTAAAAAGATTGAAAAAAAAAATTGTCCTGGGGCCTGAATTCTATGATGTTACAAATTGCAACACTTGTGTGTCTTAGGAAATGGTAGCAGTTCCCCACAAGAGCCCAGATTAAAGCTTGCTTCAATCTCTCCCTCTTTGGGCCCTCCACCATGCCATGCTGTTTTAATCCAAACCGAATGACTTTTTAAAGGCTCCTTTAGAAAAAAGTAATTATCAATAGGGATTTTGCAGGCAGAAATTTTGGGGCAAAACCTAGTGTAGAAAAGCACTTTGAAACTTATTGATTTAAATCATAACACATAAACCAGTTGGTATAATTTAGGTGGAGAATGTCTGACCATGGGGGCATATAAGTCCCACAAAATCACTGGCCCTGGTCCCTGCCAGGACAGCTATGTGCTTCTCCTTAGCTGCCTGCAGCACATCTGCTTGTACAGCAGGGCCTACAAATGATGCTGTAAATAGTGCTATATCAGAAAAGTGGCTCCCCAGCCCTGCATTCAAGGAACCCTACACCATATCAAGAGATTTACTCCAGGGACCACGGGTGGTTCAACGAATGGAGATCAAGGTGCGGTACCACATTTACAGAAAGATGATCTCGACATATGCAGCAAAATCATTTGACAAGATTCACCATGCTTTATGTGTATGTGTGTGTGTGTGTGTGGGGGCGGTACAGAAAGGGTCCCAAGCAGTTCTCCAGGGGTTTGAAGGCCACTCCTAATGATAACTGGGCCCAGCTGTATAGATCCTCATGGTTCAGTGCTTAGGCCCAGCAGTGCTCCAGGCCCCCAAGGCTGCACCCAGCAGTTTTCCATGCAATGCTGGAGACTGAACTTGGTTTGTGTAGGTCAGGCACATCCTCTAGCACACTGTCTCTCCAGTCCCAAGATTCAACATTCTTTTACAATCAAAATCTTCAACAAAATGAACATGAAAAGAAAATACCTCAGTATAGTCGAGCTCATGTATGAGAACCCTCCAGTCACTATTTCATATTTATTGGTGAAAAATTAGTGTTCCTCTAAGGTCAGGAACACACGGAACTTTAGCAAGATACTCCAAACATTACCAGGTAGACAAGAAGGTCTTACTCTCAACAATACAACTCAATACGTTGTTGGAAATCCTAGCAAAAGCAATTAAACAAGAAATCTGGGGCTGGAAGGAGATTACAGCAAGTAGAACATTTGCCTTGCATGTGGCCAACCCAGAGTTCCTTGAGCCCCACTAGAAAAGATCCCTGAGTGCAGAGCTGGGAGTAAGCCCTGAGCACTACCCGGTGTGGCCCCAAATCAAAAACTCAATAAAAACCACCCAAATTAGAATAAATTAAAATCTAGATGTACAGGGGCTGGAGCAATAGCACAGCGGGTAGGGCGTTTGCCTTGCACACTGCCGACCCGGGTTCGATTCCCAGCATCCCATATGGTCCCCTGAGCACCACCAGGAGTTAATTCCTGAGTGCAGAGGCAGGTGTAATCCCTGTGCACCGGAGTTTTTACGTAATTTTTTTACATTAAAAAAAATTAGATGTACAATACATAGAAATACAAAAATAAATAAAAATCCCAAACACCAGGCTGGAGCAATAGTACAGGTGTTTGCCTTGCATGCGGCTGACTTGGGTTCAATCCCTGGCATCCCATATGGTCAAGTACCACCAGGAATAATTCTTTGAGTGCAGAGCCAGGAGCAACCCCTGAGCATCACTGGGTGTGGCCCAAAAAGCAAGCAAACAAACCTAGAGCAATATGGAGATTCAATGCAATCTATTATTGCATTATCATCATAAAATCTAGTAATTTCACTTCAGAGCATTCATCTGAAGAATATGAAAACACTAATTTCAAAAGATAAATGCACTAGTATGTACTTTGTACACCCACCCTGCTTCAATGTAATAGTAGAATTCAGAAATTGTTAATATTTTGTGGAGGATTTTTTGCATCCATTCATTAGAAATATTGGTCTAGAGTCAATGCTTTCTCTTTCTTGGTGGTGACTTTGGTTTTGGAGCTAGCATAACACTGGTTTCATAGAATGTGATGGAAATTATTTTTCCTTCTTTTCAATCTTGTGGAAGGGTTTGAGAAGGGTAGGTACTGGAGTCATCTGGTTCTGGGCTTTCATCTTTGGAGGCTTTTCATGAACCATTTTGTTCTCTTGCTCGTGATGGTCTCTTCATGTCTCTATTCCTGACTCGGTTGTAGTGTTTTGGATTTCTACAAATTTGTCCTACTCAATTGTTCAGTTTACTCATGTGGTTGCTCATAATACTCTCTTAGGATCCTTTTGTATTTCTGCAGTAATTGTAACTCTGACTTGTTTTATGTATTATTTGGTTTTGGGGTCATAGTAGATTGTGCTCAGAGCTTACTCCTGGCTCTGTGTTCAGAGATCACTACTGGCTCCTGGACCAGGGGGACCGTATCAAGTGCCAGCTCTGAACACAACCAGCCACATGTAAGGCAAACCCTTAATTGCTGTACTATCTCTTTGCCCCTTTTACCTCTTTTTGTTGATGTTTTGGGGGTCACATATGGCATTGCTCAGGCTTCCTGCTGGCTTTGCAACTCAGGAATCACTTCTGAAGGACTCAGGGGACCATATGGGGTAATGGGGATCAAACCTGGATTGGCTACATGCAAGGGAAGCGCCCTACTCATGGTATTATCGCTTGGTACCCTTATGACAAGCTAAAAATTAATTTTGCTATTTTCCCCCCAAGGACAAGCTCTTGATTTCTTAATCTTTTGATCTCTATTTTGTTCATTTCGGCCCTACATTAAGTTTCTTCTTTTGACTTTCTTTTCTACTCAGCTTTTTACTCGAAATAGGTTATTCTCAGAGAAAAATATCATTTGGAACACTGGCTGAGTATTCATCAATTCACATTAAAGTGTATGGACTGAAACTACTAAATCTTCACAAGAACCTATGCAAAGTAGCAACTCCAATTTTTTTTTTTTAATTAGTGAATCACCGTGAGGGCACAGTTACAGATTTATACACTTTTGTGCTTATGCTTCCCTCATACAAAGTTCAGGAACCCATCCCTTCACCAGTGCCCATTCTCCACCACCAGTAAACCCAGCATCCCTCCCACCCTCCCCAATCCCATCTCCCCCCACCCCACCCTGCCACTGTGGCAGGGCATTCCCTTCTGTTCTCTCTCTCTAATTAGCTGTTGTGGTTTGCAATAAAGGTGTTGAGTGGCCACTGTGCTCAGTTTCTAGCCCTCATTCAGCCCGCAACTCCCTTCCCCCACATGGCCTTCGACTACATTATGAGCAACTCCAATTTTTAATTGAAATATTTTATTGAAATAACATTGGTTTATTACATATATAGGTTTCAGGTATACAGCATTGTAATTTCACATCTATATATACAACACCATAAATCTAGTTTCCATCTTCCACTACACATCTGATCCCTTTTACCCAATTTATTACCAATCACCTATTTCCCCCCCACCCCCCAACTTTTAAACTAGTTTCTACTGGGTAGATATTGTTGGAATTGTGGTATAGCCTAAGAGACAATCATGTCCCCCACCCCCAAACAGAAGATGTACGTTTTAGGTTAGACAGATTAAAAAAAAAAAAGTATCACTTTAAATGTGAATTTTTCCTGAGAACCTTTCCTTCTCAGTGGATATATATTTATGTAGTCTGGAAGTCAAGTGCATTTACCCAAAATTGGGCTATGGGGAGTGGCTGTAATCTGACGTTGCCCATTTCATTTACTGGGTAGAGGTTTGGCATTCACTATGAAAATGGTCATGGGCTGATGCTTGGAGAGCTAGAGACACAAGTGGTAAGCTTAGAAGCACCATTTGCCGAGTTGTGCCTAGTCTCTGAAACATTTTAGACTACATTAATCACACAAATACTTACTCATAAAATAGCTCCTAGGTGGGAGAAGGGACGTTTCATTTCACTTTGGACACATTTAGTATTATTTTAGTTTTTAGCAGGTTACTTTTCTAATAATCTGCCAGAAACATTCCAAACAAGTGAGAATGTTAAAATATAAATCCTATATATAAGGTTATGAGGCTTTTACACAGCACTAACAATGCTGTGTGTGCATCTACATGTACGTCCACACCTGTCAATGCTCAAGGACTAATCCTGACTCTAGACTCAGGAATTACTCCTGGAAGTGCTCAGGGGACCTTATGGGATGCCAAGGACCAAACCAGGGATGGCTGCATACAAAGCTCTACCCACTGGACTATCGCTCCAATGCTGTAGTTTATATTTTACTTGAGATCCTCTAGTTCAGAAGGATCAGTATTATAATTCAATTCATGTAAATTCTATCAAGTGGAGAAAATTAAAGGAAAAAGGAGGGGAACTGGTAATAGTAGTCCTTTTCCCTTATTATTTGTTGTTAGTTAGGGACCCTAGAGACTTGTCTAGCTTATAGGAAAGGACTTGGATTGGTAGAAGTTAGAACTTAACTATAATTGAAAGGTTAAAACTATCAACATTGTTTGCATTTGCTGAGTCTCTGCCAAAATATGATAGGACTGTGGGCCCATCCCTAGAACTTCTGATTGAGCAGATCTGGGATGGACTTAGACCCCTTGAGATTTTTATCTGTTGAAACCACTCAAGGAAGCAAATTTTACTGAGGTTTAAAAAACATCCTGCTATAAACTTAATACCAGTTAAAGATGGACTTTGCTCTCTTTTAGCTCCTCTATGGAGTAAACATTGCTGCGGTACCTCTTAAGGTTTAAACCTAGAGAGCAGAACTGATAAATGATCCTGAGCAGTGAGAAAAAGTTCACTAAGAAGTGGTTGCAAGATTAGTTTTGTGATTTTAATACTTTGGAATTTAGTTGTGAACCTGAAATCAGTCAGAGGGATAAAATTAGGTTTCTCCACTGTATTATTATTTTGTGTCATCATTCAGGTTCATTCAGCTATAAATTCTTAAAACATCCAGGGACTTGCTTGCTCACTGCAGAACCTTAAGCCAATGCATCAGACATGGTAGACACATGTTAACAATTTATTCCTTTAAATGATTGTAGTCTTTGCTTCAGTGGCAGGATTTGCTTCACATTATTTATTTCCCTTGTAATTTGTTTACCCTAAGGGACCAGGTAGATAGTAGGTAAGATGCTTGTCTTGGTAAGGTGCTTGTCTTGCAAGTGGCTGGCCTAGGTTCAATCCCTGCCACCCCAAAGTCCCATGAGCCTACCAGGAGTGATTCCTTAGCAGAGAGCTAGGAGTAAGCCTGAAGCACAGCCAGGTGTTGCCCCCAAACCAAAGCCATAACTATTTACCTTAATATAACCAACTCCTATTAATGTTTCTAGGAGAAATTCATAGAAACATTTTTGGTTATATGGCACTGTCAGAGAAGTGGCTATGAAATGGATGTTTAATGACAAGTACTTGTAAACACTGTTCATAATTTCTTCTAACTTCCCAATACTATGAGACGTTTAAAGAGAAAGAATATACTTCTTGGACTGTCGCCCTATCTGGAGTTAATAGTTTTAGGAAGAATCTTTCTTAGGAGAGTCCATCCAGTTTTTAACTTAAGTTATAATGTTCATGCTTAAAAATGAGTAACAAAGCATGTGAGGGGCAATTCTGATTTGGGGGACCACACCTAGCAGTGCTCAGCAGGACATGCAGTGCTGTTGATCGAAACCAGATTTCCGGCAAGCAAAGCTTGTGGATGGGCCCCCTGTACTACTTCCCTGGCCCAGAGGGTCATCTCTGAGGTTGATTTGTGAAGCACCTCTTGTCTTACAATCTACTATTCTTTGCTGTTGCTGAAGAGAGAGAAAGGCAAGGAGGGCGTACTGGGGGTGAGAAGGGAGAGGTTAATCTTTGTAGACCTTTGTCCTGGCCTAGTCTTACTACATTCAATTAGATTAATAATGTCACCTTTCATTTTACAGTGTGAACAGAATTAAATGCCAGTATCTAGTAAACACTGGGAAACACTGTCTTGTCTAGTGTTAAGACTATGTCTTGCTCCACTTTAAATAGCTCTTCTAGCTGTTAGTCTTTCTGGGAGGATGAAGATGAGACCTGGCTAAGTTCCCTGTTGGTCTAAATGGGAGGTTTAGGCACAAAGGAATAAAGTAATGGAATACATTAATAGGGATTCTGAAGCAGCTTGGGAACAGGAGATAAAAACACAAATGATGATGAGACACAGAAACATGGCAAGAGACTGGGCCCTCTGTGGAAATATGACCAATGAATTTCAACAGTAAACATGTCTGTTTTACACTGTTCTGTCTTGGTTGTCTATTTTCTGCCTACAGTTCATGTGAGAAATCTGTTACTCTCCTACTGTTTCTCACATCACAAAAATGTAACAGTAACAGTAGAAGAGGGAGGGAATGATTTTACTTTTACTTTTTTAAAGTAAAAGTTTTACTTTCGGGGTCTCTCAGGAATAAAGGAAGAAGTATTCCTTTATGTCCCTTGTATCCTGGAAGAGAATGGCATTACACATCTCATTAAGGTAAAGCTGACCCCTAAAGAGGTGACCTATTTGGGCCGGAGCTATAGCACAGCGGGTAGGGCGTTTGCCTTGCACGCCGGCTGACCTGGGTTCGATCCCCGGCATCCCATATGGTCCCCCGAGCACCTCCAGGAGTAATTCCTGAGTGCAAAGCCAGGAGTAACCCCTGAGCATCGCTGGGTGTGACCCAAAAAAAGCAAAAAAAAAAAAAAAAAGAGGTGACCTATTTGAAGAGTACAGCAAAATTCAGAAGGAACTCAAAGATCATTTCAAAGTTTTGAAGAAAAGATAAGCGATAACAAACTGCTGAGTAGAATGAATTCCCAAAAAATGAAAAGCAGGGAAAGCTGAATGACAGTCAGTGGCTGCATCAATTAAGAATTTTTTGGTAACTTGCCTCTTTCTTACCAATTGCTTCAAAAGAATTTATGATGTGTATTTACTGTTATGGAAATTCGGATTCTTTTCTTCAAGTAAATCTACAGCTAATCCTTTCAACTGGCTGGCTGATACCTATGTTCAAGTATTTGCTATAAAAAAGTTGTAGCTTTACAATGTAAAAAGAGTATGTATACACACAGCTTTAGATGAAGGTTATGCTTAATCAAAAGCCAGACTTCTTAAAAGATTCATGTATTATTCCTAAAGATGTTGAATAAAGAAGAGAAATTATGCAACAAATTTTATTTAGCATAGTCAGTCCCAACATTCAGCACAAAAAGTTTACAGAAGATAGAAAGTACATTAATAAAAGCCAGTCTTTACTAAAAGAAAACAGAAAATATATTATTGATTCAAAATATTTTACACTTGAATGATAAACCGCAATAACTTATTCTGGGCACCTACTGATAAGAGAAAGGAAGAGGAGAGAATTTTCAGGAGCTCAGTTTCAGGGGATGTCGGAGAAGTCAGTAGAGATCACTGAGACCGGCAGTCTTTCTTGCTTTTTGCATGAGTGCTCTCAGCTGGAACTGTTTACGTGACAGAAGACGCACATGCTGGGAAGGGGGGAAAGTTTCAAAAGTTAAGAATGGTTAAGGCACAGGAATGACATCAGTTTGTAACTTAAATGGGATTTCACTCTAAGCTCATTTCCTCTACCAACCTTCCTCTGAAACCAGTATTAATTACATAATGGCTTTTAAATCCCACTCAACTGACACTGGCAGATGTATAAAGATCTCTACAAGCTTTACAGGTTCACAGAAGACCTGTAAAAACTCACAGGGAAAGCACCAACACTGCAGAACCTGGCTTGGGGAACCTGGGTCAGCCACGTGCACATCACTCCAGCCCCATTGACTGAGCTCTATTTTGAGAGGAACAAGATGTCAGGGAGCCTGTATTTTGATTTGTTACAAAACTGCTATTTGTCTCCACTAGGCTAAAAGGAAAAGGGTACAGAGGAGTAGCTTTATCACTGTCAATACAGCACTCTCTTGTCTGTCCATGTGCATCTTTCCCTATGCTATGCCCATCCAACCAGGAGGCTGTGTATGGAGGGAGTCCTCCCTTGGACCTGTAGCCTTGCATATCCCACATAGACAGATAAGGTCATCAGCTGACCCAACCAGCTTTGCATGTCATATTGGAGCACTAGCAGCAGACTGGACTCAATATCCACATCGTGGCTGCTATTATTCTTAATACCATAGTCTACCACAACCCACCAAAGCAGTAATATAAACTGGGTTTACTAGATTTTTAGGTCTATACAGTTAGCCTGAAACAACTTTCATTCAGAAGCCTTCGGTACCAACTCTAAGAAAATTAATGGAAATGAATGGGGCAGACATACATCTCAGTTCGACCGTACCTCTGCCTTACCCAAGCACAGTAGTACGATGGGATTGCATTCAATTTTACACATTAGGGGTTGCAGGAGGTGATGATGGAGATGACAGTGCTCAGAAATGAACCCTGGTAATACCCTGGGGGACCATGTGGTGCAGGGAATTGACAGGTCAGCTCAATACAGAATGCCTGAGATGATTGGTAAGGAGGAGACTTCAGCCAATTTTTCTTCTCCTGCATAGACTGACCCTCAGTCTTCCCAAGGTTACAGACTGTTCACCATCATGGATCACTTGTTCTCTTAGAACAAGCTAGCCCACTCTACAAAATCCTGGACAACAGAATATGACATACCTTTAGGAAAACATCAAGGTCTATCACTCCCCGCCTCAAGGCTTCTCCCAGGTAGAAGATAGTATCTTCAATAGCATTTTCTTCTGCATACAGATTTAAGATCTGTTTGTATAGTGGGGCTGTGGGAATGATAACTTCATCAATATCATTATTTTCAGATTGATTTTCCATTTTCTCCAGAGCAGAACTTAGTTCTTCATCCTTCTTTCTCAAAAGTTCTATGTTTTTATCAACCTCAGCCTGAAAACAGAACAGTCCAAGCATGATGATTTTATAGTAATTGTACATAATTATCTGCCTGTTAGCTATCTACAATCAATTCCACAGAAACAGACTTGTCATTAAAAAAAAGCAATGTTTAAGGTCAGGGATATAGCTCAGCAGTAGGGCAGATACCTGGAATTTATGATGTCCAGAGTTGGATTCCCAACACCCCTCCCTATAAATATTTCAATAACACACTGACCAGAGGTGACCTAAGAACGCTCAATGAAAGCAATAATGTTGGAGATACTATGACAACTGATATTGCAAATGAAATCATTAGAAAAAATACTTTCCAGTTGGAAGTTCCTTACATGAAAATTATGTTTTGTTCCCCAAATGGGCATTTACCATTCAACCAACTTTCTCCAGTCTATAGAGAAGATTCAACAAATAGAATCTCCAGTAGCTTTAAGTAAGTAAAGTTCAAGAGTTCTCAGGCTCTGAATTGCAGTGATCTTACCTCTTCAACTTTTGAGCATCACTGGGCAGTACAAATCACTTTTTCCAAGGCCTTCAGAGGTTCAGTAATTCTACTCTTTCATCAAAAATGAGTATTTTGGGGGCTGGAGTGATAGCACAGCGGGTAGGGGGCGTTTGCCTTGCACGAGGCTGACCCGGGTTCGAATCCCAGCATCCCATATGGTCCCCTGAGCACCGCCAGGGGTAATTCCTGAGTGCAAAGCCAGGAGTAACCCCTGTGCCTTGCCAGGTGTGACCCAAAAAGCAAAAAAAAAAAAAAAAAAAAAAAGAGTATTTTATTTGGACTAAACTCTCCTTCATTGGAATAAAATGCTAGTGCCTCCACTTCATCAGTAAAAGTCACAGAGTTAACTTTGCATATATACAACTTTTAAGTCACCCAGTTATCCCTGAATTACCAAATCAGTCTACACCCAACATCTGCCAAGATTTTTATTGTGGTTTGGAACTCTTAAATTATTTCCTTTTTGGGTCACACCCGGCGATGCACAGGGGTTACTGCTGGCTCTGCACTCAGGAATTACTCCTGGCAGTGTTCGGGGGACCATATGGGATGCTGGGAATCGAACTCGGGTCGGTCGCGTGCAAGGCAAACACCCTACCTGCTGTGCTATTGCTCTAGCCCTCAAATTATTTCTGATGGCACAACAAGCACTGAAATAGTACTCTTCTGGGTCAAAACATCACCCCCCCACCACCGAGGTGTGAGCAAAAATGCTTCTACAGTACAACTTCCATCAACGACCAAATTAAAAATTAATGTAAGCTCCACTTTTAACAAAGGTACAGAGAAGTTACACATTTACTATACACACAATGTCTAGGGTAATCAAGAACATTTTGCCAGGGCTACAATTCAATCTAAAAATCTCAAGTATTTAGTGAGTTACTTACTACTTCTTGATCTAAACGAGTAACCATCTCTTCCAATTTCTGGTGGCCTTTTTTCAGGTCTTCTTCTGTTCGTTTTAAAGCGTTGAGCTCTGCCTGAGCACGATCCATTTCCTCCTTCATCCGCCATCTCAGTTTGTCACTGACTGCCGAGATGAGAGAGGCCCTGATAGTGTCCTCGCTGATTGTGCCATCCCTGCTGGGGCCTGCAGGGAAAAAAAAAAAAAGGTAAAACCACTTAAATATAAAACTTTCTAGTTTCAAAACAGGAACCTTCAGAAATAGGGCAAAATGAGTAAACACTTTCAAAGTGGAGAGAAATGAAATTATAAATGTTATAATTTCATAAAAATAACATCAAAATTCGGGTTAATTCACATATCCTTTTCTTTCTTTTTTCTTGTTTTGGGTCACACCCAGCGATGCTCAGGGGTTACTCCTGGCTCTGCACTCAGGAATTACTCCTGCAGTGCTCGGGGGACCATATGGGAATTGAACCTGGCTCAGCTGCGTGCAAGGCAAACACCCTACCCACCATGCTATTGCTCCAGCCCCCTCACATAACACTTTTCCTGCAAGGGTATCATCAGTTTGTATTTCTCAGCTTTCTCTACTTACAGGCTTGAACAAGGAGCTATTTATTCTATGAGGCAGGGCTGCCTCTCTACAGATTTATAATGATTGCTAAATCTTCAGCATTTGTGTCAAGGAAACCATCTAATTCAGATCAAATCTATTTCCAAGTTTCCTGGCTAAGCAAAAGACAGGAGCCCACTGGAAAAGCCAGCACGAGGACTAAGAACAGGTAGTATTTCCCATGTATAGTTTACAATAAGAAGGCAGACATCTTCTTGTAAGATAGATGTCTTATTTCTCCCCTACTTCCCAAAAGAACGGAAAAGAACAAATGAGCAACAGAGAATGACACAGAACAAATACAACTAATAAACTTCTCAGATTCTTTGCTATAGTGATTTCTGTTCACATTTAATTACACATTCAGTAGATATTTTCCCTCCCTTTAATATAAAGATAGATACTTTTATGACTATCTGTGTCCTTCACTTAAGGACCTAATCAACAATAAATAAATAAAGGGCTTTTTGATGTTTAGTTTTTTTTTTTTTTTAAAGCTTTTTGGTTCACCCCGGCAATGCTTAGGGATTACTCCTGGCTCTGCACTCAGGAATTCCTCCTGGCGATGCTCAGGGGACCATATGGGATGCTGGGAATTGAACCCGGGTCAGCCACGTGTAAGGCAAACGCCCTACCTGCTGTGCTATCACTCCAGCCCCGATGTTCAACTTTGGTAGAATATCACATAGGGCTTAATAAATATATTTAAGCTTTATTGTCTACTCTGAATGTGAGCTGCAAATGTGTATCACATTATAAATTGGTTAACTCAAGACTAATCTCCACTCATTCCTCTGGCAGGCAACAACGCCTGAAGGTGGTCAGGTGCTACTGCCGCAGGGACCACTCTTGGCAGTGATTTAAGGACCATTATGTGTTACTAGGGACTTGAATGGGGGTCAGTGGGATGCAAAGCAAGCACTTCAGCCCACTACTATCTCTCCAGCCCCCAGTGAACATTCTGGTTCTCAGATCCATCTTCTTGCCCTTCTCTCTGTGCTGTCTAAAGGCTGCCAGCAAAGATGGTCTCACCCATCACACACATATCCTCAGGACTTCTAACTTTCAAGGTTTTCCTGTCACAACCTAGTGAAAATCCTCCATTCTTTTGATTGATTTTTTCCTGGTGGTCACACCTGGTAGTGCAAGGGATCTGAACCCGGGTGAGCGGCATGCATGGTAAGTGCCATACCTCCTGCATACTTTCCTAGAGTATATAGGAGGTATACGGGATTCTTTCTTGGAGCCCTTGCCCTCTTTTATCATTTACAGGCCCAGAGTGGGTCTCCCACACCTGTATTCTCGGAACATTATCAAAGACTGAAGCCACCAGGTGGAGGAAGTTTTCTATTCGCCTTCTTCCTGCTTTCTCATGTAATAAGAATCTAAACACCACTTTAACTGTATGCACAACTGCTCACTGCTCAAAAGCAAGAACCTCCCATCCTCAGCAAGATAACCTGGAAGGTCCAGATGCTTTCACTTTCATCTGTGCCTCTTTTAAGCAGTGTCTGCTGTCTCCTCTGCTTTTCTTGTTCTCTGGTTCACATCTGCTCTTGGATAAGGACAGGTCCATTTACTCACCTCTCTACCTTTATGCCCCAAACATAAACTTATCTGAGAAACCATTCTTTCTACAAAGTTCTAATCTCTTGAGTTCAAGTCCTATCTTCTCCAACATCACGAGTCCATTCTCCAGTGGATAAAAGACCTTTATGTGAATGAAAACTGCCTCTTAAGAGGAGGGGAAAAATGCTTTTTATGATTAAAGTAAAGATATACAGCACAGAAACACAGAGTAGAATCTATTAACAGGTACTAACAGTTCTGGATGGGGGTAGGTGTTAAGAAAGGAAGATGCTCGGACTGGAGAAAAAGTATAGCCAGCAAGGCATTGCCTTGCACATGGCTGATCCGGACTCAATCCCTGGCACCACAAATGGTCCCCCAATGAGCACAGAGCCAGGAGTAAGCCCTGATCATCTGCGGGTGTGGGCCAAAAAGAAGAAAATACATACAGGCAGATGATGCAAGAGGAGATATTGGGGAGGATGAAACACTGCTGTAAAACTATCTGTGATTCTGCCATTTGATCATTTTGTTGCTAGTAAACTTCTACTTTTGCTGGCCTTATCACAACATCCCAAATTCATCCCTAAAACATAATGGTCTACTTTACATTTACACAAATTATACTAATCACAAGTTTCCTTAAGGATTTACAAATGGCTTAGGTACTTTAACTACATTGTTAGATGATGCATCTTTTATCTCCACCCCCTCCTTTTTGGGTCAAACCTGGTAGTATGCAGGAATCACTCCTGGCTAGCTCAGGGGACTATATGGAATATATGGGATGCTGGGGGTCGAACCTTGGTTGGCCATGTTCAAGCCAAGGGCCCTCCCTTGCTATACTATCACTCCAGCCCTGATGCAGCTTTTTACGGAAAGAGCTCTACCCGCCCTAAATTCTTAAATCATTCTAAATTAACAAAGAGTTTAATGCTCTTGGGTCTAGAGATTGTAAGAGATTGCACAGGGGTTAAACAAAGTATACATCAAGTGATATTACAGGAGTAGTTTGAGGCCTACTTGGTTTGATTCCAAGCACTTGGAACCAAAGTCAGGGTTGGTGACTTGGGACCAGAGTCAGGAAAAGTTCACTACCCACACAAATTCACCCTTTGTAGCTGATGCTTGCCTTGCATATGGCCTACTTGGGTTCTCTATTCCAGACCGAGACTGGCCCCCAAACCTAACCCCTTCTCCCTACAAAGTTTAATGTTCTTGGATAACAAATTCTGTCTTCTCTCTATCATTATAGTTAAGACTAGTCATTAATGACCTATTCTCGTAACCGTATATAATTTCCAAAACAAGGCACAACAAATGCAAATACTATCTTCTTTCCTACTGTTATCAACTTAAACACATACTTTCCTGAAGAGAATGAATTAGGTACTTCTTTGCAACCTCACTACAGGAACAAACTATTGAATGATGTGTCAGAAACTAATAGAACTGGGGCTGGAGCAATAGCACAGTGGGTAGGGCATTTGCCTTGCACACGGCCAATCCGGGTTCAATTCCCAGCATCCCATATGGTCCCCTAAGCACCACCAGGGGTAATTCCTGAGTACATGAACCAGGAGTAACCCCTGTGCATCGCTGGGTATGAGCCAAAAAGGAAAAAAAAAAAATGTCCAGGTGCACAGCCACCTTAGACATCTGTCAGATGTGCTGCTCTGGAACTTTCTTTTACATTCTGCTGGGATGTGGGCAGGTAATTACTGAAACTGTTTACAAATAAAAGAGATGTAAAATATATCTATAATGTAAAAATTATTTGGTTAAGCTAAATGAAAGATAAAATCATTATCTCTACTGCCTGAAAAGTGAGAAGACTAAACTACTAAAGCTCTATAGCCTTGAAGGGAGGTAGTATTGAAATGGAAGTATTGAAAAGTGAGTAACAACGTGAAGTACTTTGCAATCACAGATTTCAACATTATCAGTGCTTCCAATTTACCTGAGTAGCTACCACACTTCAGATTTGGAATTCAGAAGTATTAAGCTAAGGTCCTTAAAGAGTACAATTCTTTAAAGATACTGTTCCTTTATCTAATGGGACAGCCAAATATGTATTGAAAAATGTTGCCATAATTAACTGATGTGATTTCAGCTTGGTTTTGTCTTTTTTTTTTTATTTGTCAAGGGAGTTCTGAAATCTATCTAATTTTGGTTTCTCACAACAGACTAAAAAAGAAAAACTGCAAGCTGCAAATCAGAAAATTTTATCAAGACAACTTAAAACCAATGTGTTATTAATTTAAAAATAATCTATCCCTCTGTCAAAAAAATTCTAACTTATTCTCTAGTACAATACAAAATTTTGTCTTTCATAGTATAGGTATCATAAGTATCCCCTCAATTCCTTGTTTATAACATGAGTAATGGTCCAAACCATACATAGGTGAGTAATTCCTTTTACACTACTCCATGTTGCCCTTCTCACTTGAAATTATGTCAGCAAGAAATTTTGGGCAGACACTAATATATATATACATATATATATGTATATATATATGTTTTTTTTGGGGGGTTACACCCAGAGATGCTCAGGGGTTCCTCCTGGCACTGCACTCAGGAATTACTCCTGGCGGTGCTTGGGGGATTGTATGGGATGCTGGGAATTGAACCCAGGTCGGCCATGTGCAAGGCAAACACCCTACCCGCTGTGCTATCGCTCGAGCCCCAGACACTAATATTTTTAAAAATGGACCTTTTTCTCTTTTGTACTTTTTCTTGAGGTAATTTTTCAAAAGTTCAAACGAAATACTTCACAGCTAGTCCAGTATAATAGGAATAAACTTTACTGGGAGTGGTCTGGGCTTTGTCCTTGGCTGATCTCAAAGCCCTTGCAGTGTCTGATCTGATAATACTGTCTTGACACATCTGGGGACCATGGGTTACAGACAATCTAACAATGTGACTTATGGTAGGGGCACTGGACCATGCAGTAGTACTGCAATTTCTAGTGTAACTGGAGACTAAAGGCAGGTCAATTTTGTCTGTGAAAGCAAATCCCAATAAAAATTCTGGACAGGGGGATGGGGACAAAGGACTAGGGTGCTGGCTTTGCAAGTGGGGAGTCCTGAGTTCAACATCCAGCACATGGTGATCCCTCAAGCACCACCAGGAATAGCCCCCAGATTTAAAAAGTAAAAGCTAGAGAGTAAAGCTCAGGAAAGTTTCTTTGGTTAGCTACACTTCATTCACAGTGACTCTATTGGGAGAGGACCACTAGAATCTTGCTGATTTTATGTTAGCTGAAGAACTTCTATCCTTGCAGGTTCATATTGTAAAATCAACATTTAACAATCAATTGTTCACAGGTGATACATAACATTTTAATCCTGTGAATGTACATTGGTATACTGTAACTCCAGATTCTGTCACATTCCTTCAATTCTAAAGAAAATAATTAAGTCCGTTGGAGAGTCAGCTCAATGAACTGACTATCACATGCTGTGCACATGTTCAAGCCCTGGTCCTGCATGGTACTTCTCAACCACTATCAGGAGTGACCCTGAGTACTGCTCTGTGTGGCCCCAGTATAAAACAAAACAAAAGATTCCACAGTCACACAGTCCCACTGACTTACTACATCACTCTGAGGATTCTTATTAGTATGGACCAGAAACCTGTGTTAATGGCTCAGAATACCTAAAGTTAAATTGTAAATTCACAATAAGACCCCAAAACAAACTCTGTATATCATATAAACTAAGAAACAGTGGTTAGGATAGATATAGTGCTGGGAACTGAACCAGGGTCCTAACTGCTGCACTGAATGCAAGGTAACTGTTTTGCCACCTGTATCATCTCTTTGGCCCTCTTTTAATTAATTTTATATATATATATAAGTTTTTTTGATGGGGGCCACATCTGGCAGTGCTCAGGGACTGTGATGGAGCTCAGGGAACCATATGTGGTTGGCCATGTGCAAGGCAAGAACCTACAGCTGTGCTATTGCTCCAGCCCCCTTATAATTTTATAATAACCTTGACTTGAAATCTTCCCCATAGTCACAGGAAACCCACCAACCACCGTGTGGCATTTTCCTTTTTGGTTTATGGGCTACAAGTAACAGGTGGTACTAGGGAATGAACCTAGTCAGCTACATGCAAGGCAAGTGCCATACCTGTAACTGGTATGTACATATCTACTTAATATGTACATATCTAAATACTAAATGCTAAAATTCATTTATTTTCTACAAAATCTAATTCTGAGCTATAGTACAGCAGGATCCCCAAACACCATTGGGTATGGCGCCCAAACAAAAAGTCTAATGCCTGAATTATAAAATATCATCCCCCCTGTTCCCCCAAAGTTAAAAATTCAAGGAACTTGACACCTTAAGAGATAAGTGGATTTGGAAGATTCTTGATCACTTTTCAAGCAATTTGTGTGTGTGTGTGTGGGGGGGGGGAGCTCACACCTGGTGATGCTTAGGGGTTACTCCTGGCTCTGCACTCAGGAATCACTCCTGATGGTGCTTGGGGAACCATATGGGATGTTGGGGATGGAGAAATAGTACAGTGGGTAGGGCATTTGCCTTGCACATGACTGACCTTGGTTAGATACCCAGCACCCCTTATGGTCTGGCAAGCCTCACCAGAAGTGATTCCTGAACCACTGGATGTGGCCCAGAATCAAACAAACAAAAAATCAAGCAACTTTTTCCCCCAAGGGAGGGATTCTGGGCCATACCTGGTGGTGCTTGGTGGACCATGTGGTATGGGAGACATGTGCATACAAGGCAAGCAAGACCTTAAACCCTATACTCTCTCTCAAGTCCCCTCAAGTATTTTGAGAAATTAAAACATATATATATATATATATATATATATAACAAGTATTGCATTAAGAAGAGTTAAGGTATTGGGAATATGGCTCAAGTGATAGAGCACAAGCTTTGCATATTGAGGCCCTGGGTTCCACTGCCCCTTGTCTACTGGGCATAGTCACAGAGCACAACAACAGTAGCGCTAAATAAGAGTTGTATCAAACTGACAGATACCAAGTCCCCACATGCAGAAGTGCCTTTTATAGTTCCCAATTAGCAGCAACTGAAAAGTAACATTGATTTTTGAGAAAGAATCTTAAACAAAACCAGCTAAAGCAATCAGCTTAGGGAATACAACTTTTCAAGTACTAGCAAACTAATATTCCACCTACTGGATCTAACAATTCAATGGCAGTATAGGCCACTATTATCAAAGAGCACTACTTACTATACACTACCAATATAAAAGTCATCTTTAGGGGCTGGAGTTATTGATAGTACAGCAGGCAGGGCATTTGCCTTGTACATGTGTGACCAGGGTTCAATCCCGGCACCTCATATGGTCCCCTGAGCTTCTCCAGGAGTAAGTGCTGAGCACCACCAGGTGTGGCTGGAAAAAAAGCCATCTTTATATAATTACCAAACTAACAGGGACACTGTAACTTGTGTTAAAACATAGCCAAGTATGACCAATGGTCCTGGAGTAATGTGTTAATTCATGTATTTTATTATATAAGTGAATCACAAAGTAAAATACAAAATAATTTTCTGGCCTGACTTTCACGAGCAAAAGTGAATCACCAGCCAAACATTTTCAGTGGGACACACACAGGCACGTGCTCGGCAGTGCATGGGAGATATTGTGGACTGGACATTGAGGACTGGACACTGGACACTGAGATTGGACCCCGGACTTCCACATGGCATGTGCTCCAGTCCTTTAAACCATGTCTCTAGTTTGCCAAGCATTTTTAGTTTACGATGTTACTTGCTGAGACCTACATCTTCTGTGGACTGACACTTGTGATACAGAGTAAACTACAGCGCCTGAGCAGAACCAACTGCTTATAGACTATTACTTAGAAACTGGATCAGTCTCATGTAGATGAGTGGCTCCACCCACATGATTTCCTTTCATCATCATAATAATTTTTAAGAAGGGCCAATCTCTGAAACAGGAGTGACATTTCAAACAACTATATGAGTGAAGGCTTCATTTCATGTCATTCAGCACAAACTTGGGAAATTCATTAAACAATTCACAAAAGTCTTTGTGAAGCTCTCTGCCAAGCTCTGTGCATAATACAGAACTTTTCTCTTTTTAGGGGGAGGGGCCACACCCTGTAGTGCTCAAGGGCTACTCCCAGCAGTGCTGGGGACATGCAAGTGCTCAGAGTCCAACTCAGGCCTAATGCATGCAAAGCACACACACTAATTCTTTGAGCTCTCCCGCCAGACCACAGGTCCTATATCTTTAAAGCCTACTCAGAGCAGCACATTTTATTTAAGCTTCAGAAAATCTCTACAACCACAATCAGAACACATTTTCTTAAAGTTGTAGGGGCTAGGGGGACAGTTCACTGGTGGACTGCAAGCTTCACAAATATAAGGCTCGATTCTGGACCCAAGTCATGAGCAGGTTTATCCTTTCTAAATATAAATATCACAAGGAGTTAAATAAGTTTATATAAACATTAGTTTCAAAAGAGAAAAACCTTTAGAACTAAAATAGGACATCAAAGTATAACTATTTATAAAGGAAGGAAGGAAGGGAGGGAGGGAGGGAGGGAGAGAGAAAGAGAGAGAGAGAGAGAGAGAGAGAGAGAGAGAGAGAGAAGAAAATGCTTCAAAATCATTAAAATATCGTAATCATTAAGTGATGAAAATACAGGATCCAGGGGGGCAGCTTAGTGGTAAAATACACCTGCCTCACTGTAAGCCTGAGGCTGTGAGTTTGATCCAAGCACTATCCTGAGGGCTCTACTATTTGGATCCTGAGTGCTACAACAAAGTATGCTGAATCTCGGCCCATCAAATCAGGTGTGTGAGAGCAGTGCGACCTTTGACTAACAAATGTATGAGCACCACAGTGACCCCCAGGGAGCACCTGAAGCAGGTGCGTGTGAAAGGTCCCTGCCATCCCCCACATGCACCCACTCCCCTTGTCTCATCCTTTGCAGAAGCAGCAGCAACAGCAACAACAACAATGGAGGGAAAGGGAAGGAAGGTGAAAAGAAAGATGAAAATGCTACTGGCAGACATAAGCAACAAAAGTCAATCTGAAGGACGGTAAAACTGCATTCTTAAAAATGTGGGTAGAATCAAAACACTTCCTTATTTATCGGCAATGTTAGAGATACCTTTTAGAATAACCACAGAAAGCCAAACAAATTCACTTCTCCTACCTTTCTTTTAATTAAAAAAAAAAATCTGTTGTTGAAATTACCTAATGTTTGAGACAAATTATGTATTTATTTATCCACTAACTTTCCCAGTAGAATTTAAGGCATAAATTCTGAAGCCATATACAAGTCCTATGCAGGAAGGCCTTAATTCAAAAACTAACAAAATTTATCATTATTTTGGATTTTTGTGGCAGAAAAGTCTTTAACATTTAGCACAAGCCCTCAGCATATAAACTTGCACTCATGACTAATGACTGATCAGGAGTGAAGAAAATGCTACTTACCCTGCAGATGAGGCAGGTATTTCCAAAGGAAGTCTGTGAAACACTGTGGAGAAGAGGTGCCCAAATCCATACATAAGTCAGTGTACACTAAGACACCCCATGAGCAGGCTGCTCAGGGTACTAAATACTGGTAGAATAGAACAGTTTCTGTAAGCTAAATTCAAGACAGCCGAACGGGAAGATAGCATTGGACAAGACAGTCAAGAAAACCTTGTCATGTTTACTAGCTTCTATCCTCAAAGGAATGTTAGTAACTAGAAGACATTCCCATTTTTTGCTTCTATTTCTTCTTTTCTCTATTAAATATGAACTAAAGAATGGAAAACATGGCTAAGAAATCGTTCAGCGGTAGCAGTTAAGGATTGTCCACTCTGATATCTTAAAGACTTAAAAATATTCAACAATACACAAAGAATGACTTCTAACAAAACCCATTAAAAAAAAAACAAACACCTGGCCTCCAGTAGTGGGAGAGGGGATTGCGTAGGAGATGTGGCCCAGTGACAGAGGACATACCTCACATGTGTGAGGCATGGGTTTAGATGCCCAGCACTGGAAGAATATATATAACTTACTCTGTGCTCAGGGTCACTCCTGGTGGGCCTCGGCGGACCATGTGAAATGCTGGGGATTGAACCTGGTTGGCCACACACAAGGCAAGCGCCCCACCCTCTGTACTGTATCTCATATAAATCTTAAACTTTTTTTTTCCCTCAAATGTTCTTAGAAAAACTATGATTTTGTAAAAATCTTTTCTGTAAGTGTAAAATTCATCTTAGGACCAGAGTGATAGTATATCATAGGAAGGGCACTTGCTTTGCACACAGCCAACCATGGTTTGATCCCTGGCATCTTGTATGGTCCCTGAGCACCATACCAGGAATGATTCCTGAGTGCAGAGCCTGGAGTAACCCCTGAGCACTGCTGGGTGAACCTGGTAGTCCCCAATATTGCAGGTCCCAAGCAGTGTAACTTCTGTCTAGCACTGAGTCATTTGTCTTGGTTGAGTATCACTGAGATTGTTCCAGGACCCTGTTCACTGCTCAAAATTTCAAATCCAAGGCTGAGTAGATGACTACAAGGACTACAGTGGAGTGTGGGAGCCCTGGACCAGATCTTGAGCACTATAAGATCCCCTGAGCACAGCTGGGAGTGACCCTTGAGCATTGAGCCTGGAGTATACCAAAAAATGTAAAGCAAACAAAACAAATTTCAGTTAATTTCTCCTTAGGCCCTAACATATCTCCCTGTAAAATAAAAAAATCAAGATTCCTTGGCAACAATAAAATAAGATGCTATGTGGGGAAGAACAGTTAATAACTGTTTCAATAACTACATGGTAGTATTTGGTAGTATTAAAATCTAACTTACTAGACTTAAAAAAAATCTAACTTACTAGAAAATCTGAAATGTCTGTGAGATATAACAAATGCACTAAAATTCACAAGGGGGAGGAGGGCCACTCAAGTTTAACAGAGCTGGTTAGAAACCACAAATAACTAATACCATGTCCAGAACTTACAGCAGTCATTGTCATTATCAATTAGAACTCTAGGGAGCAGAGATATAGAACAGAGGGTAAGGCCTTGCACAATGGTCAACCTAGGTTTGACCCCCAGCACTCCGTATGATCCTCCATCTCCACCCCAGGAATGATCCCTCAGTGCACAATCAGGAGTGGGCCCTGAGCACAGCCAGGTGTGGCCCCGAAACAAAACAAAACAAAACAAAATGAAACAAAACAAATCTCTAACAAAAACATTCTGAAATGAGCCCTTGCAAAGCAGGTTACTACTGTTTAGGAAAAGAAACAAAACTACCCAAATGAGGTAAGAGCAAATAATGAGACAAACGTTCCTAGTCTCAAAAGGCACAGCATGTCAAGAAAAAGTTTCTAAAACTGCAAGCTGACGTAGTTATTTGTGCTGGAAATAACAAAAATAGTGTGTGAGACTTGGACATGGGATGGAGTGGGGTGCCAGTGTGCATGCATTATAATCAGTGAGGCCCTGGCTTGATCCCCAGCACCAGGGTCCAGAAGATGACTTAGTTGCTTAAGGCATATTTAAGGCCCTCATTTCAAACCCCAGTGGTATCTGCAGTGCTGATCACATAAGTGTAGAGGCTCACTCTTTTAGGCATCATCTTTTTTTTTTTTTTTTTTTTTGCTTTTTGGGTCACACCCAGCGATGCTCAGGGGTTACTCCTGGCTTTGCACTCAGGAATTGCTCCTGGCAGTGCTTGGGGGACCATATGGGACGCCGGGGATCGAACCCGGGTCGGCCGCGTGCAAGGCAAACGCCCTACCCGCTGTGCTATCGCTCCGGCCCATAGGCATCATCTTTTAAAATAAACCAAAAAATGAATTAATGTTTCATTTGTATTGAACGTTGTTTATTCAGGTGATTTTTTTTAACACCTATAGAGATTATTATTAGAATGTTTTATTCACTAATGCAGATACATAAGCATTAACTATATAATGTGTGTGTATATATATAACAGAGCTGGTTATATATTTGGGGGGGTAGAGGGAAGGTTTATTCCTGACTTTGTGCTCAGGAGACCATGGATGGTGCCAGAATAGCTGGTCACATGCAAGACAAGCACCCTACCCTATCACTCTGACCCTATTATTTTCTTTCTTAAAAAAAAAAAAAATTGGGGGGACTGGAGTGATAGCATAGCGGGTAAGGCATTTGCCTTGCACTCGGCCGGCCTGGGTTCGATTCCCAGCATCCCATATGGTCCCCTGAGCACCGCCAGGGGTAATTCCTGAGTGCAGAGCCAGGAGTAACCCCTGTGCATGGCCGGGTGTGACCCAAAAAGAAAAAAAAAAAATTGGGAGGCCCTCTGCTCCTAAAGACTATGATCCAAGAGATCTTCTAACCCATTTTGGCACCCAGAGCGGCTTCTTACAGACATGCATCTAGACTGTGAGCTGTACTACAACTACGTGCCGCCCAGGGAGGGATTTTCCCTTTCCACCCTGTTTTTCTGCGAGGAAAATGGCATCATCCACATGGAGAGAGCCACCCCCTAAAACTTCCACCCAGAGGTAGGAACTTTGCAATGCTGTGGCTCATAGGCGATCATGGGATGGGGGCGGTACCAGCACGCCCTTGGCCCAGATAAGATCCGGAGCTGCTGCTCGAGAAACAGACCCTCTGCTCCTAAAGACTATGATCCAAGAGGTCTTCTAACCCATTCTGGCACCCAGAGCGGCTTCTTACAGAAATGCATCTAGACTGTGAACTGAACTAAATTATCAGAAATCTAAAACCGCGCGGCCGCAACAGCTCATAGAATCTTCATTCTTAGCAATGAAAAGAAATTATTAAATGATGCCTTTTCAGCAGGCCTGATTGTTGGGGGAAAATTCCAAACAATAATAGTGAGTTCTCTATTGAAATACTAAATGTACTCAAAGTATAGAGAATAAAATGAAGATCATTAGCTACTTAGGTGGGGGCTGGGTGGGAGGGGGTATATTGGGGTTCTTGGTGGAACATGTGCACTGGTGAAGGGATGAGGGTTCAATCACTGTATGACTGAGACAAACCTGAAAGCTTTTTTTTTTTTCTCACGGTGATTCAATAAAATTAAGTAAAATTAAAAAAAAATTTGGGGGGGGCTGGAGCAATAGCACAGCGGGTAAGACGTTTGCCTTGCATGCAGCCAATCCGGGTTCGTTTCCCAGCATCCCATATAGTCACCCAAGTACCACCAGGAGTAATTCCTGAGTGCATGAGCCAGGAGTAATTACCCCTGTGCTTCGCTGGGTGTGAACCAAAAAGCAAAAATAAATAAATAAATAATTTTTTTTAAAAACTGAATCACTATGAATTACAACTTTACAAAATTAAAATTAAGTTTCAGGTATACAATGTTACAGCAACAATCCCTTTACCAGTGTTCACTTCCCTCCACCAATGTCCCCAGTTTCCCTCTTGCACCCTTAATGTAGTATTTTATAACATAAAGCCTATATTCTCTTTTTAGGATTTTATATATATGTATATATATACATATATATATATACATATACACATATATTTTTTTTTCTTTTTTCTTTTTGGGTCATACCCGGTGATGCACAGGAGTTACTCCTGGCTCTGCACTCAGGAATTACTCCTGGTGGTGCTCAGGGGACCATATGGGATGCTGGGATTCGAACCCGGGTCGGCCGCGTGCAAGGCAAATGCCCTACCCGCTGTGCTATTACTCCAGCTCCTAAAAAATATTTTTATACTTTTATAGGCCTATTCTGATTTTTCTTAGGGTTCTTTTTTTTTTTGGGGGGGGGACATACCACTCCATGCTCAGGGCTTACTCTTTGCTCGGTATTCAAGCCCCTTGGTGGGGATTGGGGGATCATATGTGGTTTCGAGGATTGAACACGGGTTGGTCATGTAAAAGGAAAGTGCCCTACCCACTATAATACCAATTCAGCCCTTAAAATTTTCTTAATTCACCTCTCTTCAGTCTTACAAAATTGTGCATTTGCAGGGTTTATCTATTTCATGTTAATTTTAAAATGTATTAGCATAATATAATTTACACTATTAATCTTCAGGTTTTATATATCTACAAAAAGAAATAGTTTTGAAAAGTTTTTTCCCCACTTATTATTGATTTAGTTTTGTGTAATTTCAATTTAGTTTTAATCACCTATATATGCAGGTGTCACCAACTCTATAATAAATAAAAATAAGAGCTCTTTCATATATGAGATTTAAGAAACACACTAAGGGAATAACAATTTGCCAAAGTAATTGGAACTGGAGATTTTTGTCTACAAAACAGAGCTTACATGGGTGGCTGGGACACATGTATTCCTTGTGACACTGGTGGAGAGGAATAGGCACTCTGATGAATGTGGTGATGGGACAATGTATACATAAAAAATATAATTAACTGTTGAAAATTATAGCACCTCAACACAACTGATAAAAATAAGTAGGGCTGGAGAGATAATATAGCAGGTAAAGAGCATGTCTTGCATGCAGATGACTGGGGTTCAATCCTTTGTAACCCATATGGTCATTAAGCCCACCAGGAATGATTCCTGAGCACAAAACTGATAGTAAGCCCTGAGCACGACTAGGTGTGGTCCCAAAACCAAAAACAGAGATTATTTGATTCAACAAACTAGCTCAAGATATGAATTAGCAACATGGTTCTTTTCATGTCTTAATAATGTTAACTGATGGGGCTGGAGCGATAGCACATCGGGGAGGGCACTGATCCGGGTTCAATCCCCAGCATCCCATATGGTACCCCAAGCACCACCAGGAGTAACCCATGAGCACTGCTGGGTGTGACCCCCCATTTCCCCCAAAAAATCTTGACTGATTCATAAGAATCTTTTTTTCACCATTGGTAGTGGGGAGTGAATTGAGAAAGTCTTTACTAAAACTTACTTAGAAAGATGTGATGGGAGAGAAAGGGAGAAGCGTGTGTTCAAGAGAGACACAGGCTTCTCCAGAGTGGAAATAGGTAAAGAAACATAAGACAAGCGACATGCATGTTCAAGGGAGAACACAGAGTTTTGAAAAGCAAGCCTGATTCTTAAGAATCTTAACTGATTTAGTGTTAGAACAAGAGATTTTATTCAAGGTCAAGTCCTAAGTCAGAAGCACCCCATTTTGTTACCTGCCCTCCTACCTCTATTACCTTATTAAGTTCAAAAAGACTTAAGGATCCAAACAACTATAACACTCTAATAAAAAAATCCATGGAGATAGACTACACCTGGAAACTCTGGCACAAAGTTAGTATGATAAACAGTGCCCTCTTTAAGTGACTTTTGCTACACATGTAGCTGTTTCACTGAACTGAACCATGCTTTTCTATCATACTGAGCCACGTGTGTGGTATTATTCTTGACCATCTGCGTGATCTCATGTTTTTCTTAATAAGGACTAATTGCCAATTATCATTCCCAGATCTGTTACACAATGACATCAAGCATAAATCAAGCTGGAATTTAAGACCCATATAAGACGCTTTCTTATCTAATAGAGTTTGGCATTGTCCATGAGACTGCCCAGCTCAAGACCAAACTTTTCTTGAGTGCCTCTTTTTTAAAATCTCATAAGATACAAATGATCACATATGCATATTTGCTTCTACTTTCTTCTGGTAATGGCATGTGCGGGGGGATAAATATTTCTGGCATCTCCTAAATATATTCTTTATACTGAGGTCATGGTCAAGAATTTCAAACCCGTAAAAAGCGGGAATTTCAAGCCCTTGCACGCAGCTGACCCCGGTTTGATTCCCAGCATCTCATATGGTCCCCTGAGCACCACCGGGGTAATCCCTGAGTGCAGAGCCAGGTGTGATCCCTCCCCCCGCAAAAAAAAGAATAGTTCAAGGGTGAGGAATGTAGCTCGGGAATATAACACATGCCTTGCATGTGTAAGGTGCTGGGTTTGATTCCTGTACCTCAAAAATTAAAATGAAATTTAAAGAAGAACCTTTTAAATAATGAAAATAGAACCAGAGTTCAAGTTCTCCTTATTTTGGCAATACCAACTTGCAATAGTTATCTGCTAAATCCTAACAAAAACACTTTATTCTTAAAAAATTTTATGGTCCCAGAAAGCTCAGAGTTGGATCATCTGCCCTCAAATAATGCTACCATAAGGCTGAGAATTCCTTCCCTGATACCACTCCACATACTGAGGTGATCCCAGTGGCTCTACAGTTTGGGATGCGAGATGGAATCTCTGGTGCACCAGAAACCAGTGTGTGAGTGCTATGAAGGGTGTAACCTCCAGCAAACACTAAAATCAGTATGTAAGCATCACAATCAAGGAAATGTTCAAGTACCAGACCAAGTGTAGTTATCCCTGGCCATTGCACAAATAACAAAGGGAAGGGGAAAAATAAAAAACAAAACAAACACATACTTTAGGGGGCTGGAGGGGTAATAGAGGGATAAGGCACTCGCCTTACATGCAGCAGACCCAAGTTTGATCCCCAGCATCCTGTATGGTCCCCGAGCCCACCGGCACTGACCCGTGGCTGTTAGGAATCCTGACTGAGCACAGCCAGTGTGGCCCAAAAGCACAAACAAAACAAAAACAGCAACATATATTTTAACCTAAAGAAAAGGAATTTTTATTTTGGTTGTCAAAAGCCTGGGGTGGGTAACAGGGCTATTTAGTGAAGGTAAGGGGTGGGGGGGAAGGGGAGCAAGTAAGGTTGGTTGGCTGTGATTGCTCTATGCTGTTTGTGAGACCAGGGATGGAACCCGAGGTCTAATGTATGTGAGGCATGTACCCTACTACTGAACTGTATCTCTAGTCCCAGCTACTTCACTGGGGAATGGGGTGAGGAATGTTTTGACGTCACACCACGTGGTATTTGGATCTGTGCTTGGGGGGCCCCCTCCTGGCGGTGCTGGAGACCTGCACATGATGCATGCTCCGAGCCCAGAAACATACATTTTTAAATGTTTAAAATTTCAAGTTTTCTCCTCAGATATCAAGGAAAGTCCATCTTTCATCTGATGCTTTTTTGATAAACAGTATGGGTAATTTATAGAAAATCTGTTTAATTTAAGAAGCTCTACGCCTCCCCCATGGATTTCCAGTAGAAAGCAGTTTGGTAGTTAAATGCAACGACGATACTCAAAAAAACATACTTGGTTTTAAAATTATTTCTAGGGAAAATTTTTAGTTTTAGATCACCACTCCCCACTGCACCCTATGCAAGTATATGGCACAGACCTATTGGAAAAACACTATCTATAGTTTTTTTAATTGGCAGCTGTGTTCAATGCTAAGCAAATCTCTCCTTGAGCTCCAATCTCATGAAGGTGAGTATAAGTAAGGTCCAGGTAATAAAAAAGCTGCAAGAATACAAACGCTTTGATTTTGCTTTTTTTAAGTATTTGTCCAAAATTTAGATTGGTATCTATTCTCAAAATTCTTCACTGGTTTCTCAGAAAAGTGGTGTAAATACCCCCTCCCCACACCCATGCACTCTGGTGTCGGGGTTTGGGGATGGAACTAATCTAGGACCTCATTTATGCAAAACACGCACTTGTCTATCATTGGGCTTCAAGTCTCATTCATTCTTAAACAGTTCTTTTCCTTCAATATTGTTGGAGACAGTTAAGAACCAACACTTGCAGAGGCATTTATATCAACAGTAAATTCAATAAATGTCTTCAAACAGGGTTTGTTTTATACCATAAAACTAAAACTAGTAAATTCCACAAAATACTAGAATAAATAACCACATTCATTCTTTCTCCTTAGTAGCAGAGCATAACCACACAAATCCTGATGACCATTAATACAGTGAGAAAATGTTGCCCGTAGACACTAATACTCAGATGATATTTTAAGGTTTTGCTTTCCTTTATTATAATTTTCAAACTCAACCAGGTTTTGCAAAATATATTATTAAAATACAGGAGCTGAAAAGAGAGCTCAGTGGGCTAAGTGCACGCTTTGAATGCAGGAGGCCTGGATTCAATCCCAGGTCACACCACTGGAATGACCTCAAGCATGTAGCCTGGAGCAGTTCCTGAGGCACTACAGGTTATGACGCTCAATTTAAAAATACATATATATAAATAATAAAAAATACAATATAAGCAAGTAGAAGAAAACAAAATGAATTAGAGGATATGCAATATCATAACATCAAAAATAGTTCTAAGTTCTCTAAGAAAGTACTCTTTAAAAAGTACAACAAAAATTAATTATACTTTTGTGTAAAGCCCTGGGTTCAATCCTTGGTACTCTCACCCTAATAGCTTTGATAACCAGTCAGTTCTAAAATCATATACATTACATTTTATTTTAAAGTATATTATTTACTCACTTTTTCTTATTTCTGATATACAAAAACTATATCATAAGCTATAAGATACTTCATACCTACTGTATTGAAACAAGCTAATATATAAACTCTTTATTAACCAAAGGGATTATTCTGTTATCTCAGTAAGAAATAAGGTGACACAAAGCACTATTTCCATTTTACTAATGATACCTAAATCAAAATGAGAGCTTAACAAAGTTTACTGTGCTTTGCTAGAGGATCAGAGATTTTGTTTTTTTTTAATTCAAATCATTGATATCATATTGTAAACCAAAAGTATATTATAGAAAGGATGAGCATATTTTAATAAACCATACCATCAGAGCCCTAACAACCAGAACAGTGCTACCCAAAGTGGGTGGTACCACTTCTCTCCACACCCGTAGGCATGGACAGTTCAGAAAAGTGGTGGTGGTCTCAGGTGCAACTGGGAGGCACTTTCTATTTGTTACCTTAAAGAAGATAGGTGTCCAGGAGGGCACAAATGGCTTTTTTCCCCCTAAAAGGGTGACAGTAGTAGGCCAAAGAAGTTTGGGAACCTCTGAATTAATTTCTTAATGACAGAAAACAGCAAAATATTTTTTGGGGGTGGGGTGGAGACTGGGGAGGTCATGGTAATTACAGGATAATTATAATTTATTTAAAAAAAAGTACAAGAAAAAATCCACAAGATTCTGAATTCTTCTGGGCACTAAGGGAAACTACTAGTAAGACAAAATTCAATATAACAAGCCCTGTTTGGGATGTAGGAAGTGTGTTTTTGGAGCTGGTGGTCGTGGTACAAGACTGGTCAGGCTAGGCATGACTGCTAATACAAAAGAAACAGTGAACAAATTCTAGGACAGAAGAGTACAAAAGACAAGGTCAGAAAGGAATAAAATTGGGGTATGGTAGGAGGACGCATCTAAGGGAAAATAAGAGGATCACACAGGGTCTTCTAGTCTTACAAACTTTGATTTAAACTCTCAGGAAAATAGAAATACACTGGAAAGTTTTGAGCAGTGATAGACTATGTTTTAATAGGCCCACTCAGGTGGTTGTGTTAAACAAATGCAGAGAATCAAGGACAGAAACACAGAAATCTTTTACGATGCTTTGGAAGTCAATTTTATGAGCGATGATTGTGTCTTGGAACAGCACTAGATACAATCAATTACATCTATATAAAGATAACTGGGCAGTTGCTTGGGAGATCATATAGGATGCCAGAGATCAAACCTGGGTCAGTTGCTAGCAAGGCAAGTGCCCAATCCATGTACTATCGCTCCAGCCCCAAGATAATAGGTTTTAAAAGAGAAATTGAGGATGATCTAAGCTATTGAGTAGGTATCAATGGAGATAGAGAAGCTGTATTGAATGACTGAGCTTAATTTTGTCATGCTGACTTTGAGATGTCTACTAAATATCTAGTAGAAAAAATGACCAGATAGAGATACTGGGAAGGCAGGTGTATAGAAGAATATGAGGTTCATTTGGGTTGGAAGATGTGAACTAAAAGTTGACTATAGACCGAACATAAAGGCCACTCAATACCTCTATTGCAAACTACAACACCCAAAAGGAGAGAGAACAAAAGGGAATGCCCTGCCACAGAGGCAGGGTGGGGTGGTAGGGGATGGGGTGGAGGTGGTGAGAGGGATACTGGGATCATTGGTGGAGGCGAATGGGCACTGGTGGAAGGATGGGTAAACGATCACTGTATGAGTGAAATGCAAACACAAAAGTTCATAAGTTTGTAACTGTACATCACAGTGATTTTCTAATAAAAAAGTTTAAAAAAGAAAAAAGAATATGAGGTTCAGGGGGAAGATGTTGGAGGAGACAAATTTGGGAACTGTGAGCACAAAGATGATATCTAAAGTTAGAGATAACTAGAAGACACAGTATAGAGAATGTTAAAGACCAAGTTTACTGGTATTCCAACATTAAGAAAAGAAGGGACATCTAAAGATGACTGAGCAAAATAAGAGAAAAAACATGAGAGGAACTTATATAAACGTATACGATTATCAGTGTCAAATCCTGTTAAGACAATTAGATGGAGAAAAAATTGTGCTGTTGGATTTATCCTCATAAATCATTGAAGATCTTAGCAGAAATAGTTTTAGGGAAACGGTATAAAGAAAATCCCAAATGGAGAAAGTTTGAGAGAGAAAGAGAGAGAGAGAGAGAACTGCAGAGAGTAAGCAGAGACAGTTGTGTTAAGGAATCTTGCTACAAAGGGGACTGAAGAAACAAAATAGTGGGGCCTTAGTGACAAGAGAATAACTGTTGAAATGAAACTTCTGAGTACATTAAGGAGGATAAAATCGAGTGGAGAAATCAACTTTAGACAGAAACAAGGATCAGTGATCTATGGTAGCAAGAGGAAGGCAAATATGATGGTACGTGGTGGTACATAGGCTCATCAGGGGTGGGAGTCTATAAAAGTTCTCTATCACTAACTTTTTCAGTGGAAAAAAATTGTACTGCAGTCAACTAAAAAGCCACATAGAAAGAATTACTAGTCTATAATAATTTGTCTTACTTGACCCACTCATTTCCAGTGATGTTTTCTTCTCAAGATGCTCATCTGTTTTAATATACAACCAAGCTAAGAAAAGCCAAAAAAAGTTCAACATGTATCAGAAACATTGACAAAATTTTTATGCCCTGAGTAGAAGGCTTATTACATGAGGGTGAATTACTTACTTCATGCTTAAAGATTATAGTTTTTCCTCTAAAGACAAAAAGTCATGCACCTAAGTGAAATACAGTTTCACAAAAGGAGAATGATTTTCCTTGGGTGGGGAAAACAATTCTGAAGGGTACTTACCAACAGTAGTCACAGGAGGCTGGGAGGGGTACTGGGAACTTGTTGTAGCAGGATATTGACCACCAGGTGGATAAGGGCAGCCTGGGTAACCACTGAAAAAAGAATAAAAAATATTAAATATCAGGATGATAAAACACTAAATCAACAATTTAACTTGAATACTGTGCGGCCAGTTTTAGAGCTACAGGTGTTGTTTTTTGGTGTTTTTTTTGTTTTGTTTTGTTTTTTGCTTTTGAGCCACATCTGGGTGGTGGTCAAGGTTTACTCTTGGCTCTGCACTCAGGAGTTATTCCTGAGGTGCTGGGATCAAACTGGGTTTGGCAGTTTGGCAAAGCAAGCACCCTACTTGTTGTACTATCACTTCAACACTGTGGTCAGTGTCTACTCAAGCAAAGTTCAATTGAAATTTCATTAGTGACCATGGATTTTTGTTTGGTTTTTTTTTGGTCCTGGTGCTTGCTAGAGGTCATGCACCTTTGTAAAACATAGCTGCTGTGATGTGGCAAATATTTTATTTTGGGGGGTTTTGGGTCCACACAATCAGGATTAATTCCTGCTCTGCACTCAGGGATCAAATCCTGGTAGTGGTTAGGGGAACAAATGAAATGACAAGGATCAAACCTGGGTTGACTGAGTGCAAGACAAGCACCCTATCTGCTGTACTGCTGTTCCAGGCCAAGCGATACGGCAAATATTTTGTCCTAGCACCGAGAATCCCAAATGGCAGAGCACTGGTGCTGTCTGAGGGATCAAACTCTTGGCATTACCAGCCTCGTGCCAGGTGCTCTACAGCTATCTTTGGGTTCTGTTGTCCCCTACTCTCCTAAACTTTCCTAAATTTATTTTAATATAACATCCCGAAGTAATAGATAATTTACATGATGATAATTTACATGATGGTAGATTACTTACTTCATGTTTTAAGATTTTTTTTTTTACTATTTGGGTCACACTGGCAATACATAGGGGTCACTCCTGGCTCTGCACTCAGGAATCACCTCTGGCGGTGCTCAGGGGATCATATGGGATGCTGGGAACCGAACCCGGGTTAGCTGCGTGCAAGGCAAACGCCCTACCCGCTGTGCTATCACTCTAACCCCTCATGTTTTAAGATTAAACTAGTTGACCATTAAGTTTTTCCTCTAAAGAGGAAAAGTCACATGCCTAAGTGAAATATAGTTTCACAAAAGGAGAAAGATTAATTTCTCTCAGAACTGTGGATCATTAGCACTTAGAATAGCATTTGAAACAAAGTAAGCTTTCAGTAATGGGCAGCACTGTTGCTATTAACTTATATTCAAGTTTGTGCAAAACAGAATGAAGAAGAATAAATAAGCTAGGGATACAGTTCAAACAACAGAGCACTGGTCTTGCACATGCAAGGCCCTGGGTTTAAATCCTGGCACCACATGCACCATCCCTGGAGAACTGCTCATGTGTCAGTGTGATAGTCCCTGAACCCACCAAATGTGATCCTTTTAACAATAACTCAAAAAATGCAAAAGACTTCATAGGGGGCTCAGGATGGCTCAGGATTGCTTGGCCGTCAAATGTAGGACTACGAGTTTTGGCATTGCCTGAGAGTAACGAGCATGGTCCTTGCTGCTCTGCTGGTTTGGGATCCCGGGTGCTCCCTGAATATGAGCCCTCAGAAGCACTAGAGCCACCACAATCAGAGAGTGTAACCCTGCACAATCACCACAGCCAACTGTGTGAGCACTACCATCAAACAAGCATGTGTGTCATCCTTACTCATTGACTGAAGGAAGGGAGAGAAAATAAGCCAGCATGGAGTCCTGGAGCAAGAGCTCAAGTTCATAGTAACCCTTTATCAGTGCAGTGAGTGGGCCAAAGATTCTTGTATTTGTACTAAGAGCTTACGCTTATAATTTGTTCCCAGCAAAATTTTCTACATGGCTTGCTAAAGGTTCACTGTTATCATGACATTCTTTCATCTACTAATACAAAAGTAAAACTGAAAAATAAGAGTGAAGCATTTTTGTTGATAGTGGGTAGATGCTGAAGGCTAGTAAACTTATTATTTTGGTGGTAGGGGACACCGAGCAGAGCTGAGGGGCTATTCCTGGTGTGGTACTCAAATGTACCTGCAAAGCATGTCTGCATGCTTTGCAAATCAGTCCCTTGAGCCATTTATATTTAGTTTCTTTAGCAATCCATGCTATAACACTGCAAGATGTCTTTGCGAAATATCTTTGAGAAGTTTTTTCTGTTATTTTTGGTGTGGGGGTTGTTTGGGGCAACATCCGGCTGTGCACAGTGCTCAGGGCTTGCTCCTGGCTCTGTCCTCAGGCATCACTCTTGGCAGGTTCTGGGGACCACATGGGTAGCAGGAAGCAAACTTGGATCTGGCATGTTCATGGCAAATACGTTACCCACTGTACTATCTCTCTGACCCCCCCAAATTTCTGAATCTGCATTTTTTTGGGGGGGTCACACCCGGTGATGCACAGGGGTTACTCCTGGCTCTGCACTCAGGAATTACCCCTGGAGGTGCTCAGGGGACCATATGGGATGCTGGGAATCAAACCCGGGTCGGCCGTGTGCAAGGCAAACGCCCTACCTGCTGTGCTATTGCTCCAACGCCTGAATCTACATTTTTGAAAACTGGGATAAATTTATTTTTCTCCCATCTTGCATATCTTTTCAAAGACACTCTATGATCATACTGCTGAACTTGTCAGCAAGCTCATACAAAACTCTTCTAGGTATACAGATATTAATTTCAGAGAATTCTGTGTCTCTTTACTGAGCTTGCTCAATTTCTTCTCCTAACTATATTTGGAATTTTCCTTAAGTAAAATAATTGAGGGGTCCAGAGCTATAGCTGGTAAGGTGCTTACCTTGCACACAGCAGACCAGGGTTTGATCCCTGGCACCATTTATAGTCCCTGAAGTCTGTCAGGAGAGATCCCTGAGTACAAAACTAGGAGTAAGCCCTGAGCACCGCCAGTGTGGCCCCAAAACAAAATAAAGAAAAGAGAGAGACTGCCTTCCATGCAGCTAATCCTGGTTTGATCCAGCACACCACACAGTCCTCCCCTGCACAGGATGAGAGCAGCCCCTGAGCACTGTCAGATGTGGCTTACTCCATTCCCATCCCCCAAAGAGGGCCAGGGTTGTGGTTCAGCAGTAAAGTGCATGCCCAGCAAGAAACATTATACATACACTCAACAGACTCATACATTCACACACATGACTAGGAGTATACAGTCAATGAATTTAGTAAGCAAATATCATGGTTCTAAGACAGAAAATAGTATACAAAATATTAATGGGATCCCTGTAAGTTACAAAAGTCTTCTAAAATATAAAAATATTACCTTTCTTGAACAATTTGACTAAATTCATTATAACTGGCAATCAATTAACTTTTCATCTATCTACAACTGGATGAGCCCCAAAGAACAAGAATTTTAGGGCCCAAAATTATCAAGATCAATGTCATTACTCCCCCCCATTCCTCTCTGTAAATAGAACAAAATTATTTTTCTCTGAATAGAAAAAGTTTTTGAACTAGGTACCAGAATATTTCACTAATAAACCACCTTACCTCCCATTAAATTGTGACTAAATTTAATACCCTAGTCAGCATCCATTATATTTTGATTCTGAAACTAAAAAAAGCTCTAATAGGTGAAAAAATAACTTTTATTACCTAGGATTGGGAGGATATCCAGCGGGGTATGCAGAGATTCCACCTGGCATGTTTGGCATGTAGGAAGCTAAAAACAATAATTCAGAATTATATGCACAGTACTAAGTATATAGATTGCCAAATAAAATATACACCACTTTCAAACCACAGCAAAATTTCATATAGTTGAAGAATCAAAATCTCAAAACCAAACTAAGATAAACACTGCACTAACATTAGGTTTTTTTTTTTTTTTCTTTTTAGGTCACACTCGGCAATGCACAGGGGTTACTCCTGGCTCTGCACTCAGGAATTACCCCTGGCGGTGCTCAGGGGACCATGTGGGATGCTGGGAATCAAAGCCGGGTCGGCCTCGTGCAAGGCAAACGCCCTACCCGCTGTGCTATTGCTCTAGCCCCATAACATTAGTTCTCCACTTTAAAAAGTATCTTCATACCACATAATTCTCCAACAAACTTGAATTATAACAACACTCACTACAATTCCAACAAATAACTGGCACACAGGTCAACCTAGTCAGTTACACGAGTTCTCAAGGAGTTATGACTCAAGTCTGGGTCTTATTTAATATGGAATTTAGAGGAACATTAATCTGTCCTCTTCTGGTTCAAGGTCAGTTTCTTAGAAAGCAGCCTGTTTTCTTATATCAGAAATCTTTTGCTATTTAAGACTATGGTGACCACTTAGCTGGTTTTACTGGGTTGAATGGGACTTTAAAAGACTACAAAGACTATAGAAGAGCTTTAAAAAACTTATATTCAACTAGACTGAATATAGATTGGTTAAAATAAAACAAAATTTGAAAATGTAGGGGGTAAAAAAGTTCAAATCTAGCAAAGTGAGAGAATGCTTTAAATATCTTTTATAATCCTAATAATAAAGAACCAAGGTTAGTGAGTAATCACTGTCACTGTCATCCCATTGCTCATCGATTTGCTCGAGTGGGCTCCAGTAATGTCTCCATTGTGAGACTTGTTGTTACTGTTTCTGGCATATCGAATATGCCACAGGGAGCTTGCCAGGCTCTGCCGTGCGGGCGAGATACTCTTCGATAGCTTGCCAGGCTCTCCGAGAGGAAGGGAGGAATTGAACTCGGGTCAGCCGCGTGCAAGGCAAACGCCCTACCGCTGTGCTATCAATCCAGCCCTAGTGAGTAATCAATATAAAAAATAAATTTTGATTCTAGCTAGATATGATTTGAGACTTCATTTTATTTTTAATAATTTATTTTTAATAATTTTAATAATTTTTAATAATTTAAACAGAACCATTATAACCTTTCGGATGTGCAGTACTATGCTCAGCACACAAATGTGTAGGTCCCTGAACCATTATCCCAAAATCCCCTTTGCTACCCCATCTGCAACACCCTTAGATCACAGTTCTATTGACTTATTTTACAGTTGTTTTCATTGAGAATTAATTCTTAATTGTTAATCTCTTGTTTTACTTTCTTATACTTCACAAATGACTGAGATCATCTGGAGTTTTTCTTTCTGCTCACTTCACCTAGCATAATACCCTCCAATTCCACCTAAATTGCAGTAGTATCCCATAGGGTGTAAATACAATTTCTGGATTGTTTCCTTATCTTGGCTATCGTAACAGATGTACTAGTGTCTTTTCAGATAAATGTTTTTCATGTTTTGGAGGGTAAATGCTCAAGTACGGTATTGCAAGGTCACAGGAAATCTCTATTCTTAATTTTTTGAGGTCCCCCAAACTGTTTTCCAAAGAGTTCAAACCAAGCAAACCAAGTTCCATCACCATTGAATAAGAATTCCTTTTTGGTCACATCCCCACCAGTACTTGTTTCTGGACTTTTTGATGTAGATCATTCTCATTTTCTCACTGGCATGAGAATAAACATATAAATGATAAAACAAGGACATATTTGGTATTTCAAACTGAAAGTAAGATTCTCCAATCTCAAATACTAGTGTCAGCAAAATTTATTGAAAAGGTAACAAATTTTGAGGCTGGAGTGATAGCACAGTAGGTAGTGCTTGCCTTGCATGTGGCCAACCCAGGTTCAGCCCCCAGCACCCCATACGGTGCCCTAAGCATTGCTAGGAGTGATGTCTGTGTATAGAGCCAGGAATAAGCCCTGAATACTGCTGGGTATAGGCCCAAAACAAAAATAAACATAAAAAAGGAAGGTAACAAATTTCTAGTCCAAAAAGATTACTAGACTCAAAAAAAAAAAAAAAAAAAAGTGGCCAAATCCTAAAACCAAGCTTATTCTGAAAAGCCAGGGAAGAAAAACAAAATGGATTCAGATAGTTCTTTCTGCTAAAACGCTCCTTAAGATAAAAGAGATTAAAGAGAAAAGGAATAAGCTTAAGGATAAAAATCTGAAAGTTATAATCTATCTAAAATAAGGAAGTCTTGTTTAATTATAATCTTAAATTTTCCTCAACAAAACAAAACATGGTTCAGGACTAGAGATACAGTTCAAAGGATGACTGCACGCCTACTTTTGCAAGTAGGAGGCCTGGGTTCAATCCCAGGCACTGCCTGGTCCCCTGAATACCTCTGAGAGTGACTTCTGAGCATCAAACCAGGAATAGCCCCCTCAGCACTGCCAGGTGTGGTCCAAAAACCAAACAAATAGTAAAATCACAATTCAACCACAATGTTTAGTAAAGGGTTTAGTAAAGTCAAAACAAGTCAATTACCTGGGATGGTTTTAAGAGTAACAATAAGATTACGGGGGAGGGGCGTGGGCAATTCGGCCACATTAGGCAGTGCTCAGGGGCTGGCTACTCCTGGTTCTAAGCTCAGGAGTGATCCTAGCGGTGCCTGGGGGAACACAGGCAGTGTAGCTCTGGCTGCATGCAAGGCAACTGTCTTACTTCTAGGCCCCCCAGCACCCCCATCTCTCTACGACCCTACAAAATTTTTTAAAAGGAACAGAAAAACTAGGGATGTTGCTCAGCAAGAGAGCATTTGGCACCACAAAAACAACCAATAAATAAACTTCTATAGGGCCAAGGATATGCTCAGTGGTAGAGTTCATACCCTGAATGTGTGAGGCCCTAGGTTTGGTTCCTAGCACCACACAAACACAACAGCAACAAAAAATACACACACAAACACAAACCCCAATTATGAGAAAATTGATTGTTTCCAAGCCCCAATCTCCTTCACACAAGGTAAAATTATGAATTGGCTGCATATAAAGAGAAGGAAGCTGAGAGCTATCTGTCCAATACCCAGAACAGTTAGATGTGAATGATTTAGAATATTCTGCAATAGATTCTTGTCAACAAAACTACCTCTGAAGTTGCAGAGAAAAGAGGTCAAACCACCTTTCAATTTAACACGCTATTTCAATTTAATAATGCTATTTGTAGCATGCATAATTTAAAAATTTTAGCTCTACTCCAGCATTCCTTCTCTTCCATTCTGGAATTCATCACACCTATACTTAGATTTCTACCCACAAATGAAAGCCCAAATGCCAGTCTTTGGTGGAAATCTAGACATGCAGATGTGAGGCTTCAGAATATCACCCAAAAGTCCACTAATTTGGTAAGCTAAAAAGTAAAATTAAGTCATTAAGTATCTTTCACAAGGTTTACTGTTTTCTTCTGTTTATGAGTTTAAAAAATAAAATCTCAATTCTACTTACTATTTGGGGGCCCCGTTGCTTGGTAAGGTGGATAGGATGCTGATGTTGGACGAGAGAAGACTGGAGGTTCATCTCCAAACACCACAATCATGACCTGAATAAGTCCCAACAAGTCTGACTGTGGCTAGAACCAGAAAACAAGTCAGTTAGAAATTCACTTTTTTGGGGGGCTGGAGTGATAGCACAGTGGATAGGGCATTTGCCTTGCATGCAGCCGACCCAAGTTCGATTCCTCCATCCCTCTTGGAGAGCCAGGTAAGCTATCGAGAGTATCCTGCCCACACAGCAGAGCCTGGCAAGCTACCCATGTCATATTCGATATGCCAAAAACAGTAACAAGTCTCACAATGGAGACATTACTGGTGCCCACTCGAGCAAATCGATGAACAACAGGAAAACGGTGCTACAGTGCTACCTTATCACCAGTTTTTGATCCCCAGCACCCCATATGGTCTCCCAAGTCCTGCCAAGAGTGAATTCTGATCACAGAGCCAGGAGTAAGTCCTGAACATAGAGCCAGGAGTAAGTCCTGAGCACTGCTGCGTGGGGCACCAAACAGAAACTTCACCTGAGTACAAAAACAGCTAAACAGTATATAGCAAAATTCCGACAGCAATATTCATCTGACTCCATATGTAGCTAACCAAAGGACAAATTAAGCATTCTGGTAAACACTCAGGAACGGATGTAACGCAGTACTCCAAAATATCATTAGAGGTCTTTAAAAAATAACAATGACACTTTGGAAACAAGTTTTGTTTTGTTTTGTTTAAGGAGGGCATGCCATACCCAGTGATGCTCAGGGTTTACTCCTGGCTCTCAGTTCAGGGATCACTCCAGGTGGGCTCAGGGGAACATGTGGGCCACATGCAAGGCTGACTCTTTTACACTCAGCACTAGCTCTCCAGCCCTATGAATAAGGCACTTTTAAGTCTTCTTAATGTTTTACATTAAAAAGTTCTTTTGGGGCCAGAGCGATAGCACAGCGGGTAGGGCATTCGCCTTGCACGAGGCCGACCTGGGTTCGATCCCCGGCATCCCATATGGTCCCCCAAGCACTGCCAGGAGTGATTCCTGAGTGCAAAGCCAGGAGTAACCCCTGAGCATCGCTGGGTGTGACCCAAAAAGAAAAAAAAAAAAGTTCTTTAGGGACAGAGAGACAGTACAGTACAACACTATACACGGCTAACCCAAGTTCGATTGATCCCCAGTATCCCATATGGTCCCCCCGAGCCCTCTAGGAATGACTCCTGTGTCACCACGCACCCCTCCCCAAAACAAAATGAAAGAAAATAAAAAGTTCTCAGGGGCTGGAGCAGTAGCACAGCGGGTAGGCGTTTGCCTTGCACGAGGCCAATCCAGGTTCGATTCCTAGCATCCCATATGGTCCCCTGAGCACCGCCAGGAGATAACCCCTGTGCATTGCTGGGTATGATCCAAAAAGCAAAAAAAGAAAAAGAAAACAAAAAGTTCTCTACAAAGAATATCCTTTGTAATATTTATTCCTAGGTCAACAACATTAAAGATATATTTACCCTACCTGTTCATTAATTTTCTATGTTGAGTCCAATTTGCTATCAAACCTATTACCGAATTCTTACTTTCTATCACTTGACTTTTCAATTCTAAGATTTCCACTTTTTTTGGGGGGGTGAGCGGGCATTGTGGGATGTTTAGGGTCATACCTGATGATTTCAGAGGACTACACAGTGCCAGGGATCCCATATACAAAACATACTTACACCTTATTGTAAGCTGAGACTACTAAGAACATGGCTACATTTTTCAGAGACTTCCTGCCTAGCATCTTGTCTTTGAAGTTTAGGAATTCAGGATATTCCTTGAAGGAGAAACTCAGATTATCCACCTGACTTCTTTGTAGCTTCCTTTCCTTCTAAGCCTTGGCTCTGAAAGCACTGGCTGTGTTGGCAGACAAAACAGCAACTTTTGTCTTTTCTGCTAGAAACCTTAAAACCCTGCAATCCTTTGCCTCCTGGGTTCTCTGCTGCCTAGATTCTGTCTAACCCAGTAACAAAATCAATAATTCAATGTAGGGGTAACTGGCAGAATGTTAGATCATCTCTTTATAGTGCCATTCTTTTTAAGACCTTCGACCTACAGGTCCTGATTGCCTAAGAGTTCTCCACAGGCTTGAATTTTTGGGTTATTTTTGAGAAGAAAACTACTATGCCAGTGCTATACTATCAGAGACAGAAATAAAAGTTTCTTACTATTTTTTTCTTGATAGACTCTGAGTAACGAAAGTTGATCCCATTGGTAGTGTTTTACTTTGGGAGAGGGGTGAGGAGGATGAGAGAGATATATACTTTTTTTTTTTTTGCTTCTGGGCAGAATCTCCTGCCTCTGTACCAGACTATCTTTGCCGGGGGCCCCTTGGAGGGAGGCAGGTTGAGTTTCCCTCCCTGCCCCAAGCAGAGCCCCAGCAGCTGAAAATCTCTAGAACCCAGCCACAGCCATGCTCAAGGCCACTCTCCACAAACAGCCTCCGTCCCTCTCAGAGAGCCCGGCAAGCTACTAAGGGTATCCCGCCCACATGGCAGAGCCTGGCAAGCTACCCGTGGCATATTCGATATGTCAAAAACAGTAACAATGACGGGCCTCATTCCCCTGACCCTGAAAGAGCCCCCAATATGGCAGCATTGGGAAGGACAGGGACAATTAGAGACGAATGGAGCAAATCAATGAGCAACAGGACAACAAGCGATACAAATGACAAATGAATGCTTTTTGGGTGACACTCAGCGATGCACAGGGGTTACTCCTGGCTTTGCACTCAGGAATTATTCCTGGCGGTGCTCAGACCACCACACGGGATGCTGAGAATAGAACCCGGGTCGATCTCGTGCAAAGCAAACACCCTACCCGCTGTACTATCGCTCCAGCCCCGGGATATATACTATTTTTTAAAAAGTGTTTCCTATGATGTAAAGTCTATTTTTTTTTTCACTGGAGGGAGGGGATATGAAATGGACACCCCAAGCAATGCTCAGGAGGTCCTGAATCCTACCTACACTTCTAAACAACTAGATCCATTCAATCCAAGGGTCTGCAGCTGTACTTTGGTTGCAGGTGGTGCTGAGGGCTGCGAGGGCCACAAGGACTGCTAGGGGAATGTGTGGTGCTGAGAATCAAACCTCGGTTGGGTGCCTAGCTGTACTTGATCCACTGTACTATCTCCTGACTCTTCTATTTATTTATTCATTTATCTATTTGCTTTTTGGGTCACACCCAGCGAAGCACAGGGGTTACTCCTGGCTCTGCACTCAGGAATCACCCCTGGAGGTGCTCAGGGGACCATATGGGATGCTGGGAATCGAATCCGGGTTGACCGAGTGCAAGGCGAACGCCCTACCCACTGTGCTGTTGCTCCAGCCCCTCTTCTATTTATTCTTAAAGGTTCAATTCAAGCACAAAAAACAAAGAATGTAAATTACCAAGCGCTATACAAATGTAAGATATTTTTCTTTTACTGGGTTTTTCCTGATTACTCTTAGCTTAGTGTTAAGTCCATTATGAAAACTTAACTATTCTTCTTGGGATTCTTAAGGATGTTAATATAAAGCAGATGCTAGTGTACGAAATTTATAAAATAGAACTGATTCATAGAACACCATTAATACTTACATGTTTCCATTCATGTAGATAAGGAAGATATATCTTCCCATTTGCATCAACATGCTTTCCTGTTTTAATGGTCATAGTACTAGTAGGCTTAACAAAACAGATAGGAGGATTATATGGGTATGTGTCCAGCAGCCACAGGCATATTGGAATATTATATGTATTACCTAAGACAGATAGAGAAAATTCAATTACTCCATTTTTACAATATTTTAATAATGGCTTTATGAGGTTAACTAGGCAACTACAACCAGTAAGGCTTAAAAAAAAATAATCACAAATATTTTATATTTAAAAGTTCTATTTTTGATCAGTTTCTCACATTTTCAGACTGGAAGATATATCATATGACTGACACACTAGTGTCTGCTTGTTGCTGTGAAAACATTCTTCCTGAATCTTTTGACCCAACTAGTAGTCTTTCCTAGTAGACTACTTCTCATTTCAGTAATGTTCAGTGGGGGAGAATACAGAAGGAAGATCATGGGTCAAGATGTTCTAGGATAAAGATCTATCAAACCACCTTGAAAGTCCCTGGCCAAAAGCCAGATTAAATGACCCAATTCACCTGTCTGAATTGGGTCATTTGATGCTGACTGATAACCACAGCATGACATATGCCTTTGGCATTTTCAGAGGTAGTTATATAGGATCAACATAATCTCCAATTTGCTTTATGTCGTAGCTTTCCTCAGTTGACAAATTTGATGTGTTTTCAAGGCTTCAATAATAAATCACTGCATGTTCTCACTATACTCAAAATCTAATGTACAAAATAACTACTGAACCATCGATCATATTTTTCCCACTTAGAAAAAGTTGTACTTCATATAAACATGAATTTACTTAAGCAGGTAGTTGTGGAATTTTACATTTAGCTTATTACGCAAAACTACTTCTAAAGTGAATAAATAAATAAATCCAATAGAAGCTATCCTAATGCCTAAGCTTTTTCTGTGGTCTACTAAAACTGTAAAAATTTAAAACTCTCCAGAATTACTTATGCTTTGGCGTCTATGTCATGTGAAAAATGACAAGGGAATAGGGATTAGAGAGAGAGTACAGAGGCTAAGGTGCTTTCTTGGTATGTGGCCTATTCCTGCTGATCCCCAGCATCACATGGTCCCCCGAAAACCACTGGGAGCCCTCCTCAAGCCGAGTTCAAAGTATACCCTAAGCAACACTAGTATAGTAGTTAAAAAGTGTGTGTGTGTGTGTGTGTGTGTGTATATATATATATATATACTAGGTGGCTTTAATTATGTACATAGTCCCCTCCCTCTTACCTTATATACTCCTATTTTCCTTACAGGAGTTTATTTCCCTAGGGCTAAGGCAAAGTCAATAATCTTGATTTTTCTGTCTAGTTCTCACTAAACTTATCAAACTTACAATGAACAATGCTGATTCTTAAGTGATGTTATGAATAGATGGCTTACCCTTTAATGTAAGTTCAAATGTCATTTTCTCAATCTCTTTTCATGTAGTTCTGCTTTCCTCTGAAATCTCACAGAATCTTTAAAGTGTACCATTCTATAGCAATTATAGAGTACTTGATCTAATTGCTTCTACCAGTATCAGTCACTCTTCTGTGGGTATTATTTCTATTCACCTTTGTATCCACAGTAGAGACTATGTGAAAACAGTGGGTAGGTTAAAGGGACACAGGTCCGAAATTAATAAGATAATCATGAACAAAAACAGAAGTCCTTTACAAAGCTAAGTGCTTCCTTATCATTTTTTTTTTAAATAATGTGTTTATTGTTACTTTTTTTTTTCTTTTTGGGTCACACCAGGTGATGCACAGGGGTTACTCCTGGCAGTGGTCAGGGGACCATATGGGATGCTGGGTATTGAACCCAGGTCAGCCGCGTGCAAGGCAAAACGCCCTACTCGCTGTGCTATTGCTCCAGCCCCTCAATTTTTTTTCTTTCAAATTTTTGAGCCATACCCAGCAATGTTCAAGGCTTAGTCCTGGCTCTGCTCAGGGAACTGTATATGGTGCTGAGGACTGAAGCCGGAACAGCGCCCTACCCGCCCATCTCTTCAGCCTCTCCCTTATACTTTTAAGTACCTGAGCAGAGAGTGGCTAACACAATTATCACCTAATTACAATAATAAATACTTTTTATATCTGTTTATTATATACTAGGTTATGTGCAATTAACCCTACCACCCCATTAAAAGTTTTGTGTGTATGATGCTAGGGTTCAACCCCTGGGCCTAACCCAGCATAAGGCAAGTGCTTTACTACTGAACTACATCTCTGATCCTTCTGTGTTAAATCCTTTATATACATTACCACAACGAATTATTTTAAAACCCTTATTTACTTATTTTAGCTTTTTAGGCCACACTGAGCGATGCTCAGGGATTACTCCTGGCAGTGCTTGGGGGACCATGTGAGATGATGGAGCTCAAAATCAGGCTGACCAGGTGCAAGGCAAATGCCCTACTCAATGTATTATCTCTCTAGTCCCTACAATATTTTTAATTAGGTATAACTAAATGTATCACTAGCTATTACCCAAATGTATAGAAGCCTGTGTCACTAAATAAATTAGAAAGCAAGCAAGAACAAAAACCTAACTCTGTCCTGACTTTAGAGCCTCCAATCTTAGTCCCTAAACTATACAGACTTTCATTGTCAGGAAAGTCTGAATGGGCTGAAAGGGTATCTAACACCTAATATCACTCTCCAGTGCTGTATTTCAAAAAACTTCTCCAGTACTCTGAAGTTTAGAGGTAACTAAGGAAAAGACAACTGAAAAGTATTAGGTGTTGCTGCTAATGAAGTTCAACTACAAGTTATAACCTATTGTGAGAATCATGAGAAAATAGGTTTAATTTACTATAACTCTTAGGTAATGTACTAAGTAAATAAAAATGCACCTGTACTAGAAACAAATTAGGTGTTACCTCTGTAAGGCACAGGAATTGTTCCAGTGAGGTTCATTAGTTCTCTGGAACTGCCATCATTAAAAACTGAAAGAAAAGAACAATAATTTAATCATGATCATTTCAAAGATACTCCCATAAGTCATCATTTCAGAAACACTAGTTAAAATTCATTATTACTATTGGAAGTGGCCAAATGTTAATATACCATCCACTGTTGTCAAATAACAAAGTATCCTTTATTGATTTAGTGGAATCAGGTTTTTGTGGTATTTTTTGTTTTGTTTTGTTTTTACTTGCTGGGTCACATCTGGCAATGCCCAGGGGTAATTACTCCTGGCTCTGCACTCAGGTATTACTCCTGGTGGTGCTCAGAGGACCACGTGGGATGCTGGGGATTGAACCCCAGATTGGCTGTGTGCAAGACAAACACACAGTATTATCACTTGTCCTTGAAATCAGTTTTTTGAATGAGTAAAGACACTGTGAATTACTTGGAAAGGGGCATGACTGCAATAGTTGTCAGTAAATATGAGTTATGGATCACAGCTAAGATAACTATAAACGTTTACTTAAAATCACTCCAGGGTCCAGGATACAGTGCAGCAGTTAAGATTACATGCCAAGCATAAGTCTGACCCAGGTTCAATCTCTGACACCATATGATTTGCCATGCATTGCTGGGTGTAGTCCTGGAAATCCCAAAGCATCGCCAGATATGGCCCTGAATGCCCCAAGCATGCCCAGGTTTGGCCCTGTTGGCATTGAGTACTACTGGGTGTCTCCAGCACAGCAGGGCCCTGCAGCACTGCATCCCTGGGAAACTTGAATTGAAACTCAGGCTGAGTTCGCCAAGTATCACTGAGACCCTTGAGCACCGTGTAGAAGGCACACCCCCAATCAAAAAATTACTATAAATAACATACTTTTAAACTAATAATATCATGATGCATTAGATACCCCCAATATAAATCACAGTATTAAAAAAATTCCCAAATATAGATCTTTTAATGTGTTTCTTACATTATATAAGAAATGCAACATAATCACATCTAAGAAATGTTAAGTATATTATACATGTTTTTCTATCTCTATTAGGAAATATAATTACTATTAGATGGACTGTTATTACTAGTAATAATCTGGAATTAACCATAGGAAATGCTGATATAGTACAAGAAAAATACTGCCAATTTTAGTTATTTTACTTTCAATTGACAACTATAAACTTGCAATTTATTCTGCTTTTTAAAAACCAACTTTTAAAACTTTAGGACTTTGTTTACCTAAAAGCATACTGATAAGAATTATTTAGGGGCCGGAGCGATAGCACAGCGGGTAGGGCCTTTTGCCTTGCACTCGGCCAACCTGGGTTCAATTCCCAGCATCCCATATGGTCCCCCAAGCACCGCCAACAGTAATTCCTGAGTGTAAAGCCAGGAGTAACCCCTGTGCATCGCCTGGTGTGACCCAAAAAGCAAAAAATAAATAAATAAAATAATTATGTAGACTTGAAAGGAGGGACACTCCAACAGAAACCAAAGAAATTAAAAGGTCCATCAGAGACTATTTTGAGGATCCTTATGACACGAAACAAGAGAACCTTAAAGAAACAAATAAATTTCTGGATTTCTATAACCTCCCAAGGCTGAACCAAGCAGATCTGAATTACCTGAACAGACCTATCACTATTGAGGAAATTGAAGTGGCAATCAAAAGTTTCCCCTAGGCCAAAAACCCTGGCCCAGACGGATTCACTAGTGAATTCATCCAAACCTTTAAACAGGACCTACTGCCAATCCTTTTCAAGATTTTCCAGGAAACTGCAGAAAAAGAAACACTCCCAAACAGTTCTATGAGGCAAACATCACCATGATACAAAAAGCAGACAGACATCACAAAAAAAGGGAAAACTACAGGCCGATATCCCTGATGAACACAGATGTAAAGATCCTCAACAAAATACTAGCAAATAGAATCCACCGTCATTGTCACTGTCATCCTGTTGCTCATCAATTTGTTCAAGCGGGCACCAGTAACGTCTCTCTTTGAGAGACTTATTGTTACTGTTTTTGGCATATCCAATACGCATGGGCAGCTTGCCAGGCTCTGCCGTGAGGGCTCGATACTCTCAGTAGCTTGCCGGGCTCTCTGAGAGGGGTGGAGGAATCGAACTCGGGTCGGCCGCGTGAAAGGCGATCGCCCAACCGCTGTGCTACTGCTCCAGCCCAGAATCCAACACTTATTATCAAAAAGATAATACACCATGACCAAGTAGGACTTATCCCAGAGATTCAAGTACGGTTTAAGATTCACAAGTCAATCAACATAATACATCATATCATTAAAAGAAAAGATATAAACTCTATGATCATATCAATAGATAGAGAAAGCATTTGATGAGATCCAGCACCCACTTAAGATAAAAAACTCTCAATAAATGGAAGCTGAAAGAACTTTCCTAAATATAGTCAAAGCCATCTACTACAAGCCCACAGCAAGCTTTATCCTCAATGGGGAAAACTAAAAGCCTTCCCTCTATACTCTATAATCAGGCACAAAACAAAGTTGTCTGCTCTCACCATTCCTATTCAATATAGAACTGGAAGTACTAGCCATAGCAATTAGGCAAGAAAAGGATATCAAGGGCAGCCTGATAGGAAAGGAAGAAGTCAAGCTTCCGCAGGACTATACAAAAAAGGTCCTAGAAATAATAGATTTGTATAACAAAGTAGCTGGATATAAAATCAATACCCTAAAATCCATGAAAGCCTTCCTATATACAAACAATGAAAGAGAAGAAAGAGGTATTTTTTAAAAGGTACCGTTCACAACTGAGCCTCAGAAAAATCAAGTACCTTGGAATAAGCTTAACTAAAGAGGTGAAGACTCTATAAGAAGAAAAATATAAAACACTACTTCATGGGATAAAAGAGAACATGAGGAAATGGAGACATATCCCCTGCTCGTGAACTGGAAGGATTAACATCATCAAAAAGGCAATACTCCCCAAAGCACTATATAGATTTAATGCAATCCTTACAAGGATAACCATGACATTTTTCAAAAAAATAGATAAAACAGTCCTGAAATTCATACAGAACAAACTCTTCCCCCACCCCAAATAGCTAAAGCAATCCTTGGAAAAAAAGAAAATGGAGGCATCATATTTCCCAAATTCAGATAGTACTACAAAGCAGCAGTAAAATTCATACAGTATGGTATTGGGATAAAGACAGACCCGTGGACCAATGGAATAGAGCTGAGTATTCTAGCACAGACCCTCAAATACATCATCACTTAATTTTTTATAAATAAACAAGTAATATAAAGTGGGACAAGGAAAGCCTCTTCAACAAGTGGTGCTGGGGAAACTGGGCAGCTACCTGCAAAAAATGACCCCGGGGGGGGGGGGGTGTTGAAGCGATAGCACAGCGGGTAGGGCATTTGCCTTGCACTCGGCTGACCCGGGTTCGATTCCCAGCATCCCATATGGTCCCCTGAGCACCGTCAAGGGTGATTCCTGAGTGCAGAGCCAGGAGTAACCCCTGTGCATTGCCAGGTGTGACCCAAAAAGGGAAAAAAAAATTGAACTCAGACCTCTTTCTAATATCTTGCACAAAAATTCATATCAAAATGGTTTATTAAAAACCTCAATATCAGGCCTGAATCCATAAAGTTCTTGGAGAAAATGTAGGGAGAATACTATATGACAATGAAGCTAAAGGCATCTTCAAAGATGAAACATCACTGAGTAAGCAAAGATAAACAAATGGGACTACACTAAACTAAAAAGCTTCTGCACCTCAAAAGAAATAGTGATCACGATACAAAGACAGCCGATGCAATTGGAAAAACTATTTACCCATTACCCATTTATAAGGGGTTAATACCAAAGATACATAAGGCACTGATAGAATTCTACAAGAAAAAAACATCCAACCTCACCAAAAAATGGGGAAAAGAAATGAACAGAAACTTCCTCAAAAAAGAAATACAAACGGCCAAAAGGGACATGAAAAACTGCTCTGCACTGCTGCTAATCACCAGGGAGATGAAAATCAAAACAACGAGAATATCATCTCACACCACAGAAACTGGCACATATCAAAAGAACAAGAACAAACAGTGCTTGCATGGAAGTGGGGAGAAAGACTCTCACTAATTGTTGGGAGAATGCCAACTGATCGAGTCTTTTTTTTTTTCTTTTTGGGTCACTCCCAGCATTACACAAGGGTTACTCCTGGCTCATGCACTCAGGAATTACTCCTGGTGGTGCTCGGGGGACCATATGGGATGCTGGGAATTGAACCTGTGTCGACCGCGTGCAAGGCAAACGCCCTACCCGCTGTGCTATTGCTCCAGCCCCTGATTGAGTCTTTTGGAAAAAAAAAAAAATATATATATATATATATATGGACATTCCTCCAAAAACTAGAAATTGAACTTCCTCAAAACTCAGCAATAACACTTCTGGGAATATACCTTGGGGGCCCAAAAACACACAGCAGAAATGCCATCTGCACGTCTATATTCATTGCAGAACAATTCACAATAGCCAGAATCTGGAAACAACCCGAGTGCTCAAGAACAGATGACTGAATAAAGAAATTATGGTATAGCTACACAATGGAATACTACGCAACTGCTAGGAAAAAATGAAGTCATGAAATTTGATTATAAATGGATGGACATGGAGAGTATCATGCTAATGAAATTAGCATAAAGGAGGGGCTGGAGTAATAGCACAGAGGATAGGGCATTTGCCTTACATGCAGCCAATTCGGGTTCGATTCCCAGCATCCTATAAGGTCCCCTGAGTACTGCCAGGAGTAACCCCTGAGCATTGCTGGGTGTGACCAAAAAAAAAAAAAATTTTTTTTTTTTGCATGAAGGAGAGGGACAGACATAGAATGACTGAATTCATTTGTGGGATATTAAAAAAAAACCACAAACAATAGTATGAGACTATAAAAATGAGGGCCAGGAGGACTGGCCTGATGTTGGAAGCTTGTCACAAGTGAAGGGAAGAGGGAGAGGTAATTAGGATAGAGAAGGAACCACTATGACAATAACAAAAGGAAATGATCACTCTGGACAAGAATTAAGTGCTAAAAGTAGGCAAAGGGATATATATATAACAACCTTCCAGTACCTGTACCAATAACCATAATGATAAAAAGGAGGGGGCGGGCGGAGGCAGGGGAAGTGTCTGCCTAGAGGCAGACTGAAGGTGGGGGTAAGGTGGATGGAAGAAAATTGGGGACATTTGTAGTGGGAAATGACATTGGTAAAGGGATAGGTGTTGGAACACTACATGACTGAAACCCAATCATGGTCAACTTTGTAACAGCTTATTTCATGATCATTTAATAAAAAATTTTTTTGAAAAGAACTATTTGAACTTGGATTACAGAAAGCAATGAGACTTGCTTGGATGGTTCCAGAGATACACATGCTAAGGGTTTCAAGAAAGATGTGGGTAGTGCTGTCAAAAATAGACTAGCGGGGCCAGAGAGATAGTGCAGCAGGTGGGGAGCTTGTCTTTCAAACCTGGGTTTGATCTCTGGCACCACATATGAGCCCCTCTAGGAGTAATGTCTGAGCACAGAGTCAGGAGTAAGCCCTGAGCATCACTCACTGTGGCCCAAAAAGCAAACAAAAATAGGCTGGAAGAGATCATGGGAACAGTAAAGGCAGTCATGTAAAATATTCGTACCAAAAGAGCTGTTTTGGCGTCTGCTGAAATGCTCACATTTACCTGAAGAGAAGTACGTTGGAATGCTAACACAATCATGATGTGGCTATTCTTCTGGATTTCTTTTTAATAATATGTGACTCTTTACCTCTATCTACTCTGGGTTTTTTGGTAGTCAATTCACATGGGAAGCATGTGTTCTACCACCAAACCACATCCATTGTTCTACATTCTTAATTTCATTTTCAATTTTCATGTAAGCTATAAAATTTTATTTCTCTCGAAGTGTAACACACTTATTTCCTGAATGAGAGATTCCCCGCTGCATGACAAATCTGTAAAATACTGTCTCTGTTTGGGGCTAGAGAGACAATACAGCAGACAAGGCTCTTGCCTCTGTGCCCGACCAGAAGTATCCCTGAGTATAGCTGGGTGTGGTCCCCAAACACACAAAAGGCCTTTTCATCTGTAAGTTTGGTTAACACATTAAATTCCTTAGGATTCAGTAAAACTATACACTTAGTGTTCTAGTTAAGAGGAGTCTTTTCCGTCTACTGAAGTAATTTTTAAAAATTAACACTAATTTTAGTAATGAGGGCATTTTTGTGGATCTTTGTATGGTACAGTATGTGGGTATAAGGAAAAATCATTCCCATTCCCTAGGTTTGAGAAAAGTCTCTCTGATTCATGTCTTTCATGTTCAAGAAATCCAGGAGTCACTTATCCTCTGGTTTCCATCCCTCTTCTTTAGGCGTCAAAATGTGCTCAAGGCCGTAATGTTAAATGGCATTTAGAGAGTTTTAGCTATAAAACACAAAATATTTGCCCTCAGTGTCCTCACAGTGGAGGAGACAAAGGTTTTCACTCGAACTGGCATATTTGTTAGTTTCAAAGGGACAGGTTTGGAGAGACAATGGCTATTTAAAACACAATTCTATATACTCATGCCCAATTCAATCAGCTTAATCAGTGGCTGAATAAATAGAAGTGCTGCTACATTACAAAAAAAAATATAGAATGACTGCACTCTTTTGTGGGATATATATATATATATATATATATATATATCACTGCATCACTGTCATTCCGTTGCTCATCGATTTGCTCGAGCGGGCACCAGTAATGTCTCCATTCATCCCTGTCTTGATCAGGGTCAGGGAATGAGGCCCATTATTGTTACTTTTTTTGGCATATTAAATACGTCACGAGTAGCTTGCCAGGCTCTGCCATGCGAGATTCTGCATCGCTCTCTTCAGGGCGCTTTGTTTCATAATCTCTGGATCTCTGAATATTATATATATGTATTATTTATATAGTATAACACTAATATCCAAGGCCAGGAAAAACAGGGGACAGGAGGACTGGTGAATGGTTAGAAGTTTACCACAAATGTGTGTGTGGCAGGGGCAAAGGGCAGTTAGGACAAAGAAGGGGAGAAGGGACTAGTATGACGACAATAGTTAGAAATGATCACTTTGGACAAGAGCGGAGTATTGAAAGTAGGTAAAGGGATATACATGATAACCTTTCAGTATCTGTATTACAAACCATAATGCCAAAAAGGAGAGAGAGAGAGAGAGAGAGAGAGAGAGAGAGAGAGAGAGAAAGAAGAAAAAGGTATATACTTTATATATTTTAATATACATCAGCATATTAAACACCTGTCACAGAGGCAGGGTAGTTGGGCGGGGTGGGAGGAGGGAAACTGGGGACATTGGACTGGTGGTGGGAAATGCACACTGGTGAAGGAACGGGTGTTGGATCATTACATAACTGAAACCCAATTAGGAACAACCTTGTAATTGTGTATGGCACTGTGATTCAATTAAAAATAAATAAATAAAAAACAACTCTAGCTACAGTAATTTCTTAAACACAGTTTTATTCTAAAGAATGTGGGGGAAAAATGTTACCTGCTGCACTATTAAATTAAGGACCATATTTTATACTTAAAATATATTTTCTCTGGCTGGCGAGATAGTACAGGGGTTAAAGTACTTGTTTTGCATGCAACCAATCTTGGCTCAATTCCCAGCACTGCGTATGGTCCACAAGCACTTCCAGAAGAGAGCCCTGACCCATCAGGTGTGGCCCAACCTCTCCCTACCCAGGGGAAAAAAAAATCTCATCTCTATCATGGCCCAGAAAACAGTTCTGTAAAATGTGTTCCTAAAAATACAGAAAATAACCTGAGGGTGACAGGATGAGTTTATCAGCTAAGTAATCTTACTATATATTCTTTTTTCCCCAATCAGCTAAGTAATCTTACTATATATTCTTTTTTCCCCACTAGTGAGGCAGATAACTGTATATAAATGAGGTATATGCTTTATATACTTTAATATACATTAAACATTGCTCTGCAATGTCGTGATACAAATGATTTAGTTTTGTTTAAGTCAATTAATTGTTCAAGCATAATGACAAAAATCCCCCCATATCCTCAAGCAATGTTCTCCACAACTATGGTAATATTTTGGGAAATGATGGACTGAACTATATTTAACATTCCCTTTAAGTCTCTATGTTAGAGTATCCTTTTATGTTAGAGAAAATAACTGAACAAATGTAATAAAAGCTGTTATTAGATCTTTAATTTCCTACCTCCTCCCTCCACTTTTTTCTGGTTTATTTTTGGACCACACCCAGCTGTTCTCAGGATTTACTCCAGGCTCTGCACTTAGGGGTCACTCCAAGCTGTGGTTGGGAGACCATAGTGGTGCCTGGGATTGAACCCATGAAAGGAGGAGCTTCAATTTTATAACTGAAAACCCAACAAATGATGGAAAACAGGAGACAACAATCAGTGACAAAAAATTAAGTCAAAGTATAATAATTGGTATTTTTATTGTATAAACTTACCATATGAATCCGATACAGGTTTGAGATCTTTGTAGAGAGTAATAACATTGATAGTTTCACGTATAGTTAGGTCTCTGTATTTATACTGAAAAGCAAAAATCACATCAAGAATTTAGTTTAAAACCAGTGCATGTTTTCTACTGCTAGGTTAATTTTCTTAAATTCTTGTTTTTGTAATTGCACTCTTCTTGAAAATGTAATGAGTCTCACCACTAATCATGAACATTAATTAATGCTTGAAAGAAACTCAATAGCCTTTTCTCCCTCCATCTGTTTAAACCCTCACCTTCATTTCAACTCCTCTTTCCAACTTTAAAGGTCCTTCACCAAATCAAAACAATCATTTTCAGAGACATAGCTTACACCTCTCCCTCTTCTGGAACCCCTCCCCAGACTTTCCTTTATCCTTAATAATCTCTCCTTTCCTTCAAGTTCCAGCTCTTATTCTCAGTACCAACTATTTTATAATTTATCACTTATTTCTCCCCCACACACCCACCTTGTACTGTGCAAGTCCAGGAAAATTAGGACACTGATTTACACACTCTGGACTGATTAAAACATCACCTGATGACAACACATTGAGCTCCACTCACAAAACTTCTAATCAGCCAGCTTTTAGTGCTTCTCTTAAAAAGGAGCAATCATTGCTGAGAATGAAGAGGTATGAGGTCGAGTGACCACACCTAGTGGCTTTTCAGCAGGTCTGACTTTGGGGGGAGACTTTCCAAACAATAATAGTGAGTTTTGTTGAAATACTGAATGCAATCAAAGTGAAAGTAAAGTGAAATTTATCAGTTACACAGGCAAGGGGGGGGCTAGGGGTGGTAGGGAAGGGCTAGGGGTGTGGGGGGACGGGGTGGAGCTATACTGTGATTCTTGGTGGTGGAATATGTGCACTGGTGAAGGGATGGGTGTTTGAGCATTGTATAACTGAGACTTAAACCTGAAAACTTTGTAACTTTCCACATGGTGACTCAATGAAAAAAAATTTTTTTTTTTTAAAAAAAGGAGCAATCAGCTACTCCAATTTGAAAGACTGGAAGCAAGCTGAAGAGCAAGCCAGGAAAGAAGAAACTAAGAACAGAGATAATGCAAGGTGGTGGTGGTGGTGGGGAAACTTAAAAAGAATTAGTAGGGATTAGAGAGATCGTATAGGGGTTAAGGCACTATCCTTGAACATGACCAACCCAGGTTTGAACCCCACACCACATATGATCCTTTGAGTCCTGCCAGGAGGGATCCCTGAGCATAGAGCCAGGACTAAACCTTGAGCACCGCTGAGTGTGGCCCCAAAGAAAGATAATAATTAACAGGGGTTGGAGAAACAGCGCAGGGTTAAAGTGGATGCCCTGTATGCAGATAATCTCAGTTCATTCTCCTTCATAGTAAGGTCCCCTGAACACTGCCTGAGCACAGAGCCAGGAGTAGTCCTGAGTATTATTGGTTGTGGCCAGAACCACCTCTGAGAATAGAGCTCAGAGTAGTCCTTGAGTATTAGTGGCCATGGCCCTGACCCTCTCAAACCTCAAAACAAATTAGCATTTGGAGGCCAAAGCAATAGTCCAATAGGTCTGGAGTACACATTCTACATCTTTAGGTTTGTTCCCGTGGGACCACACCTGGAGATGCTCAGGGTTATTCCTGCTCTGCAACCCTCCCCTCCATGAGCATCAAGCATCCTGGCCAACTGTGTAAATGCTGCTATCAAATGAGTGATCCCCAGACATCACAACAGTGAAGCCAAGGGGGAAGATACAAAAATAAAAATAACCCTTTTTTTGCAGCCAGCACACCTTCTCCAGATGGAGCCCTGGCGACACTGAGCAGCAACTAACACGGCTCCGGGATTCAGGACTGGGACACATCTGAGCCGCGGTGGGGGGGGCGCTGGAGTGGGGCGGCGCCAGCCCAGCCTCCAAGTGGTCCCGCCCGCCGGAAGTCACGCCCTCGACCCACCCTCGGCGCCATCTTGCCACATTCAACAGAGAAGCAGCCAGGCATTCTGGTGAGCAACACGGCCCGGAAAATGCTCCGGACCCGAATTGGGGCCAGCAACACCGGGGAGCCGGAAGGAGGAGGTGCAGCCAGCACACCTTCTCCAGATGGAGCCCTGGCAACACTGAGCAGCAACTAACACGGCTCCAGGATTCGGGACTGGGACACATCTGAGCCGCTCAGCCGCTAACGCGGCCGCGTGACCTTTTCTAAACCTGGAAACATACAATCTTTCAATGGAAAACTAATTATCAAATGCTTCCTTAGTAGTGCTATCTTGTTTGGGGGTATAACTCCCACAACAATAGTGAGTTTTGTGTTGAAATATGGAACGTAATCAAGGTAAAGAGAAAATGAAGTGAAATTCATCAGTTATACAGTTGGGGTGGGGGGCGGGGGGTATACTGGGTATTTTGGTAGTGGAATATGGGCACTGGTGAAGGGATGGTGTTTGAATACAGTATAACTGAGACATAAACTTGAGAACTTTGTAACTTTCCACATGGTGATAAAATAAAAATAAATAAATAAATAAACTTTATTCAGAAAAAAAAATAATAAAAAAAATAAAAATAAGGGGCCGGAGCGATAGCACAGCGGGTAGGGCGTTTGCCTTGCATGCGGCCGACCCGGGTTCGATCCCCGGCATCCTATATGGTCCCCCAAGCACCGCCAGTAGTAATTCCTGAGTGCAGAGCCAGGAGTAACCCCTGAGCATCGCTGGGTGTGACCCAAAAAGCAAAAAAACAAAAACAAAAACAAAAACAAAAAAAAACCCTTTTGGTGAACTTCCTCAAGGCTTTAAACATTATATGCTGATAGATGCCAACATTTAATTTCCAGTCTGAATCCTTTCCTGAACTTCAGATATGTACTTCTAATTGACAATCTGACATCACCTGGAAATCTTATGATTGTCAAATTTAACATAAACCATAACTACTATATTCCCCCCCCCAATCTGCTCTTTATACAGTCTTCCATATTTACATTCTGGAGACAAAACTCTTGGAAGTCATCCTGATGCCTCTTTCTTCATATCCATAGAAAATGAAATCTGTCAGAAAATTCCGTATCAGTTTTCAGTACTTCCATTGCTACA